>NC_140076.1:19698906-20380377 GCF_964194135.1 Talpa europaea
CTTGGGGGCCTCAGGCTGAGTCCCAGTCCCACCTCCTGTTAGAATTCCACAAGATGTGACCATGTTTCTGATATTAGCATCCGGAGAAGGGCTTAGGGACAGGAGGTTTATGGAATGACAGGTGCCCGGAAGAGGAGAGAATGGCAAATCATTTGTTTCCGAGGCCAGCCTCAAATAAAGAGTACAAACAACCCTTCTCTAATCTTTTAGAACCATACTGACAAATAACAATCCATTGTTCTGAGGATATTGACAAATTGATGCATGTAAAGTGCTTGGGACAGTGTCAGCAGTGGGTAGACACTGTTAGCTCTTACTATGATTGGGATTATTTGTGATTTCATGAGAGATACTACTAAGAGTTGCCAGAAATACTTAATTAAGGGACACTTAAAAAGGTTGTGGAGGTCCCACATTATGCAAGTGGGGGACACAAGCCAGAAATTTTTAATTTTAACTGGTAATGTGACCGCATTTGTACACACAGGCTGATGAGGCCTGGGTGAACTTGGGTTACGGAAACAATAACAAGATTGATCATCTCTAGGGTATCTATAAGGTGTTGAATACATACTGGGCATCATATGCATACATATAATATCTGTGTATAAAATATCTTTTAATTTTAACTTTCTGCAACATAATTATGATTACTACCATTTTATAGGTGGAGAAATGGGTTCCAAGAGAGAATACTTTGCCAAGCTCATAAATCAAGCAAGAAATGGGACTAGGATTTGGATAATGGTGTCTGGGGTAATTAGGGAAGAAGAAAAGGTCAAAGAGAGAATAACAGAGAAGTGGTATGCTGGAGAGCCTGGAACTAGTCTGGAACTCCTGGAGCCTGGGATTCCCACTATTGGAAGACTATAGGATGTTTGACATGTGCCAGGCACCATACCATGGGCTTTGGACTCACTGATTTTTACATTTCTGAAGACGGGGACTATTCTACCATCATTTTAGAGAAGAAGAAATGGAGGTATTGAAAATAAGCAACTTGCTGTAAACTTACCTGAGGTCACACAACTGCTAAGTAGTAAACACAAGTCCAGTCCCCAGTTCATCTGACAATTCAGGTTCTTGACCAGCAGTTCTTGACCTACTTATTTCGGCAAGTAGATCTTTATTGGAGCAGTCATACCCCTTCCTTGGGGTTTTGTTGTTGGCTGTTTTAGTGCTATGATCACAGTGCTGAGTGACCCTGAGCTTCACAAGCCTAAAATATTTTCTCTCTGCTTCTTTAAGACAAAGTTTGCTGACCCCTGCTCTTGACCCCTATACTACTCAGCTTGTCTTAACTAAGTTAAAAGTCTAATGGGAAGAAAAGAAAGAGATGGCAGAAGGGATGAGAAAATGTGGTCAGGAGTATCAGAAAGAGTCCAGTCTATGACAAGGAGGTGCAGGCACTGCACCCCTGAAGTGGGTGGACTGTCCACACATGGGCGTTGGATTTACTGAGGATAGTGGGAGGTTTTGGGGTAGACGGGAAGATTGTGGGGAGGGCTTTAGCTGACAGGTATGGGCTGTTGGGAGTCTGAAGCAGGGTGGGGAATGGTCATCCTAGAAAAAGGATTGAAGAGGGGTGATGATTAGGGAATAGAAATATTGTGCAAGAAGAATGCTGATTCTCCCAGGCCTGGGGCACCTGGGTGTGAATGACTAAGGCACCTGGGGGGACACAGGGAAGATGGAGGCTCTGCAGCAGTAGCCCCAGGACTGGTAAGAGTCCCCTGTGATCCATACCAGTGCCCTCCTCACTGCCTCCTGACTGCCCACTGCCAGGTCTGTCTGGCCCTGCCCTCAGCAGCCTCTGTGCCAGGTCCCTTACCTGTGTAGTCAATGACGAAGCCAGCATTGCTCACGGATGCATCGCTGCGGAAGGCGAGGAAGAGGCTGTTGCTGCTGCTCTCAATGCGGCTGGGGAGCTGGGAGCCATAGAAACTTCCTATGAGAGGGCTGAGAGAGTCCCGTCCATCGTAGATATGGAGGAAGTCATAGCCAGGCTCCAAGTTAAAGCTGGGGAACAAAAACATCCCACCCCCATCCCACTAAGGTCAAATAAAGGCACACACTGGCCTTAGGCTCATCCAAAAGACAGGGGTCCCCCAGAGAGCAAGCCCTCCCTCCCATGGCATGCAACCCCTGAGGACTTGTTGCTGGAGAGGCAGTGAACAAAGGCTTGGTACTCGCCCAGGCCTGTGGGAAGATATAGAAGGCAGGTTTGCGGGAAGAAGAGGCTGGTTCCAGAATCCACATCCAGAAAGCTGGAGCAGAAACCTAATACCTTCCTTTCATAGAAGGGAAATACGTTTCTAGCTCCACATGCCAAGTGGCCAGCCAGGTCAGAGCCCAGGTCTCATACCTGACTCTGACATTCTTGATACTGTATTACCCTGCACCTCCAGGCCCCAGGGGAAAGAACCACCCAGGGACCCTTTTCCGGGGAGAAGGGGTCTGTCTATTCCTACAAAGGACTCTAAACATCATTCCTTTATCCCCAAACCAGCAATTAGTGCTCCTAGGATCTGCGACCCTCCCCGACTCTGTACCCACAGCCTTGCTCCTCTCTTAGTGATCTGGACCCTGCTGCAGGAAAAAAAAAATCCATTTAAATAACTGTCCTAGTTTAGCAAAGTGAATATTAGAGTTCTGGGATGTAATTTTTCTCAGTAGAATGACTAGCGTGAAAATGATAGAAAATACAAGGGTTGGCAAGAAGGTAGAGCCACTGGTGCTCTCCTGTCCTGCTTGGGGAGTATGGATTGGTTCAACAACTTTGGGAAACTCTTTGGCAACATCTCTGAAATCTAACCATGTGCCTGCCCTGGGGTGCAGGGAGCCCACCCTTCAGCACATTTCCCACAAAGGTAATTGACACCCATCAAGTCTGCAAAGATGAAAACAAGAGCATACAAGCAACTGAAGCAAACTTGTTCAAAGTACAACCATGTAGGATACTCAGATATCCTATTGGCTGGAATAAGAATGAAGAGGCCTGTCTACCCTTTAGCTAAGATACATGGTGAGGAGAGGGTGCCGTGACAACCTCTAGGATAAATGTGGTGGGGCTGACAGAGAGCCTGGATGGGGAGCTGGAGGCATGGTGGGTAGAGCCAGGGGTACACCTGCTCCCTTTCACATGGTATCAGCAGTGGAGTCACCCCAATATTTCTGGGTGATAAGGCCTCCTTGTTCCCTTAATTCAATTTCCTGATCTGATCTTTCAAAAGTCACTGGGAGAGGTTTTGGAGTGTGTCTGTCTTGGTCACGAATCTAGCTCCATCTCCCACGAGCCGCCTTGCCTCTGTTCGTGTCTTCCTCTAATCATCAGATTCTACCTGAGCAGCCTCCAGATGCCTGACCTGGTGCAAAGTGGACACGGGGATACAGCAGACAACACCCCTCCTTGATTCGTGATGGGGCTGGAGGAAGTGACAGGTGTGAAGACAACACAGAAAAGTCTGAAGTCTACACAGCATGTGGGAGCACAACACAAGGGTGCTCAGGGAGGATGGGAATAAAGCTTTCCTGGAGGCACAACAGGAGCTGACTCTTGGGAGTGGAAACACCTTTGGGGGTTGGGCGAGATGGGAAATGGAAACCACTGTGAAGGGAGAAGCAGAAGCCAAGTCACAGGGCATGGAATAGTGCTGGAAGGTGCCAGCAGTTCAGTCTGCCTGGAGCTCAGGGGTTCTGATGGGGTGGAGTTAGGATAGGGCGGGGGTTCTAGTAGGCAGGGGCCAGATAATTTGGAATGAAAGTCGAAAGTTCTGAACTTAATTTATAGGGAAGAGGAAACCATTATAGGAACTTAAAATAAAGGCTCTATTTGTTTCTTTCTTTGTTTTGAAACCGAGGTGTAATTTAGACACTGTGAAATGATCATTCTAAAGTGTACGCCCATTTGGCACATGCATATCAAGACCCAGAATATTTCACCATCCCCAGAAGTTCCCAGGTGCCCTCTCCCAATCAATCTTCCCCACTCCCAGAAGCCACCATGGAACAGATTTTTATGGCCATAGATTAGTTTTGCTGATGCTAAAATTTCATATAAGTGGACTCGTATATCATGTACATTTTGTGTCTGTCTTCTTTCACTCAGCATGATATTTTTGAGATTCATCCACATTGCATATTATCAGTAGCTCATTCCTTTTTATTGCTGAGTAGTATATTATTGTATGTTAAAATGGAAAATGAGGTGGTTATTTTAGCAGTTTCCAATGACAAGATCGTGCTGACAGCCAGCTAGAGAAAAGATTGGCATGGAAAGCAAGATGGGGGCAGAGGAAGCAGTTAGGAGTCTATGGCAATAATTTAGATGGGAAATAATAAGGGCTTCAATCAAGATGCTAGCTGGGAGGACAGAGAAGAGGGGACTTTGAGAAGTGTTAAGGCAGCAGAAGCTCCAAGCCTTGATCCCTGACGAAGCAGCAGAGAAGGTGTCATTCCCAATATTGACAATGGAGTTCATTTTGGGGAAGAAGGAATATTCTTAGTTTTGTACTTGTTGCCTTTGAGAATCCAGCAGTTGGCAGAGTGGAGTCTCTACTCTGGAGACTCCAGAAGGAGTCTCCTCCTTCACAGGAGGAGAGTGAAGTCATTGGAGCAGAGGAGCTTGTCCAGGAAGGAGGTGTGGACAAGAAGAGAAGTCTGGGCTGCAACCCTTCTTGAGATGAGGGACAAGAACATATGGGTGTGAAGTTACAGAAGTAGGAGAGCCCTAGGAGAGGAAGGAAAAGGAAGGGGAGAAAGCATGTGCAGATGGCGGTAGTGGTCAAAAGGTAGAGTAGGGCAAAACACAGAGGGCTCCATTTTGTTGGGCTACAGGGCATTCCCAGTGGGGCCATGATGGCAGGGGTTGGGGGAGAAACCAGATATCAACAGTTGGAGAATGAACAGGGGCTTAGAAAGGAGAGAAGAGCAGATACTTTTGTTGTTGTTGTTGTTGCAGAATTTGCCTCTAGAAGGACGAGAGGAGCTGGTACAGGATGGGGGCTCTCACCAAAGGGAAGCCCCAGCCTGCTTGCATCCTGGGGATGAGAAGGCAGGATGGAGAAGAGGGCAGAGGAGGAAAATTCAGGAGGACGGGGGAAAGATCCAGCAAGGTCTGACTTTCTGAATCTCAACATCTTCAGACGTAGAAAGGAAAATTAATCAGATGGGTTAAATAAGACTGAGTGCGAGGAGTGCATGAGGGAATGCTAGTTTCTCTTGCTGCTTCGACCCCTTCGCTTCCCAGGGGGTGGAGAGCTCTGTTCACAGCGGGCCAGTGCATACTCACCTACACACCGGGGTCTGAACCCTAGCTGCTCTGAACCCCTTGTCTCCCACCCGGTGGAAAGGTACATACATGTTAAATACCAGGGCGATGACGTAGTCTGGGGAGACGGTCACTTTCCAGTCACACTCCTTGCCTGGCGGGTAGGGTTCTGGGTAATTTGGCGACAGGATGACTCCTGATGGTCCCGTCAGGTCTCCTCCACAGGGAGCTAAGGAGAGAAGGCCAGGGTGAGACAACCCCCTTCACCCTACCCTACGGGGTGTTGTGCGAGGCATGTGGAGGAGGGATTGAGTCTTAGAGCTGGCTAGAACCTCACCGCAGGGGCCCAGGGACAGGCGGGGTGTGTAAGGGGCATGAGGTTTTACCCTGAGGTGATGGAATATATCCGAAGCAGTTTGGGGCGGGAGGGAAGGGATGCAGGATTGTGAATCTACTTGCCACTGGCTCATTCATTTCAAAGCATCTCATTTTAGGTTTTATGAATTTCACCTCAAGAAATGATGAAAAAACCCAAACATACCTTCCCTGCCATGTCCTGCCAGTGTGACCTTAAGGAATTTACTTAACCTCTCTGGACCTCAGTGTCCTGCCTTGGTCACACAATGAATTGAGGTCTTGACCTTCATGGGGTAGCTGTCAAGGTTTTGGAGATGGCTGTGAAAGTATCTGGCACACAAAGAGTAGTCAAGAGACAGTGTCGGGCCTCCCCTGGTGGCGCAGTGGTTGAGTTCTGGGCTGCGAAACTGCCCGCAGCCTCTGCAGCGCTGGTTCGATACCCAGCCACTGGCAAGGGTTCCACATGGCGCGCAGACCTCTCCTGCTGTGCCCGCTGCTGCCCTCAGCATTGTATTTCATCAGTCTGCCTGTTCTGTTTCCTTCTCTGGCTCTGGTGAATTCTCTCACCCTCCCGCGCTTCTGACTGTACCCAGTGCTTGTATAAATATATAAATAAATCTTAAAAAAAAAAAAGGACAGTGTCATCACTTGTCATTCAGACGTAGAAGCACATGTCTCACTGCACTGCCTCACATCCAGTTTCCCGGGGAGCTCTGCAGGTATTTACTCTCAGTTCCAGAGCACTTGATGTCAAGAGGGGTGGAAGACATAACCGTGTTCCCTGCCAAGCATGGCTGCCACCTGTACTGCCAATGCTCTTGGCATCTGCTCAGGGCTGCAGACACCTTCCAATTTTCCGAAAGCCCTTGTCCAAGGAAGCATGCATGGCTTGGTCGTATGGAGTTATTACAAATTCCCAATTAGTCCACAGTGGTCTCCCTCCCCAGAGATGGCAGGCCTTTCCAGCAGGCTGGAAGGGCAAGGGTGGCTGGTGACAGCCTGCTGATCACCCAGGGCATGCCAGTGGGCTTCTCTGATCCTGGATCAGTGCTCCCCTAAAAGGCTGGACATTGCACTGCTGCACGATCATTTGATCAAGTGGAGGCTGGGAATGGATGGGGTCAATCTCAGGAAAAGACGACTGAGACTGTCAACAAGGCTTGGTCTATAAACCACTGGGCGCCACTGGAGGCCGGCAGTGGAGCAGGCCAATAGGAGCAGGGAAAGTCATTCAAGGAGATGCCAGGAAATCCTGGAGGGACTTCGAAGTGGGAGCTAAAGGGTATATCCAAGACTGAAGCAAGAATAACCACTTGCTTGTCGTGGATCTGAGCTTTATTGCTGCCTGCTGTAGCTTTTACTCAGAGCGAGGCTTAAAGGGCTGGATCAACCCCAACAGGGTCTCCTTAAAAAATGGTAGGTCTTCAGGCCAGGCCATAAAAGGCCGAACATGGCTGAATATAAAACCTGAGTGGTCATGAGTAGTGTTTTTTCCATGGAAAATACATCCCAAGTACCATCTGGGGTACCAGAAACACTCAAGTGGGCACCTAGTAAATGTCAGGCATGACATATAGTGCTTTCGATACATCCTCTCCTTTATGTCTCAGAACAACTCAATGAGCCACGAGTCAATGACTGATTCCTCTGACTTAGGGAGGAGGAAACAGAGGTCCAGAGAGGTGAAGCAACATGCCAGTCACACAAAGACTCAACCCCACATCAGCTGGGCACCCAAGGCCATTTTCCCCCTTTCTTCTAGCCTCTGAATTGTGGAGGGCTGCGGGAGTAGAGAAGCAGTGGACCTCTCTGCAGGTGCACTGCAGGGAGAAGCAGATGCAAGGACAGGTCTTTGGGTCAGGTCTCACTTGCTTCTTTTCCACTGAACCCTCTGGAGAAGATGGTAGATAAATGGGTGACACCAGAGAACCATTAGGATAAAACCTTGACTTCAGCAAAGCAAGACCAGTGTCCAGTCCAGAGCGGGTGGCCCGGCCCAGGCCAGCCTACAGATAGTTTGAGGCAGCCAGTGAGATGTGGGCCTGCCCATGTCAGCAGGCCTAGCTTTCTGGTCCATCCTCCCAAGGGGACACAAGAATGGCTTCATTGGCCACAGGGCAACCAGGCTTGACCTTTCCTTACCAGCTCAGGGTTTCTTCCCGGAAGTTTACAAAGATGGGGGGAATCTGGGTGTCTGAAACTGCCCTTACTCTTCTGCCAACTCCAAACCGACTCTCAGTTTCTTTGAGTTCCAGGCCTCTGCCCTGGCACAGCTCCCTGGCACCAAACATCCAGGCATCTGCTCACCACTCAGGACCTCGGCCTGAGCCACACTGCCCTCTGCCAGCTGTGCCCCAGGCCCTGGATGGGATTCCTGAGCTGCTCCCCCCACAGGAAGGTTCCTGCTCCTAAGGGCTGGCTAACATACAAGAGGGAAATAAGCCCCTTTTCTCTTCTAGGCCCAGCTAGACAGCAAGACCATTAAGCCATAGGAGACCAAGCGAGACCGGGGTTTCCATCCTTTCTGTGGGGACTCAGTGGTGCTTAGGCTGGGAAACCAAGATGGAATTAGAAGCCAGGTCTCCCTTCCAATCCAGGGCCTTGCCTATACTCCATGGCCTTGCCCTGTCCACTCCCTACTGCAAGTAAGAAACAGAAGGCAGACTCTGCCTTGACCTTACAGTCCAACAACGCTCAGATGATGGGGACAGGCTGCTGATCATTCCCAAAGGCCAAGAAGTTGCACTGAGGGGTCAGAGCTGTGAAAAAGGCCATTGATTGTGAAGTGACACAGGCCTGGGTTCAAATTCTGACCAGTGGGTCTCTTCCTAGCTGACTGAGTCTGGGCGAGCTATCCCACCTCTCTCAGCCTCCATTTCTTCATTGATAAAATAATAAAAATAATGATGATAATGACTTCTAATGTGCAGTGTTTACTATGAACCAGACTCTGTTCTAAGCACTTGACAGCTGATCTTCTTTAATCCTCAAAACAACCCTGTGAGGTAGGTACTATTATTTCCCCTATTTTACAGGGGAGAAAATAAAGCTCAGGGAGATTGAGTAATTTGTCTCAAGCCACACAGCCTGTGGCGGTGAAGCTGGACTCATACCCAGGCAGGTGGAATCCAGAATTTGAGCTCTACATTCACATGAGATCACCTTTGCAATAATGTAGCTGAAATGTCTAGTCCAGAGCCTGTCTCGGGGATGACACTCAATAAATACTTGTTTTCGTCCTTTGCTTCCTCCCTATAATGAAGGGGTATCAAGGCCTGCCAGACCAGTCGTGGCAGACTGCCAAGGAAGCTGGAAATTAGGGGCTTGTCACTGGGATTTCCACACTGTTTGAGAGAAGAGGCAAAGACATTCATTTTGTTGCCTGAGGAGCATTTCCCCAAGCTGAGTGTAGAAGAATGGGTAATGAAAGCTGAATTAACCTCTTTGCCCTGTGAGCTGCATATTTACTGCTCTCGGGAGCTTAACACAGTGAGCTCTCCTCTCCCCCCAGGACAGGCTTGTCTCAGGACCTGCTTTGCTGAAGGGAAGTCTAAGGGGTCACAGCGGAGACTGTGGAGAGTGCTGAATTGGGAAGAGGCCTCAGAAGTCAACTTATTCCCCCCAGGGCCACACCAGAGTCCCCGTGACCAGATGCAATTCTTGTCCAGGGAAAAGAAGGGATTCTGAAAACTTGAAAGAAGGAAAGAAAGAAGTGGGGGAGCAGAGGAGACAGCAAGGAAGGAGGAAAGGAGAGAAATTCATATTTCTTGAAATTAGGGTTAGGAAGGTCCTCACCTTACAGTGCCATGGGGAAGGAGACCTCACTTTGCAGAGGGGGAAACTGAGGCTCAGAGAGATGAAGCAACTTCCCCAAGGCCATGGAACTAGAAACTGGTAGGGCCAGGAACTACACCTGGATCTGTATTCTCCAATATCACATACTCTTTCCTCATATCACTGGGAAATTGAGCTGGTTCCAGAACCCAGATCTCCACGTCCTGGCTACTGCGTATTAATCATAGTGGGTATGTCACACATACCCAGCCAACTCTGAATCATCCCTGAGGGACAGGAGTTGGTGTCTCACTTTCAACTACAGGCGTCCGAGCATGACCAGCAAAGGTCTGTCCTTAGAGGCTGAGATGTCACTTCCACTGAGCCCGCATGGAAATTGGTGCAGGGCACTGCTGGGGAGGGGGCTGCTGCTGTCTGACTCAGGAGGGCCCTGAACCCATCCCCAGCAGGGGAGACAATCTGGGGGCGGGAAGGTACATGGAAAGCTAGGTATTCCGACTGATGGGACTGAGAATCTTGGCTCTGCCTAGCTCTGATTTGGAGGAAGCTGCCGAAATTTGACCCTGTGAAATGAGAGAAGGTGCTCCCTGGGACAGGCCCTGGGAAACAACCCAGCGACTATTGGTTCTCTTCCGGCACCCATGGTTACCGGGGAGGTACGTGCACGCAGCACTTGGCCTGAGGAAAAGAGCGACATGGCGCTCCTGGGATGCTGGTTTCTATCCATTTCTCTTTCTTCCCTGTCTTCCTCTCCCTTCAAGGCCCTCCTCCTCTGTCTCAAGCCAGGGAGCAGGATTATATTCAGGACCCAACTCTTACAAGATCCAAGACCTTGGACAAGTCTCAGAGCCTCCACTACTTCATCTGTTAAAGGGGGAGATTTTAAAACTAGGGACCGATCCTGATAATCAATGATTTCCTTGAGAGGGAGAGAGAACGGTTCTATCCTTTACATCCTAGCTTGGGGTGCCCTTTCAGCGCTCTAGGTCACAGAAAAGTCCTTCTGGAAACTGCTGACAACCCTTTCCAATCTCTATGGGTTCCAGCTGGGTCCAGGGAGAAAAGGGACAGACCTGGCTGACTTAGAAATCTTTCGGATCACTTCAGAGAGGGGGGAATTTGGAGCGCGCAGAGGGTGAGTGTATGTGCATGTGTATGCATTCATGCATGCGAAACAGGGTGAATTCTGGGTTTGTTGTAACTTTCACTGTTCTGATCTTCCTCAAGATTCAAGATGCAGCTGTGGGGTGGGGGGCACCAGAGCCCGTAAGAGGTGGCACAGAAGGCGGGCTCGGGCTGCAGCTTCCTACCCATGCACGTTGGTGGGCTGGGCTGCCAGAAGAATCTGTTCTCGATCTTCACGCAGCTGATCTCCGCACTTCCCTGCAGCGCATAGCCGGGGTCACATTGGAACACTGTGGAATCACCAGCTTCCCAACTGTCACCACTTCGGCTCCCATTCTGTGGGACCCCTGGGTCATTGCAGGATGTTGCTGTGGACACTGGAGCGAGAAAGCAGAAGAGGAAGTGCAGTGGGGAGGTGTCTGCTAGACAACGAGGCTCCCAGCTCATTGCCCTCACTGACAGTATCCCCGCTTCCATCGCCAATGGCACCCATGTGACCTCCATGACCTCCCACCAGCATCACCAGCTGCAGAACAGCACCCACCACGTCCATGTCACCTTCATCACTGTCACTACTGCCACCACCACTTGTGATCACCACCCATTCTGCAGCTACTATCACCGCCATCTACCTCTCATGAGATGACTGTGACTTGAGAATCATAGGATGGGTGGTGATGCTTGTAGAAGTGAATCGTTTGACTTAGCCATACAAACTGTGTTACACAGAAAAAGCTTTGCAATTTTGTATAATATGCCCAGCATGATCACTGTATGGTGCTTGGAGATAATTGAGTGGAAGTGCCATGTACTGATACATGGATCACCTTGGAACACTGATTGGGAGTTTGCCTGCCTGACCTCGGGGCAGTGGCTGTGAAGTTGCAGGGAGATATTGAAGGCCGGTAAAGACCATGTTCTCTCTTGCATGGCAAACCCAACAGATTGAACCCCAAAGAAAAATCTGATGTTTGTAGCAAATGGCAAAGTAGAGTTCAAAATAAACATAAGTAACTGCAATGTACTAAGCATTTTTTTAAAAAGTCAGGAATTTGGAAGATGTGTGCAGTGTAATATCCAACCTAGATTATTACAGAGCAGGGGTTTTAAGTGAACATCAAGTGGGTGATGGAGGGAAGGAATAAAAAAATGAGATGGAGTGAGTGAGTGAATGAACAAATGCATCATGAAAAAACACACCAAAGGAAATGTCATCAGAGAAAATCAGAGAAAGGCTTCTGGAGTGCTGCATCAGCCCAGCTTCCTGTGCAGCCCACACCTAACCCCTTGCTCTCAGACTGAGCTCCGCAGGCCACTGGGATGGGGGTTCTGGGCCCCACAGAATCAAGTGTTCATTTGCTTGGGGGGTGAATCTTTCTCAAAAATTTTGGGAGAAATAACTTTTACACAAAACAAATGAATAATAATAAATCTATTATGGTGTAGAATGTAAAATTCACATTATTTCTTAGGTAAAAACAGAAGGTCCCCAAAGAGTATATCTTCCTACACTCCTCAGAACTTTCTTCTGCTATTAGGAGGACTTCAATGGAGAAGTTTGAGAAACATCAAATAGGGCAACTGTCCACATGAATATCGCTAATTATAAGACTGAGGTGTGTGGACAAGGCTGGAGTTAGAGCATACAGTGCCCTTCCCCCAGTGACACAATGAACTAGAGCCCACAACCAAATCTGGCTCTGTGCAGGATTTAAAAATAAAGTTTTATTGGAACATGGGCTCGCTTATTTGTCTATGGCTGCTTTTATGCTAAGATAGATCATATAGTCCTGAAGTATTTTCTATCGGGTCTTTTACGGAAAAAGCTTGCTGACTCTTGGTAAAATGTGTCCTGTGCCCTTTGGAGGTCACAATTTAAAACTTGTCCTTTGTTTTCATAGAACTTTAGTCATCAACATCATCAATGATCTGCTATCACTATGCAGATTTCTAAAATCTTCCAAAGCAGCGAGTTCAGTCTCCTCCCCCAGTGCTGGCCCCAGGGCCTTTGTACCTGCTGGTCCTTCTGCCTGGAATGATCTTGCTACAGACCTTCCTATGCCAGCTCCATCTTGTGATTTAATTTTCACCTCTAATATCATCTCCTGAGACAGGACTCTTTGATCACCTTCTTCTGGGTCCATCCCTCAACTGCTGCCTTCCATCAGTGTTGTCACATTATCCTGCCTTCCTCTTTTCACAGCAAAATCTGTAATAACCTGCTAATTTATAAAGCAGTAATAAATCTGCTAATTTATTTGTCTCTGTATTGCATATCACTTGTGCATCTTTATAGGAACAGAAACCTCGGCTGTTTTGCTTCTAACTGTGGCTCCATAGCCTAGTATCCAGCACACAACAGTGCTCAGTAAATATTTGCTGAATGAATAAATAAGTGAACAAATCATTGCCATCTGACACTTACTGAATTTATTTTTAAAGTCAAATATGAATCAATCTTCTTCCTTCTCAATTAAAACCAGACTTAGCTTTCATCTCTAGCTTTACAATGCACTATACACATGTAAATGATTCCTTAGAAGAAAAATAGTTCACTGCTCTGACCACCATAGCCAGGAAGATTATTTATATGGGAGGCAAAAGGGTGAAATGATTAAAAACCAGACACAGGGGTCTCGATCCTGCCTTTGCCACTTATTAACTAGAGACCCTGTCCCTGAAACCTCTCTTGACCTTAGAGCCCATATTGCAACATGGATTAAAACGGTGCCTACCCTTTTAGGTTTTGGGGGAAATTGAAAGAACTAATGCAGCGGAGAGCTTAGCATGACACCCTGCAGTAGAAAGCAGCGCTGAGGCTTCCCTCTCCTTCAATTCTCCCCCTCACCTATTTTTGTTCTCACTTTCTCTCTTTAATGCTCCTGACTTTGAGCTGCTTGGCAAAGCCCTGGGGAAAGGCTGGTTCCACGTGGTGCAGACAGGATGTTAGATGTTACACAGTCATGTTTACTTAATAAAGCCAAGCCTGCACTAATCGTCCCTGGCATTTCTGTACAATCCCCTGTCAAACACACACTATAAAGTTAACATGGGGTGAGCCATTCTCTGTTCCCCAGAGTAGTCCTGGTATTTGCTAACTGATGACAGCAACAGGGAAGATGACCTTTCCCGAACCCCGGTCATGCCTAGAACACCGGGTTGGTTGTCATGGCCTTCCTAGAGCACAGGTTAGGTAGCTCTGCCCACTCCCCTTGCCCAAGATGACTTGCCCAGGGAAGCCCCTGTGCTAGAGAAAACCATCCCTTCCTTCCTTCATGTCTTTGAGTGGCCGCTCGACAGGAGGAGTGAGTGGCCCCTGCCGATCGGTGCCATGTGGCCCGACCCTCTCAGACCTCTCTGTGGGGTGGCGAGCAGGTGGCCGGCTCCGAAACAGGGCAGAGCGCCTGGAACTGCCAATGTGCTGGAGAAATACAAGTGCTGGGTGCCATCGCCTGCAGCAATTTATTCTGAATAGGGAGCCGAGGAAGAAGAGGCATCTGAAATGAACCTTGAAGGGTGAGCAGTACTGTCACGAGTCGGGGGATGCAGGAGAAAGCAGCTGAAGGTGCTGGGGGAAGGCATGGCTCGTGAGAGCGCCGGGACTCCATCAGCAGCACTGAGGACACGGTGGAGGTCAGATAATACAACTCCATGGGGAATTTGTCAGTACAATTATGGATTATTATTTTTTTTAAGCCATACCCATCAGCTTGGGCACAGACTGAAAAAGTACATGTCTGGTTTAATTATTCATGATACTCCTTTCCCCAGAGAGGGGACTGCGCTGTCTCTTTAGCATTCTGCCTCTTTACTGCTGGGAGAGTCGGCTGTGGCTTATCCCAGCAATTTCCTACATTTGTTCCATGAAGCACTAGTCCCTTGAGATGGCCTAGAAAAAAATCAACCAGGGTCAAATATGTGTGGGAATTGTGACCTTCCAAGGACCTTATGGATTTATCTGCATCAGCACATCCAACGTGGTCAGAGGTCTCCAGTCAGAAAACCTCTTTAGGGCTGCCTCGGCCTAAGCACCTTCCCAACATCACTTGGCTGTGAGGACTTCTTTTTCCTGCAATATCATTAATATGCCATGGAACTTCAGGAACAGATGCTTGGGAATGCTTATCTCAAATGACTCCCACATTGACCCAGGATGGGACCCTAATCTTAGATGAGTTTGGTGGTGCTCAGGGACCCCTGGGGACTCTCTCCATGGGTGAATGAGTACTGGGATTTCAAGCAGGAAGACTTCCTGCAATATGCCCTGCATGGAGTTATCCCTGATGGGGGATGGAGTCTTGCACGAATGGGAAGTGGGCACGTTAACAAGTAAAGAGGAGCATGAACCTGGAAACACTCATTCGCCGCCCACCCTGCTAAATGCTCACCCCCACAAGACATGGGTGCATAAGAGAGCAAGAAGGAGGATCTGCAGCTCCACCACAGCCTTATGCTAGAGATATGACCAAGCACGCCTAGCGGATACACCAGCCAGGTGAGAGTGTGCAGACGGAGCACAGGTGCCACACAGAATCTCCATGGAAACCCCTCACACACACACACAGACACACACGCAGACAGGAGTAAGGAGATGGTAATGAAGACAGCTGCTGTATAATAAACGTGCGCATAAACCAAGGCAGAGTCACTCGTGCAGGGAGATGAGTGATGGAAGAGGCACTTCAGAGGCGATGAGATGATGCATCACACGGAGAGGCAGGACCAATCATATCAATTATCTAATATTGGGACTGGGATGTCTGAGCATTGCCCATTTTTGGTAGCTCTTTGTCATGATCCTCCATAATTGGCGACCACAGTTCATAATGAATGGAATACAGATGACTCGGGCTTGGCTTCCAGTCCTTCCGAGAGTGGCACACAAGTAAGAACCAGAGTGTGCACAGAAGCTCTTCCTTCTGTAGCTGCAGCTCAAACCACCCTCCCCTTGGGCATCCCCTGCATCCCTCCACGTTCCCTGAGTTCCAGCCACAATGGACAACCCTCCCCTTCTGGAACCTGGCATCCTGCCTCTGCACTTGTGCAGGTATTCTCTGCACTCGGGGTGCCCGCGCTCTCTCTGATCTAACAGGGGCCCACAAATGCTCCAAAGTCCTCCCCTGGCCACTGTAACCCATGTCATAGTTGACCACTCCCTCCCCAAAGCCGTTCTTTTCGTCTGTGACTCCTCATTCTTCATGTCTTTTCTGGGTCATCTTTTCTGGATGCTCCCAGGTGACCATTATAGTTTCTATCCTCTCTCCAGATATCAACCTGATGTGTCTGCCTGTCTTCCCAGCAGAGTAAGCTCAGCACAGACAGTGGAACAAGTGCTAGCCAGGTACCAGGCACACAGCAGGTGCTCAATAAGTGTCTTTGCATGAGTGGTGAGAGGTCAGGAAGGAGGGATTCAGGGTGGAGAGAGGAGATGGGTGTCTCGTGGCAGGACACATGGAGAGGGGCGGCCACTGACCTGAGAATTGAATGGCAAAGCCCTGCTTGCTGGTAAAGAAGTCGGTGCTGAACTGCAGGACGACAGAGTTGAAGGTGCTGTGCAGGTCCTTGGGCAGGCCAGAGCCGCTGAGCTCCTTGAGTAGCACCCCGCTCTCCACAGGCCCATCCCAGATGCGCAGCACGTCGTGCACTTCCTCTGTGTCAAACACCAGGAAGTGCAGCCTGCTCGGAGAGAAGAGGAAGCAGTCAGCTGGCCCAGCCCCTGCCTTCCAGGGGCTTCCAGTCGGGGCAGGTCATGACCTAAGAAAGACTTCCAGGAAGGAAGAGAAGGGAGGAAGGCCTGGCAGTGTCCTCCTGGTTCCCACCCAGACTGTTGCCCCGTTGGGTCATAAGCAGCAGGGACAGGGTGAGGAGTTCAGGGTTTGTGCATCTTTATCATCACAAACTCCATGTTGCCAAAGACAAACCTCACCTGTTTCCTCAACTCTACACAACAGCTCCCAGACCTCACTTCTGAATATTCATGTCATTCTAGATTGTCAGGGAGGCAGTGAGAAGTCAGGGTCTGGATTGGATAAAGGACATTGGCTAAAAACAGTCAGAACCCCAGCAAGGTATTGCATGGATCTCAACAAGCCAATTCTAAGTTTATATGAAGAGGCAAAAGGCCCAGACTGCCGATACGACTCAATGCTAAGACTTATAAAGCTGCAGTAATCAAGACAGTGTGGTGTCTGTGGAATAACAGACAACTAGATGGATGGAACAGATAAGAGACCCCAGAAGTAGACCCAAATATATCCAGTCAATTGATTTTTGACAAAGAAGCAAAGGCAACACGGGGGGGGGGGGGCAAATACTTTTTGCAACAAATGATGCTGGAACATCTTGACATTTGCATGCAAAAAATGAAACTAGATACAGACTTTATGCTATTCACAAACACTAACTCACAATGGATACAGACCTAAATGTAATAGAAATGACAAAAGCCCTAGAAGATAACATACAGGAAAACCTAGGTGACCCTGGGTATGGTGAGGATTTACTAGGTACAACATCAAAGTCATGATCCATTAAAAAAAAAAAACCAACTAATATTAAAATTAAACATTTCTACTCTGCAAAAGACAGTGTCAAGAGAATGAGCTGGGACAAGTCACAGGCTAGGAGAAAATATTTTCAAAACTTACATCTGATGGGGCCTCCCTGGTGGCCTCGGCGTTAAGTCTCAGCACTATCACCACAAGTTCCCACAGTGACTTGAGTTCAATCCCTGACCAGGGAGCTGACCCACATGGCACAGCAGACCTCTCCTGTCTCCCTGCTGCTCCCCTCAGCAGTGTATTTCAGTGGATCCACCTGTTCTGCTCCCTACTCTTTCTCTGGCAAATCCTCTCCCCTCCTTGCACCTCTGGCCTACACCCCAGTTCTTCTATGCATAAATAAATCTTTAAAAAAAAAGATACATCTGATAAAGGACTGTTATCCAAAGCACACAAAGAATTCTTAAAACTCAACAATAAACAAAATACTTAATTAAAAAATGAGCTAAGGACCTTACCAGACACCAACAAAGAAAATACACAAATGGCAGATAAGTGTATGAAAAGATGCTTCACATGGTAAGTAACCAGGGAGATGAAAATGCAAATGCAATGAAGGGCACCTTGGTAGTGGGCTGGTGTGTAACACACCCCTGAAGAGGTATGAACTGGTCTTTTCTGAATCATATGTTGTGTTGTAAACTGATGTTACTCCAATAAAAAAGAATTTGAATGAAAAAAATAAGAAACCACCTCCATCTATTGGAAAGGCCAAAATCCAGGACACGTACAACATCTAATGCTAACAAGGAGGTGGAGCCACATGAACGGTCATTCCTGTTGTTGAAGTGGGAATGCAGAAGGGGCAGCCGCTTTGGAAGACAGTTTGGCAGTTTCTCATAAAACAAAACACATCCTTACCATATGAACCGGCCATCATGCTCCTTGCTATTAATCCAAAGGAGCTGAAAACTTATTTCCACGCAAAATCCTACACCCAGATGTTTATAGCAGCTTTATTCGTAATTGCTAAAACTTGGAAGCCACCGAGATGTCCTTCAGTAAGTGAATGGATAAACAAACCGTGGTACATCCAGCATGGAATATTATTCAGTACTAAAAAGAAATGAGCTATGAAGTCATGAAAATGCATGGAGGAACTGCAAACGCATAGTGCAAAGTGAAAGAAGTCAGTCTGAAAGACTATATGCTGGATGATTCCAACTCTATGACAATCTGGAAAAGCCAAACTATGGAGATGGTGAAGAGACTATGGTTGCCAGGCACTGGGTGGTGCTTGGGAGGGAGGTGTAGGGGAAGCACAAAGGACTTTTAGGGCTGTGAAATGAGGCTGTATGATGCTAACGTGGTGGATCCACGTTATTATACATCCATCCAAACACATAGAATGCAAAGTGCAGAGTAAGCCCTAAACTGTGGCCTCAGGTGAGCACAATGGGTAGGCTCTTCAGCTGTAACAAATGTCCCACCCTGGTAGGGGATGTTGATTGTGGATGAACCTGTGCATGTGTGGGGTCAGGAGGAACCTGGGAAATCTCTATACTACCCTGTCAATTTTGTTGTGGACCTAAATCTGCTTTAAAAAACAGTCTGCAAATGGAAAGGGACAGTCAAAGGACTATGAGTTCTCTGCTTAGCCATGATGGGGCAGGGGTGGGGCTGCACCTCACTTTCTCAGAGCAAAACTCAGGATATCAGCTAAATAGGCTTGGTTTAGGTAATTTCTGCCAATCTAGGAGCCCAGGGATCCCCACAAATGGGGTGCATGAAGGCCACAGCACTCTCAGAGTAATGAACCCCATAGAAATTTGGATTCTTGTAGGATAAAAAAGTTCTGCCTTGGTTACAAGCCTATGTAACTCTCTCCTACTCGATCTTTTATTTCAGAATAATTTTAGATTTACAGAGAAGTTGCAAATATAGCAGGAGAATTCCCATAGACCCCTCAGTATTTCTCTCATGGTTAAGGTCCTACATTTCCCTAGTACACGTGTCACTGAGAAACAACCAGTGTGGTTCCATCACTACGAATGCCAACTATAGATTTCATTTGGATTTTGTCATTTTCCCACTGATGTCCTTTTTTTCCTGTTCCAGAAAAATAATAAAAATATCTTTTTTGAATTATAAAATAAAAGACATATTTGAGGCAGAAAAAGGCAAACAACACAGTAAAAATGAACTGAATTTTTAGTCTCTCACACAAATCAATCTGTTCTCCAGAGCTTCTCACTTGATTTTAGGCCTGGTGCATATCCTTCCAGACTTTTCCAGTGTGCACACACATACATTTTTTTACCCCAAATGGGACCACATTTTACATAGTTTTGCACAACTTTCGTTCTCCACTTCATACTGTATGGACACACACATCTACTTCACTTCTTCCCTATAGAAAAGGACTCGATGTATTTCATTCTTTCACACACAAGTGCAAGGAATATTATCATCTTTATGTGGTTTTGCACACTTCTGTTCATAGTTCAGAAATAGCTTTTGGTGGGGACTGGTATATATTTGAAAAGTTGACAAATGCTTGCTATTCTCTTAAGTGATTGTATCGATTTACATCCCACTGAACAGTATGAAGGTGACTCTTCTAAATTTCACTGCACCAGCATCAAATACTAGAATGTTGTAAATAAATTCTGAAAATACTCGCTCATCTGCTAAACCAAAATGGAATCTCACTGGTGTTTTAAATTTAGATCCTTTAGCACCATTGTGTTTCTTTGTGTTTCTTTACTTGCAATTTGTATATCTTCTTATTTTTTATCTGTCTTCATGATTGAATATGACTATTAAAATTCTATTTATACATTATGATTTTAATTTACTATCTATATATTTGACTTCTCTTTTATACATTAGTTGTTAATATCTTCTCCTAGTATCTCTTGGTGTCTCTTTTTCCTTTCGATTTTGCTGCTGGGTCCATTTTGTCATAGAAGTTATACATTTCTTATTTTTTTTGATATATTAGGGTCCAAGCAAATCTCCTGGATTATAGATATTATCAATACAAGGTGGAGACCCCTGAATGCCAGATCTCTGAATGTTGGGATCTCTCAATGGCTGTGTCCTGGCTCCCCTGGCAGGCCTCCCCTCTGAGGACTCCAGCAGTATGAAGACAGATGGGCTTCTCTTCAAGGTGTTCAGCAGGGAACAGACTGGCAGACGGGGGCACCACACTTGACTGGAACGGGAAGAGGAGCTCCCGGGAAGCAGAGTACACAGTGGACTCACTGCTGGGCTAAGCTGCCCACTTTCTCTCCTGCCTTCTCTGTGGTACTTGGCACACAGTAAAGTTGGCAGCCAATCAGGGGAGCAGGACGAAGGGTGAGCGGTGCTGTGTTCCCAGAGAAGAGAGCTCGTGTGGGCCGACTTGTCCAGGAAGGAAGGAGGAAAGGAGACGTGCAGTGTGGGGGACAGGAGTGGAGTGTGTTTTCTTTGAATTGAATAACATGAGACAAGACCCAGAGGCAGAGTAGAGGGAAAGCGATGCCATCACTTGAGTTCAGGTGGCATTAGGATGTCACAGGGCCAGAGCTGGCTCGAGAGCCAAGAGGGCAAAAGGTCTCAAGATTAGCGAGAGGCGTCTGGGTTGTATCCCCTTCCATGCAGAGACCACCTGATGTCCCTGAGGGTGATAACGGACTAAGCGGATGAGTGAATCAATGAATGAATAACATCCCAGGACACCATCCAGATTGAAAGTTGTAAAAAGAGAGAATGTGAAAATTAAGTAGAAACGAAAGGAAAGATATGTTGGCCATTGTGTACGAGGCACTTTTGTGTCACCCATCTAATCCTCACAACCATCTTTATTTCATAGGGAGCATGTATTCCCATCTTTAAATATGAGAATACTGAGGTGCAGAGAGGTTAAGTAACTTGCCCAAGATCAAGAGCTGGGTAGAGCGCAGACCAGAATGACATGAGGGGATTATAGTCCTGGTTGCACTTTAGGGTTTTCTCTCCCCTGAGAATGCTGCCCTCACCTGCAGGAGGTGGAGGCCAGGGAAGTGCCAGGTGTGCTGGGAGGAGCCTATCCATCATCACCTGCACACATGTGCTTCACACACAAGGTCAGAGGACTGCTATTCCAGACCATGAATTGAAAATGTCAGTTCACTGCATGGAGTTTAGCTGATCTGCTAACGAGACAAAGTCAAAGGCTTGGCACTGATGAGGTCAAGAGAAGCAGAAGAGGCGGCAGGAGGAGGGGCCAAGGCCTTCTGCAAGCAGGAACAATGCAACTTGACAGAAAGGACAGAAGCCGAATCCCAGACCTCTTACTGCATTCATTTATTTAAACACTTGCAGTGTGTTGGGTGCTGGGAGATAATAGTGAAGCTGACAGACAGGGTGTCATTTTCCACTTGTTTCTGGAGATGGGCACTTGGCCCGTGCATGCAAGTCCATTAAAAGATTATCAGCTCTAGCAAATGCAACAGAGAAAATAGAGTGTTGAGATGGGGTAACTGCTTTAGATACAGTGGGAAGACCTCTCAGTGGAGGTGACATTTAAGCCAGATGAGAAGCTCAAAAGAAGCCAGCCATGTGAAGAGCAGGGCAGGGTAAAAGGTGGGTCGAAGCTTTCTGTGGATAAAGGGCAGCTTGTGCAAAGGCCTCCAGAGGGAACTGCCTGGAACGTCTGGGCAGAGGAAAGGTGACTGAGGGTGTTGCTGGGCCAAGGGGCAGGCAGAGGCCACTGCGGGGGCCTGTGCATCAGGAAACACTTTGAATTTCCTTCTATGAACTCAGGGAAGTCGCTGAGGGTTTTAAGCAAGGTCTGATGGGATCTGATTTACATCCTTACATCACTCTTGCTGCTTGGATGAGAACAGGTTGTTCAGTGCAAGAGAAGGTGCAGGAAAGTTAACCCCGAGAGTTGTGACCCCCATGATTATACATATCCTTGATGGCAGCCAGAGAAGATTTGTTTTGCCAAACTGACCATGTTTATTTAGGCGCTTATTGAAGACCGTCCTTATCTTAGAGAACTCAGTCTGTGAAGTGTTAATGTGAGGTTCTGATCCTTAGGGAAAATTCCAAGCCAAAGCAAATCATTGGGTTTGCTTGAGCACAGCCTTGTGGATGAGGGTCTAGTGTCTTCCTCTGGTTTTTGAAAGACTGAAAATAGCTGGAGGACCCAGTCTCTGTTGCCCCCAGCTGGGGAGGCACTGAGGGACAAGAAGAGGTGGTCCTCCCTGTTGATGCAGAGACACAGCACAGGCGGGGAACGGGGCTAATGGGTGCAGTGCGTGAGGCTCTGTGTTCAGAGCTGCGGAAACGTGGAAGGCACTGTTTTTGCCCTGGAGGCTGCTGCTGTTTATTGAAAGCAACACACAAAACATAATATGTGCAACAGGAGCTAAAAGAGTAGGAGAAATAAAGTGCTGTAGCAATAACTGGAGGAGGAAGGGAACTAAACATTTGTGGAAAAATCTATGTGCCAAGTACTTTCTGCATATTGTCTACTATCTCCTCAGCCACCTGGCAATTTAGAATCCACTTTGGCACATTTTGCTGATGGTGGAACTGAAGTCCCCAGGGGTCAATACAGGCAACTTGCTGGGGACAAGACAGGGGGGAGGTGGGAGGAGGTGATCAAACAGCTGGTAAGGGTCAGAGCACAGATTCAAACCACATCTGTCAGGTACCAAAGGCTTTTCTTTTACATTGTCTTCTTCTAATTGAGAGAAGCAAGGGAAACTTCGAGGAGGTCTTTGAAGTGGTTTTGAAGCAAAGCAAAGCAAAGCATGAGGAAATTAACTGAGAGAAAGAAGATCACAAGAGAGGGAACAGCATCAACAGACACATAAACAGTGTAACTGGCCTTGTTGGAGCCAAAATCCCTCCCACCCTCTCAAACCACCTTTTCCACCAAGTCAGAGGCTCTTTCTGAAGCACAGAACAATCAGCCTCCCTGGAGGACACACCAAGACTTCATGAGCAGCCCCAACGTCTCACCTTTCACCCATTTCCTTCTTACTCTCTGACATCAGGGACTTCCCTTTGGCTAGAATGTTCTAAGCCATGCCAGCCACAGTGGGTTAAACTATCTCTCCCCAAAGCTAGGCTCAAGTCCTAACCCCTGGGACCAGTGAATGTGACTTAATTTGGAAATAGGGTCTTTGGAGATGTTAAGATGAGATCATACTGGATTAAGATGGGCCTAAATCCAATCACTGGCATCTTATAAGACAAATGAGAGAGAGATTTGGATATAGAGGTGCTAAGAAGGCACAGAAAAGGCCGCATGAAGACAGAGGCATAGATGGAAATGGTGTGTCCACAAGCCAAGGAAACCGAGGATTGCTGGTGACTACCAGAAGGTAGGAGAGAGAGGAAACAGTTTCTCTCTAGATTCTTTGGAGAGCATGGCTCCTGCATAGTTCCAAGCCCTAGAACTGGGAGAAAATAAATTTCTGTTGTTTTAAGCCATTTTGTTTTAGCAGGCCTGGTAAAGCAATACACCACCTGGTTTCTTGGCATTTCTTGGCTACAGTCTACCTCATTGCTTACAAGTGGCTCTTCTGTATCCATTGCACATTAGAAAGATATGCAAAAGAAAAAAATCCATAACGTCTTAACAGGTTGATTTCACTTGCCTTGCGATTGGGCCCCAGGAAATGAAAGGGCTTCGGATGCTCCCAAGCAACTGTCACTACTGCATAAAGACAGAGGACGCTGCACCAATTTGAGTTATAAGAGCAGATCTTTACATCAGGGGAAAATGACATGTGATTGAACAGCTGCTACAGAGGGAAGGGGGTCAGAAATCACTCCTGTCCCCAAATGAGAATGCCGCTTAAATTATCCTCAGTGACATTGGAAATGACAATAGGAAAATAATACTTATTTCATAAAATGCCCTTTTCTGAGTCACAGAGTTGCAAACCAACAATTAAACCATGATCATAATAACAGACGATAATAATTAAAGCATCACTGTTATCCAAAGAGCAAAAACTGAGAAAATAGACCGAAGTCCAAAGCAAGCATTGGTATTGAAAGAAAAATTAGCGGCCCTCTTCTTTCCTGGGGCCAGCTGGGATTCAAAGAGAGAAAAAAGATTCTTTTGTTATATCCAGAAGTGAAAGAATAAACCTGGGCTCTGGGTCACTGATGAAGCCGCGTGACTGATGTCCTGGGAGTTTGGGGTGGTGTGCAAATGCGGCACTTAGGCTAATGCCTTGTGTTTCTCTCTCCCTTGCTGGGTGACCTTGGGCCAGTTGCTTCCTCTTCATCATCAGTACAAGAAGGCTCTGGACTGCCCTTCATTAGCCAGAACCTGCCCTGAAGGGATCAGGAGTTCTGTGAGAGGCAGATGTGTCTTTGTCCTTCTTGGAGAAATGCTTTCCACAAAATGAAAGGCTCATGCCACCCAAGAAGCCTAGATTACAAAGTGGAAGAGAATTGGGGTTCAAATAGTAGTTCTTTGATGGCTCTTTGGGTGACCTTGCAGAACCTCAGTTTATTTCTCTAAATGACAGTGACATCATCTATGTAGAAGTGTTGCTAAGAGGATGGTCCTACAAAATCACATATAAAGCACCTACTACTGGGCTTGACATACAGTGTCAAATCAATCAGTGGTAAAGTCACCTAGAAAATTCCATTATGTTCTATTTATTCAGTTATTTTACTTGACTAAAAGGGATTTGTTAAAGTCTGTATGGTTGTCAATGTTTCCTGTATTTCTGCAGATTTTTGCTTTTTTTTTTTTTTTATAGAGGCATGTTTTATTTATTTATTTATTTGTTTGTTTGTTTTGTTTATACATGCACTGGGTACAGTCAGAAGCGCGGGAGGGTGAGAGAATTCACCAGAGCCAGAGCGGGTAGCAGAGCAGGCAGAAGGACCGAAGTACACTGCTGAGGGGAGCAGCGGGCGGCAGGAGAGGTCTGCGCGCCATGTGGGACCCTCCTCTGGTGGCCAGGGAGCAGCCGGGGATCGAACCGGCGCCGCAGAGGCCGCGGGCAGCTTCGCAACCCAGCGCTCAACCGCTTCGCCACCAGGGAGGCCCAGATTTTGCTTTATGTTTTCTTGATAGGTTATTCAATGCATAAAGATTCATGACTATTGGCATTATTGTGGACTATGCATTTTATCACATGAAATAATCCCTTCCTCCTTTTTCCTGTTTTCACCTTGAATTTTACCATTCATAAGGATAAGCAATATTGAGATGCCTGCTTTTTATTTGTGTTTTCATGCTATTTCTTTGTCCCAAACTTTTGTTTTTTAATAGTTTAGCAGCATTTTCTTCACCTAACTGAGAAGCTTTTTCTCACAATAGGAAGTTTAGCTTGTGGGAACCAGCTCATGGCTCCTTACTGTTCCCTCCCTGCCCACATGGTCAGAAATGTCTCTGCATGTGACTAAAGAGGCTTCCTTTTCCCATGATCTTGAGTCTTTTTTTTGGGTTGTCCCACCCATCATCCTATCCACTTCTTTTGCAGACCTTTTGCAAAGTATACATTGTGCTTTTCATCCTATTTCAAGCATTTTTCAACATTTACAAAAATACTCCTCAACTTGCATTTTCTCCATCGAATTTAAGAAAAATAATATACCTTTTCACTTTCCCTTTCATCAGACAGGAAATATAAAAATATTTTACTTTTACCTTTGCTTTCCCTTAATTATCAAAATCACTGACAATACAATCAGGGAGATAGGCCTTTCATGGTTACTCATCCTTAGTGGTATTTTTTCCCCCTGAATATTTTGGCAGGCTCAAATTTTTAAGTCATTTTTGCTTTTCTGTGGTTACTGTAATACAGTACCATAAAGTTGGAGACTTAAAATAAGTTCTGGAGGCCAGAAGTCTGAAATCAGTATTGTTAGTTTGAAATCGAGGTGTTGGTAGGGCTTCCTCTGGAGTCTCTGGAGGAGAAGCTATTTTTTGCCTCTTCTGATTTCTGGTTGGCATTCCTCAGCTAGTGGCTGCATCATTTCAGTCTCTGTTTCTGTCTTCAAATCACCTTTTGTGTGTATAAAATCTCCTTCAGCTTCTCATAAAGATATATGTAATTACATTGACCCACCCAGATAATCCATGATATTCTCCTTGTCTCAATATCCTTATTTTAATCACATCTGCAAAGATCCCTTTTCCAAATAAGGTAATGTTTACAGGCATCAGGACATGATATCTTTAGGGACTTTCATTCATTCTACTGCAATGGTTTTCCAAGTTCTTTCAGAAGCTGAGTAGGAATTCCATTTGACTTTTATGCATATTCTATTCTGGCTGAATCAATACTTCTTGGGTCTCATATGACCACTGACTTTGGCTTTTGGTGCTATGGAGAAGAAATCTTAGGAGGGTTGGATTAATTGTGGTGGTTGTTCTTTTGTAAATTACTTTTTTATATGATGACTGTAAGTTTACTTCTGCAAGTATCCTTTGCCAAATGCCTTTATCCTTCGAACTGTTTCATTTTTCACTAAGTTGCATCTAATTCACTTTGCCTGTAGCCCAGTGAGTCCTTTCAACTTACCAAGAACATTTTAGAAATGGTCACTCCATCTCTTAACCCTCCTTCTCAGGGAAATTTGGTAACATTTTATATTTTATTAAATCTTCTGCTCTACTTGCTCATTGTTCTTCCTTCATGATGCTTGAATTGGTAATATGTCTTCCATATCTGACAACTTTCATTTCACTACTTTCATATTTTTTTCTCTGTAGTCTTAGAGAGTCTCTAGTTTGTTTCATATTTCAATGCTTTTATTTCTTACAAGTCAAGTGCTGCTACTATGGACTTTAATTGTTATTGTGTTTCTAGTTTCTTTTTTACTCTTGTCTCTATCACTGCCTCAGGAGTTCCCTTACGCCATTTCATCAGCCATCTTCTGCTATTTATCATCCACATTTCTTATATTTAAGTAAGAATATTATAATGTACACATTGAAATTTTATTTCTGTCTACACTATAGCAAAGTATATTCAGAAAATGTTTCTATAATCCTATAAGCAAAATGTAAGCTAAAAAAGGCAGAGGCAGCCATAGGAACAGAAAACTAAACCAAAACACACCCTAAAAACATAACTGTAGAATTGAAGCTATCAGACGAGAAAGGTAGGGAGAGGGGCCAGAAGGGGAGAGAGGGTCCAATGGACTGTGGTAGAGGATTATGGGGGCTTTGGTGGTAACAGATCTCAAGAGATGTGATCCTGGGCCTCCCTGGCAGCACAGCGGGTTGAGTGCAGCACTGTCAAGTTGTCTGCAGCCTCTGCAGCATGGGTTCGATTCCTGGCTGGCCAGGGAGATTCCCACATAGTGCGGCAGACCTCTCCTGTGGTGCCCGCTGCTACCCTCCACAGTACTTTTGGTCAGTCTGCCTGTTCTGCTCCCCACTCTGTCTCTGGTGAATCCTCTCGCCCTCCCATGCCTCTGGCCTTATCCCAGCTATTGTATAAATTAAAAAATAATAATAAAATCTAAAAAAGAGAGAGAGACATGAACCTATACCACTAAATGATACACTGTGTGTAAACCATCATTAACTCAATAAAATAATACAATAAATAATAACTTAAAGTTTGTTTTAAAGAAATGATTGGAAAAATTAAAAGAAAAAAACATTTCTATTTCTGTTGGGAAATGATTCTCTTTTGAAAGAATGGGTTGTTTCAAGTGGCATCACACAAGTTTACTTTATCTTTTTGCTTATTTGTTTACTTATCTTTTGAAAGGGAGTGTGGCCAGCTAACAAGGTCTACCTGCCTTTGGTCGATCTATTTTTCTCTTCCTAAGAGATGTTGGAATTCATTTCTGAGATTGTAAACTGGCAGTCAAGTTGATGTGTCCTGGCTAATCCAACATGCCAGAGTCACTCAGCTGGATCATTAGTCTTAGATAATTTGAAGTAGTTTATTTCTTCTTTTAAGTGGTGACCCAGGAAAAAACTGAATTGCCAGAAAATACTGCCACTCATAAAATAACATTTATACTAGCCAAGTTACCCACATCTTCTTCTTCCAAAAACTTTTGAGTTTCCTGTTTGTGGAAACCTTAAAGCTGACAAAGGAATGCCTCACTGTGGATGTGCTTATCTGCTCAGTTCCTCCAGGAGGTCAACTCTTGTAGTGTGAGGACATGTATTTAAGGTTTAACTCACTGTCACTGCTCAAAAATAAATCTCCTGGAAGCTTCTAAACCTGCGGCCATGATGGCTGGCAAAAGCTGTGAACAGAAGCTTCACTCCTGGTGCCTTCTGCCTCCTCTGGGCCAGCTGCCCACTTGCTGGTTAAAAGGAAGCAACATGGCCCACAGCGGGGATTTGCTGCCCTGTGATTGATATGAAACCACAGTGGGGGAATCTGGGCTCCAGGCACAGCCAGATGTTTTGTCTGGTGTAGCATCCTCCCAGGAAGACAAGCTCCACTGGGCAGGGGTTCTGGTTAATCAAAACCCTGGCCCTCGCTCTCAGTAATCCTACTGCTTTGTGAGCAACAACCAAAAATGGAGTTTCCATGTTGCACTCTTCCATTAATCATTAAGAAGCATCCCTACAGTTAAAAATCAACAAAGCAACACTATTAGCTAAATAGGAGCTTTATGACTACATGGGCATTAGGAGCAGAAATCAGCGTTTCTGGGAATACGAAGTTCTCTATCCACCATGAATCCTTGAGTTCTTTTGGGAAAGCATACCTGCAAAGGATTGCCTCTTATCCCTTCCCTATTCCCCTCTTTGTAGCCACCACATGTAGCTCTTGATCCCAATCAACTTTGTACTCAAGAAACACAACTCAGTTCTTCTGAATCCAGCCAGGGCCCCTCAAAACAGTTATGCAAGACACCTCTGGTTCCCCAGCCAATTTATCCCTGCACTGTTGCCACTGCCACTGATCTTCCTGAGATAGCATCATGTCACACCAGAAAATGGGCTCTTCCACAGCAGGTGTGCGTTCACCCCTTCCTTGCTTTCACGTGCTGAGAAGGTCCTTCCCTGCAGTGTGCATGGTGAACCACTGATCTTTAATGGGCAGCTAGAATGGCACTTCCTCTCTGTAACGTCTCGACCCCAACTGGATTTATGAACTGTCCTTGTAAATGTTTTTCTATTATGTTTCACATACTTCTATAGTGTGTGTCACATTATATTAAAATCTGTAGCAGACACTGGAGGTTGGATTATCTGTAGTCTATTTCCATACTTCTCGTCTATCTCTACTCTTGAAGCAGTAAAAGCAGAAAAAATTGGATTTTGCACTTTCCTGCAGTGAGACATGGCAAGTTCTGACTAATGAGATATAAGAAGGTGACAGGATGGTGGTTCTTTCTGAACAAATACGCAAACCCTCACAAGGAGAAAGCACCGTACTCTTTCCTTGCCTTAGACTGGAACACAGACATGATGGCTGGAGCTGCAGCAACTGACTAGGTGACCATGAGGATGAACGTCCGAGAAAGGAAGGAAGGAAGGAAGAAGAAAAGTGATGGCATCATCTACTGGCATTAGAAGAGTAATGGCAGCTGTACTAGGTCTGCACGGCACCTCCAAATACTTATTTCCAAGGGAAACATGAACCTCCATTTGCTGAATCCAGCTGTAGTCAGTTTTCCTATTTCCATTCCTAACTGATAATGTTTCTACCTATAAAACTGAGACCTTCAAGGGAAAAGACTTTCTTATTTATATTTATGCCCTACTGCCTGGTAGAATGCCTGGTACTGAGGAAAGGCTCCCAGCTCTTTTCACGGAGTTGAATGTCATTACTGTCTTTAAGATAACCAGTCATTTCTTGATATACAGAAAAATCCATTCAGAGCGCTCATCTCGGTCTTCAGGGTCCTGCAGAGACCTGCTTTACCCATTTAACCTTCCCCCTCTTCTCACCCTCTCAGGAAGACTGCAGCCACATGCAGTGAGTCTTCTTTGTGGACAGACCCTATATTGTGGTCGGACGCTATATTCACGCCTTCAGTCTTCTTTTCCTAAACTGAGATGCTCTCCTTTATCCCTCTCATCAGAACTTCTTTCCTTCTTCTCTGTTACTGAACTTGGTTTTCACACACTTGCAGCTTCTCCTTTGTCTGGACATACCTGTTTGTTTTACAATTTCCCCCCTGGATTGCGAGTCCCTGGAAGACAAGGGCTGACCCCAGGCAGAGCTGTGTGCTCCCCACTGCGCAACAGCCTCAGTCTCTGCCACCGAGAAGGTGTTCAATGCCTGTTGTCTTCAGTGGAATTAAACCAGAGTCAGAATGGCAGACCAGAAGAGAAGAGCCTGGGCTAGATCAGATGAGATCAAGTCCACATCACAGGGGAATTGTGAGACCTCGGGTAGGTGATTCATCCTTTCTGGGCCTCGCTGATCTTGTCTATAAAATGGAGGTAATAACAACTGGTCCAGAACCTGGGATGTTGTAGATATTTGATAACTGTTAGGTAGGAGGGAAGGGCCAAAGCTGAGGCCTCTATGCCCTCTCTTTTCCAGTCTTCATCGGAGCAGGTTTGCAAAGAGGAAAACCCCAACCCTGGCTGGAGTTTACCAGCCAGTCTGTCGTGCTTTTCCCACTCTGGGAAGCACCTGCCAAATGCTGCAGATCTGCCTGTGGACAGGGAGGGGCGACCCTGTAGGCCCACACTGGTCCTCATGTCCAGGAAGGACCCTCATGCCTTCTTGGACCACAACCAGGGGGTGAGCCTGACCACAGATCCCTGCAGCCTGTCCTTCCTGGGCGCTGATACAAAGGGTCTATCCTCACCCACCTTGACCACAGATCTCTCTGGCTACCCCAAGGCTTGATGAGAGCTGGGGCAGAGAGAGGGAGTTAAGCTGACAGTGCCACTCTGTGCTCCCCACTGCACAGAGTGGCACTGTCGGCTTTCTCTTGTCTGTGCCCCTGGGAACTATCTCATGGACACATCTGTAGGTCACCTCCCATCAGACACACCCCAGAGAACCCTGCTTGATACCTGCTCCCCCCAACAGCACAGCACCCTCCACTTACCCTCCACCCATAACTCTAAGGGGTAAGCTACCCCCGCTATATGCTCATGGGTTGCCCTATCTGGATAAAAGGAAGCTACCCCAAGCTCCTTGAGGGATTCTCACCATGAAAATTATGTGCCAGGTACTATTCTAAGTGTTTAGTTATATCAACTCACTCCTCACGGCAACCTTAGGTGGCAGGTACTATTTTTTTTTTTAAAGATTTACTTATGCATACAAGAACTAGGTTGTAGACCAGAGATATGGGGGGTGAGAGGACTCACCAGAGATAGAGCGGGAAGCAGAACAGGCAGATCTACTGAAATACACTGCTGAGGGGAGAAGCAGGCAAGACAGGAGAGGTCTGCTGTGCCATGTGGGTCACCTCCCGGTGGAGGGGGGGTATTGAACACAGGCTGTAGTGGAGATAGCGCTGTGACTTAACCCCTACGCCACTATAGAGGTCCCTGGACAGGACTATTTTTAATCTCCATATTACAGACAAGAGAACTGAGGCACTGAGGCTTAAAGAGCTTCTCAAGATTCACAATTAGTCAGAGTGGCAGGGAGTCTGGAACCAGAGCTCAGCTCTTAGACACAACTTAATACTGAATGAGCAACAGAAGTGTTTGGATAGAAAGTGAATTAATTCTTCAAAGGAATCCAGCTGAATAATCAGACCAAATGGCCCAAATGCAAAATGCAGTTGTTGTAAGGAAAAACAGGAGACATAGTAAAACAAAACATAAATAGCATCCTCAGGGACAGGCATGAGGATAATTCTTCGATAAAAACAAAAGTGGGCTGTCAAGAGTAATCTGGAAACAAAACTGCAGTTTCCTTGAAATAAAAACAAAACCAAGATTTCCAAAACAGAGACGGAGAAATAACAGGATAAATACTGTTGCAGACAGACTGAAAACAAAAGATCACTGACAGAAGAAAAACAGCGTATAGAACTATTAAATCACTAAATGAAAAATAAAGCCAATTAAATCCAGTTGGCCAACAATAGGAAGAGTTAAAGATGAAAGAAAGCAATAAAGAAGCTTAATACATTTTGACTGAAAGAAAGAATAATACACTTGATGTAAATGAAATTTATAAAACCCTGTAGTCTTTTCTCTTTCTTCAAATAAAACATAGAATATAAATAAGGCAAAGTTCAAACAGTAGAAAGGGCACAATGTAGTAAAAATAAAAATAGTAAAAAGGATCATACAAAGTATATAACTACTTAGTAACGTAAAAAAATCCTTAAATACTCTTAGGTTAAAAAGGAAGCTCAACTGAAATTATAGGCTACTTAGATGACAACTCAGCTCAACACTTTATATGAAAAGACAGAAACTCCTCCAAAGAAAAATAGAAAAGAGCTTGAAGTTGCAAAGACAATTACATCTCATTTTCTCTACTGAGATGGTAAAAATGGATGGGATTGACAACAGGGAGTGGTGCTGTGGAGAAGCCGGCTTGGGTGGATGTGCAAATTGCTACAATATCTAGAGGAAAATTTGAGGTCATGTATCATAATTTGCCTTCTAAGGAAATAATTGGACACCTGTTTGAAGATTCATGTCTGAGGATGTTTATTGGAGTGAAAAATGGAAAACATTCACTTCATCAATAGGGAAGTGGTTAAATAAGTTATGGTGGTACACACTGCTGATTCCCTGCAGCCAGCCAACAGGGCGAGCCCAGTTTCTATATAATGACATAATAAGATGATGATATATGATTAAATGTAACAAAAAGTGAGTTACTGAGGCATGCATAGAGATGGTCTTGTTCCAAAAGCCATACTTATTGCATTTGCTCTGTGTGTGTGTGTGTGTATGTGTGTGTGTGTGTGTGTGAGAGAGAGAGAGAGAGAGAGAGAGAGAGAGAGAGAGAGAGATGGATAATCTAGACAACTCATCAGACAGGGACATCGACAGTTATTTTTTTGTGTAGAGGACAGAATAAGATGATGAGGACTTTTGATTGCCACTTTACATGTCTTTACTGTTTGCATTTTGAATTTTTAAAAAACAAATATCTCTTTTTATGTAGAAAAACACATAGAGATGTTCTCATGAACAAAATAACAAGTAAATCTCCCTCTGAATAAAGACTCAGACACAAATGGATTTTTGTGAGTGTGTGTGTGCGTTTGTCTTAATTCAGTTTAATTATGAATATGAATGCCTTTAGCTTTGTTGTTGATTATCTGAGTGAGGGATATGTGGGTGGGTGAGCGAGGGAGAGAGGGATGGAGACAGAAGGCGAGAGGAGAGAGAGGGAAGGGGAGAATAAAAAATGGAGAGGTTGGGGAGGGGGAAGAAGAGGGAGAACAGCACCCCTGAGAACAGATGTGCACGTGTGAACACCCTCTGGGCCGGCAGTCTGGACTGGGGGCTGAACGCGCAGGGGAAAGACGTCTTGTGTCTGTCTCCACCCTCGGCAGCTCTCAGAGCAGCTGGGAGGCCCTCTGTGCCCTTGGTAGCAGCCCCTTTGAGGCCATGCTCCAAGCAGCCTTCCAGATGGAGGACTGAGATGATCTTCGCCTTCTCCCTGCGACCCCCACGGCAGGTGTTCACACACTCAGTATCGCCTTGTAGTCCCCCCTGTGTTGCTCAGAGAGGATATTCCTGTTTTTGTGCAGAACCTCCCTTTCTGAGGGTGAGTGAGGAAGGGACCCCTGCTTCCTTCAGACCCCCACATGGCCGCCTGTTCTTCCTGTACATGGAGGGGTCCTTACTCCTGCCCAGAAACTGGCATTGATTTTCCATGCTCTCCTTGCCAGCTGCTCCCACCTGTTCGGCTCCCTCCAACCCTATCCTAAGCCTTAGTCCTGGGATTAATGCTGCGTGTCTCAGTGTGCTGATGTGCTACGTCATGGCGGAGTAGATCTGTCTCTGCAGAAGATGCTTGCCAAAGTACTTAGGAGTGAAGTATGATGACTAAATTGACTTTCAAGTGATTCAGCACAAAAAAAAAAGGAAGGGAGGGAGGGAGGGAGGGAGAGAGGGAGAGAGAGAAAGAGAGAAAGAGAGAGAGAGAGAAAGAGAGAAGAAAGAAAGAAAGAAAGAAAGAAAGAAAGAAAGAAAGAAAGAAAGAAAGAAAGAAAGAAAGAAAGAAAGAAAGAAAGAAAGAAAGAAAGAAAGAAAACAAGAAAAGGAAAAAGAGAAAAGGAAAAAGAGAAAATGTAGAAAATGAATACGGAGGTAGGTCACTAGGTAGGTGCTCGGTGCACCATTATTTCAACTTTTCTGTGTATTTTGCACACTGTATATTTCACAACAAAACCACAAAAACCGAAGACACCTAGTTTCCATATTTACGGTGGAGAGTGAGGCAGCTGGTATGACTGCTAGAAGGTCATCTGAGTTGTCCCTTCTCCAGCCTCACGGCTGCTGCCAAGGTTCAGGGCTCCTGATGCCTGCGGAGACAGCCTCCTCTCTGGGCTCCCAGACCCATCACCTGCAATCCCCTGCAATCTCCCAAGGCCGTCAGGATGAGCCCAAACCTACATCCCACCCACAAGGTCCTCCCCACCTCTGGCCATGCAGCCTGCTCTTCCACTTTGTCCTCCATGCTCTGGCCACCATGCCCTGTGCCAGTCCCTGGAGCCTGCCCACACCACGTCACTTCCTCTGCCTAGAGGCCCTTCCCCTCCTGCCAATGTTCTTCCTTGCCTACCTGGCAGCCCATCCTCTCTGCCCTCAGGACTCACCTCTACCATTGCCCTTTCCAGGACAGCATCTCTGGACTCCTCCTGTCCTCTCCTTCATCCCTTCCTCCTCCCATCTCCGGTTTGACTCTTTGCCAACAGTCATGGGGCCTCCATCAGCTATGCCATACCAGTGCCTATGTAGGCCGGGGCACTGCCATGGTGGCAAACAGACAGTGATTATGTGAAGGAATGAATGAGCGAATGACTGCTGTTCTAAGATAGGAAAGCAGGAAACTGCCTGATTTGCACACATGTACACAAGAATAAGTCATCACGTCTCTATTCACTCACTATTCATTTACTATTTACTGAGACACGATTGTGCATTGCATATACCCCTGAGTCTTGCTTCATTCATTCATTCATTTATTCTTTTCAGCACTTAACACTTGTTCAGCCTCTGCCAGGTGCTGAGGACACTGCTGAGACTGGGAGACTTGCAAATAAGAATCAGGCTGACTGCTGACAGCTCTCATGGGGGAGGGAAGGCAGGAGCATAAACAGGAGAAAGTGGCCAGTGTCAAAGGGAAATACACACTTCAGGCAATAGGAGGTAAGAAGAGGAGAAATGACTCCCAGGAGTTCCCCAACAGAGGGGACTGGGGCAGTCTTTGTGGGTGAACTGACATACACACTGGACTTTGAGGTCTGGGGAACTTTAGACATAGGTCCTTGGAGGGAGGTGGGCATTTCAGGGAGGGCAGAGTGGAAACAAAGATTCAGAGCGAGGCCCTGAGTATATGGAGGGGGGCCATGAGGAATTGAGCTTTGCCAGAATGTCACTGAGCAGTGGAGGAAAATAAGGCTGAGGAGACAGGGTGAGGTCACGACGGCCTCAAAAACCAGGATCACATGCTTAGCTTCTGGGAGCAGGGTGCCACCAATTACAGGGTGAGCTGATCAGGTGTGCTTCCAGAAAGTTATTCTAGCAGGAGTGTGCGGATAAATTTGTATATTTCACTTGTCCCCCTAACAGTGAAAAACCCCTAAGAGCTCTGCTGACCTCATTATGCACAGGGATTAGCTCAAAATCTTGCACAGAGCAAATACTTAACACACTCTAAAATTTTAACTGACCTTTGTCTAAGGATATATATGTATATCAGTGAGTATATAAAAATCTACAACCCACACACTTATCCAGTTCCCCTAACTGGAAACTCTCCAGGACAGGGATTTTCTCCTGGCTACACTTGTTCTTGTGTTTGCTCCCCACTATTCCAAGTCTTTCATACTTCATTCTTGGATCACTACAATGGATTCCTGATTGGTGTCTTCCCATGAGCTCTCTCCATTGCACATAATCCTGTGGAACAACCTTGCTCAAGAACATTCCATGGCTCCCTCTGACCCTCAGCATCTCCCATTGCTTGTCCACATGCAACTTTCACTCTAGCCAGAACCATTTCCCCTCAAATTCCCTGGTTCAATCATCTTTCTATGCCTCTGTTGATCCTGCTGGCCCAAGTTGTTTTTTTCCCTCAGAGCTTATCTGAAGCACATTTCGGGCCAGCTCTGCCAGCAGTGTGATGATTCAGAAAGACCGGGGTTCACATCCCAGCTCAGATTCACTGTGCTAATAACTTAGACACAATAGGCATTCTCTTGGAATCTCAGTTTTCTATAAAATGGGAATGAGAGCAACGTCTACTGTTGTTAGGGTTTCCTATTATCATTGGGAAGGCTCCTGTGAAGAGTCCCTAAGACAACATATTTGCCAGGCGCTGTGCTTGAGTACTGGGCTACTCTCTTCTTTGACTCCTTAGGGCTTCACTAAGCAATTCCTGCTAGTCAGGCACTTGAACAGAAAGAAGTTTTATTTTGGGGGCGTATTCATGGAGTACCAGACACTGTGCTGGTTCTGTAATGATTCGCTCTTGGACCCCCAGACACAAACATTTTTGTCCTCATTTTACAGATGAGGAAACTCAGACTGAGAAAGGGCAGCAATCGGAGATCACGCAGCTAAGCTGACCCTTTCCAGTGGCAGGGAAACAACAATAGAACCATTATTAGATATTTGTATGTTCCAAGTATCTGGGTCCACGGCATCAGTGTCTCATCCTGAGAAACAAGCATATCGACCCCTGAATGTTGTGGGGGTTAGGGACACTTACTCTGCACTTTTGAAAATCTGTATATAAATTTTGACTCTCCCAAAACTAAACTACTAATAGCCTGCTGTTGACCAAAAGCCTTACCTATAACACAAAAACTATTTTGTATGTTATATGTGTTATAGACTGTATTCTGATAGGGAAACAATCTAGAGAGAAAAAGTTATTAAGAAAATCATAAAGAAGAGTCCTGTATTATATTTATTGAAAAAAAATCCATGTATAAGTGAGTTCCTCAAGTCAGTGTCATTCAAAGATTAACTGTCTTATAACCCATATTCCACAGAAGGCCATGATGAGGCTGAGAGAGGGCAGAGACTCATGCAAAGTCTTGCAGACAGTAAATAGCAAGGCTGAAATTCAAACTGGGCCTGTATGCCTTCAAAACTCTGCCCTCAGCTGCTCTGCTGTGACTGTGCTCCCTAGGCCCGTGAGCTGTCTGCATGTGGCATGAAGCCCTGCGAGGCTGACAATGGACTTTCAAGGCATTCCATGTACTCCCAACTAAGCCTGGGGTCATAGCAAGGCCTGTTGATCACAAGGTCTCCAGCAGAGGTAGATAGGGCCAGCCAGTTACTGCGGGGCCTGGCGATGATGCTGGTGATGACTTCCCTGAACAAATAGCAACAGTTACTTTGATGGCCCAGACACTTACCCAATGGTACAGCCAGCATCAGCCTCGATGGTCCAAACGCAGTTGAGGTTATGTTCATAGGGAGCTGGGTACCCGGGGGACAGCACCTGCCCAGACACGTCTCCTCTCACTGTCCCTCCACACTCAGCTGAAAGAAATCCCAAAAGGATGAGTTTTATGGGGTGGCCTACACTGCCAGTAGCAACTCGTGGCTCTGCTTTTCTGCGTGCCCAAGTCCCTCTTGTTCATTCCTGGTGACTGAGCATAGCAGAGAGAAAGGTCCCTGGATGATACTTGTATCCAGAATCTATAAAAAACTCCAACACAATGGAAAGACATAGTGCCCAACTAAAAAACGAGTAGTTGAATACATTTTTCCAAAGAAAGCATATAATAAGCACATAAAAAAGATGTTTAACATCATGAGTCATTAAGGAAATGCAAATTAAAATCACCATGAGATACCACTTCACACTCACTCGGATGGTGATAACAAAAACGGAGGACACTAACAAGTAGAGGTGAGGATGTGGAGAAACTGGGTGGGAATGTAAAATTGTGCAGCTGCTTTGGAAAACAATTTCATCGTTCCTCAGAACGGTAGACAAAGTTATCACGTGATGATAGCAGTTCCGTTCTTAGGCATATACCCAAGAGAAATGAAAACACACCTTCAAACAAAAACTTGTGCAAGAACCATCACAGCAGCAGAATTCACTCGACCCCCAAATGGAAACAGTCCACATGTCCATCAAACAATGGGTGGATAAAGGCATGTGGTAGAGCCGTGCAACAGAACATTAATTAGCCATAATAAAGAATGAGCTACAACGTGGATGAACTTTGAAAACATTATGCTAAGTGAAAGCAGCCAGACACAAAGGCCACGTAGTGTATGATTCTATTTATATAAAATATCTAGAACAGACAAATCTACAGAGACAGAAAGTACATTAGTGGTTGCCAGGGTCTGATAGAGAAGGAGCAGGGGGGGATGGTTGCTAATGGTACAGGGTTTCTTCTGGGGGGAATAAAATGTTCAAAAATTAGATTGTGGTGATGACTACACGATTATGTGAATATACTAAAAAACATTGAATTGTACAGTTTAAATAGGTGAATGGTATGGAATGTGAATTATGTCTTAATAAAGCTCTTTGAAGACAGGCCCCTGGGTGTAGGGTGAGTGGCCTGCTCTGTGAACAAACTCCTCGAAGCCTCCTAGAGAATGTGCAGACACTAGGGCCTGGTCACTGACAGCAACAGAGCCTGGGCTGGGGCCAGGAGAGCAGAGGGAGCCAGGATGCTGTGTCCCTCCTCTGGGGGAACTAGTGGTCTAGAGGTGAGGGCAGCACGGTGTGCCCCAGGTGCCCCAATAGAGGGGAAGTCTGGGCAAGTGGCAGCACAGAGGAGCACATGACCCCCTGCCCTTACACCTGGCAGGAGAGCTGGGGGGCCTGGGCTTCAAACAGATCTTGGAGGACGAGCAAGAGTTGACTGGGTCGGAGAGGCAGCAGGGTTCGAATGGGAAGGACAGCAGGAGGAGAGCCTTGTGGACCGAGAAGAGTATGTCCTGCAGGTGCAAAATGGCATAGGGCTGGGTGGACAGGCCATGAGGCGGGAAGGGGTGGGAGAGGTGGCTAAAAGGGCTGGGCAGGCTTTGGACGTGGAAGAGCATTATAGACCAGGCTGTTGTGTGTTTACTCTGCCGGGGAAGAACTGTGTGTTTACACATGTGAGCACACTGATCACCTAACACTTTAGAAAGATCATTCTGGTAGCAGTTTGAAGGGGCACAGCAGGGTGGAACTGGACCCCCAACATACACATGCAGCAATTAAGGCGTGGTGCTAGGTGGGCATTTAAACATTTTTCCAATGGGTGTTTTCTTTTGCTAATCCTAGCCAGATGCAGCACAGACATGTTGAGGTTGGGGGTGGAGAGAGGGAAGGGCCTGGTGTTTGGAGAGGGGGAAGCAGGACAAAGCAGTGTGGGTGGGTTCCAGAGAAGAAGAGGCCAGACCACCCAGGGCAGGCTGTGCCTCCTTCACACTTCTGCTTCGGAGCAGACCTCGCTTGTCCTGGGAGTGGCTAGAGCTTCCAGAGAGCCTCGCTGATATTTTGGAAGCATCATGAACTCCAAGATGCTAGTTCATGATCTTATTCTTTCCCACAGCATTTGTCCCCAGAAAAGGGAGCATGCACCCTGTTTTGCCTGCAGGAAGCAGGGGTTCACAGTGAGCTGGAGACTTGTTTGGGCCTGGGTGTTGCAGGAAGCCCTGGGGCCCAGGCAGAAGCTCCTCTGCCTTTCTTACTGACTCTCCCACCTCTTCTCCGTGGCCAGCATTGCCATTTGGAGGCCATAACTTGGCTCGGGGCCCACTTGCTAACTGTGTGACGAAGGCCTGGCTGCACTACTATACGGATGTAACGAGGTGTGAACAGGAGGAAATGGAGAAGAGCGGCAGGGCCATGGAGAATTCCCTAGAATGGAGGATTCTCTCCAGTTTGATGGCCTGGAGTGTGGGGTCCACAGGACACTGAGACCCTTAATGAGACCAGACCTGGATGCTTGGAAATAGGGGATACCCAAGGGGCTACTGGAAGAGCAAGAGCCATCCTACCGACACAAGTAGGGAGAGGCCGGTCCCAGGTCCTGCGCTCGCCGCTCAAGCACAGCAACTCCTCACTGCCTCGCAGGCTGTACCCCGGGTCACAGCTGAAGGACACGGAGCTCCCTGCAAAGTGGCCTCCGTCATGAACCTTGTAGCCGAACTGGGGGGTTCCTGGGTCCTCACATTTGATGAGTTCAAAACCTGGTGAAGAGAGAAGAGCCGAGAAGAGAGTGAGCAAAGCTAGCTGGGGGGAGAAGCACAATCCCTGTCCTCCCCTGTTTGAAGCCAGAGCCCTTCAGAAAGTTCTGGGCACGTGGCTCCTGGTACTTGGGAGCTGCCACCTCCCACCACCTCCTGCACTCAGGTGGGGCATGTTATGAGTGTTTTTTCCTCTGCTGCTATATGTAAATCATTTTAGTTATTCCTCTCAGGCCAGCTTTTAATAATGTGCAGGTAGAAGGTCTGGGTTTTTGATTTCATTTGTTTGACCCCATCACGTTTTGCTAGTGAGAGCTGCTGCTTCATGTTGCTCATGGAGATGTTCTGACGGGATAGTGGAAGAGGGAAAAGGCGCTTTAAATGCACGTTTCAAAGCTCAATTATGTCCGCTTAAATGTAGTCTGTTGAAAGGTGGGAGCACTTCACAGAGCAAGCCTCTACTCCAGGGAGCTTCACCTGGGCTAGCTCTCATCTGTTATTCACAGGGCTCTTCTAGGGAGGAGTAATTATCCACATTTTACAACTGAGCACATTGACTTGGGAAGGTTAAACAAGCTGTTGCGAAGTCATCCAATCTCAGGTGATAGGAATGGAACTCTAATGTGACTATTGAATCCTCATCCACTGACCAGCCTTCTGCAACAGGCCCCTGCCAGACACCTGGAACCCAGAGGAAGCTTCAGGACACTCACTGGATTTGTTTTTTTAACAGATTTATAACATATGGCATATAATTCACACGCTAAACATCTGCCCACTTGAAGTATCCAGTTTGGTGTCTTCTAGTATATTCACAGAGTGGGGCAACTATTGCTACCATCAACTACAGCACGGTTTCATCCCCTCAAAACAACTTTCCACCAGCTCCCTCAGCACTAGATCACTGCCAATTCACTTTCTGACTCTATGGATTTTCCTAGTCTGGGTATTTTAGATAAATGGATCAAAGAACAAGTGGCCTTTTATGACTGGATTCTTCGATTAGTGGAATGTTTTCAAGGTTCATACACGTCACAGCATGTGTGAGCCTCTATTCCACCACACGGATAGATGTGTCATGTTTTGTTGACCCATTTATCAGTTGATGGATATTCACTTGATTATAAAACAGTCTATAAAAGCATACTTCTTTGTAGCTACATAGCCAGTAGAAACTGGCTTTGCTGCCATTTTGTTCCATTGTTTCCAAGGATGAAGTTGTAATCCCAAATACTCTGGGGCATGTATAGAGGTGGGTGTTTTCTGTTTTCCAAACCCAGAAAAAATACAGGCAAAGAAACAAGATCCAACTCTTTTGGGAATAGTAAAAAAGGATATCATTGCACAACAGTTCTGGCATTATTGATATCTAGCTATAGCTGAACTTTATAAGTGCCATGATTAGGAAGGATGCTATCTTTGGCTGATTTCATGATTACTTCTGAAGTATTAGTGAGTCAAAGATAAGCTGTGATTCTCAACTCAGTTTGAACTACATGTTAAACCTATTTATCCAGATCACAGGTACAAGGTCTTAGAGGCAACAGCTCTACGCCCCTTAGAGCAAACCAACCTACAACGTTATGGACCATGTCCCAGAGCTCAACTGCTCCACTGGAGGAACCAGAGAAAGCCTGACTTCATCATCCACTCAAATGTAAGAAAGACTTACTAGAAAAGTGCAGCTCAAAGCCCTGGCTGGTGTTCTCAGCATCGGTGATGAAGTCAAGCCACAGGCTGCTGGATGTGCTGTTCAAAGTCACTCCCAACATCTCAGAGCGGCTGAACACCCCCAGCAAGCGGGCAGAGTTGTTGGTGCCATCATAGACCTGGACACAGAAAAGAACCCCAACCCGGGGTCATCAGCATGGCCTTGTTTGGAACAGTAGCTTCTCACACCCCTCTAGCCCATATTCCCAAGTCGAGCATTCTCATGATACATCTGATGCAAGGACAATGATAAAGGCACTAGCAGTCAAGCTAGTTAGCTGGATGATAGGAATTATCAACCCCTGTGGTCTCCACATGGTGCCAGTGTTGTGCCCAGTCCATTTCACTGTGACTCAAGTCTCTAGGAACTGGTTGCTGGCCTAACCTTTCCAGTCGAGATCTGCTCTTTTTCCTTCAAACCCCATATGGTACCAGCTTGCTCTTCAGCAGCTTGGGGAGGCCAGGCTGGGGCTTGCCTGACTGCCCAGGCCATCTGTTTCTGTAGACAGGCAGGCTTTCAAACATTTGCCATTTCTGTATCACTAGACATTCAATCCTGTCCTTCGAGGAGATGAGATAACCACTCTCCTGCCTGACACCTCCTGGCCTCAGTCTGCTGCACATGGCCCCTGAGATCCAGGCAGGATGGAGTTAAAGTGAATAACATGTCATGGTGCCTTTCCCCTCCCCAAGCTCAGCCTTTGCTCCTTCCCTTCTAAAATGAGGGCTCCAGCAAGGGCTGCTGGGTTTGCCAGGGGCAGGATCCTGTGGATATCTGGCTTCCCTGACTCCCATCTGTCCCCTGAACTTCTGAGCACCAGCAATGACAACAGTCGTCAGAATAATGAATGGGCTCCCCAGGTTCCGAGGTTGCTGCTCCTTCCCAGATAATTGTCCAAATAACAACAGAAGTTGTGATTGAGTGACGGACCCCCTGGTGCTTTGGTAAATATCAAAGATGGGATCTATGGGTGGGTGATGAATATTTGTGCATGGCACAGGATGTGGTGCCAGCTGCCAGCAAGTTGGAACAATATTTTCATTCTACCATTTATGAAGCAAAGCTTTCTATAAGGAGCCATCCTTCAAGCTAAGAGTGCTGTATGTTACAGAGATTTGTTTAGGCCCCTGGGAGTCTCCAAAGCCCAGATCTTATGTGCAACTGCTTTGTATCCCTGATAGACTGAGAGCGATCTGGATGCCAGCAGATATAAAGATGACACCAGTTCATAGGGTTCAGTCCATTGCTGCATCCAAATAGTTAGAAAATTATTTTTATCTATTAAAATATATTTTGGAATTCATTGATCAAGGCATTAGTCATCAGCACTTGCTAACATCACAGTAAGAGAGATAACCAGACATCACGTGCTTCTTGATGGCAGATGAACACCACCTAGGCTAGAAAAAAAAAATGAAATCTGAATCATATCAAGTCAGTACATCCAATTTCCAACTGGCAGGAGATATAGAGGACAGAGAAACATATGAACTGATACTCTGAGCAAAATCCAGGATGTGAAAAATTCCGCTGGACAAATAACCTGATTCTCTCAACTAAGAAATTTCAATGGGGTGGGAGGAAGGAAGGGGGAGGGAGGGAGAGAGAGAGAGAGAGAAAGAGAGAGAGAGAGAGAGAGGCAGAATCCTATAGATGAAAAAAACATAGGAGGCAGCCAGTCCGTTGTACAGACTTTATTTGGATCCTGACTCCAATAAACTGTAAATCTGAAAAACAGTGTGGCATTTATGAGAATTGGAAGTCTGAGCACTCTGGATATATGCTGGTATTAAGAAATTGTTGTTAATTAATAAAAGGATAATGGGAACAGGATTTTTTCCTTAATTTCAAAGCATAATTCATCCTAATTCGTTAAGAACAAAAATGTTCTTAATGTGTTATTAAAATATAAAATATTCATCGCAGAAATCTTATAAAACAGAAAGCACACAGAAAATAAAACCAACTTTCATCACTCATAACATTCGCTGACTATCTTTCCAGGATTTCTTTGTTTGATGTCTCTCTCTCAAAATATTTTTTACAAAAGCAAGATCAAACAATAACTATGACATGGTATATGCTCTTTCATTTAACATGTGTATGTTCAAATGTGTGTTTCAAATGGTTAAATACTATTTTCCACAACAGCATGTAAATCACTGTAGGAATCATCCTCAAAGAATTAACCCATATAATTATTCACACATCACTGTCCAAAGTGTGCCCTGGCACAGAAGAGGACTCACCAAATGCATGATAAATAAATAAACAAACAAATAAATAAATAAATGCTTTTTTTTTAGTCCTTTTGTTCTTAAATCCACCAGAAGTTTATTTTGGCATGTGGTATAAGAGAAGATTCTAACTTCTCTCCCTGGTTGATTAGTTATTTAGCCATATCCCTTTTGCAAAATACTCTATCCACCACTAATTAAATCTATCTTTATCACAAATATAGTTGTGAAAATTTAGTTTTGTCAACTTTTATTCTAGTGCATTCATCTATCTGTTCTTGTGCATGATCCACACTGTTTCAGTTACCATAAAAATACATTGTTTAATATATGTAAATATTTAGTAGGGCAAGTCCATCATAAATTTTCTTCTTTTAACTTAAAGAAATTACTTTCCCATATTTATTCTTCTAGATAAACTCAAGGAGAGTTTTCTCAAATTGTGTTCTTCAAAATAGTTTTATAATTTTCTTAGTAAAATAGTTCTATAATTTTCTTAGACTCCTGGAAACTTTGAGGAAGTTATGTCATTAAGCAAAAAATGTTTGTTAGGAGTGGTGGTAGAAACTTTACAGATTAAAAACATTACAAAGCCATAAGGGATATTTAAAAAAATAATAAATGAGCATTCAATTTCATCAGATGATGTTTTGGAGTGTATTGGCAGGATTGCACAGTCTTCTTATCTCATTATATATGAGATGTACTACACGAAGTTGCCAATATTTGATCAATTTGAACTACAAAAATGGCAATTTCATATGGTTTTCCCAGTAAATAATATGAACTTTACTTTCTTGGAACTAATTCCCCTTGGTCATTTTTATTTTAATTAGCTGGATTAATTGATATTGCATTTAGGATTTTTAAATCTATGATTATAAGTGAGACCAGCCTAATAATTTCTGTTCTTATTTGATATCAATATTTCCACTCGCCTCTTTAAATAAAATGTTTTAGGAGAGGGATGTTCACTTTTTTCTGAGACTGTTTGATTATTCCAGGCATTAACTGTTCTTTGAAGTTTTGTCAGTGTCTGTAAAACAGAATAGACCTGAGGCCTCTGAGAGATACGGGGGAATTCTAATTTTTTAATGGTTATTGGTTAATTCAGATTTTTTCTTTGATGTTAGTGCTTCTTAATCTATAAAATTTTCCATTCAAGCTTTCAGATTTCTCAGCTATAGTTGTTCCTAAATATTTTTTTAATTTAATTATTTCTATTATATTTGTGATTATATTCCTTTTATCATCCATAGTACTATATATTTGTGGCTTTTTATTCCTTGATTAGCCTTGTTAGATAGATATTTTTCAATTTACTGATAATTGCTATTATATTTTAGTTTTCTTTTTCAGTGATTTTTGCCTTATCTTTATCTTTCTCCTACTTTCTTTGGAGTTATTATCATCAGCCAGGTTACCCAAATCCTTATTTATTTTTAACCTAGATGATATGTCACAGACTAACAGAGGTATATTAAAATCCTCCACAACGACTGTAACATTATTAAATTTTTTTTTTACATTTCTACTAGTTTAATTTATTCATGCCATGTTATTTGGCACATAAAGTTTTACTGTGGAGTGATTGTACATTTTATTAATATAAAAGAATCTTCTTTTTCATTTCCTTATGAGATGTGAGAGAAGTTCTCAAATTTATCTTATAATAAACTGATTTCATTTTTCTGTGGTTTACCATCTTCTGTTCATTGCTTCTATTCCATTCTTTAATTGGGTGATCATGCTTTTCATCTCTATTCAATCTTTCCCCACCTCAGATTGCTCTGTTTTCATTATTGCCTATTTTTGGTGTCATAAATATAATATTCTCTCAAATCCTGTTAAGAATATAAATTAGGAGCTTTAAAATGTTTTCTTTTGTTGCTTACAGAGGGGCAATTAGCTCTGACTCCTCAGACAGGTCCTCTTTTCTGATCCACTGAATATTTACACATCTCCAGTTAACTTTCTTGTTGGCTCTATTACAGAGAAAGGGAAAAATGGAGAATGAAAGACCCAGTAGTCTCTAACAAGGAACAGAAATGCTAAGGCAGAGAGGCCCCAGCAAGAGCTTCTCCTGTAGACACACACTAGAGAATGAGTGTGTGTGAGTGCATGTAACTGCATAAGTGTGAATGTGAGCATGCACACGAGTGTGGATATGTATGCAAATGCATGTGTGCATAGGTGTGCATGACAGGTATGTGCAGTGTGAACAAGTGTGAGCGTGTGCATGCATGTGTGTGCATACATGTGCACATGTGAGCATGTGCATGTGAGTATGCCGGTGATATTAGCAGCCTCTTCTCTGAGGAGTCTGACCACTCTTGTCAGGCAGAGCTCATGGCATTGCCCTGCTTCGCCTGTCTTGTCAACAAAAGCTAAATGAAAGCTGGAAGTGCATGTGGCGAGGGGACAGTGGTTCTATGTGGTCTCTCAGGCCTAGGGCACTTCCAGGGGAGTTGGTAGGACTGAGATCTGGTTCCCGCCAATGAGCCCAAGTGTGTCCTTGGCTCCAGGCTTTGCTGCTCTTAATGAGATGGTTTTAGGTGGGTTTTTCTTACAGGTACTAGCACTGAACGCATGGGCAGGATTTCATTTCACTGGTGTGAATTATAGTTTGATTAGGCCCTTTCTCAGTCTGGATCTAATCTTGGGTATTCATTTGGCAGAAATTGCTTTACATTGTGTGTGTGAAAGACACCCTTGCTAATTTCCAGTGCTGAGACCACACTCCCCTGTTGTGAAGACCCTTTCGTCATTTCCATGGGAACCTGCAGAGGATGCAGTCATAGGCATGTGCTTCATTTACCAGTGGGAGCTGGAATTTGTCTTTTGAGATTATCATCTTCCTAATGTCAGCAGCTGAAATTCTGGCAAGAGCCAAAATAAAAGGAATCAGGTAGTTTTGGAAGACAAGCTGGAGTATATTTGGGGGTGAGTTTCAGGAAGCTTGAGTTATTAAAAATAAGGAACAGATCAAAGATCGCAAATGCAAGAAAACAGTCATTTGACACTCCAGAAATACTAGAGTGTATGGAGAGCTTAGATGTATGAAAGATTATACCTTGGGAGATCAATAAGGTGGGGAGCAGGAGACAGGTCTCCTTGGTCAGGAGCTCACGTGTGCATTGAGCTCTTGGTGGGACAGGCAAGTCCTAGGGATTTGGAATATGCCAGAGTTCTGGCAGGTGGGCCAGCTGTACCAGGGCAATGGCAAGATGTTTGGGGGGTGACTGATGCTCTGGGCTCCTCTTACTCCCATTTGCCTGGGGGTAGGAAGGCCAGCAGAGCCTCTGCAGCCCGCAGGGGTTGCAAGACAGTTCTGAATCCCATTCGGGAAACAGTAACTGTGAGTTTCTTTTCCTTTTGAAACAGTTCTGTGCCTATTTATGTCCCAGATTCTTTTTTTTGGAGAACAAGACATCCCTGCTTTCCCTGGAACTCTGGCCCTCACTACCCCAGGGCCCATTCTATGGAATTGCAATGGCCCAGGGTTGCAATGGACACATGTGGAAACATATGTATAAAAATATCAATCTCCACAAACAAATGTCTATATAAATGCACACAATCGCCCCCATACACACACTCTGAACATTTCATTATCCACGTTGATGCTCAGAATTCAGGGTAGGGAGCCTGATCCATGGGCCACTGCAGCTGAATTATTACTGATTATGCACTCAAGTCATATTCAATTGCAAATGTATTTGAGAGCTCCTAGAGTCAGCTCCTAAGCAATCTCCAAAGCCACATTCTCAGACACATATTCTTCTCTTTTAGGTACTTTCTCCCAGTTGAGGGAGGGCACTGTCATGGGACTCAGGAAGGAGGAGGACAGTTTGGGTAACACAGAGATAAATGAATGAGTGTTGACACACTGTGTGCACTGTAACAGACGTACTCTAAGAAATCGATCAGTTTTACCTTGAGGACATCTCCTTCGGAGAGTTCAAATGCCCTGGCTTTGAGCTGAATCCCCTTCCCCGGCTGGGTCTGGATGGAGTAGATGCACTCGTGGTTGTTATTGTAGCTCACAGGAAAGTTGGGAGACAGCAAAGTGCCCTGAGTGCCCGTGACTGAGTTCCCACACTCAGCTGGAAAGAGAGTTACAATAATCACAGATTAACTTGAATCAGCTACATCCAGAAGCAACTCAAACTCTGGAGAGAACTTCACAAAGGTGACAAGTCACTTGCCCCCTTACCCCCCAGATCCCTGCCTATCTGTCCACATGTCTGCCTGTCTACAGAACTGCTTATCAGAGTTTTTTTTTAATACCTGCCCACCTCAGTTCTGTCTGGTTTCTGTATCACTCTCTATTTGTGTTTTCTGCAGAAACAAATTCACCAGGCACCCCTCACTTTCACACTGTAACAAAGCAGTTTCCTACACCTGTTCATACAGTATCATAGCAACAGAAATGACCGAGTAGGATGTCATGGGAGGATGAAGTAGCCAAGTTGGGGCGAGAGGAAGCCTTTCAATACCCGAGGATAGAAGATCGAGTAATTGCAGCATCTTCTAAGCTTTACAAGGATCAGTTCAGCCATTAGTCACAACAACTAACTCCATAAGGTGGGGATAATTAACATCCTTGTGTTAAAGAACAAGAACGTGGTACTTAGCAATTTAGATCAAACTTCTCAATGCCTGCATTCGGGAAGAAGAGGGGGCTGAGAAGGCAACCCTCTTGGTCCTGGAATTTAGTGCCCCTGAAACTCTGGAGAAAGTTTTAGCATAACCCATGGAAACTCTGTTTCATTCATTGGGTAATGAATTCACACTCTGCTCTCAAGATCTGTTGTTCCTCCTCCAGAATTAGTCATTCTTTTCCCATTGTTCCCATAACTTTATTTATAGCAGTTGTCACATTTTACTTGACTTATTTGTTAATATTTCTATCTGCTCCACTGCACCATGGATCCTTTAGGAATTGGTCCTAATTATGTATCTCCAACACCCACTCTCAGAGCCTGGACAGGGCGGCCATCAGCGGCTGCTGGCAACAGGGGAGGTAGTTCAGAGGCTGGGGAAGTGCTGCAGAACCTTGCAGTAGGCTCTTTATGGTTTTTAATAATTGTGAAGTCTCTCCCTGTGCCTCCCAGTATGATAGCATCTACCATATTGCACCCTGGTTGCTTATTACTTGCTTGAGTTACTTGAGTGCCAGGGTCATGCTTAATGAATCTATGAATTTCCAAGGCTTAGCCCAGATCATCTATAAAGTAAATATTTGCCAAATGAATGAATGAATGAATAAGGATAACTGACCTCCAAAGATATACAGTCCTAAAAATAATTAGGTTCTGGAAGGATGCAAATGCAAATCCAGATGGCAGGCCCACTCTGTGTCTGGACAGATGGGGAGTTTGGACCATGTCTTGAGTCTTTGAGGTTGATGGCAGCAAGTCTGCTTTCTCCAAACTACTCTGCAGGGTCCCTATTGTAGATACAGTCATTGCCAGAAGAACCTGAGGTCCAGTAACAGGCCACTGACCGATGGGTCACATATTTAACCCTAAACACCCCCAAGCCTGGAGTCCAAGGTGATAGAACTGGAGCATGTGATGCAGGAACATTCAGAGCTGAGCCTCTCATCAGCTTAGTTAGACCCTGTGGATTTTCTGATCCCCAAGGTAGTTCCTCAGACCTTAGAAGACAGCAACTGTGCCCACCACAAAGTCCCTGCTTTTTCAACAGGTCCTACTTCCTCTGCTCTTTGCAGTTTAAGACCAGCTTCAGTTCCTTGAGTCTTTACATAAACTATCACAACAAATTTATATGTTGAAGCCTGAATACCCGGTGTGAAGGTATTTGGAGGGAAGCTTCTAAGAAGCAATTAGGTTGAGCTGTGTGACGTTCATACCACCCTCCGTTTCTGGTGCCTCTTGCCCTCTGCTTTGTTCCTACAATTTGGCTTCCCTGATACATGGGCTTCAGCATATTACCAGCCCCCCTTACCAGCTCTGGCTTCCTGCACAATAGCTATATACCCTACCCCCATCTCTGTCCAACCCCTTTATGAGAGGAAAACGGGGCTGATAACTCCAGATGGGGCCAGTCGTGGGACAAATGCCGGGACTAACCCCTGCCAGGGCCGGTGTCCTGGGCACCAAGGATGGAATATGGCACTTGTTTCTGGGAGAGTTTCCAAAGTCACAGGGGAGGTGAGCAGATGCACTGAAAAGCCAAATGCAAGCCTAAATGGAAACAAATAATGTTCCAGGGAAACAAACAGTCACATGCACAAGAAAGTGCCGCCACCGACTCATACATCTGCGCCATCTGTCGTCCCCATCACAAAAGGTCTTGTTAAGGGCAGGGGCTGTGTCTTAGCCATCAGTCTGGGGCTCCTGAGACTGAGGGTTAGGACTTCTCCATCACACCGGGGCTCCCTAGGACAGGGCCATGTCTCCCAGTACAGACCGGGTGCTCTGGGGTCAGGGCTGTCTCTTCCACATCAAATTCAGGAGCCCCTGAGGTCAGGGACTGTCTCACCCTGTCACACCCAGAATTACAGCCTGGGGCTGTTCATCTCCTTCTCAGCTGGGAATGCTGAGAAGGCTAAGCCATCCAATTTGCACCTACAGTGCAGGCAGCAACTGGGAGCCTCCTCTGGGTGGGCCTTCCCATGATACCTCCAGCCTGAGGCTCTGTTGCAGGGCTGGTGGTAATTAGAGGTGATTATAATTGCTGTGCGTTATTAATAACATATGAAACAGAAGACAAATGTAATAATGAAAATATTGGGAGGTGTCATGAACAAACAGTAATTGGAATAATAAGTTAAAGAATGAGTTTATGTAATGAGATCAATGAGGCAAGAGTTTAAAGAGTGTGTGCCTCTGTGGTTCCAGATAATCCCATTCACGAAAAATTTCCTTCAGAATCACTTAGCTGAGGACATTTTTCCAGGAGAAAATAGCTTCCAGCAGCCAGATACAAGCTGAAAGTCCACAGGGGTGTCGGTGCATATTGGGATGCACTCTCAGAAAGGTGGACTGAGGTACTTACAGGAAGAAAGGATAAACTTTGGGATTACTTAATTAGTCAAAAATGGAATTCTTCATCTATATGTTTCCTCTTTGATGTTATTGGTCATCAACAAAGAATGATAAAAAGGTTACTGGCAAAATGATGACAATCATAGGGTACTCTGTGGCTTATGCAAATTGTATTATCTAATCCACAATAAATCTTGTTATCTCCAATTTACAAAGGAGGAGGCTGGGGCTGAGGGCTTTGGTGACCTGCCCAAGACCTAACAGCTGGTAAGTGGCAGAGAAGAGGCCCGACCTGGGGCCTTGTGACCACACAGAGTGCTGCCTGTCTTGCCAGCTGTCCACAGCTGGCCTCTACAGCACCCAGAGCTCCCTACAGCTGCCTCAGGCGAGGCTGACCTCCTCGGCCCTGAAGACAGACTTTTTCAGTTGGTGCAGGGCTGCCTTGATGGGCTTGGCACACGGGGTTGGATGTAGCCTTCACTTGGCAGATGAGTTCCAGGGTTAACAATGAGTATGGCCAATTCTCCATAACCCAGCTGGGTTACGCCACAGACCCCCGAGTTGCGAGTATCAACCAAGCAGAGATGTCTACCTTGTCTAGGTGGGACAATGAGCGAGGGTCCCTGTTCCCTGGGATATCACCCATCCTGCTCACTCTCCTGAGGCTGGGAGCTCTGGATGGGCTTCGGGGCTCTGATAAGGAGGCAGGCAGGGCTGTGGGCAGAGGGTGCTGACTCAAGAGCTAGCTCTCTAGCCCCATCTTCTCTTGGCCTCCAGTGGCTGCTCGACACGGTACTCCCAGCTGTTCCTCCATCACCAAGCACCCCCAGGGCTTGGCTCCGGCACTCAGCCCCCCTTCTTCAGATCTTTCAGATCTCGGCCCAAATGTCCCCTCCTCAGAAGGGCCTTTCCCAACCACTCTTTATAAAAAAGCAAGCCTATCTCCAACACTTTCTAAGCTGACTGGATTTTTCTCTCTGACCCTCAATACTATCCAAAACACTACGTGTCTATGTATTTGCTGGCCCTGCCAGCCTGGAGACCATGGGCGAAGACACTTTGCTGTATTTGCTTTTGCATCCCCAGTGTCTAGAAGTGTCCCTGACGGACATCCTACAAACGAACCCAATTCTTGCTTCCCTCGCTCCTCTCCAGCTGAATGGATGAAGTCTCTCAAGGGCTTCTCAAAAGCCAGCACCCCACTAGATTAGTAAAGGCACCTCTCTATGCCACCAAATAGGGGGTCTCCATGGCCAAAGGTCGTGCCTCCTTCCTACAGGTCTACCCAGCACCCACCCATATTTCTCTGCAAGAGGCATCCTTAAGCCTTAGGGGCGAGTGGCAGGGGTGGGAGGCAGGATATGGGAGTCAACTGCCCTTGAATGCCCACTGCAGATCTGCTTTGTAAAGGTCAGTTCAGGCCACAGAACAGTGCACAAAGCAGTTATTGCCATCCTGTTGTAAGCTGAGGAAGCTGGAGCGGGAGGTCAGGGCACCCACCCACGGCCCCACTGCAGGGAGCGTGCAGTCCTCAGACGTAGGCTGTGGGCCCGGGTGCATTCCACCACCTCACAGAGATTGACTAGAGTTTGACCCACCCCATTAGTGAAGCAAAATGAAAGCACGTGACCACCTACCAACACACCTTGGCAGAGGCGAACTCCACAGGCGCCGTCTGCCCCCCAGGCACGTGATACGGGCTGTGCCCTCCAGACGGTACCCGGGGAAGCAGGAGAAGGTCAAGGTGTCGCCTACGCCAAACTGCAAGCCCTTTCGGATGCTGTAGGCTGGGACCTCAGGCTCCTCACAGGGCTCCAAGTCATATTCTGGAAAGGCAGCAGGAGACCGGGTCAGAGAAAAAACACACAGCAAAAACACCAGGGAGAAGGGCCAGGGGTCACACAGACTAAGGCACAGATCATGTGCACACTGACCCACAAGAGGTGAAGAGGAGAGAGCTGGGAGGAACAGAGGCTGACAGAGGCACAATGAGGAGAGGGCGGCCCAGCTTGCTTGGGATGGCCTGACCCCCTTGCTACTGAGAGCCTTGGGGGAGGTGCACAGCGTTTCTGGAGATGTGCTTCGGGGAGTTTTTGCAAGGTTCCCCAGTGTGACCCCTTCTCCCTGTCCTTTCATCTCCATATCAAGCCCATGCCTCAGGGCTCACAGACTCTCTGGCTTCTTGTTCCCCAGGCACTGAGCTGGGTCAGTTCAATCAGCCTGATGCTAGAGGGTCAAAGTGCACCACCCAGCCTAGTGCGACTCACACTGGGAAAGGAATCCAAGCCCTTCACTTGAAGTTGTCTCGGTGATGCCAGTACTTGAGGCAGATGGCGTGACGGAGGGCATCTGTGGACCGGGCCTGCCGGGTACCTCCAGTGACAGCTCAGAACTGACCGTCCCTCATCCCAAGGGCAACTCCCTTCTGTGTGGTGAGGAGAGTCTCTCTGACATGGGATGAGGCAGACTGGCCAGGTATGTCCCCTGGGCCAGGCTGGCCCAGGCACACAGCAGGCAACTTCTGCTGGTGGGAATAGGTTGGGCTATTTATCAACTGCCCATCCCAGAAGACTCCATCTAATAGCTCTGCTCCTGACTGAGGTGGGGGGCCCTGGAACAATGGGACAAGAGCAGTGGGGGGACTTGGTACTATAGGAGGAAACGGTCCTCTTTTCCCCCTGAAGGTCAAATTCAAGAGTCTTTTTAGGATTCCTCAACACAGAGATAAAAATCTATTACTACTAAGTCAGCATCGATGAAGCAGTCCCCAATGAGACTAAAACACTCCACTATATCAATTTCAAACCCCATTTTCTTCTTTTTTCTTTTTTTTTAATTGTTGGGGTTTTGAAATAGTGGCAGTGGAATCAGGAGGATCTGGAATGACTAGGGCAGATAGGGATTTCCATGGGCTCCTCTAGTTCAACCAGTGAGTAGGTCATGTTCAGAGAAATTCTGCTAACTCCTTCCAAGCCCAGGATCTACTCAACTGTTTTGCTGCAGCAGTGAGGTGGTTCCCAGACACTGGGGCGTGAATCCACAGCCATGTGCTGGGAAGACCAGAGGGCGAGCCAGAATGCTCTGCTGTCTCTCCCCCCAGGGACTGCTGCACGCTTTACCTGAGAAGGTGATGTTGAATCCTTCATAGGACATGGAGAAGTCGGAAATGAAGCGGACCTGGGCAGTGAAGTTGCCGTAGAGCCCGGCGCTGATGGGGGCTGGCAGCCGGGAGCCGGTCAGCTGCTTCAGGGGCTGGGTGAAGCTGCCGTTCTCGGTGATGAGGAGGTAGTCATGGCCACTCTCCAGGTGGAAGGTGTGGAAAGTAAAGAACACACCTGCCGAGAGACCAGAGGGGCAGGGGAGGACAGTGAGCAGGCCCAAGCAGGTCCAGCGAGGAGGACCTGCACATGGATTTCCAACTTGGAAGCGCTGTTGGTGTGCAGAAGGGCCGCTTGGGACGATGCTGCTTTACAGTTGTCAAAACTTAAAAGGGAAATTTCCAGCTAAATCTTTAAGAAGTTTCGGGGCCATTCATTCATTCAATCACCCATTCAATGAATATTTGTGTATTTGCGGAGCACTTCCTGCAGGTTAGGCTCCAGAGTCAGGTAGCGCAGGGGTATACAAGACATTAAACAAATACACTCCAGAGGGATGACGGCTGTGACAGACGGAGCCTGGAGTGCCATGGAGGGGCAGAATGGAAAGCCGTTTGCTGGAGGAGGAGGGGTGTGCAGGACGGTCTCCCTAAGGAGTGAACACTTGATTTGGGTCTTAAAAGGTGCATAGGAATTAAGCAAGTAAGAGGGGAAGGGCGTGTCTTGTTTGCTCTATAGGCAGCCTCTATCACCTGGAAGAGAAAATGAAAAATCATTTATTCCTATGATGTGGGTGCGCATATTCTCATCTCCACTTTACACCTGAGGAAACTAAGGCACATGGAGATTACAGTTACATCCAAGGTCATCCGAGGCTGGGATCTAAACAGAGGCCATCTGATCTCTGTGCTCTACAGCGATGCATGGTGCCCCTTCTGAGAACAGGTAGTAAGAGCAGCCAAGTGGTGAGAGGGCTGGACAGGAGCAGGATCTCGCCCAAAGAAACTCTTGAACTTGCCCAGAAAGGAGTTGTGTTTGGGGGATGCTCGGTTTAGATGCAGGCTCACCTACAAGCAAGGATGCCCAGCAGACCACATACCATGGATGTGTGAAGGCAGGAACTGGCTAGACTAGCAGTGCTGGGCCTGCTTGCTATTTAAAGTCCATGGACCAGCAGCATCAGTAGCACCCGGGGGACTGTTGGAACGCAGAAGCCTCTACTGCAGACCTGCTAAGAATCTGCATGCTAACAAGATCCCCAACTGATTTGCAGGCACATAAAAGTTTGAGAAATACTTCTCTAGATAATTACTGACACGTTTTTGATGAATGATGGTTGGATCCAAGCTCTTAATGCTGAAACATTTTAGATATTTTCATATTCTTGCCTCTGTTGATAGATGTTGGTGATTCCAGAGTATTTGGTATTCTACGGGTGGGGGTAGGGGAACTTAACTCCGTAGAAGTGGTGGAATGAGGGATGCAGCTTGTAAATGCTCTGTATCCAGGCAACTGAGATGCATCCATTTATCTCTTTGTTCAAAGAAATATATGCTAAATATCTACTAAGTGGTAGGCACTTGGCTTAAGCACTAAGAAAGACTTCCAGTGCAGTGGAGGGACAGACACAGTGATAGTGGGAATCATGAGTGGGGCACAGAGGAAGAGTTAGCTTTATGCCTGGAGGGTTGGGAGGGCTTCATGGGGCCACACCTTTGATGAGAGAGGCACGAGAGCGCTTGGAGACTCAGGTAGGCGTGCCAGCGTGTCTCTAACAATTCCCACACATAAACAAGTGTGCAAATGCAAAAATAGTTCTTAGACGACAGGGCTTAGGAAAGGCTCAATGGAATATATGCCCTTTCCTCCTAGTTGGAACACTGGGGAGGGTGGAGAGAGGGTTAGACGCAGTAACAGGCAGGAACCAAGTTGATGAAGTGCCCTGCCTGTGCTCCATCTTTCAGCATGCAAATACAGCCTCCAAAGGGGTAAACATTTGACTGGGATCTAAGGATGAATAAACAACAGAGATGGAACCCCTGGGTTTCCCAGCTGTGCTGCCTGCTCGGGGCTCTCTTGGCCATTGTGAGGAAATAAAGACATTGTCTCAGAAATAGAGGACCCACGTTGGAGTTTAAATCCAGATCTGGTGTGAGAGATGTACACACTAACCAAGGGTTCTGTGTGGTGGATGGAGCAGAAGGGGAGGGAGGACTAGAGCAGAAAGAGCGGGGGCTGGGGGCAGGGGCTTTGCGGGGAGACAGACCTGGGTCAAAATCCCATCTCCCAGCTGAAGGGTCTGGGCCAACGCTGTTTTCTCAGAGACAGTCCTCAGAGTGAGAAACAATGGAAATGGTCTTTGCAAAGCCCACAGCACAGCTCTTGGCACTGTCGGAGATGCTCTATTTGCTAAGCTCAGCTAACCCCCAGACAGCCTGGGGGGCTAAAAGATGTCAGTCTTGAGTTTTTTGCAAGGGCGGATTCTCTGGATTCCTAAAATGGTTGTTCCCTTAGGCTGGGCATGTGGCAATTTGAACAATTCTGTATTTCATAGTTTTGCATTTGTATAACTGTCCTTTTACCTATTAGGGAGCAGAGATGGCAACCTAATCTGAGATGCTTTTATAAGCAGGGAACCGTGAGTGCCCTCTGAACTGGGTTCAGGTTAATTCAATTCGTACAGATATTTTTTTGAGTTCCACATGAGCCGGGCAGAGAGTCAGAGGCAGGACATGGGGCAGGCATGTCTCTCAAACTTATAGCCTGGCATGGACACATGGCAAGTTCTGTACAGTGGGGCAAGGTTTGGGATGGGAAGGTACAGGATCATGGGGGGGCCCTGGAGGGGTACTCAACGCAGATCCAGGGTTAGGGAGACAGAGTGGCTCGTAAGAAGGTCTTCAGAAGGATGAAGAGCTGGCAAAGTAAGGGAATGGTGGAGAAGATGCAGGGAAAGGAAGTATTCCAGAGAGAAGAAAATTGTCCCAATGTGCAAAGCTTTAGAGCAAAGTGAAAGCCTGGGAAGTTCCAAGAGAAGAAAGCATTTGGTGTGGTTAGTGCTTAATGTCCAGAGGGCTCAGAATGAGGTGAGAAAGGGCTAGAGGGCCATGCTAGCTATTTTATAACTTAGGGCTCTATGCTAGGGATAGGTAAGCTTTTACTTGATTCCGAGGAAGTGGTGACCTGGCATAAGTCAGGGTCCTCTTATTGATTCTCTGCCTGGAACACCTTTCACCTTGGCTAGTTCCTGTTCATCCTTGAAGAGTGACTTAAATATCAACTCCAGGATACCTGCTTAACTCTTTGGTTGGCCCCATATGTTTCCCTATCTCTATCTGCTCCATCCTGGCATTGACCATGACATATCGAGAGATCTCTTTGGGCTGTCTAGCTCTACCACTAGACTATAAAGCCCCTGAGGGCAGGCAACACCAGAGCTGCATTTTACTAGCACCTAGAGTAATACAAGTATCAAATAAGCATCAGCTAAGAAAGAAAAAAGAAAGAGAACATATTTCTTAAATACTTGCTAAACTGCGTATCTCCTAGCAAAGACACACCTAGAATGGCATAGAGAAATACACCCCTATAATCATGGATTCCAGGCACAGAGAAAATCATGGCTACAGGGGATTATTCCTCTAGGGATCTGAGGGGCTGCCTTTCTTTCCCTGCTGAACTCCCACCCCCCATGGCCTCCTCTGCTCAGGTTTGGTTGAAACAGCTCTGCAAGATAAATGAGGACAGGACCTTAACTCCTCCTCTCTACAGGAACAATACAGATGGTTCCTGACCTAGGATTTTTCTTTACAATGATGTGCACTCCACAGAAACCATACTCTGAATTTTGATCTTTTTCTGGGCTAGCAACAGGCACTATGATACTCTCTGGCAATGCTGGGCAGAGACAGCAAGCCGCAGCTCCCAATCTTGCCAGCACAAGAGTCCATACTGTCACTGGAGCATGCCCATCATCCAAAATTAATTTTAGTTCAATGCTTCAAACATCCTGCAGGCCCAGGGGCTTTCAGCTGCGTGCAGAAAGAGTGAGAATCCACATACCATTCTGTTTTTCACTTACAAGTTAGTATTCATTCATGGCATAAGCTACTCAGCATTCTATTATAAAACAGGCCTCGGGGTAGATGGTTTGCCCAACTGGAGGCTGACATCAGTGTTTCTGAGAACGTTGAAGATAGACTCAGCTAAGTAAGGATAATTTCAAAGGTTTGTGTACTCAATGAATTTTTGACTTGTGATATTTTCAAGTTACCATGGGTTTATTTGGGCGCCACCTCATTATAATTCAGGGAAGATCTGTGGTTGCGAGGAGCGGGCCACAGCCCCGGCCCTGTCCTGACAGCCTGGAGAGAGGTTGCACAAGAAACTTTGGACAACCTCTTCCTGGTTAGGACAGGCCTCACAAAGGTGGAAGGGAAATACTCAAGGTCTGAAATTATTTCAAATTTTCTTTTTCTTCAAATAAGACTGACTCTTGAACAAAGCAGGGGTTGAGGGTGCCAACACCCTATGCAACTGAAAATCCTGCTATACCTTTGACTCCCTCAAACCATAACATTATTTATGTGCTGTTGACTGGAAGTCTTAATGATCATATAAACAATGCATGAATGATTTTGCTTGAGTTATAGATAGTGTATACTGTATCCTTATTAAAAAGTTAGCTAGAGAAAAGAGAATGTTGTTCATAAAATTATAAGGCAGAGAAAATACAAGAAAGGATTTGCCTTTCTTTGGTTATTTGTGGGGTCAAAGTCTTCTCATTTTTCTTTCCTCTACTATGAAGTGTTAGTTGATAGCTTTGTTCACTTTATAGGCCTGTGGACTAGGCATGTTTTTCTGAAAGATTTTTAAGAGCTCTCCATGCATCAGGTTGGTAATCCTTAGCTGATTATATAGGCTGCCAATGTTTCTGTCTATTTATTATTTGAATTTTTTATAACCTTTTTAAACATAAATCTGTTTAGTTTTATTTAATAAAATCTAACAGTCTTTGTTTTTATGGCTTCTACTTTTGATATTACTCTTGAAAGTATATTCCCACCTGAGGTTAGATTTCCATGTGCTTCTAGTACTGAAATTTATGTGATCAAATATATGAGATATGGTTTCTTTTTTTCTTGCTTCTTTTTTCCAGTTCTCTCTCTCTTTCTCTCATTCTCTCTCTCTCTCTCTCTCTCATACACACACACACCCCCCCCCCACACACACACTCACACACACGAAATCTAGTTCATTTTTGGACTTGATACTCCCCAACTGATTTGTGTGTCCACTCCCATACTCATCTACCACATTGTTTGAAAATTATTTCAGCCCCTAACAATATTTTAAAATCTGGAACGATTACTCATCCCTTTAATTTTTTCTCTTGACTTTTCTATAGGGTAATTCTTCTAGATCAGAGGTTCTTATTTAAAAGTACATGCACCAGAATTACTACTGCAGTGTTCTAAAAACATGATTCTCAGCTCCTATCTCCAATGCAGAAAATCAAAACCTCTAAGATATAGCCTAAGCATTCATGTATTTGCTTAGATTTATTTGTAAATAGTAAATATCCAAGCTGCAGGAGGGCTAAGAACCATTACTCTAGATGGACTTCAGAGTAAGCTCTGAGGGTAGAAGTCACATCTGCCTGGTTACTGCTTATTCCCAGCTCCAGTGTCTGCCACATAGGTGGCAGTCAATATTTGTTGAATGAAAGAAGACATTAAGAAGAGTTCATTTGTCACCAGGACCCTTACTTTGGGCTTGGAGATCCAAAAACCATTTATGCCAGGGAAGTTGAGGCAATAGCCCATCCTGGTGGTGAGTATGAAACCATGCCACCTGAGGGACAGCTGAGTTGTGCCAGGAGAGGAGCTCTACATGCAGTAGTATTTGAAGGCTGGGAGAATCAGAATTTCCTTATATTCTTTCAGGGCACAGTTCAAGGAAGAAAATTTCAGGGGCAACCGCTAGGCTACTAAGGGGTAGATCTATCAAAAATGCTAGTTGGTGCCCATCTGTTGAATGAGTTGGCCACCACCTCACCACTGAGGTGTTGCCATCTTGGGCAGAGAGATACAGAGAAGATTCCTGCACTAAGTAGGATCTGAGAGCCGGTGATCTGGAAGAACTTTCCAGCACAGCGATCTTATATTCTTAGAAATATTTATTAAATGAGTTCATTGATTCAAAGGGATGAGAAGTTTCTAGAGTATTTTGTTGGTGACAAAAAATTCAGATTAAGCCCAGAGATCACCACTACGTAGGGAGATCCCCATTGGGGTCATCCTGACTTGGGAGCTTGGGGCCCCAAACATGTTAAATTCCAATACCTGCTATGGTATACTCACCCTTGCCATGTGATGTTTCTATAACCCAGGTGCAATTCAAGTTGTTGGGGTAGAAGTCAGGGAACCCTGGTGATAAAATAGTCCCACTGGAGCCTTGGATGAAGCCACCACAGAGTGCTACAGAGAAGCAAAGAAAGCAGGTGAGAGACTGGAGTGGCTAGGGAGTGCCCCACAATCTTCCTGGGAGCCTGTCCCCTATCCTTTCAAACCCCAACCTTCCTGGATTGTAGGGGAGTCAACACCCTAAGTCCTGGTTTTTCGTGGTGGGAAAGGAATCTGCCTCTGTAGCACCCTTCATGGTATGCCTTACCTTCACAACTGGGCAGGGCCCGGCTCCACTGGAAGTTGGGTTCACACTCCAGGGGCTCCCCATCACTTAGGGTGTAGCCAGAGTCACAGCTGAAGGTCACCAGAGCACCCACATAGAAGTCATTCCCATGACGCTGCCCGTTTACAGGGATCCCTGGATCCAGACAGTGGTCAGACTGCAGTGTGATAGCTGGAAAAGAAAACCCACAGCTGGAACAGAGGACTCACTGCCAGCAGAGCAGGACCCCAGCTGGCTCACAAAGGGAGGGAGGAGAGAGCCCTGAATTCTGGAAGGCTGAAGTCGCCCATTACCCACTCATCAAATGTGGTTGTAGCATCTGCTGAGAGCCCTATCTGTCAGAGAAAACAAGTTGGCTCAATCATTTATTCATTCATTCGTTCATTCATTTATTCATTCATTCTCTCAATAAATGTCAGTGTTCATCAGGCTTAGAAACTAGGTGAAGGCTTAGGGATATAAACACGAGTAAGAAAATCATCTCCGCATGGTGCTCTCAACCATAACTTTACTGGTCTACAAAGAATTTCAGTGACATCAATCTCTCTACATCTAGGCTCCTGCAGTGAATGCGGAAGGTGATGAGAGAGGGCAAGAGTGAGCAGGGGATGCCATCTCACATCAACTTCATGATTTGTCAGACACTCTGTCCCCAGAATGCTCGGCTCGGCTCACCGCATCCCGCATCCCTGGCAGCGTGCATGCCGGGATCCCTCACAATGAGCTTCCCTTGCTGCTAAGGTCTTGACTCTCAGCCCTGTAAGTGCTGAGTGATGTTGACAGCAAGGGAGGGCTTCCTAGAGAGCACGGCCTAGTTGAGAATTTTCTGAGGAGGGTCCAGCTGGGGGCCCACTGGGGGAGCAGTACTTTGCTCCCCGGGGCCAACCCTGCCGGCTGCTTCCCCAGGACTCACTCTCATAGCGGAGCTGGAAGCCTATGTCCGAGTGGCTCTTGTCGGTAGAGAAGAGGAGGTAGAGGTAGTTGCTGGTGCTGATGAGGAACTGGGGGACCTGGGTCCCATGGTAAACCCCGATCAAGGGTGCTGAGTATGTCCGTCCATCCCGCACTTCCAGGGTGTCGTAGTTGACCTCTGTTTTAAATCTGCCAAAGATAAAAGTGGAGACTTCTTGAGAAGCCCAAGGCTGATTCATGTGCAAATGACAAAAGGATCTGCCTGACCCAGGGCTTCAGGATAACCAGATCTTGGCAGGATGGGCTATTTTAATACAATGTGCACACATTTGCTAACTATGTGGAAGGACTTTCTCTCCTTTATATATTTTACCTTCCTCCTCCAGCGCTTGGAGGCAGGTTTTGAATCCCCACTCTGACCCGGACCAGGACCCCTACAGGCCCAATGACTACTAGTCTCAGAAGTCAGAATGTTCTAGGCCAGGAGTCAGTCATCTACAGCCCTGGGCTCAAATCTGCTCTACTACCTGTTTTTGTATGGCTTGAGAGCTAAGGATGGTTTTTACAATTATAAGGCAGCATTTTTTAAAAAAGAGAAGAACATTATGCAGCAAAGAGCCACGAGTGGCCAACAAAACCTAAAATATTTACTATCTGCTTCTTCATGGAAAAGCTTGTGGACTGCCATTCCAGGCCAGGAATGCTTTGTCTAGAAGAAGTTTGGGCTCATAGTTGGGGGGCCACCTTCCCCCATTAAGGGGTATAATGTAGGGCAGTTAGATGTAGGGCAGATGAGTGGGATTTGGGTCAAACTGCCCATTCTGGAAGTTTCCTGGTTATATTCCTCAGATACTATAAAGACTGCTGCAACATCAGACAGTGTCTAACTTTTCACTTCCTCTTCTTAGGGGTGAGGTGGAGGACACACATTCCGTGTGTCCCAACCTTCATAAAGTCATAGTCCCCTAAATAGCATAAACCCCACTGCTCAGGCAGTATCAAGGCTATAGGCATAGCCAGTGGTGCTTGTCCCCAGTCTGGCAGTCTGTTCCAGGGATCTCTGACCTTCATGCATGGGTGCTGAACCCCTCCCTTCCCAGGGTCCCTGAGGTTACAGCACCTGTCGAAGGTGATTTTGATGGGGTAGCCTGGCTGGGCCTCTATCACCCAGGCACAGCTCAGGGCATCCTTGTAGAAACCAGGCCAGCCCGGAGACAGGATGGTGCCACTGGGCGAAGTCAGGTGACCACCGCAGGGAGCTGGGGGCAGAAGGGTGAGAAACAACAGAAACTTCTCCATGAGGTGTGCCTGTCAGCAAGTGTTACTGTGGATTTTAGGGAAAATTACATTCACTATATAAACTGTGAGTTTTGCCTTTTGGGATCATTATGGATATGTCCAGTTGCATCATTTGGACTTTTATGAAAGGCCAGAGGGGAGAAAGGAAAAGGATACTTTAAACAAAGCTCTTGCCATTCTTAAAGGGCTAAAGTCGGGTAACATTTGGACCACACTGGTTTTCCTTTAATCCTCACTCAGCCCCCCGGCACAGGCATAAACCCAGGCCACCTCCTCACCTAGCACCTGGGGCTCTGGCACGGGGAGTGAGCGGAACCCCCACTCAGCTAGAGCACCGATCGTGAGCTCCCTGAGTGCAGGGAATGGATTATTTATCTTATTGAGCTTGGAATTTAGCCCAGTGCTCAGCACACAGCTATCCCTCAGTACTGAGTACTGCAGGAATGAATGAATGAATGGAATCATGGATGAATGCAGTCTATGGCAGACAACACCCAAGACACTGGGTGGTCCAGGCATACCTCGTGGCTGGCTCTGATCTTACAAAGCCTGCTCTCTCTGGCTCCTGGTCTCTCTCTGCCCATAGTTTCCAACCTCCAGCTTCCCATTCTCACCCACACCTTTGCCATCACACCTGCCTCTTGCTGTGACTGGACCTGCAGCTCCCTGGTGACCACTGGAGCTTCCCATTACCCCTCCTTTTGGACATACAGGCAGATTTCACTGTCCACCCACTGTGAAGTTAGGCAAGGCCACGTGACCACTTGGAGTCATAAAATGAGAGCAGAAGCAATGTGTGTCCTGTCTGCGTGGAGACTTGAAGAGCCAGTACAAAGTGATGATGGTGGACAGCATACACCCAGGGGCAGCGTGGAAGCCCAGCCTGGGCCTCTCAGTGACTCTAAGGATGTTAAACCCTGTGTTAAACATGTAGCTAAACTTACACCATTCCTTTCTCAATTCTATAACCTTTTTGGAAAATATCTAAAAGAGTTGTTAAGTAAAACAAACTCTTAGATTACAAGAGCCAAATCATGCTTACTAGAAGGAAAGGGGGATGGGAAGTGGGGAAACCTGATAAGGGAGGTCAAATGTATAGTGGGGGATGGAAACTAGACTTCTGGCTGTGAACATAATTAGTATATACAGATAATTTTTCATGTTGTACACCTAAGACCTATGTAATGTTATTAATCAATGTTACTTCAATAAAAAAATGTGTTGTCAAGCACTATTAATGGAAAGTTATATTAAGTTTAATTAACAAGGGATTCATGACAATAATGATATTAATAGTTGACTGCTCAGATTGATGATTTATGATGCTAACTGCTTTACAGGTATCACCTCATTTAAATGCCCACATTTATAAAGTAATCCCCATTTTACAGAGGAGAAAATGAAGACTGAGCTGGCTGAGAGACTAGACCCAGAAATAATGAAGTTAGAACTCAGGTTTAACCTCCCAACCTGTTTCCAAATCCCCCTCTAACAGCGCATAATAGTATTACAATCATTGTTGATAGTAATGAGCTCGTAGGTACTGAGAAATTACTAGGTGTCAGGGCTTAATGTGGATTATCCTTGTGACAATTACAACACTAAAAGGCAGATACTATTATTATCCTTGTTTTATAGACAGGGATTATGACCCCATTTTCAGTAAGTTGAGTTTTTGAGAAACTAAGTAATTACACAGAACCTTTATCAAACATTGAGTAAGTACATGGCATATGGGCACAGTCATTTTCTGGATAACCCTCATTTTCAAAGCCCATCCCCCTACATTACTAAAACTATGAATGCTTTCCTTTAATTCTCCAATGGATGTGTGAGGTAGATGGTAGAGTGGGGAGTGCCTGATGCTATGTTCCTGCATCTCTAGGCAGGCACTGAGCTCCAGAAAGAGTTGGGGCTTCTTCTTGGCCCCCATTCAGCCCAGGCCCAGCCTTTTAGGTAGCTGGACTTTCCAGGAATCCATAAATGACAGAGTCACTCTTGCCTTCAGTGGCCAGTTCCATTCAGTGCATGTACATTAACAAAGCCCTATGTAAAATCTCCAGAAAGGGAAACACAAATCCTTCCTTTGGTGGTCAACAGTGTGTTCTTTTCTCTGCTGTACTGTTTTGTTACCTTAGATAGCTGGTATTTTCCTACTCATGTGATAGTCAAACCACCTCTCTGTTCATTTAGTCCTTTACTCTCTCTTGTTCCTCTGCACCTTCCAGGGTGGGGGTAGTTCTTAGACAGGAAAGAGGAGAGCAAGACTCCCAAAGGCAACATCTCTTTAACATTCAAAAAAGAATGTTAAGAAAAATCCACGTTAAAACTACAATGAGAAGTGATTTCGCATCCATCAGATAGGCAAAGCCCAAAGTCTGATAACTGAGGCTGAGGGAAAGCAGGTGTTCTAGTACCTAGCTGGGGGAAATACAAAATGGCACAAGCCCTGGGAAGAGATAGGTGGTAATATTCAGCAAAATTCATATGCATTTACTCTTTGACCCAGCAATTCTACTTCTGGAACTCTATCCCAAAGAGAAACTGGCAAAAATAGGAAGATATAAATATGTACAAGCAACACTATTTGTAATAGCATAAGAATGGCTGCAGCCCACATGTTCAGTGAGAGGAAGCAGAATGGGCTGCTTTATGCAGCTGTAAAACAAGAATGAGAAGCAGTGTCTACATGATGTTGTGGAGTGGCCCCAGAATATGTCACTACGTGAGTCATAGCAAGGGAGACAGTAGTGGTGTGATTCACTTTTCCAAGCAGGAGTAGGGGATCACACACTCATATTTGCTCATATGAGTTATCCATGAGTGTGAGCCCCAAACTGAAAAGATGACCTATGTAAAACAGGAGGGAACAGGGTAGAGAGGGCAGTGGAAGAAGCTAGGCATTCTCAGAATACATCATTTTTCAGAGTTTATCTTTGGAATTACATATTTTATATAATTATAAAGAAAGCTTTAAACTTGGTAAACAATTTCTCAAAACTCCAAAGCACAGTGAAATAAACAAATACAATGATGCATCTGTCGGTGGTGTAATTACACGAGCAAAGTAGAGATTGGAAGGCCGCGTTTGATGGGCCATCTCTACTAGGATAAAGGGACAAAAAGAATTGAAAGAAAAAAACTTTGAGCTATTTTCAGTAATCACATTGCTGTTGGTAGTACTGGTATTACATTTCTGAGACTCTTGTGTCTGTATTAGGGAATGAGAAATTATGTTGGTGGTGCTGGAAAATGGAATTTTCAGCAAGCGGGAGACAAGATCCAGATAGGACATCAAGGAAGTTAAGTTAAAAAAAGAGAAAGTGTTCTTATATTTGAAATGAAATAAACCCATTTCATCTTTTAAAAGGTATTTCTTAGCTCTATTCATTGAAAAGACTTCGAAATAAAGACCTACTCAATAGTTATAAGCAGTCCCAGTGTCCAGATAACAAATATCATTTTTCACTTAAAGGAACCAGGGCTCCTTGGAGAAACCGCTGATTCTAGGTCAGGGGCAGAAAATGTGCAAGATGTGGTGAACTTCAAAAAGCTCCCACTGACCAGTGGGACAGTTTGAGCATTGATTAGAGCAGTAACTGCAATGGATTTAAATATACAAAATGTTTCAATCCATTAGATCGTAATGATATTTAAAGATATGGAGGATATTAAAGAATCAACCCATTAATATGAAAACAGGTGCTCAAGGAAAATAATTAAGTATTTCTCTTGCCTTTCCTTTATGAACTACACTTCAAGGTAACCAAGGAGTTGAGGAGGGCAAGTTTTCTTTAAGGATTCCAGCTTATAAAAGAAATGATAGCATGCTATCATTTTGCAATCCCTAAGCTATGCTTAACAGTGGTTTGTAATGTCTCTGAGAGAGAGAGAGAGAGAGAGAGAGAGAGAGAGAGAGAGAGAGAGAGAGAGAGAGAGAGAGACAGCCACATGGATCACGGATGGGGGAACAGAGACCCCTAGAAAACAGTCCAGTCAGGGGCCTCCCTGGTGGCACAAGGGGTTAAACACCACACTATGAAGTAATCTGCAGCCTCTGCAGCATGAGTTCGAACCCCAGCTGTGTAGGGAGCTACCCACGTGGGGCAGCAGACCTCTCCTTACTCGCCCGCTGCTCCCCTCAGCAGTGTATTTCAGTCATTTCACCTGTTCTGCTCCCCACTCTGTCTCTGGTGAATCTTTTCACTCCCTGCATGTCTGGCCTGTACCCCAGCTCTTGTATGCATAAATAAATAAACATTTTTTTAAAAAAGAAAATAGTCCAGTCAAAAGACAGTACTGAGTCTGACTCAGTTTTGAGATGTTACTCTCAGACAAAGGAAATACGACAGAGAGAGGACCAGATTCAAGCACCTCCCAGAGACCTTAATTGCCAAAATTCAGGATTCAGGAGACTTTTCAGGATAAAGTACTTGGCTTCTTCAACAACAAGATCACAAAGGGTGGGGGTAGACACACCTTCAGATTAAAAAGCACTTAAGATGTATCAGCCAATTGTAGTGTATGAATCATCTAGGATTCTGATTTTTTTTAAATATACTATAAAAGAATATATTAATCATGGCAATTGAATTGTAGTAAGAAATTATTTTTATTTTTTAAAGATAATCATGTTGTGGTTAGGTTTTAAAGAGTCCTTTTTATCTTGAGACACATTCTAAAGTGTTGTCAATGAATTATTATGCTGGAAATTGTTTTTGCATTAATCCCCAAGCATCATGTTGGTGGTGGGTGGAGGTAGGGGGGGTGGGAAACACGGGAGATGGGTAAATGGGTTCATTATACTATTTTCTCTGTTTGAAATTTTTCATTCAAAATAACAGGGTGAAAAAAGGAAACACAAGCACGAGGGGAAAAAAAGAAAAAAGAGGGATGGCCCTGCCTTGAATAGGAAGAACAATGCACCAATAAGACAACACAGAGGGATGCTGTAGCTAAGCTGGTGACTGGCACACAGTTGGTGCTCAGTAAATATTTTGTTGAAGGAATGAAATACTCGTTACAAGGTCACACTGAATTGTGTCCTCTCAAATTCTGATGTTGAAGTCCGACCGCGGTGTGCCTGCATGAGGAGGTAAGTCTTTAAGGAGGTAAAGTGAAATGAGTGCATGGGGTGAGGCCCTAACACCATAGGGCAGATGTCCTTACAGGAGGAGGAGACACCAGGGGCACCTCAGAGGAAAGGCAGCATGAGAACCAGCAAACAACTGCCATCTATGAGCCAAGGAGAGAGACATCAGGAGAAACCCAAACTACTGGAATCTTGATCTTTAACTCCCAGAGCCTAGAACTGTGAGAAAACAAATTCACATTGTGTAAGCCACCCAATCTGTGGAATTTTTTTATATATATTTTTTAAAGATTTTTTTTTTTTATTTATACAAGCACTGGGTACAGTCAGAAGTGTGGGAAGGTGAGAGAATTTACCAGCGCCAGAGTGGGTAACAGAACAGGTAGACTGACGAAATACACTGCTGATGGGAGTAGCGGGCGGCAGGAGAGGTCTGTCGCACCATGTAGGACTCTTGCTGGGGGCCGGGGATTGAACCAGCACTGCAGAGGCTGCGGGCAGCTTCACAGCCCAGTGCTCAACCGCTGTGCCACTGGGGAGGCCCCAATCTGTGGAATTTTAAATGACAGCCTGAGATGACTAATACACTGAGCTGAAGAGGAGCTGGTGTCTCCTGTGAGGGAGACCCCAGATGCTAAAGCTGTTCCAGATAAGGGACAATTGGGAATGATGAGAGAACAGAGTCAATACAGAGAATGAGGCCTCGCTGAGCCCTCGCCAGGTGTCAGACACTGCAATTGACGTGTGCTTTTTCTTTTCTTGTACGCATATGTTCGCTACAATCCACAAGGTGGGTACTGCTATTAGCGTCATTTCATGGCTGAAAAAACAGGCACAGGGAGGTTAGGTAGTCGGTGTGGGAACACACAGCTAGTAAGTGGCCAGGATTTAAACCTGGGTGGTTTGTGCTTCTAATTACTAACCACCATGAATGCATGTGGGAATGCCTGCTCTGACTGTTACCCTCAAAGGCTGACTTGCGGTCCAGAGAAGGAATGACCCGAAGTAGTGAAAACCTTTTCCTCTGGCCTTTTGCTCCCTCTAGCTGCCTCCTCACCGACCAATCCTTGTCCACCCCTCCACCACCATTTTGGCCCAACGAAAGGATGAATTCTGGAGTTGGACCAACCAGCTCCAGAATTGGTGATTACTGTAATCACCAAATGATGCTTCTGGAATCAGAATGCTTGGATTTGATGCTGACTCTCCCATTGACTTGCCTGTGTGATCTTGGTTGCTAAGTCCTCGTTACTGAAGTTTCCTCATCTGTGAGTACAATGACAGGACCCACCTTGCAGTGGTATCATGAGGATTCATAGGGATGCAAGTAAAGCACTTGATCCACTACTTAGCACCTAGTACCTTGCGAGTGCTGGGTCATGATAACTGAGTGCTGCTGGTTTGCAGATTTCTCAAGTAGAGAGCCCAATACTATCTTTCTTTTCTTTTTCACAAGAAGTGACAAGAAGATTAAATGAACTAATGCTAGAACCACAGTAACTACCCTTCCTTCTTCCTTGGAGGCCTAAATGAGCTACAGCCACCGCTTAAATTCCTCTTGTGGGAGTGGAGAGAATGGATCTTCTTTCTTTTTTATAGGACTCCGTTTCTGATTATAAAAGGAACACATTTGGTATATACACAGAGAGAAAAAATGTGGACCTGTTTACATCAGACTGTTAAATCATTTTCCTCTGGGGAGTGGAACTGGAAAATGAGTATTTTCACTTTGAACTTCCACTGTATTTGTGTATTGTTTAAATTCTTTGCACCACCAACTATTACTTTAAAAATGAAAAGACATACTCGCTGTAGATAATTTATCTCATTTTCTGTGTGTATTTCTTAAAAGCCATGTGATTTTTTTTTTTAAAAATTCAGTTTGAAATGGTCTTTTAATGGGGAGTTTAATTACCTTTATTGTCACAACTGATATGTCTGTCCTACTGCTGTCATTATGTTTTACACAGTCAATTTCTTATCTTCCACGTGGTGTCAGGTCTTGTCTTTTGTGATGGACAATATGTTTCCTTCTGCTTTAATTTTCTGCTGGGAAGAGGAAAGTGGGATACCTGCTTTTCACCCTAGGTGTGGATGCTTTTAAATCTTTCATAAAGATGCTTAAAATTATATTTCCTCTAGTGGATATCATTCAAGAAATATGTAGTCACAATATAGCCAAGAGTTTCGGTTTGAACTCTGGCTCCGTTCCTCACAAATCGGGGCGGGTGGTAAAGCAACTTAACAGGAAAGCAACTTAACCTCTGTTTGCTGTGAGGACAATAACTGCACCTCCTTCCTAGACTGGTGCCTGACTGAATTAGATGACGTTAAAACACCTATCAAAGGAGGGTATGATTACTCAGTTGCTCCCTGATGAGACAAGGAAGAGAAGAATTTGGAGATGAGATCACTAGTCACCCCTGTGTAAATGCCTTTACTCCCTGGAAGTCTTTTTTTTTTTAAGATTTATTTACTTATGCATACAAGACCTGGGGTACAGGCCAGAGGTGTGGGGATGAGAGGATTCACCAGAGACAGAATGGGGAGCAGAACAGGCAGTCTACTGAAATATACTGCTGAAGGGAGCAGCGGGCGAGTCAGGAGAGGTCTGCTGTGCCATGTGGGCACCTCCCTGGCTGGGGATTGAACTTGTGCTGCAGTGGCTGCGGATGGCTTCAGAGTGCTGATGCTTAACCCCTTGCGCCACCAGGGAGCCCATCCCTGGAAGTCTTTCTTAGGAAATTTCTGATTATGAACATAGAGATCCCCTATGTCCTGTGTCCTCAAGATCAGGGGGTGAGCAAACTATAACCCAGGGGCCCAATCTGGGCTGGCAGTGAAGTCTTATCTAGGGCTGCTTTCGCAGAATGAGACAGAGCTGAGTTGAGACCCAGGGGCCCACAGAGGCTAGACCACTTTCTATCTGGCCTTTTCGGAAATAGTTTGCCATCTTCTGCTTTAATTCGGTCAGACAATCAGCCTTTTTTCTAAATTTAGGAGAAGGAGCCATTTTCTCCCTTGTCCCATTATTGCCTCTCAAAAGCTAAGTGGCTCTTAGCATATATTAAAAGATTTTTTAAAAGGCCATTAGTTTTTACATTTAATTGTCCACAAGGTGGGGATACTTAATCATAAACAAATGAGAAAAAAAATGGGAAAAGACAAAGATGCTGATGATAAAGCTGGGTTCTCCCAACAATCCCAGATTCCCAGGAGCACCCCATCCTGCCTGCTCCTCTGTTTTAAGTCTGGGATTGGCTGCCCTAAGCAGTGAGTTAGCCGACCCCTCTGTCCCTCAGCTGGAGGGGATGTCAGGAGTTGCACATTGTTTTTCTGACTCCAGAGCTCATCTCATTTCCAAAAGTGCTCATTCTGCCGGGAGATGGCAGATGAAGCTGTGTGGACCTCACTGCGTGATGCGCAGGGCACAAAGCCGCCCATTCATGGCATGATTGGGGCGAGCATGGAAGCATAGCACTTGATCCCCCACTGCGGAGGGTGTTCACCTGATGAATTGCTTAAAATAAGGCGCACAGTCTGAGTCCTGTCGTTCTGCCAGGTACTTTTCCAAATCAGTGCAGGCTCCTGACAACACTGGGGGGAGGCTCCCATTATTAACCACACTCACAGATGGGGCACCTGAAGCACAGAGTAGTCCAGTCACTTGCCCAGGGTGACTCAGCTGGCAAATTTCAGGGAGCAGACTAAAGGCAGTCTGGTGAGAGTTTGTGTTCTGGAGTCCATTAGGGAAGCTCTAACCTAGTCATTGGTCATTTGCCCATTCATTCATTCATTCATACCGTCAACTAGTATTGACTGAATATCAACCAAGTGTCAAACAACATGCCAGTTGTGAGGATACACGGTCAAGGAAGATTCTGCAACCTCATGGAGCTCACAAGCCAGTGAGGGTACACTAACAATTTTGCATATTTAATGTATGTTGGGAACTGCCCTTCACAGCTGCATCTTTTTATGCCCCCTCCCCCGACAGTTTTTTTAAAAAAGAGACTCAGAGGGAAAGGTGACTTGCCAGGGTTCAGGCCCAGGATCCTTAGACTTGAAAGCCCACCTTGATGCCAGCCCCTCTGCCACATGCACCGTGGTCTGGGTGGCCTCTCCTCTCCCTCCCACCTACCACCCACACACCTGCCAGCTCTCAGGCACGCTCCCCTTTGAGGTTGCCTCTCCTTCCCACTTGTTGGCTAAGCGCTCAGATTTGGACATGGGGGCTGGGTATATAGAGAAGTCTCCACCCTCTGCCCAACACTTGAAATGAGAGGGAAAAGCTTTCTGGCTCCTCAAAGAAGGCCACCACTGCCCTTGGACACTGTCATGCCTCCAAGGGGCCTGTGGGTTACTACTCACTGCTCATCTGTTTTTCACAAGGGTTTTTGGGCACCTAGTCTGTGCCAGGCACTGCATTTGTGCACAGATCTCACATGATTTCCTGCCCTTAAGAAACTTGGCCTGTGTGTGACTTTTTAAAATTAAGTTTCTTGAGGTTTACAACACTATGTATTTTAGGGGTATAGGGCCATACCTCTCCAAATGTATGTTATCAACTCACCCTTCCCATCCCACGGATGCCCCAATAATCTTCCACCACAGCCTGTGTCTGAAATGCCTGCGGTTTGCCATAACAGGGGTTACTCTCTGCAATGGAGTCAAAGCCTAGTCTGTGTGGCAGGAGGAGAAAGTGCCACGGAGCCTTGCACTTGCTTCAGGCAGTGATGTCCTGGCTGGCCTGCCCCAAGCCTCCTGGAGATTGACTGCATTTAACAGGGGCACAAGGGCCATGCCCGGGACACGTCCCAGGACACAGGGGAAAGGAGCAGGTGGAGAAGGAGAGTGGCAGGCAGCCTCAAAGACTGGCGAACTCACAGCACTGCCAAGACTGCTTTGGGCTGTCAGGCTCCCCGGGGCGGGAGCTGGGAGCAGGCCTCCTAATGGCTGTGACATTGAGAGAGCTCCCAGCTGAAAGAGGTGTTTTTGATACCTCATAGTCTTGAACCAGTGTTTCTTTGGCTTAATCTCTGGTTACATTTAAATTTCCATGCAAAGCTGTGCTCAAAAGCCCTGCCATTCGAGCATGGGGGCAAGAGGGTGGGCTGGGCCCTGGGAGAAGAGAAGGAGCATACAGGAGCGAGCCACCCCGGTGGGTCCCTTGGTCGCCCACCTCAGCCCGCTGGCTGACAGCCCCAGCCCCCGGCGGCAGGCACGAACCTTCACAGCGCAGCACGGCGCTGTTCCAGACCACGCTGCCCTCCTTCAGGATGCAGGTGATGGTCTCTGAGCCCTGAGTGCCCAGGAAGCCTTCATCACAGAGGAAAGAGATGGAGCTCCCCAGCTGGAGGCTGTCTCCAAACCGCTTGCCGTTTACCGGGACGCCAGGATCCGGGCATTCGTTGTGTCGGAAGGCTGTGGGGGTGGCGGCAAAGAAGTGATTAGACAGAGCTGGGGGGCAAAAGAAAATAAATAAAACACCCTGAAGGAAATAAGCTTCCTTGCTGAGAACAACCTGAGACCTCCACTACTCCCTCAACCCCTGCCACGCTGTTGGGAGAGACCTCAGAATCAGGATGAGTCTAAAGCAGGTTAAGCTCCTTAAACTTGATCGCCACCTTCCTGAGCACCTAATCTGACCTCATTCCAATGGACACTTAGAGCTCAGGTGGTGGGCTGCTTCTCATGCAGCTCGTTTATGTCACATAATGATTCCATGGAGTAGATGTCATTCCTCCAGTTTACAAAGGGGGAAACTGAGGCCCGCCATGGCTGGGGAGCAGATCTATGTCCTCAATGGCAGATCTAGCCATGCTTCCCTAATTTCAGACACTTGCGGGGTCATTTTTGTTGCAGGTGAGCAGGGGTCTGGGCCCAGCGACACTAGCAGACAATAAGCACCCTGCAGGAGCTGGCCTGGGGTAGAGCCATTTCATGTGGCCTCTCAGTCTGCCCAGGCAATTAATCAGGGGCTGCTGGATCTTGCTGAGGCATGAGATCTGCAAATTTGGCCATCCATCCCCCTGAAGGTGATCTGGGGGAGCAACTGGCCTGGAGAGGACAGTGATTTCCCTTGCAGAGTTTCTACGGAGCCCCCAATACCCTTCCCTCTGAAATGCAAACCTCCATCAGCCCAAACTTCAGTCTTCTAAACATTTCTTCATGAGGAATGATGACAGCGAGGCAGGAAGTAGGAAGAAAAATGATGCTTGGGGTCATCAGACCAGGCATTTGTCTACTCAAAACGCTATCAGTCGCTCATGCACAGATGCTCACACACACTCACACCTCAGCACACACACAACAGTGACCACAGGCTATGTAACACTGCCCTGGTCTACCTGTACAAATGTTCACGCCTCAGTTTCCTGGCGTGTGAAGGACAGATCTTAGCTCAGGGCACTTTGGCAGTGGTGACTGCAGAGTGCTCACACAGCAGCAAACAGTAGCTGCTCTCATCACTCACCAAAATGCTCCAAGGGGAAGAAGGACTGGGTCGCCTCTAAGGAGGCAGGACACAGATGCCAGGTCATAGCAAGGGGAAGCACTGTTGCTATGGAGATTGCAACACTGGAGAAACTGTGGTCGTGATTGTGACACTGGACAAATTCAAGTTCAGCCTAGAGAGTCATCAGTTGGAATGAGACTGAGGAGATGAATGTCCTACGGAGATGCCCACACTGGTTCCCAAATGCTTGTCTGTAGACTGTGATCTCTAACTGCATCCGAGCCACCTCAGAAGCTTGTGCAAAATGTAGATGCAGGGGCCTCCTCACTGCAGTGATTTTAATTCAGCAGTTCTAGGCTGGAACCCAGAGTTCAAAAATAAAATATTTCTACCCACCCACCCAACTGTCTATTTGTATTAATGCACAGAAAAGTGTTTGATGTCTGCAACTGTGTTCACCAAATGTTGACAAGAATCATTTCTGGTGGGGGATGGTGATTGGCATTTCTCCTCGGACCTGCCCCGTTTTCTGAGTATTTACATGTTGGGTGGGTATTGCTTTCACAATGGTGAAGAGACCTGGGCTAGAAGTCTGGGTAACAGCCCCCTTCTCAGGTCAGGTCCACCACCTCTGCGCCTTCCTTCTGACAACTCAGCATTTGCTTTTTTCCTAGAAATCGGGGCCTTACTAGGGCAGGGTTTTCCTAGCAGACTGTCTGCATCCATTTTGCCCCAGGCCCCTGCTGGTATCCACACCTCCTTTGAGCCTGCAGAGTCCCCTGCCCAGACCAGACCATCCTGGATGCATGGGCTTCCCTGAGAGACCCTTGTGTATTGCACTCCCTCCAGAGGGTACAAAGAGCATTTGCTCATTCATGGGCCCTTCCATTCAAAACACACCAGTCCTGACCATGCTCCACAACCTGTGCTGGGTAGAGGGCACGGGAGGGAAAGTCATTCATGGCCCACCTTTCCACGGCTCCAGGTTTCATGGGAACTTGGGCTTGGGGGTAGATAGGTTGCAGCTCATGCTGCAGGGTTCGGCTGGGGAGATGAGGGAAATCAGAACTGGGCTCTGTTCCCTCCTGTCCATACATAGAAGAAACAAGAATGCCCTGGAGAAGGTCTGCCCGAAAGGGAAATTGTTTCTAATGACTCTGGTGCCCCGAAGAAGGGGAATGTCAGGGAAGAATTAGCCTGGGTTGTCCCTTGGAATTCAGGGTGCCACATGACCCACCATTTAGCATACTGTCTTCAGCTTAACTGGACCCCAGGGACGGGTGGGACAAGGAGGCAAGACCTCTATGCTAGCGGCTGCAAGATCATTTCAAAAAGTACTAGAGGGCCTCCCCGGTAGCGCAGCGGTTGAGCGCTGGGTTGCGAAGCTGCCCGCGGCCTCTGCGGCGCTGGTTCGATCCCCGGCTGCTTCCCGGCCACCAGAGGAGGGTCCCACATGGCGCGCAGACCTCTCCTGCCGCCCGCTGCTCTCCTCAGCAGTGTACTTCGGTCCTTCTGCCTGCTCTGCTCCCCGCTCTGGCTCTGGTGAATTCTCTCACCCTCCCGCGCTTCTGACTGTACCCAGTGCTTATATAAACAAACAAACAAACAAACAAATAAATAAACCTGCCTCTTTAAAAAAAAAAAAAAAGTACTAGAGAGAGAGAAGCCCTAAGCATGTGTGTGTGCATGGGGCGGGGCTTGAGTTGGGGACTTGCATTTCACAAGCAGTCTCAGGCCAACCAGTTCTAGCCCCCACTTGACTACTTGAAATTGATGGAGTTCTCAGCTTCTACAGCAGTTTTCAAGCTTTTATCCCCATTCCCACCCTCGCTGTAACCCCACTAGACACAGAAAAGCAAATAATCCCTGCTGAGCTTCTGGTTGCTTCTACAGAGGTGGCTCAGGGTTGAAACTGGAGGTGGTACTCTTTGGACTGTGGCCCTGAGAGGGGCAATAAGGATGTGCCCTCAGAATTGGCTCCAATAAGCCCAGGGCCTAACAGAAGCATTTTTCCAGAACCTTTTGTTTCTGATTTAACAATGGGAATGGGAACTGGACGAAGCAAAGTGCAAGCAACCCCACCAAGAACCCCCAGAGCCAACATGCAGGAGGCAGTCAGGAGCTTGGGGGAGCACACCAGAGAGGATGAGGGAGTACAGAAGGGATAACAGGCCTGTCCTCCCCTGGGCCCTCTCTGGCTCCAGCTAGGTCTGGGGGATAGGAGGAGACGATGAGATGGTGAAATGAGGCCCAAGTCTCCTTTTTACGATACACACCACGCCTACAGGAAATAATTGCTCAAAAGAGAGCAACTCTGCAGAAAATAGAGCCTTGCCCAGTGGCCAGGGTGTTATGCTTCTCTGGTCTCGCTGGAACCCCACCCTGGGCACCGCAGTCCTGCAATGTCTTTGGAACTGGCCCACCCATGTCAACACTCCTCATGGGAGCATTCCGGATCCTCCCCAGAGGTGGCCCTCAGGGCGGGAGGGAGGACTCACTGGTAAAAGTGATGTTGAAGCCTCTCTTCCCCGTGGAGTGGTCAGTCTGGAACTCGAGACGGGCCACATGGCCACTGCTTGTGATGGAGGAGGGGAGCTGGTTTCCTGAGAAGGTGCCCAGGACCGGGGCCTCAGCAGTGGCCCCGTCCTTGATGACCAGGAAGTCAAACTGAGGCTCCACGTCAATGTCGTTGAAGGCCAGGTGGATGCGGCTCTCGGGCCGGGCCAGGATGAGCCAGACACAGTGGAGGTGGTTGCCGTAGTCCTCTGGGTAGTTGGGCGACAGAACCACCCCAGAAGGGCTGGTGAAGTTGAAGAAGCAGGAAACTGCAAGAGAACAGCAGGGGAGGTCAGCAGGCACCCCCAGCATTCTGCCTGGGCCACTGAGGGCTGGCGGGGGGCGTCTCTGTAGTTTAAAGAGCAGTAGAAAGAGAGAGTGAATAAGGCGGCCTGGACTGGCTGGGCCTGGAGCTCTCAGTGGAGACATGCTGGGTTCCATGCTGGGCAAGGCTCTGGGAAGGGGCCCTCTGGCAAACTGCAGACCTGGCAGAGAGTGGTCTTTTTCCAGGTCCTCCACCCTATCCTGTGCTCATCTGAAGACAGTTTTGGTCCTTCATGTTGGGTAAGAAGTACTGAAGCTTAAGGGTGGTCATGCAGCCCAAGTTCACTCAGCGGATGGTAGTCCTCCCGGTGGTAACCAGGGTGGCGATATCCCAAGTTCACATCTCTCTTTTAAACATTTTTAGTGGGGATGGGACAGGTGTGCCTGGGGACCTGGCCACCTCGAAGCTACAGAGCTGAGCTAAGGAAGGGCCAGGTAGACACTCTTCTAGAGACCAAGAAGAAGCTGGGGGAAAGAGGTGACAGCACCGCCCTGCCTACTTCCTGTTATCTCTTTCACTTTAAAAGGTCCATCCCTCTGAAAACCCCCATTTCAAACCCTTCTCATGCCAATGACTAACACAACTGTATGAGGCAAAGAAAGTGCTCTAAGTGGAAAAGCAAACAAACCAAAATTAAAAAGAAAAATAATAGAATAGGGCAAATATCAATATTGAATTAGAGATTTTACTGTATAAGAACATCAAGATGAACAAAGAGTTGCCCAGAGAACGCATATGAAAAAGAGAAGATGAAAGCAAAGTCCATTTCACTAGAATAATGAGGAAAGAAAAAATATACCAGCCATGTTGCTGAGACCACATGGACACGCATGTGTATTTATTGCCAGTTGCAGAGGGAAGTGGATAGAATCTTTTTGGGAGTATATGAATTCCTATCAATAGCCACACAACTATTCAAGTATTCTGACTCAGTAATCTCAGGAATTAATTCAAAAGAAAAAGAACCACATGGACAAAGAAGTTTATAGGGACATACTTTTATTACAGAGATAGAATGTGAACAACCTATATGTCAGCTCCGTAATGGGAGGTAAATTATGGCCTTTAATGTGATGCCATTTGAATGCAATCATTAAAGTGATAAATATGACCCAGCAGAAAAAAGAACGTTAAACATCATTTTAAGTAAAACAGCGGGTCATTAAATAATCTGTATACTTTTGATTAATGTTATTAATTACTTATTTATATAGGGATAAAGACTGGATGTGAGGCCTCAAATAAAAATTGTTATTAAGGTAATAGGTTCTTGGGTGATAATTTTTCAAAATGAAAATATTTAATGTTTTTGACTGCAGAAGTGATATAGGTTCATTCTAAATATTTTTAATGTATAAAGATCTAAAGAAGGTAAAACTAATATGGACAAACATTTAAATCCCTTTGTAAGATTTATATTGATGTTTGGTATTAATAATATGGATAAGTAAGTAAATATTTGACTTGCTAATTATGATGAGACTAAGATGAAAAATAATAAGAATGTTTGTAAAAGAAAGAAAACAAAATGCAAAGAAATTGGAGATGCCTTATGTTTACTTTCTCCTTTCTCTCCAACTGTGCCCATCTTTCCCTTTTCTGTATTAGATATTTCTCTTTTTTAAAAGATTTTATTATTTATTTTTGTGTAGAAGAACTGGGGTGTAGGCCAGAGGTGCTGGGGGCGAGAGGATTCACCAGAGACAGAGTGGGGAGCAGAACAGGCAGATCTACTGAAATACACTGCTGAGGGGAGCAGCGGGCGAGACAGGAGAGGTCTGCTGCACCTTGTGGGTCACCTCTCTGGCTGGCAATCAAACTTAGGCCTTTGAGGTGGGCCTTTGTGGTGGTAGTGCTAAGGCTTAACACTAGGCCATCAGGAAGATCCCTGTATTAGGTATTTGTTTCCCAACCTGCTATTGAAAAGTCTCCCATTCAATTCAGTGAAATGAATTTGTTCACTAAGACACACTCAGTCTTATTCTGTAATCTCTGTACTTCATAAGTAGAGAAAGAGTTTGAGTCGAGGCCATGAGAGAACATGAAAAAGATTTTAGGTAACACAAAATATTGATAATAGTAACTATTACTATATACCATTGGGTTTACTAAGTGCAGACATTGTCCTAAGCACTTTCATCAATAATACCAGCAGGCATTTAGAGATGAAGACACTGAGCACACTGAGCACACAGAGGCTAAGCAATTTGCCAGGGTCCCGAGCCCAGTAAATGGCAGCATGCAATCCATGCAGATTCAAACCCATCTGACTCCAGGGTACAGAATCCTCACTACCAACGAACACTCTCCCCCAGTATGAGAAAAGTCCTACCCACTAGCCTACGTCTAACAGTGGGACCCTTGGGGCTGTTTCTAGAATTTGCTGAAGATTAATCTGAGGATGCCGACCATTACATGAGCACTGATTTTGGGAGGCTCTAGCTTGGACCTGGATGCCCCACAGGGCTATCCTGTCTCCAGCGTTGTGGTAGTCCAGGTGAGAGCACAGTGTAAATAATGATGATGGTTCATGGGTGAATGGGAATTTCACAGGGACTATAACTGAGATGAAAATGCATACATTGTACAAAAATGAAAAACAGGGCCTCCCCGGTGGCGCAGCGGTTGAGCGCTGGGTTGCGAGGCTGCCCGCGGCCTCTGCGGCGCCGGTTCGATCCCCGGCTGCTCCCCGGCCACTGGAGGAGGGTCCCAGATGGCGCGCAGACCTCTCCTGCCGCCCGCTGCTCCCCTCAGCAGTGTACTTTGGTCCTTCTGTCTGCTCTGCTCCCCGCTCTGGCTCTGGTGAATTCTCTCACCCTCCTGTGCTTCTGACTGTACCCAGTGCATGTATAAACAAAAAAACAAACAAACAAACCAGCAAAGAAATAAATAAAGCATGCCTCTATAAAAAAAAAAAATGAAAAACAATGTAAAAAAATATAAAATAAAATACTAATAATAAAAAAAAAATGAGGAATCCTGACACAACCCAAAGTCAATTACCCTTGCAGACAGACAGATGGGAAAAAAAAATCCATGGGACCTGCCTATAAGTAGAACAACACGAAGGCTAACTAAAGGCAGACAGACAGATGGATACACACACACACACACACACACACACACACACACACACTCTCACACGCACGGCACTCTGGTTTTGGTGGGAAGATCATTAGAGGGCGCTGTAAGCCTGTGGACAAATTTACTGCAGAGGAGAATTTAACATCACCCAAATCCCCAGCCCCACTCCATCAGTCTATCACTTCATACTTGATGCCCTGTTTCAGGGTGGCTTCAAGGCTACCTTGTTGCAAAGCTCCAGGGGTACCATTTTGGAATTTGGACAGCTGTATATGGTAGTTCTGCTATCTCTCTCTAAAATTATCTTGTTCCCTTTTTTTAATGGAACACATTTCTGCTCAAAACACACACACATCTACCCGACGAAAGCAGAAATCTTGATTCTTCTGATTCCTAATGGCTTGAACAATGCTTGACTCATTGTAGGTGCACGATCAATATTTGCTGAATGAATCAATGAGTATTTAATGATCGACATCATCTGAAAAAGATGGTGATGCGAGTATAAGTGCCTCTGATCCCTATCCTGAACCAAGTACCCATCAACAGAGTTGACCAAAGTCTGTGAAAGCAGACTTTATGCATTTCTTTAGACATAATACAGATCATCCTGACATAGATTAGAGTAGAAAAAGGTCTGATCCACCCAAGTTGTTCAGCTGAAAAGGCAATAGGCACTGATCCCAATGTCAAAGTCCTCAAAGGTATATTATTCACATACTATTCATGAAAAAACACTTGAAAATGTTTACTATACAGCAAAGAGATGACTCCAAATGAGCAAATAAAGCAATGGAGTCATGAGTGTAAATAACTGCTATCAGCAGAATTACAAAATAGTTGCAAGTGTAACAAATACTCCTTGGAAGATAAGATATAAGGTATCTCTCCTCCCTAAGCCCAGGATAAAATATTCCAGATTATACTAATATAAAGAGTAAAGTTGGAGCAAGGAGATACGCTAATTCCTCTTCTAGAAAGAAATTCTGTTGTATTGTTTCTGTGCTTAATTAGAGAAATACAGGTTAGAGCATTTTAAAAAAGATGTTAAGTGTAATTAGTAATACACTATAAAGTAGTTTATCTTCAAAATTACCAAACAGAAGAAAGTAAAACAGTCAATTTAGCAAAAGAAAAAGAATTCAGAGGAAACAATATGGGAGCATTAAAACGGGGAAATGTAAAGTAAAATGACAATAAATGTATACTGGTTAATTTATCCTAATAAACACAACCCTTGTTTTGGGACAAGACATATGGCTTGTATGTATATACAAAGTGACTCAGAAGAATTGAGTAAAATGATGGGTAGGTAAGAGGCTCATGCCTCATAGTCGGAGTGTCAAAACTGACCAAAACCCTGGTCTCAAAGATTCCTATTTAATTGGGAATGTGTGTCTAAGGCATCATAGGTTTTCATATACCCTGGGTGATCCTAGTGTGTAGCCAGTGAGAACTACTGGTTGGAGCAAATGTGAACCACAAAAAAGGAATTTTAATATTAAAATCTTTGGGTGTTATAAAATCACACTAGACTCTTGGATGATGTTGTCTATGGGCCAAGAGTCCTCTCGACAGTTACCAAGAGACATTTCTTCTAGCACCAGGAATGAGCAGAAACTGATAAAAAGACACTAGTAGAACATAGAACTAAAAATCTCGACAGAACTCACTTTTGTTGTGACAGGCAAGCAAAGGGAGTGTGGGTTATTCTCCAAAGGTCTAGCCTCTCTTACTCTAGAAAATCATGCTGGCATGTTACATTTAGAATATTTCTGTTAGCGAATAGAAAACACTTGCTCCTCAGTGACCCAAATGAGGAAAACAAAAGGAATGGTAATTGGATCTCATCACTATTGATCACCCAGGCTGAGAGAGGGAGATGAAATTCCTTTTCTGTTCAGAAGTAGTACCAGGCTGTACTCATGGATCTTGACCTTGGATAAACCTTTCACCCAGAGGACTTGCCCATGGCTCAGGCTTTTGGAAAACAAACAAACAAAGCAAAAACAATATGAACATTCATTAACAAGTGGATGAATAATTACTATGCAAAATATTGCATTATTATTTAATGTGATCACGAGTAGAAAATAAAAGGGGCTTGTTGAAAAGCTCTCTTTTAGTCACTGCTAGCTCCACTGCTTGTAAAATGATAATTCAATTACGAGGGGCTTGACAAAGCAGAACAAAATCAAAAGATGATATTTAAAAAGCAGATGATGCACACATTCCAAAATGAAGACATGACAGTTGTGATACTTTATGGTCCAAAACAATGAAACACACCAAATGAACTATTTTACAAAATACAAGAGTTGGAGAATAGAATACTAATCTGAAGTCAAAGTAAATAAAGATACAGAACATCTATAAAATAGGGTGAGTTGAGTGAGCATAGATTGACTATAAAAAAAAGAAACAAAGGAACAGACCAACTATAAAAAAACAAAACAAAGGAACAGACAAAACTAACCAAAGCAAACCTTAGAAATCTGATTGTAAACTGAACCTCCAAAGGGAAGAGTGGGGAGTAGGGAACAGAGGGGGATGGGCCGTGGTGGAGGGCCATGGACACGTTGGTGGGAGGTAAGACATTATCTGAAGAGGTGTGAACCCACAACTCTAAATCATATACAGTGTTGTAAACCAGTGTTTCCTCAATAAAAAAAAATACAATTAAAAAATATGGTGAGTGTGTATATATCATATATAGCCTTCAAACAAGGAATACCACCTTCTTTACAAGTGCGCATGGAATATTATAAAAATAGACTTTATAGTAGGCTATAAGGAAATCGCCATAAATTCTTCCACAAAACAAAAACTTTGGGAACACATTTTCTATTTACAGTGCAAATAAATTAGAAATCAATAATAAAAGAATAAAGAAAACCCACTTGCTTGAAATCTTATAAACATCTTTTCCTTAATAAGCTGTTGAGTTCAAAGCAGAAACAAAAGCTATCAGTACAAACTGTTTATAATAATGGTGGTGATACTAGACCATCATCATAAAATTCATAGCCTGATTGGTTTTTAAATAATAAAGATATAAAAAAGTGAAGTGAATATTTAAACTAAACAAAACTACAAAGAGAGGAATAATTAAACAAGACAAAGAGAAGTGAGGAAAAACTTAGTAAAGATAAAAGCAGAAAAATTAACTTCTGAAAGACCAATAAAAGAGAAATTTCACACTGTTCTCAAGAAATCAAAAGAGAGAAGAAGATACATACACATAGATAGGATAATAAAATTAAAGAGATAAGACAATTATAAAAGTATAGTATATCTCAGTAATACATTGACAATCTTGACAAAATGGTGGCTTTCCCAGGAAATTTTGCATTACCAAAATTGTGTGAAGGGAAACTGAAAACTGAGTTGATGGCTTCATAGATGCACTTTAAAATCTTAAACTATAATAGCCATTGTCTTTAAATTAATTTTGATACAAATACTCCCATAAAGATTGAACATGACATACATATTCATACCCATTCACACACTGACACGCCCATAGTGTAAAAGAAACCCTATATGCAAAGTATTAGCAAATCAAATTCAGCCCCAAATAATAAACAAACATTACCTATATAAAGAAAACAACCAAACTTTACTGATAGGCCAAGACAAATTTTAAATGAGACACAAACTATTTTCTTGGACTAAGGGTTCATAATGTTCAGATGATGATTATCCTCAAGTCATTGTATAAATTTAACAATTTCAGACAAGATCCACACCAATTTTTTTTCTGGAACTTAAAACAATCTGAGACACCCGTATGTTGGGTCAATTTTCCCTTGGGATGATGAGGAATAGCATAGGAGGCCAGTTGGCATCCCAGGAGTGTTTTATGTCTTAACTCTTTAACCCTCCCAGCAACTCTTCTTTATTCTGCCCATTTTATACCCATTTTACAGATGCAGAAACCAAGTCCAGGAGTTCAAGTAACCTGCCCATCGTCATATAGCATGTGAGTGGTGGGGCTGGAATATGAACCCAGTCTAGCTGGTTCTAGAGCCCAACCTCTCAACCACCACTCTTCCTCCCACTTCCTCCCTTCCCTTGGAGGGAGGAGGGAACTTACATAATAAAACATTACGAAGCTGCAAAAATAAAATCTACATTCATTGACTTCCAACAGAGATGAATGGAGCTGAAAAAGAAAATTCAGAAAGGGATACAGTCAACTAAGAATTTACTATTTACTATATCATGAAGGGGCTTTTCACATTCATAGGAAAGAGATTGATCAATAAAAGATGTTTGGACGCATGTCTAGCCAGTTATGGAAAAAAATTAGATTGACATCTCACTCAACATATCATAGAAATACCAGAAGAAAATATAAGGAACATTTGTCTGACCTCAGAGGTAGGGAAGGACTTCTTTAGTATTATACCAAAGTCAGAAATCATAAGGGAAACAATATTCATAAGCACAGAAATGAAAACTCAGCAAAAACAGAAGTTAGTGAGGAACAAATGGAGAGAAAACATTTGCAAGTGTTTACAGTAAAATCTTTGTTGTGTGTAATATGTAAAGAACTACAATGCAATAAAAACAGTCAAAATAGAAATATGGGTCAAAGTGTAACAGGGTGGTCCCCAGGAAAGGGGGAGGTTCCCTGCCCCACCCAAGGGAGGGTGGAGCTGAGCAGGAAGAGGAGAAGCAGAGAAGAGACTGAGGAAGGAAGCAGGATGGAGCCAGGAGACCTGGAGGAGGCACATGGAGCTTAGAGACACGTGAAGAAACTGCGCTTGTCTTTTGGTCGTGGACTGGGTGACACAGATGTGGGCGAGACCCGTGGGGAGGTGACAGTGGCAGCTTTTATCTTGATGTTGATTTTGCTCTTTTCCTTCTGGGCTTGTCTGGTCGTTTCTGACCCTTTTCTGTGGGTCCCCACTGGAAGATGCTTTAGACTTGTGGCAGGCTTTGGGGCCTTGTTCTGGGCCGATCCCATTTGGATGGAGTTTTACCCACGAGGGGACGGGTAACTTTGGGTGCTTTATTTAGAAACTAGACTCTTTGCCTTACCTGTATTGTTTCCTAGTTTTATTAAAGTTCCTTCCCATTAAAGTCTCATATGTTTTGTGTTGATGCGGCGGATGGCAGAACCCATTTAGAATAGGCAGGTTTGCGGGGTTTGGGCTGCCCCTCTCCCTGCCCCTCTCCCTGTCCTATAACAAAAGGAATGAAGAGGCAACTAGAAAAAAAAAATAAAGTGGCTTAAGTAAGATGTAGGGAAATGTATAATATTACTAAAAGACAAAGACCTCAAATAACAGTGGGCCAGGAAAGAAAGATGGCAGGGAACTTCGAGAGAATGGAGAGAAGCTGGCTGGGCAGATGGAGACGAAGCTACCGAGGAGTAGAAGGAAAGTGGTTTCCGGAAGCAGGGAAAGGCCCCCTGTCCTGAAATACGACCGAGTGCCTGGATATAATTAGGGAGGAAAATGACACCCTGGATTTCACCAACAGAGTTTCCCTGGTGACCTAGGTGAGAACAGTTTCTAGGCATGGTGGACACAGAGGTCAGAATGGATGGCGTGATCAGGTCAGGGTGGTGAGCGTTGGACACAAGGGCAGACACCCCTTGCAATGATGTCTGGATGTAAAGAGGGCATTTGAGATCCAGCATGGCCGGTCATGAAAACAATGTGGTGAGTCATGACCTGAAATCTAAAACAAAAGTAGAGCCAAAAGAAACAAAAAATAAAGGGGGAGAGAGTGGGAAATAGCTGAGCATAGTTAGCAAAGGTAAGAACTACTTGTGAAATGTGTGCAGGTCTCCATCATGCGTGAGTGTGTGTGTCTGTATTGGTGAGTGTGTGTGTGTCTTACTGTGAAGCTCAAGGTGTTTGAAGTGCCCAGATCTAAAGCCTAAATGGGGTGCACAATCTACAAAGTGATTTTGGCTTCTGTTGGGAGAACGGAACAAGCATCTCTGTTATAAGTTGCGGAGGCAAGGGGAATGGTGGGGATGGTTATCACCTGTAGGCTCTTGTGTTTTTGGTATTTGGAAATCAAGGGCATTATTTTTATTATTTTTTAAAAAAGATTTATTTTATTTATGCATACAATGCCAGAGCTGTGGGGGTGAGAGGGTTCACTAGAGACAGAGTGGGGAGCACAACAGTTGGATCCACTGCAATACACTGCTGAGGGGGAGCAGCAGGTGGGACAGGAGAGGTCTGCTGCGCCATGTGGGTCAGCTCCCTGGCTGGGGATCGAACTCATGCCACAGTGTCTGGCAATAGCTTGATTAACCCCTGTGCCACCAGGGAGCCGTGGAAGTCAAGGGCATTATTGCCTGTGAGGTGAGAGACAAGGTAATGTTCCAATGCCAGGTGAGGAGAGGGGGCTGTTCATGGTTTGAGGGGGACTGGCAGTACATGAGATAGCTACCACGGAGAAGGGGAGAATAGACTGACTTGAGGAACACAGATGGATTGCCAGGTACAGTTGAAGGCTTGACTGAGATTGGTGACCACGAGTTTGTAGCAGCACCAATTTGCCTGGTTGGGTGATTTTCTCCAGTGGTGCTCACCCAGCAGGAGCCACCCAATCAGGCTGTTCATGCTTCACTGTGTGTCCCCGGACCAGCATAGCAAGGCAGCTCTGCTGATTAATGCCACAGCTGAGCTGCAGCAGAGGCTTCGCAAAACCACCCTTGAATTTCTTTTACCTCTTTCTGCTCAGAAGCTTGGTGTATGTTAATTTTCATCTGACTTGCATAGCATCATCTCTGGCCCTGGAATTTGGAGAAAGTTATTTAACTTCCCTCATCCCCAGGAAGTTGGGTGAGGATGTCAAGGTCACGTGTGTGAGTAAAGAATTGGCCACCTGGCTCATCTTTGTCATAAACAAGATTAAATTAAGGTTTTGTTCTCTTTCAGGAGAACACTGAGGGGGCCTTCTAGAAATCCACACACATTCCAAAAGGAACCTCAGGGATGAATGGACGGGGCTGGTCACGTATTTCCTAAGCACATGGCATATGCTCTTAAAATCCTACTTGCTTCAAAATCCTACTTGATCCAATAACCACAAATTATGCTCAGGTTTTAATGTTTCTTTTCTTTGTTCATTTTCCACCCCACAGGCAGACAATATTGGTGCTGGTTTCCTGAGTTAGTAATCTCAGGGCATTCAACAGGATTGATCCCACCCTCCCTCCCGAGACACTGTCATTCTGTCTTCCAACACACCCACTTCAGGTTATCTAGCTCGGGCTAGTTCCCAATCATCTGAAAGCTTCTCTCTTTTATCTGACTTTTACATTTGATAGAATGTCTATTTTCAAGGTTGTCTGCTCACATTATACATTCTCTCTAGGATACCCCAGCCTACTCACAACTCCTAAACACATACCTCCAGGACAGACCTCTTCCATGCCCCAGACCTATATATTCAATGATCTTGGGAATGTCTTTATATAACTCGAGCATTGATAGAGCACCTGCTGTGTACCAGTCACTGCTCTTGGGATGCAGTTGACAACCAGCAAGTCCAACTAGCAGGTCCTCAATCCTCAAGAAGTTTACATGCTAATAAGTAACAAGAACATAAGACTGGGTGAAGAGAAAAAGAGCAAATGGGGTGGGGTGGCTTCCTCTCAATAAGGGGTCAGAGATGGCCTGGGGAAGTGGCCTCTGAGATGTAGGCTGATGAAGTAACCAGTCATCTTAAGGGAAGATCACTCCAAGCAGAAGGAATTGCAAGGGCAAAGACCCTGAGGTGGGAATGGCCCTGGCATATTTGAAGGGAAGAAAGGAGACCAATATGGCAGAAGCAAGGAGAACTATGGAACTTGGTACCAGAGATGAACTGGAGAGGATGGCAAAGGTCTTTTGAATCATGAGGAGGAGTCTGGATTTTATGCAAGTAAATTAAACTAAATATGCCCACAAATGAACTAGTCTTCCCCAAACCTGATTCTCTCAGATTATAGGATCTGGAATGTTCCCCAAGATTGCCCAGTTATGGGCCTTCCTTTGGTTCTTTCTTCACTCCTCAACTATTATTCTTTTAGGCCATTGTGTCTTAAATAAACATTGGCAGGTCCTACTGCTCAGTCTGACTTGGCTTGAGATTGATGCACATCTTTATGGCGATCCCACCAGCACTTGAAATGCATGTCCAAAATTGAGCTCTTTATTTATCTCCCTAAGCCTCTTTCATTCCTTATCTCCACGAATGACGACACCCAGTTATGTAAGCAAAATAGATCAACTCCTTCTTCCTCTCTCTCACACCCAATCAGTAACCAATTTCTGTTGATTCTATCTCTTCAATATCCCTTGTACTTGTCACATCCTCATCAGCCCCTGTTAAGTTGAGGCCTCTTCCTATTGTCTATTTGGTCTCCCAGCTTTAAATCTCACTCCTTTTGAGTCCATCCTCCATGCTGGTTCTAGAGCAAATAAGTAAACCACAAATGCTCATGATGTTACATCCTTGCCTGGAACTCTCTAGAGTTTCCCTATTGCACAGAGGAAAAAGCCCAAATTACTCAAAAGGGCACAAAAGGGCCTCAAAGACCTAAGGCCCTTGCCAGCTATGTATTTTTACCCCTATTACATCCCACATTCCAGCTATATTAGATGATTTATAGCCCCACACATGTGTAAAGTTAACCCCATGCCTGGTGTGGGTCGCTCCCACCTCCATTTAACGCTTCCTGGCTGCAGTCACAAAGTCTGTACCCCAGGCTCATCCTACTCAGTGCCTGCTATGGCCTGAAGGTATGTGTCCCTGCAAAATTCCTATAGTGAAATCCTAATCCCAAGGGGATGGTATTAGTAGGTGGGGCTTTTGGAAGGTACTTAAATCATGGAGAAGAGTCCGATGAATAGGATTAGTGCCTCATTAAGAAGCTCCGGAGAGGCCTCTAATCTCCTGTCTTGTGAGGATACAGGTGTCCCTGTCTGGGGAGGACCTCGCCTGACTGTGCTGACACTCTCATGTCAGATGTCCAAACTCCAGAACTGTGAGCAGTAAATTTCCATGGTTTAGAACTACCCAGTCTGTGGTATTTTGTTATAGCAGTCTGAATGGGCTAAAGCAATCCATCACAATGAGCTATGCCAGCCTAAGGGCTGTAGAATAAAATTCTGGCCTAATAGGCTCTAGGTGGTCAAATGTCTTCCAAACCAGAGCCTCTCTTATACCTCCCAACTTGGTTTTGTCTTTATAATACCATTTATACTAACACAATGAATAGCTATAACAAAGATAGGAAACCAACACTTACTAGGAATTTGCTGCGTGACTGGCACTGGAGATACAATGGTGAGTGAGGCTTATACACTCTGCCTTCAGGGAGTTTACAACCAACAAGCAGCGTAGCTCATTGTGGTAGATTGTATGATTTGTTCTCAATCATTTTCCCTCCCTGCCTGTGCCATGTTTCCTTTTAGACAGAAAACTCTTGCTTACCCATTGACTTTGTACTTGGCCTTGTGAGGACTTCGCCCCTGCACTGTGAGTGGATATGACATAGGCCTGTACAAGCAGTGGCTTTCAATGTGCTTAGTGGTTTCGCTCTCTCCCCTTGCACTTTTGCTTTCTGCATAAGGACAGAATGCCCTAGGCACATGTAGGTTTTCAGCCAGGGTCCCAGAACGAGGCACTATGGAGAGCCCAGCTGAGCCCTGGAAGTGCAACTGAGCTTCATGGGATGTGTGCGAGAAGTAAATATTTGTTGTTGCAATTCATGAGACTTTTGGACTTTTGATACCACAGGAAAAGTTATGAAGAAGGATATGAAGGAAACAGAAATGAAGGATTTCTCTTTTGGGTAAAATGATTACAGAAGGCCTTTCTGGGGAGGTGAGAGTTAAGGGGCAATGAGAAAGATCTGGTCTCCTGAGGAGCATTCCACCATGGTGAACCACGAGTGCAAAGGCACTGAGGTAGGAAACCACTTAGAGTATTTGAGGATCTGAAAGAGGGTCAGTGTGACTGGGTAGAGTAAGTGAGGGGGGAGTGGCATGGCATGAGGGGAGAGGAAAGAAGGGGTCAGTCGCACAGTGCCTCTTAGGCCTTTAGCTCAGAGATAACCCTCAGCATCTAAAGCACTCAACCTAGGTCCAATCCCCTTCTTGGTACTTGATCATGGCTAGGGAAGCCACATAATACACTCCACATATTGGGACACTATTTGAGAATGAGACAGTATTGCTAAGAATTACCTTAGGACAAAGGTATCAGCTGGGATTGTCCCAAGCAAATTGGGATGCATGGTTACCCCACTTGTGGTTCTTTTATTTCTTCCCACAAAAGTCTCCTTTATTGTGAGGGAGTAGCTTCTGCTTCAAGCTCCTTGTTCATAATCCAATCCCTTTCTGGAACTGGAATCCTAAAACAAAGCTCACTGGTGGAAGTTGAACAATTGCTAAGTTCTTGCCTCCTATGAACCCCGTTCCCTGTACCCCCTTCGTGGCTGGCAGGCTGATGGTATAAACGAATTGACTACTTTTAGCACCATGCCTCCTCCTGCCCATCCTCTGGGAATAACCCGTTATCTGGAATTACCCTGCCATACATCTGGACTAAGCCCACCCAAGACACAGGTGGTATGAAGCTGGCCTTGAACCTACTTCATTGAGATGGCGCAAAGTCCTGGCCATGGCCAGGTTCTGAACTGGGACCCCTGCTCTGCACTCCTGTGAAGAAGCTGTGTCCAGAGTATCAATTCTTTGGAAAGTATGTACAGGCATAACAAGCCACTGCCCCAAAGCTGGAGCAAATGTGAATCCTTCTGGAAAGCTTGGGTCTGCCTATCATTTTTCATTTACTAGTTGGACACTTTTATTGGGAGGGATGCAGCTAAACCTTACTGAGTTTGTTTCCATATACATAAAAGTTGGACTAATAACTTCCAAATCTCACCTTTGTTGGGAAGCTTCACTATGCTGGAGGCACTGAGCAGCAGCATGCATGTGGGAGGTACAAATTTGATTTTGGTTGAATTTGAAACCAGAAGAGGCATTTCCCATGTCTGCTGTGGCTGACCATGGCTCCACATGTGCTTCTTTCTGCTGAGGGGATCTCTGAGCCCCAGCTGGTCTACTGAGTCAGCAAGAGAGGTATCTCTTCACCTGCCCATCTCCCCACATGGGCAATAGCCATTGCTCAACCAAGGAAGAGTCTAGGCCAAAAGATTTATCTCTGGTGTTCAGTTCCTCTAATCCTCAGTGAATGAGCAGGTAACTCTAAATCCAGAAGATTCTGACAAAACTCATTTTACAATTAACCTGAGAGAGTGACCTTCAAGACTGGGCAGAGTGCTCCCTGGCTCCCTATGCAAGATGGGAGTTGATCAGGTGGCCTATGGCACTCATCTCCCTTGAGCCTCTCAGAAGATTTCCTTTGTACAAAGAAACTGGGGGAAAGGCCTATAAACCCCAAACAAGTAGCCAAGACAAAGAGAAGGTGAATCATGCCTTGCCCAGCAACCACAGAGTGCAGGCTGATGGCGATGCGCTTATAAACAGGTGAGATGACAAATATGCCCACAGACTCACAGAATGAGGGAGGGTTCTGGAAAAACTTCAGTCCCTAGCTCCTAAGCCAGGAGCTATGAAAACAGCCCCCACTGGTGCGACCCTGGGTGTCTATGAGTGCTCCTTGGCAGGCCTGGTGGAGAAGAGTAGAGAAGGCACGGACTGTGGCGAGATCAGGGGAACACACCTGGCATGTGTATAACTGAAAATTTTACAGTGAGAAAAGAACCTATTAGCTCTGATCCCAACGATGAAAGATGAAGTAAGAATGGCAGACAGAGATCATCCCCTAAATCTGCCCCTAGTGGAGGTCACAGCCAGGATTAGACCCCCGGTCAGCTTTTCTAGTCCCCATTCCACCCAATCGTGGCCCCAAGATTCCGTGGACCTGGACTGTTAGCTGTAGGGCTATGGCCTTTGCGTTGAGTACTGTGCTAAGCTGTGCTTGCAATCTGGGTTTGGACAAATTTTTCAGTTGGAGTGGGCTTCAATTCTGCCAGTGTTATGATTTTCCAAGAAGTCTTTTAAAAGTCTTCCATTTGGAACACATTTCTTCTTCTACATTCTGGTAGTACTTTGTGGCCACATTTATTATCGCAATGATACAAAGAGGACTTTATAAAGAAAAGTACATGCATTCTGCACTTACTAGACTTTGAACTCTTGGAGGCCAAGGGCCCTATTAGTCTCATGCCCACTACTTTTCTAGTACAAAGCATGACATCAATGCATAGCAGTCTCCTCCCTCCACATTCTGCTGCATTCAAGTGAGAGGAATGGCAGGCAACCACAATGTCAAGTTGCAAAGTCAGAGTAGTGGACCATTCCTCACTAGGATAGCAGCATGCAGGTCACCCTCCCTGGACTCCAGAAGGTCCCAAACATGAAGACCAAGTTATGGCACCTCAACCTGGCCAGCCTCAAAGCAATATCATATGACAACAACATATTACCACAGGGTAGGGCCATAGCCTCATGCCTCGGGGGGTCGCCATCCTGTCAGGGAGCCAAAACCCTCACAAATAACCCAATACTCCTCTGTAAGGAACTGGCATGCAGTAGGTATTCCATGTTAGTGGCTCACAAATCACCTAAGAAGGCTTTAGAACTATAATTCCTGAGTCCCATCCCAGACCTGCTGAATCAGAATTTCTGAGGATGAGGCCAGAATTTTGTATAATGATTAGCTACTTGTAGTGGTTACTCTGAGTTCATTTAGATTGAACTGGGCCACCAGATATCGCCTTCCATCATACAGTATCTGCTGATTTAAAACTAAAAGTCATAGGTAATGTTGGTGACTCACACTGGCCTAGGAGGAAAAGTGTTGACTATTTCCTGGGACATGCTGTAAGCTCCTTTGCAAGTCACCTCTAGATAGTCTTTGTCTGGTGGGACCCTGCCAGGGATATGTGGAAGACCTTTATTCCTTGGGCTTGGTTCTTACAACCAGATCCTGAGCCAGGTCCAGCCATTGGGACTATCATGGGGAAGCTGCATCCCCTTAACTCAATATGGTGAGGTGTGCACATGGCTCCCTTGAGTCAGCATCAGGTGGCCTTGTGAGAAAACAAACTTACCCCTGGGCCCACAGTTCCAGGATCTCCCCTGTCCCACCATCTGTGCCCCAGTCCAGGAACTGGGTTTCTGCTCTGGTTTACCATCAGGACTTTCTACTCAAGGGAATGACCCCCTCTGGATTCCTCCATAAAGCAGGTGCCCTTTGGCTCTGCCCATCAGAGTAAGCACACAAGTCCTCTCCAGTCCCTGCTGTGAGTAACGCCCTTCCTGAAACTGCAGCCTCCAGCTGCATCAGGGGAGACTCTATTCTTCTGCGTAAGGACCTGATTCAACCCAGAAGCTGTCTCCCCCATAAAGTAGCTGACTATTTAGGAATAAAGGTAATAGGAGACATATACTCCCCACTGGCCTAGTAGGACAGGTGTTTACTCCCTTTCCCAGGACATCCAAGGTGCAGGTAGCCACCTTTGTGAGCCAGCCCTCCATCAGGTTCCATAGTTCTCCCAGTCCTGGCCTCCTTCAACTCCTGTTTACCCTTCCCAGGCTGCTCCTGGGGTCCTGCATGCTTCACAACCATGACTGCTGTGCCCGTTTCCCTATGCAGGAGCAGATAGAGAGTCCTCACCTCTTGGCACCGCCAGGACTTTCTGTTCAAGCAAATGGTGCCTTTGGGTTAGTGGTGGGGGGTTAGTGGGGTCTTTCCAAAGTTTTGCATGTCACTAACACAGTGAGGCCACAGGTGTCCAGTGCCCAGGGTCCTGAGAACTGGGGAACGGAGGAGGGGCCTACGCTGCTCATGCTAGCTTTCCATTTCCAGAAATTGGCCCGAAATAGAAATCTGGACTGAAGCAAACCCCATGTTTTCAGCTTATTTCCTGAGGCCACTTGTGGGTTAATGGGACCACCAGGGAAGCCCAGAGAAATGAGGAGAATGTTCCATCAAGCAGAGAGGAAGCTCACATAGGCTTTATGATGACCCCTGCCCCTGGTCACAGGCAGGGGCCAGGAATACTCTTCCAAAGTCAGGCAGATCCCAATCCTGGCTCCCAACACATGAAAAAGGCAATTTCCAAGGATTCTAGCTTTTGTGATCACATTTTCTGGGCCAAAGGAGAGGATGGTTGAAATTACACTCGTGGAAAATCTGGGATTATATATTTATAGGGAATACCAGGGAGGGGAGGAAAAATGAGGACATGCTCACCCTTGTACAGGGCCGGAGGTCCAGGTGGTGGTGGGGAGAGGAAGCAAAAAAGTACCTGCCTATTTTAAAAATAAAGGTAGCAAGTGATGTATGTGACCTATATGAAGAAGACCACAAAGTTGTTCTATTTAGAAAAAGGAAAGCAGATGAACAAAAAGAGTGACATCCTGTTTCTGAATGGGAAGGCTGTGTATTATAAAAATGCTTATTTTCCTCAAGTTAATTTATAGTTTAATAGGAGAGCAAATACAAAATCCCAATAGGATTTTTTTTTTGCTGTAACAAAATGATTCTAAAATTAATCTTGAACAACAAACAGATGAGAATAACAATGAATATTCTGAAAGAGAAAATAATTAAGGGAGGAAGGAGTAGTTTCCAGCTCTGCCAGATATTAGAACATATTATAAAACAACAATTAAAATTATTCAGTACCGGTGCTAAGATGGAAATAGAACAGCAGAACAAAGTGGTGACTCAAGGAATAGACTTAACTACATTTGAGGATTCAGTATGTGATAAAACAATTCATTTCCCTGAAATCAAAAGGGGAATGAATTACTTAATAAATTGTGTTGGAAACTGTGTAATAGTTTGGACAATATTATACATTCATCTAAATAAACTCCAGATGGGTTAACAAATTAGATTTAAAAAACAAATCAAATTACTGACAAATAACCAAAAATAGAACAAACTGCTTCTCAGATCCATGGCAGAATGATCACTTTGTCAGCTCTGAAAAGAAATCACAAATTGTGAGAGAACTTTCTATATCAAAATGTAAAATAACTGTCCCATGCAAAATAGTGAAAGAAAACTTTAAAAAAGAAAACAAAAGTTGGGAAAATATGTCAAATATCATAAAAGAGTTTCTATTCACGATAAAGAAAGAGCTCCTTTCACTAAAAGGAAGCGCCTAGTATAACACCCATCACCACATCTCGGGACAGACAGTTTCTCTAGGGATACTGCAAAGAGCAAATATTCTGTGGTCCTGTTAGAAAGGGCCAGATGCAGGCCAGTCCCAGGTGGCCTATCTCTGCCATGTCCTGGGATGGAAATTCTGACATTTTGACCTCTTGCTGTATCAGGGACAGACATGTCCCAAGTCATCTCTCTCCAGACCCTACTCCCAAGGATGCCCCCCCCCCCACTTTCCTTCACTGCATATATCTGGCAGCAGTAGCCAGCCCCTTCAGGGCCCACTGTGCCCAGACTGGCAGTGCGCCTGTGCGTGTGCCCATGTGTGTATCCAGCAAACACCTCTCTTGCCCAGAGACCCACACCCTAGGGCACCTCTCAACACCCAGGACTGCCACTTGGGCATCTCCTTTCCCAACAGGACCCCAACTTCATCCTTCCTTTTCTCGATCCCAACTATTGTGATGGTGATGACGTCAGGTCTGTGCTCTGTGGTCACTTGCCTGTGCCCAACACCCACTCTGATGCCTGCCGTGTCGCAGGCACTCAGTGAGTATGTGTGGAAATCAAAGAACGAATCTACAGGGGGGCAGATCCTATTTTGAACCACGAAAACGCACTTAAATTTACATAATTATGTCTGTCTCCACGTTCGAGCGAGCTCTTTGAGGTCAAGGACTGTGCCCAACTCATCTCTGGAGCTGCAGCACTTATCATAACATTTGGCACTTTGCAGAAGTTGACAAGGATGTGCTGTAGGGACATATTCAATGTATACCTATTAAATTAGCAATTTCTAAAAGGCCACACAAATACTTGAGGTTTGGTGAAGCTGATAAAGGTTATAAGAGATAAATGTGACCTATCTGAAGAAAACCACAAAGCTCTTATATTTAGAAAAGTGAATGTAGATGAACATAAAAGAGATATATGCCATATTTCTGCATGGGAAAGCAGCATATTATATGACTCTTAATCTTACAGCTTTTGTTATTAGCATTATGAACTGGCACGTTTAGGGGAAGCCATAGAAGAGTGTAGGTCAAGAACTATAAAAATATTCATACCCTGGCCTGACAACCTCACTCTTGGAAATTTACCCTAAGGTAATAATTCAAGAGAAGGAGAAAAAAAAGCCACATGCATGAAGATGTTCATCCCATCCTTATATAAAATAATTAACACAATTGGTTGGCTAAGTCATGGTCCATTTACTGGACAGAATATTCCATAGACATTAAGGATGAGGACAACAAAAGACACACAGCAACATGCCAAGATATGCAACCTAATGTGAGCTGTAAAACACAGGATGCGAGATGGAACATTCTCTCTGAGCACACACATGTATATCCACGTGAACCACGAGCATATGGACTATGTGTCCATGGGTGAGAACAACAAGGGATGACTAAATTTGAAGTTGATTTTGGTCAAAGGAAGTGAAATCCTAAGTATTTTATTTATATCTTTACATGAATATAAACTTAAAATAGTAGAATATACTAGAAACCTATGTTGAGTATTGGTCTTCGAGTTTCAGATACTTCTTGAGATAGAGGAGCAGCACATTGTATAGGTCGTGGCACTAAGAGACAGCCCCTTCACAAACTGGGCAGGATTACCCCCACCTCCCATCCCAAGGTCCTCCAGTTTGGAATTTGAGCAGGAACAGCCATAACCTCTTATGCAGTTGACTTTGTACATAGTAGGTACTCCATAAATCACAGATAGATGGATAAACAGATGGGTAGAAGATATGTAAAGAGCGGGAAAAGGCTGGGTGTATCATTAAGTGGTATATAATACTAGTATCAACAAGGCCATAGATCTGGCCTCTGATTAATCTCTGTTACTTATGGGAGTAACTCAGCCAACAGCCTGCTTTGGTACTAGGGTCTAGTATTTTTGTCTTAAAGTTTCCATGTCCTTCCTGCTGCAAATGACTCATAGGATTCTGGAAATCTGGTGTAATGAAGAGAGTATAGGATTTGGGGCTAGGAGCCTGCTCTGTCAATTAATAGGTCAAATTCTGGGCCACCCTGTGATGGTTCTATAATCTCCCAGTGAGTTACCTTGCCTCCCAAAACTCTGTCTACATCTATAAAATGAGAGAATACTCCATAAGTTTGCAGGGAAGACTCATATCCTCCCAAAGACAAACCGTTTGCTATCATCAGTATTCTCTTCCACCCCATGCTTCCTCACTGCCATAACTTCATAGATGTTACTCAGAGCCTCAAATACACAGATTATTTCAAATTTGGAATTTGACGAGACTAGAGGATCCTAGACAAGAAGACAAGACCATTTTGAATGGTTTTTCTCTCAGGGGATATTTGGCAATGTCTGGAGATATTTGGATTGTCACAACTGAGAGAGAGAGAGAGAGAGAGAGAGACCCCGCTCTTCTGGCTTCTAGTGTGTCGAAAACAGGGATGCTGCAAAGATATCCTATAATGTACAACTGTATATTGAATTATCTGGTCTAAAGTGTCAGTGATGCTAAGATTGAGAATCTCCATGATCTAGTGATCAAATCTACTCCTTTGTCCAGAAATGTGTGTGTATTCAGACTGGGGTAGGGGTTTAGGGGGAGGAACTTTGAGGGTAAGAGAGGACCATCTCAAAAACATCCCTATGTGGAACATCCTCCTATACCTTTCTGCTCTTCAAGGCCTGGCTCAAGCTCTGTATCCTCTGCGCCATTTTCTTTGCATGACCAAGGACCCACTTCTCCCAAGGCTGGGCTGTTGATTTGTAACTTATACTTGTATACATCCCAGTGGGCCCTGCCTTCACATTTCACACATATGCCACATACATTAAGAATGAGCAATTAGGTTTCACACCTTCGAGTGGTGGTTTACAAAATGGCGAGGGAAAGCTTGCTTTTGTACATTCTTGGCATATCTCTGGCGAAAGCTGTTTTGAAACTTCTTTTGAAAGTGGCTGTTAATGGACTGATAATTGGTTTCCTGGCTTCCTTATGAAGTGTGAAGTGTTCTGCTAGCCTGTCAACAAAGCATCAAGTATTTTGCAAAGCACCATCAGAGTTATTTGTATCTTGCTTCTCAGTGTATCTCTTGTTGTGGAGGTATAACTGGACTTGGCTGTGGGGAAAAAGCTCTCTTTTCTTTTGCAAGGAAGGAAACTGCCAGAATATCTGGGAAGGTGAAGAATACATGCAATGTGGCCAGAACTTTCTCATCAGGATACCAGGTTAAGCAAATTTCTTCGGCAGGGGCTGAGAACTCTGAAACCATGCACAGCACTTGGTACAGGGTAAACACTCAGTCAATACTGTTGAATGGATGGAAAGTGTTTCTACTTTCAGCTGCTTTTGAGCAGAAATCCCTGGAGATGTGAATTAACCAAGGAGGAAGAGAGAGTACGAAGAAAGAGGCTGGCTCCATCTTGTCTTTGAAAATGGTTTTCACTGTGAGAAACATCATCTGTTTTAAAACCAAGATGAAAAAAGACCATCTATTGAGCATCTACTACTGTGAGGGCAGCTCGAAAGCCAATGAAATGGTTCTGAAGTCTCTGCTTGCTACAGAAAATATTTGGGAACCAGAAGGAAAGAGTGTATTTACGGTCTCAGTTGTGCAATTCCCTAGCAAAGAGTGGCTTTGAAGAAAATGTTGCAAGAGAAGAACAATGCACCACTCGGCACTTCTCTGGACAATTGTTCAAAGAAATTTGAGCCATCCAAGTATTTCCCCAACCCCCTTCTAAATCCTAAAAAGGAAAGAACAGTATCATTTGCTCTATTGTATTAATATGTATTGTGACTAATGTGTGCTGATGTTTAGGACACTTATGCTGACTTGTTCTTTTGACTGCACATTTATGCCCGCTGGCTAAAACATAGTGACGTAGTGCACTGTTTTATATATTTTCATAGATGCTTACAGGTATTGATCACATACTAGGATATATTTGATTAGGGGTGAGGAGAGGAACACCAGACTTGAATGTTATCCCTCCAAATCTGACCTGCTCTGTGAACGATCCACTTTTGGAAGTGGTTTCCAAGCATTCCTTGTGGAAAGCATGAGGACTGTTCATATCATAATTAGATTTTTCTGTAAATGGGACCATGGAGGCTTAGAATCTTTGGAGCAGGCACGGAGTGCAACCCTGTTAGATGGATTAGTCATCCGAAACCGGAGAGATGATGCCCTGGCCAGTCACGGAGCTGAACTGGGACTAAGAAATGTTTCCAAATCTTGAATCCAACCTTGTTTCAGTTACCGTGGGACTTTCTTATCATCACCTTTCACCACCAATTAGACTGTGAGGTCCCTGAGAGCAAAGCCCAGGACTAATGGAAACACTGGCAGAGCTGACAGTCTGCAGACGGTGGTCCCTCACCTTAATGAAGCATGAACGTGACCTTCCTCTGTGGTGCAAAGGCATGAGGCCAGCTGGCTCTCCCCAGCTTTGCCCACTGAAGCCAGTGTCTCTGAGATGCACACTGTGTCCCGTTACACCCAATGACCAGAAAAGATGGAGTCATGGGAGTGCCATCCCCCTAGATCCCAGAATCATCCTAGAGTGTCCGCTTCACAGCTCTCATCAATCAGCCTCAGGCTCCTCTTCCTTATTTTAAACCACAGAGAACACTGCTCTGTACTTGCCAGGCTGGCTCTGTCCTCTTATTCTCGGCTGTTTGCAAGCGGTGCCCAATCACGAATGCTGCCAGTCTCACTCCTGGAAACCAAGAGCCTGCTGAGCAGCACTTTAAGGTCCTCTGCCTGACTGAAGGTTTTAGAAAGGTTTTCTAAAACTACCCCTAAGAGCCAGAGTCAAGCAAGTTCTTGGAGGACTTGAGTGATAGCCCCCCAGGTAGCATTCTGCTAGTGGTTTCTGGTTCAGCTTGTGGGGCTGGGCAATTTATCCTACCCATTTCTTTCTTACTCTGCCCCAGATCTCCTGCCTTATTTTATCGAGATAGATTTTAGAGAGTAAGCCCCCATGGCATGTGGGACTCCTGCAGCCTTTACCTTCTGAGGCCCTGTCCCCAGCACCCCTTTGCAGAACTATCCTTCACCCTCCCACTTCCTGGGCTTGATCTCTACAACTGCCAGCCCCTTTTTCCTGCTTGCCCTGAGCTGTCCCATGCTGACTTTTCCCGCCCCTCCTGGTTTCCTTGGCTCCAGTAGGCTCCAAGGCTAACACTGTTAGGCACTATATTCTAACTATGTCAGGCTGCAGAGATAAGCAGATTTCATGCAGTTTATTTTTTTTCAATAAGTCTGATTTGTTTAATGTGTATCTTAGAGTGATCTGATCTTTAAACCTCTGCAAAAATTTTTACATAAATTTACAAGCCATCAAAAATGCTTTGTCAAACCAAAACAAAGTGATTTTTCTGTTTGTTTGAAAGTATAATCATTGTTGTATGACCCAGCTTGCCAACTCACACGACACACTCTCAGCCATCATTGATGACTCCGGGATGATTCCCTTCCCCAGTCCCAAGGAGCCACCATTTTCTACCATGCAGAACTCAGAGGCCCTGAGAAGCGCATGAAATGATAATAAGAGGGTCAGGCTGTCTGCCTTTCCTCGAGAGGAGCAGGTAGAAGGAGATGGAGAAAGGGGGCGCCAAGGGTTAGGAGAAGAAGTGACAGCCTGGAGAACTGGAACCTTCGATTTCTCAATGGAAACCAAACCTGTTTCTTCCCCTTGCATCACACAGTCCCCTCACACTTGCCACTCCTACTGGGGCCAAGGACTTAAAGTATTATTTGCGCTGGAAAGTATGGTCAAAACCATTCAAGAAGAAAAGAAAGACCAACAGGTCTGCTTTGATAATGCCACAGAACAGAGCATTTGACCACGTCTCCAAAAGATCAACAATCCAAAGACGGCTTGATCCTCGTCCCTCCCTAAATCCAGTCCAAGAGGAAGCAACTTGAGGAAACTTCCTATATCCCAGCAAAGTCATGTTTTCCCACCATGCTCAGAGGCTAGTACAGAGTTTACAGTCTTACCCACTTGCCAGTCCCTTCCACCCTGGTGTGTGTGTATGATGTCACAGGTGACAACAAGGGTGAGAGGAAATGTCCAGGTATGAGTCTGGTGAATCAAATCCCAGTGGCCTTGACCTTGTTCTTAAGGGTTCACCAGAGAGGGTAAGACGGTGCTGAGGAAGGTCCCCCAATGTCTGGAACTACCGTTCTCAGCACTACCGGCTACATCACTGCCAGAAATAAGGATCCAGACAGCAATGATGCCAGGAACAGAAGAAACCAACCAGAGTGAAGTTGTTGTTACGACCTTCCAAGGATGGGGCCCCTGGGTGAGTTAGGACACGGACCCCCTGCCTCTTGGTGGAAACCCCAAAGTCGCCTCCTCCCTGCTCACTTACACACACAGCCAGGCTTCTTAGCTGACCACTGATTATTCTTTTGGCACGTGATTGCTTTCTGCCCCACCAGCTCAAAGGCAGGCTGGCACTCAAACTTGAGTGTGTCACCATGACGAAACCGGGAGCCTTCTCTCCGGCCATAGGCAGGGATGCCAGGGTCACCACAGCTGCCCTGCTCGATCTCTGAAAGACAAGAAGACAGAAAACAGACACAAAAGGTGACTTGGTACCTGAAGGTTCATAACACATGCTCCATTGCACCCTGGTCATGAGTCGGTGCTTGGAGTGACATAGGTAGGACCCTGAATGAGAAATCCTGCAATTTTCTGTTTAAACCAGCAGCCTGGAAGGAGTGGACACTCTAGCTAGCCAGTGCTGAGGCTTTGCATCCACAGCCATGTGTTACATGTTCAGATTTCTCCATTCAGGGAGGCGCACCTACATTCTTTGTGGGGTAACTGTCCCGCCAGTTACAAGTCCCAGAATGTGGAGACATCCTTCCTGAACTTGACTTGGCATTCGGATCACTAATGCCACCTGATAGATCTGAAGGGAAGCCCCTTCCTGAGTGGTGAAGGCAAGCACAAGAGAAGCTTTGCTGCCTGCTTCCCCAAACCAGAGCTTGAGTGAGAATCAATATTCACTGCCTTCTGATAGAGAAGCACTTTCACAGAGATAGCTTTTTAATTCAATTTGCGATGGTAGCAGGTAAAATGAAACAAATGACTCATTAAGTATGCTTTTAAAGTTCATTTGATTCAACAGGGGTGAGTCAGACATGCAGTCAGCTCTGGGCGCCTGGACACAGAGGGCCTGACTGGCTGGTTGCCTCAGGGAGTCAGTCAGGACCCAGATGCATGAGTAAAGGAGTCCTGGCCAAGTCCCTGGATCGTCTCTGGGGTCATTCCCACTTTCCATGGGGACCTGTGCTTGCTGCTGTGAGAGATGAAGGGTAGAGGAGGTGGGAGGGTAGAGGAGGGGGAAGGGAGAAGAGGGGGAATAAAGGAGGGGGAGAGCTCTGTCCCCAGGGAGGCAGGTATCCTGAAGGAAAGATGGGCAGTTAAGGACTGAAGTCCTGCGGAGGTTGGCTGCAAACATCTGAGATTTGGGAGAGCAGGGGTGGGAGTCATCAGGGAAGTGTTTGGATACCTTCCCAGGCTTGTCAGGCCACGGGGACCCTGCCTTTTCTGCAGACACCATCGTGGGCTGGGAGGCGCCACTGTCCTCAGGGTAGTGATGCATGGCTCCCACAGGGACAGGGACAGTGCAGCAGAAGCTTTCTTCCCAGAACTGTTGGGCCTGGTCAGGGTTGCCAATGCTAGCCCTACCCACTGCTATATATGGGTGGGCTCTTGATGACAACATGGCGTTACCCTGGAAACCAGGGCCTCCAGGCCTCTGCTAAGTGAGAGCTGATAGAACCAGGTATTCTGGCCAGGACTCTGTGTATGTGCGTGCATATCATAGCTAAGCTGAATATCTAGGGTTCTCAGGTGTGGGGGGATGAGAGGGGGCACATATGACTACACGCTAGTTCTGAGGACTCAAACTCACCCACTCTCTGCTCACACATCCCCCTGCCTCGCCCTCTATCATACACACCCGCACAACTGAACCCTCCTATGAAGCTGGCTTTTCTGGGGCCAGACTGGGGGAGGAGGGTGTGCACTGAGGCACTTCTGGGAAGGTGGTCCCTTTGTTCCAGGTCCCAGAGCTCCAGACAGTCTGCTGGAGAAGAAGGGGCCCCAGTGACTAGCTGACTGGCAGCAAGGTCCTTCTTCCAGATGTCCCCAAACAGGCCCTTTCCTGGGTGTGAAATCCTGCCAAGAACTGTCCCTGCAGGCATTCTGGGATCTGGTGAAAGCTATCTAGTGTTTTTAGACAGAGCTAGATCCTCCTGTCCAAGCCAGGACCTAGATTTAAGGTTTCCTAGTGAGGCCCAGTGAGGAGAAGACACAAACATAGAGCCCATCTGCCTGCGTTCCTGCCCTGAGCAGCTAGTCTCAAGGGTGTGCTCAGCTCAAGAGAACAGCACCTTAGTGGGAGAAGGAACCTTCTGTGGGTAAACACAGCCCTACCCACCTGCCCTCACCCACCCACTTTCTCCTACCATCACTGCAATCAGTAGCATGTCATGAGCACTGCTGGGGTGCCTGTCCCTGGGCTGGACACCTGAGATCTGGACTCAGGGAGTGAACAATCTAGCAATGATACAGATGAGGAGACAGGCAATGAAGACACTGGTGATCGTGCTATGGAAGCGCCCAGGAGGAGACCTAGCTCAGACATGGAGGTGGGGCTAGAAATAGGGTGCAGGAGTGAGAGACTACCCGTGGGCACAAATTTCAGGAGGCATCAAAAGCTCATGATCGAGACAAATAATAGCTTAGTGTGATTTTTTTTTTTAGAAAATCAAAATTAATGCATATAAATTAAATCTACAATGAAGAAAAACACCAGAACTTTATAAAATAAGGACCAGATCCATCCCACCCAGTACTTACATGACTCACCTCACTTGCCTCGCCCCAGTCCTAACTAGCAGAGCCTATCATTGTTTAAATGTGATTTTTTTCCAATTATAGATACCTTGCATTAATCTTGATATTTAAAAACTATTGCATTAAAATATTTCTCTTATTTACTGAGTTTTGCGGTGCCTCTGTCTTCCTTAAATTTTATACCCAAGGTGAGTATCTCACTCACCTCAACCCCTCCCAACCTAGTGCTAGCATCAGGGAGGGCTTCTTGGAGGAGGTGATGTCTAAAAAGTAGTCTGAAGGCTATGTATGAGCCAGCAGGGATTGACTGCAGCAGTATTTACAACAGCCAAGACCTGGAAACCAACCACCTAAGTGTCTGTTCACTGATGGATGGATAAAGTATCTCTCTCTCTCCCTCGCTCTCTCTCTCTCTCTCTCTCTCTCTCTCACACACACACTCATATTCACACACACTCATATTCACACACACACACACACACACACAGAGGAATATTTTTAAGCCATAAAAATGTACCCACATGGATGAAACTTGAAGGCAATATGTTAAGTGAAATAAGTCAGATAGAAAAAGATAATTTCTGCATGGTAGCATTTATACATTTAGGTGTAGAATCTCAAAACACTGAACTCATTAACACAGAGTAGACTGGCGGTTGCCAGGACTGTAATGGGTGGGTGATGGGGGAAGCAGGTGAAGCTGGTGAAAGGTACAAACTTCCGGCTCTGAGATGATGTGTTGTAGGGATGTATGCACAGTACGGTGAAGACAGTTAACAGTGTATTGTATACTTGAAAGCTGTGAAGGGAGAAGATCTTAAAGTTAACACATACACAGATCTTCGCATGATGTGCTGGATGTGGTAGCTAAACTTACTGTGATATAATAATCATTTCATAATATAAACATATCAAATCATCACATTGCACAATTTAAACTTACACAACGGTATATGACAATTATATCTCAATACAGGTGGGGGAAAAGGCCAGAAAGGAGTCAGTGGGAGAGGGTTGAGGAAGGACTGGTCATGGGGCTGGGGGAGGCGCCATGAGAAGTCTCAGAGGTAGGACTGTAGAGTTGCAAGGTCTGGAGGGAGCAGTGATAAAGCTAACTGAGTTATCATTTCTAACTGACATGACTAGTGACTCTGCTGCTGATGATCATGTAACTAGCCAAGTAAGTAGCCAAGTCACAGAGCTAGAAAAAGGTGGAACTGAGATGCCAGCTGGGAAGGTATGGTTCTGGGGCTCTTAACCACTGTGCCACATCACCCCTTGCCAAATACAGGTGCTTCCTCCTAGTTGCTGAGCAATGAGGCTGGAAAAGGCAGGCAGGACCCATGCCTGAAAGGGCCTGTGCTGTCTGCCACAGGGACTGGACTTAGGCAGCAGGCACTGAGGAGCCAATAAAGGGCTTTATTCTAGTTGGCGTGTCATTGTATGCATTTGAAAAGACCATCCTGGTTACTGTTTGGAGAATGGTCTGGGGGCAGTAATTCTGGAGGCAGGGAGACCATTTATTTATGTAACAATCATTTGGGTATCTACTTAAGGGGAGCCACTGATCTGGCTCCAGAGGCACCACGGAGAGCAAAGGAGACACAAGACTGGCCTCCATGGAATGTCCATTCTAGTGGGAGACTCACAACAATGCGGGGTGTGTTTTGATGGCATCCTGGACTATCAGAGGAGGTGGAGAGAAGCAGTATGATTTGGCAAGTCTATAGTAGCAAGAAGCCACAGACCACACTGAGAGTGAGGATATAGGGGAAAAAGGAGAGGCAGGCCTCTAAAATGACTGCAGGTGTGGCCTGGGCCCCTGAGGTTTCTGCCACCAACAAGAAGGCAGGAAGAGAAGAAGCCTGGACGCTCAGCAGAGGGTGTGCAGGGTTTTAAGCAAGGATGGCACCTCCAAGTATGGACATTTAGTAGAAAGTGGCTATGTGGACCCTAAGATCAGGGGAGAAGTCTGGTCTGGAAATAAAGAATTTGGGATTCAGATTCCACTCATAGATGACAGATGAAGCTGTGAGCAGGGTGAGTCACGCAAGGACAGTGAGAAGTGACACCAGCCCAGGAATGGTGAAGTGCACTGTAGGCAACAGCAGAATGCTGCCGTCAAGTCCTGGGGAGAGTGGGGTCACAGATGCTTAAAGAAGAGGCATCAGCAGCATCAGCCTCTCCAGGGAAGCTATGATAGGACTGAAGAGCAGGACAGCAAAAGGAAGGCATGGTGCCAGAGACAGCTTGACACTCTGGAGTAGACTGGGTGTGACGACAGCCCAACACCCAATGGAGAAGAGGAAGAAGACACAGGAAGCACAGACGACTTTCAAAGAGGTCATTTCCAGCAGGGAAAGAAGGGGAAGAAGCTAGGTGGCAACTCAGGAGGGGTATGGTCTCGAGGGGGAAGTTTAAAAATATTTTAACATGCAGAAATCTGACTATTTTAAATGCTTAAATGCTACTGAATAACAATGTCTATCTACCCATCCATCCATCATCCATCCATCCCTCATCCATCCATCCATCCATCCATCCATCCATCCATCCATCCATCATGCACCCATTCATCCATCCATCATCCATCCATCCATCATTCATTCATCCATCATCCATCCATCATCCATCTATCATCCATCCATCCATCCATCTATCATCCATCCATCCATCTATCATCCATCCATCCATCCATCCATTCATCCATCCATCCATCCATCCATCCATCCATCCATCATGCACCCATCCATCCATCCATCCATCATGCACCCATCCATCCATCCATCCATCATCCATTCATCCATCATCCATCCATCATCCATCCATCCATCCATCCATCCATCCATCCATCCATCCATCCATCATCTAGACATCATCCATCCATCCATCATGCATCCACCCTCTCTCCCTCCCTCCCTCCCTCCATCGATTAACCGGTGAAGTGGAGAAGTGGAGAATGACAGCACAGGGCTCGAGAGAAGGCAGGAGCATGGGGGGTGCTAGCCTTAGGGCCCAGGAAACTGTTTCCAGGTGACAGGAGGGAAGAGAGAAGAGGGATCACCATCAGCTTTCAGGTGGGATGGCAGTTGCTGAAGGAATGCCTGTGATGACAGCGACTCCATTTCCTAAATCAAGGGGGAGCTCATGTTTATTCTGAAGGTGAGGGATGGGGGAAACCCACGCCAATGCCTGTGGGGACACAGGAACCAGGCCTCTGCCTTCCTGCAGAGGGCTCCCTGCGCTCCACTGCCCAGCCTGCAAGGCGCTTGACCTTGACCCGCCTGGTCACGTGCTCACCCAGCCTGATGTCAGAGCCCAGAACTGCAAATGGATAAGTCAAATTTTGACTTGGAGAAATCACGCATGCAATTTCCTGTTATCGGGCTTAACATCGTTCCATTTTACAAGTGTTTATCTCTCGCTCTCCTCTTGCAGACCAACGCAGGCGGGCAGACGCGAGCGCAGTGCTTCTGGAGCCCCGAGTCTCGTCAGGATGGGCTCGGCCTCTCAGCATGGCTGTTTCCCCCTTTCTCAGTTTTATTTCTATCATGTGTGATCAACCTCACTGTCTTCTCCCCAGGTTTTTCAATTTCTAATACCAAATTGGAATCATTTTTTATGACAACGTCTGTACAGAAGAAACTGCATCGTGTGTCTCTATGAATTCACTATTTGATGTGCTTCTAGAAGGGCAGTGCCCTTTGGAGGAGGAAGGAAGTCCACGTTTGGGCTGTGATTTGCTGCCTTCCCCAACGAGTGGGGTCTCTCTTGTCCCTTTATCTGTTTCCTCTTCCGTTAGCCTGAGCAGAGTTCCTCTCCTCCCTGCTTTCCTATGTCTGATTCCTTTTTTTTTTTTCAAGATTTATTTATTTATACAGCACTGGGTACAGTCAGAAGCACAGGAGGGTGAGAGAATTCACCAGAGCCAGAGCGGGGAGCAGAGCAGGCAGAAGGACCGAAGTACACTGCTGAGGGGAGCAGTGGGTGGCAGGAGAGGTCTGCGCGCCATGTGGGACCCTCCTCCGGTGGCCGGGGAGCAGCCGGGCATCAAACCGGCGCCCCAGAGGCCGCGGGCAGCTTCGCAACCCAGCGCTCAACCGCTGTGCCACCGGGGAGGCCCCTGTCTGATTCCTCACGCTCCGGACTTCACTCACTAGCTCCAAGATGCTCTCCCCTGCCATGCTTCATGGATATTTCTCTTTTCTCTCTGGATATGTCATTCTTTCCCACTGACCACCCTTTGTGAGTATTCATCTAGTCACTAGACATTGGGGGCGCAATAGTGGGGAAAAGGGAAGTGTCTCCACCCTCCAGGAGCCTACTGGCAGGGATGAACTGATCCACCAACACAGACCCCTTGCTCCCCACTGGCTGCCAGATTGGCCCTCTTGTTTCTCATATTCCCAGCCATTAGAATGGAAGTCGGATGAAGGCAGGCCTTGATTATGCATCATTGATCTCGGTGTACCCAGCACTTAGCACAGTGCCTGGAACACAGAAAACACTGTCTTGAGTTCAGCCACTATTTATTGTATGGAAACTGTGCCAAACAGCAGGCTTAAGTGGAGGTTTAGAACTGCCTGACCCACGGCCCAGCCCTGGCAGAACTCACAGTCTGCTGGGTGTGGAAATCATGACCTCATCAACCAGCAGGGCAGGGAGGGAAGTATGCACCTCAACACACAACCTTGGGGGAGCAGAGGAGACAGCTCCCACGTCAGGCTGGGAGAGGGGAGGGCCATTGTGGAGGTTGTCCCTGCCAGACATGGACTCTTAATCTGGATTTTTCTCCTTCCTCTCTCAGCCTTCAGCCCTCACTAACCAGCTGATGTTGCTTGGTCTTCCCAGCATCCAGGCACCCTCTGCTCTCCATCCCCCCGTCCCTGCCTTAGCCCAGCCCTCACCGCTTCTCACCTGGCTGTGGCATTAGGCAAGAGTTATTTCCTCCCCTTTTCCCATCCTCTGCAAAGCAGCTTGAGACTGCTCAGAAATAAAAAATCGAACCATGACTGGGTCCTGCTCATTGATTCTTCCTTATCCACGGATTAAAACCTTAGCTTGACACAGGGGACTTTGCCTACCCCCTCCTCATCTTCAGCCACCTCTGAAGAGACATACACACCACCAAACTGAGGGACGAGGAGGCGAGTGAAAGCGTGCAGTGGTGATGAGCAAGGGCTCCGCTGTCAGAAAGTCCTGGGTCTAGGTCCTGGCTCTGACACGAGGTAGCAGACCTCGGGCATATTCCCTGTTCTGACTGAACAGTTTTTTCTTCTGTAAAATGGAAACAGTAAAACCACCCCCCTTTAAAAGGTTGTTTTGAGGATAAGTGAGCTTGTGCCTATAAGGCAATAGTTGAAATGTCAGGTAACTGCTACCTAACAGGAAGCAGGTGGTGTCTCCTCATTATTGTCTTGTTGGCAGAACTGAGCTGGCTCTCCAGGGCTTGAACTTGGCACCTGCTGTCCTCTCTGCCTGGAAGGACACCCTGCTTGTCTGTCACACAAACACTGTCTTTCAGGGTCAGCTCAAGTGCTTCCCACTCTTCCCAGACATGGGTACTTAGGAGCTCTCCCTCTCTCTTCCTCACTCACCCCCCCACACCCTGCCTGGACAATTTTCTGTTCTAGCTCAGTGCTGTGGTTTTGGGCACAAGCAGTTGCAGTCTTGGGTGAAATAATGGAAAGCTTCTTGAGGACAGAGAGGTTTTTGAAATGTCTCTACTCCCAGATTCTCGCAGAGGGCAAGGCACAGAAGGGGCGTTCGAGAAATGTTTGAGGAATGATAAAGGGAGGCTGGAGAGAAGGAAAGAGAAATGAAGGAAGTATCCAGAAACTGCTCAGCACTTCTAAGTGGCAGGAAGAAGAGGTAAAGAGAGATGCTATCTGAGTGATGGTCTGAGGGAGCCATGAGGGGCCTGCTTCACTGAGTGGTGAGTCTTTTATACTTCATGTCCTAGCTCACCCTTCTGCTCTTTGTATCTCCAGAACCAAGCGCAGTGTCATCTACATAGTGGGAAACGCTGACCACTGGTCCATTAGCACGGACGCCTGGTGAGAAACCAGATGACCTTTGGTGCATCAGGGTGACCCTGGGCCTGCCGAATCTCACGGAATTCCTTAGACCCTCATCCCACTCCATTTTTCTACTTTGATAATGGAAGGTATGAGGAGGCAAGAGATGCTGTATCTCTGGGTATCTGTGATCTCCCACGGCACAAGATTTTCACAAATGGCTCGGAGGTGTGGATGTGTGAAGTGGGTGACACTTCCCTCTCCACCACCTTCCTCCACCACTGTCACGGGGATGTCACAGGCTGCAGGAGGCTGGGAAACAAGACGGCACATGGACATGCAGGGCGCTGGGTTGCTCCACGTTGTCTGCATTAGCCCCACATTGCCGTTTGCCATTTGCAAAAGCCCACGTGTGCAGAGTGTGTCTCATGAACAAGCTACTTCCTGCCAGATTTTACCACTGCAGCCTTTTCCACCATTGCCGCCCATGTCTCCGGGTTCTAAGGCAAACTAGGGCGAAGCCTGGATCCCACTGGGTTTCCTGAAGGAGGCAGTTGCTGCCTGTTTCTGGGTAAACTTGAGCTTGCAGGGCCTGAGAACACTTTATGGGTATCGTGGAGACTCAGTAGGAGTCTTGGGACAGGCCTGGCATTATTCCTGACTGAAGTTGGAAGCTTTGGTGTCTCAGCTTATGGGCATGCAACAAGAGGAAGCAGAGGTATCTGGAAGAAGCCGGCCTGAGGCTGATAGTGGCCATGTATTTCACATTTTGATAGGAGGAAAGACAGTGTCCAAAAAAGAGGGGCATGAGTGATGTTGGTCTGCTGCCCTTAGCCTCCTTTTGGGCCCAGTTCCAGCACCATCTCTTCCAGAAGGCCCGCCTGTGCCCACCATCAGGGCTAAGTTCTAGGAGATGCAGGCACTGCTTGCTGTCTTGGCTTTACCCTACATACTCGCAGATTTCACTTCTGTGCAGATTTCAGCTTCCACCCTATGTGCATGTCAGCTTCCTAAGCCAACCTGTTCTCTCTCTCGGGATGCCTGATCAACTCCTTTTCAACCTTCAAGCCAGTCTTAGTCACCAGCTCCTCTGGGGAGCCTTCCCAGCTGCCTTCGAGTGAGACTTTCTCTTTCCCTAACTTCCCACACTTCCTCTACTCTAGCAAACATGGACTAGGACTTAGGCAAAGGCAAGATTGCCCCATATCCTGAAAAGAGTCTGCAGCACACCTGAGGGGCTTGGACTATGCGAATACCCCAGTGACCTCATTTCCACACAAGTCCCTGGACTGTCGGGCATCCTTTCTGCACTGTCTCCCATACCTTGCTCCTCCTTAGCGCCAGGGTCAGGGTCCCAGCTCTTCCTCCCCTGGGCCAGCTTCCCATATTTAGCATTAAGATGCCAGGGAAGCAGGGAGGCTCCCAGATTGATGTTAACACTTGTTAGCAAGTTGTATGTAATTTTATAATGTTTCTGTATAAGTGCTAATTGCCTGTTCCTTAAATATTTCTTGTTCTGCTGGGAAGCAAAGCAATTGCAACTCTGAGTGCATTTCCTACAGCTGGCTGCCCCCTTGGAGGGAGACTGAGTTTCTAGGCTCTGAGCACTCAAATGTGGACTTAGCCTGAGTCCAATCCCCCACCCTGACGTGGCAGAGCTGGAAGGATTCTGGGAGTAAATCCCTAATTTTCCTACCCAAATCTTCACTCTTTTAACAGGGGTGGGGAGGGGGTGGGATGGGTATGATAGTGTAGTCCTGTCTACCTCCCCCAAGGAAGTCTCTCTATCTGAATTAAAGGTAGAGACTGGACTTGATGATGATGGACTGGGTGTGCCAGGGGTAAGTCCCTGCCTCCAAATGCCTCTGACCATCTGAAGAGCATCCCACCCCCTCTGACCCCTGAGCCAAGATGCCTATCCTGACAGGAATTCTCCAGGAGCTGGGGTAAAAGCAGTGAGATGGGAGGTGTCATTCTGAAGCTCTGCACTACAGGTGCAGGCTGGCAGAGAATGGCAGGACTGGGGTGGAGCAGGCCTTTAGCTGAGGGTTTATGCAACACTTCACTACCCTGAGTCCTCCTAAAATCCCTGGAAGATAAATGTCTGACAAACTCAGGCTTAGCGATGGGGAGGGACTGGCTGACGATCACGTACAGAGCCAAAGGCAGAAATCGATTATAAATCTGGTCTGTCCCACTGGGAAGCCTATGGGGATGGTGGGAAAATGTGTGGGCTCTTGGCACTGAGCACTGGGAGGGAGAAGAGTAAATCAAGAGGGGACTGAGAGGGTGCTGGGAAGGGCACTGATGGTGCTGGGGAAGAGTAAAAAAGTCATTACAGTTTAATTCTGTGAGCTCCTCTGAGCGCAGTTGTGTGCCAGGCACTGGACTAGGCCCTGTGCGACTGGCACGGCGGATGGATGCTTTGAGGCCTCAAGGCCCTCTATGACCTGGATCTGCCTTCTGAGACTACTGCCTCCACCCTACACTGAGTCCACAGTGAGCCACCTCATTTCTCAGACAATCTGGGGGTAGGGCTCTGGCTCTGGGTGGGCAGAGCAGGGTAAGGGACGGACTTGATCTGGGGCCTCTCAGAGCAAGCATAGGGCACCTGGGGGACAGGAAAGGAGCACGTGTTCCTGGCAGAGGATACACCCTGGAGAGGAGAACAGGGTGATCCTGGGAGGTTTGGATGGTAGGGAGACTCTAGAGGCCCCTGGGAAGGCGCCTTTGTGTCAGGCACTGTGCAAGGAGATTTCTGCGACCTCACTTCAATTTCAAAGTGACTTTCAAAGCTAGAAAACTGGCATGATGATCTCCATTTTAAGAGTGGAGAAACTGAGGCTCAGAGAGGTAATATGACTTAGTCAAGGTCACACAGCTGAGACCACACTGGGATTCACCGGTCTGGTTCAATTCCAGAGTCTGTTGTTAAATCTTCTCTGTATACAATCTATGTAGGGCCTGAGAGCTAGCCAGTCTCTAGATGCCCAGACTCTCTTCCTAATATGTCACAGTCCAAGAAGTTCTGCTAGCACCTTGGAGCAGTCACAGAGCACAGGTTTGATGCCCACCACGTCTGTGCCGCTCGCTATGGTAACCCCAGCACCCAGCATGGTGCCCATCCACCACAGGCATCTAATCGATGCTGACTGGGTGAAATGGACACGTGAACTAGTGAACAAAATGCCAAGCTCCAGTTACAAGGAACCCGGGCTCATGCTATGTGGTATAACTGATGGGGGCAAAGATTTGGCTTCTATCAAGATTTTGTAAGGAGTTGCGATTCTGTCACTTGGGGAGGTACCCGGTGGAGGGGAAAAACCAAGGGCTTTGAAGCCAGAGAGACACAGCTCTGCCAGATCCCATGTTTCTGCATGATCTGAGCAGGTCTGTTCACTTTTCAAGTCTCAGATTCGACATCTATAAAATAGTAGCCACCTGGTAGCTTCCAGTATTGAGATGAAGCAGTTTTTCAAACTAGTGTTTAGCTACAAATCCCCTCTTAAAAGAAGGCTTACGAGGGCGAGGAGAGAAGACAGGAGAAGAGCTGGAGGCAGGACTGCAGCCCTTCCTGCTTAGCACCCCTCCTCCGCCTTGGGGTCCCGGAGGGTAGCCCAAATCTTTGCATGCCACTGTTTGAAAACCCTGAGATAATGAACATGAAACTTCTGGCGTGTAGTAGGCTCTCAACAAATGTTGTGTTCCATTTGACTTTCTTTCCTAATAAAATCCCTCCAAACAAGTCTAATTCCTCTTCCCCACATAACAGCCCTTCAAATATTTAGACACAGCTCTCACACTTCCCCTGAGGCCACTTTTCTCCCGAATAAACATCTGGGGGTTGTTAACCTTTCTCACAGGCTTGACTTAAGTCCTCTCCTTTGCCATCTCAAGATGAGGTCCCAAATCTGAGCTCATTTCTCTGATGTGAGGTGAGGACAGAATAAAGCACAAGGAACTCCCTGTGATAAATTCTAGTAGCTCATTTTTGAGCCTTGAAACAAGATTTGATATTTACCCTCACTCCATTTCATCCCGCGGCTCTGCCCCGTGGAGGAGTTGCCGCTTGTTGTTGGATGATGGGGTGCTGTCTTCTCCCAGCCATTGATGAAATGTGGAGGATTAAGGTCTTGTGGGTGACAGTGGTCATCCTTCCCTACTCTGGAAACAATGACTGCCGTACTTCCATACAATTTCAGGAGCGGAAGAAACTTTGGGAAGTTGGAGTCTGCATCCATCCCCGTTGCAAAGCAGTGAGAGTCAAGGCTTGGACCTGAATCAAGTCTCCTAGTGCCTCGCCTGATGCTCTTCCCATTGCCCCACTTGTGGGTGCCTCTCTGTCCTGAGAGAGCCCATTCATGTAACTTCCTAGGCACTCACGCATTAGGTACCCTTTGATCGCTTTGCAATCTGCAGCCCTCCTTATTTTCATGTCCTTTCTTGAAACTGAATCTTGACAGTAGTTCTGTGACCTCCATTTCCCAGATGAAGAAATGGAGTCTTAGAGAGGCCCCCTGACCTGCCTCGGAGCCAGTAAGTGACAGGAGGATTTGAATTCAGCCCCTGTCAGGCCACAGATGCTCCCTGTGTGCTGTTCTGTCTCACCTGGACGTGCTTCCTATGCTTACAACAGGGTACTGACTATCCTCACCTAGTGGGCATCGTGGTGGGACAGTGTCCATGCAGGAAATACAGGCCAGGCTCCTGTGGAGAGTGGAATTGTCTCCCCTTGAAGGACATGTTGAGTCCTAACCCTGGGGTCTCTGAATTTGACCTTATTTGGAAATAGGGTCTTTGCAGAATTCAAGATAAGCTGAGAGTGGAAAAGGGTGGGTCCTTAGTCAAGTATGACTGATGTCCTTATCAGAAGGGGACAGAGACACACACAGGGATGTGACAACAGAGGCACAGACTGAAGTGCTGCAGCAACAAGCCAAAGAACACCCAGGCCAGGGTTGCTGCCCCCAGAAACCTGGAAAAGGCAAGGAAAGGCTGTCCCCCGAATTCCAGGGAGCACGCCCTTCTGCTCCTGGAGCGTGGCCGTTAGCCCAGAGCTGTATGAGGACAGGCTTCTGCTGTGAAGCCATCCAGCTAGTGGCTCTGAGTTAGCGTGGCCACAGGCAAATGAAACCCATCCTGGGCAGCCAGTTTGGGGAGGGGTACAGGTCCCAGGTCAGGAAGAGCCGCCAGTCTTCTGGGGGGTGTGAGGCACACGGCAAATCAAAGTCCTTTTGGAGTTTCTTCCCCTAAAGAGTCTCCTGTAGAAACACCGGGCCTCTGGATGGGGATGGAGGAAGACAACCTTCTCTCCCCAGCGCCCTGCCTCCTGTCCCTCTACAACCACCTAGTCACTGGAGAGACTTAAGGCTCACTCCTTGATAAAGCCTTTCCTGATGCTGTCCCCTTCTCTATGTTCCCACTGGCAGTTCACTCACTCTCTTGCTTTAGTCATAAGTTTCCTCCTTTGTCTCTCACAGGATGGTGCATGGCCCAGATTTGCTGCAAGTTTCCCTAGTGCTGGTCTGGGGCTGATACCAATGGGGTCTTTACAGTTGTGGGTGACAGTGGTCATCCCTTGAATCCCAGGCTGGTGAGTGGTGTCTATTCTGCTCCTTGTGAGACTGGCAGGCCTCAGCAGTCATTGGTCAACAGAAGGTTTAGAAGCATCAGAAGGGTGACAGTGCTGGTATCTCTGGGGCCCCAGAGTTTGCCATTCCCCTAAAGCTTGTTCCCCCTAAGAGAAGAAGGTCCCCTCATTTGCATCCTCCTCAGGTCTCTACTGGTGTGTGTCTGTCCTTGTCCTGTGCTCACAGTCACTCATCATGATGACACCCAACAGGGACACGTGTTAGGCTACTGTTTCTAGACTGAAGATAAAAAATAAGTGAGCCTCAGAACATTGATGGGGCCTTTAAAAGGTCTACACAAGGGCCTACCCTGGTGGTGCAGGTGGTTGAGCGCCGCACTGTGAAGCTGTCCGCAGCCTCTACAGTTCCGGTTTGATCCTGGCCAGCTAGTGAGGGTCCCACATGGCATAGCAGATCTCTCTTGTTTCACCTGCTGCTCCCTTCAGCAGTGTATTTTGTCAGTCTGCCTGTTCTGTTCCCCACTCTGTCTCTGGTGAATCCTCTCACCCTCCCGTGCATCTGGTCTGTGCCCCAGCTCTTATATAAATCAATCAATCAATCAATCAATCAATCGATTGATTTTTTTTTTTTTTTAAAAGGTCTACACAAACCAGGTATGAATCAGGGCTACAACTGACATCTGCGCCTGGTGCTGTAAACTAAGCAATTTTTGTGACTTATCCAAGATAATCCTCAAAAATCACCCAGGAGACCCACTGGACAGAAGAGTGTGCTGGGGCTCAGTGCACAAGGCGAGGGAGCTAGTGCAGGGCAGCAACAGGACTGGAACTAAGGAGAGGGCATTTCCTCTCCAGAGCAGTTACCTTCGTAAGAAGCCTTGAATCCCAGGGAGCTGCCACTGCTGTCGGTCTGGAAGAGGAGCCACATTTGATGGTTGGTGCTGACAATGAGATCTGGGACCGATGTACCTGTCAGGCTGTCAGGAGAGAGAGATTTAGAGGTGTGTACCTCATATCTAAATTATCCATCCCCAGCAGAATGACTGCCCGATCAGTGATATTTAAAGACTAAGGAGTCATGGGCCTCCCCTGGTGGCAAAGGTGGTTGAGCGACGCACTGTGAAGCTGTCCACAGCCTCTGCAGCACCCGTGGCCTGCAAGGGTCCCACATGGCGAGGCAGACCTCTCTTGTCTTGCCTGCTGCTTCCCTCAGCAGTGTATTTCATCAGTCTGCCTGTTCTGTTCCCTGCTCTATCTCTGGTGAATCCTCTCACCCTCCCGCGCATCTGGCCTGTACCCCGGTTCTTGTATAAAATAAATAAATAAATCTTTAAAACAAAATAAATAGATTAAGGAGTCACAATGTTTCTGTGGCTGGAGCCCAGCTGCATGCATCTGGATGAGAGGAAGACCAGCTCCCTCCCCTCGGTTACTGGCAGGGCTAGACTCTCAACCAGGACTTCCCAGCCCGGACCCCTGGACGCAGAGAGCAGTGTCCTTGTTTGCTCAGAGAACAGGGGTACCTGGGGCCAGGTCTACTCAAGGGAGTGTCTATACTTCTGCATACTTTGATCTCCCGTGTGAACTGTACTGCAGAAAAGACAGAGACAAACCCATTTCCCCTGTGGGGAGCCAGCATTCCTTTTAATGAGACATCTCCTGCCATTCTAGTGTGAAAAGCCAGGCTTAAAGCACAGCAATCACCCGGAGGCCACATTCTTTCTGAAGAAGGGATTTAAATATAGGGAGGATTCTGATTCAACTCACATTTACCAAACAGCCACCCAAGTGGGTTTCCCACCTGTCATCTCATGTAGGACTCTAGTAGGGGTTGCTATCCCTGCTGTGCAGAGAAAACCAAGGTGCAAAATGAGCAGTGGCTTTCCCAAGGCCAGCCTGCTGGAGAGTGGCAGAGCCAGAGTCCACTGTGTAGAAGACCTGGCCTCCCCTGTCTGCTAAGACCAATAGATGGATGTGGGGATGTGGAGGAATTACTGGATTAATGAGTCTCAATCGGTATTTCATACTAGGGTCTCAAAGTTTAGTGGTGGTGGGGGACACTTAGTTGGCTTCAGAGAAATGATCAGCACACCCCGAGAGTATGGGGGTGGAGCAGGGAGAGGCCGCCTGGGATACACCTGCAGGGTCCATGTGACATCCTGGGCTGGGCTCTGCCATTCTGTAGGCTGAGGCCGGGCAGGCTCCTGATTCCGGTGGCAGTGATCAGGGGAGCAGACCAGGACTCTGCATCTCCAGGGTCTCTGTTTGACCCAATTATGACAACAAAGGAACCCAAGCATTTTGCACGTGTTTTCCTGAAGGTTTTAGATAGATGCTGGTCTAATGAGATCTGGGGGTAGTAGGAGAACCCCTGAACTGCTATAGAATTTGCTGGGTGCTCACTCAAACTAGACAGGTCCAGAGATCCATGTGTAAGCCCTGTTTCTGCCATTCATTTGCTGTGGGACCTTGGGTGAGTGAGTGAGCCTCTCTAGGCTTTTCTCTCCATTGTAATAAGGGGAGGGGTTGTATGATCCCCAAAGGTCATTTCAGCTCTTCTGTAAGAAGTTTCTCTCTCAGGCAAAGCACACTGGGGGTATGAGAGGAGACAGAGTTGGGGTCTGGCCCCTTGAGCACACCAAGCTGGTGCACCCCACAGGTGGGCAAACCAGGGCAGGCGGGCGATGGGGATGCACCAGATGAGAGGAGAGATGTGTGTGATGGTTGGTTTTATGCCAACTCCACTGGGTCACAGGTTGCCCAGATATCTGGCCAAACATTGCTCTGGATGTGTCTGTGAGGGTGTTTTGGATGAGATTAAAGCTTAAATTGGTAGACAGAGTAAAACAGATTGCCCACCCCTTGTGGGTGGGCTGCATCCAATCAGTTGAAGGTCTGAATAGCACAGAAAGTGAGCCCTCCACTGCCTTACTGGCTTCCAGTTGGGGCAGTTTTTTTTTTTTCCTTGCCTTGGCCTTGAACTGAAACATCCGCTCCTACTGGGGGTCTTGGGCCTGCTGGCCTTTGGGCTAGAAGTTTATCACCAGCCCTCCTGCGTCTCCTGACGCCTCACTGCAGGGCTTGGGACTTATCAGTCCCCTAATTGTGAACCAATTCCTTACAATACACCCCCTTCTCACTACAGCATGCTTGTGGTTCTGCTTATCTGAGAGCCCGGATAAATACCTGGAGTAAGCTAGAAGGATGCCCTGCAGGCTCACACTCCACTCCTTTCTCCAGAGAGAGTCTGTATCCTAGTCCTGTCAGTGGGTAGCCCTGAGTCCTCACTCCTGATAAGATGTTCTTTTCAGGTAGTTGTGGAAAAGGTGTGGGAAGCACCCAGAATGCAACAGTTCCTGGACAAGCTGCTATTACCAAATGGCCATCTCATTCACTATTAAAACCAGAGCACGTCAGCTTGAAGCTGGCCTGGCTGGGGTGGGGGTATGGCTTGGGACACTGTCTCTGGCTCAAATCAATAGACAGAAATCCAAGAGCTGGTTTTGCCACTAACCATATTTGCACCAATGGGCCTCAGTTTCCCCACCTTAAATGGGAAGAATAACACCTTTTTCATGGAGTTGTTGTGGGAATTAAATGAGATTACTGATGTGAAAGTTCCCTTCACAAAGGCCAGGGACATAGTAGGTGCTCAATGAAACATCCATTTCCCAAAAGGTTCTAAGCAGGCAGGCAGGTTAGCAGAACATTTCTATTGTCTCCCTCTGAGGTCAGACTGCCACAGACAGGTGTGCCCTTGAGGAAAAGGTATGGGCTGGCAGAAGCAGGGTCACCTAGAAGCAGCCAGACGAGAGGAATGCTCCAGGCTCACACCGAAACCTCCATTTCCCCTGTCTTCTGTGAGACTGCTCATTCTGAACATTTCTCCAGTGAATTCCCAGGGAGAACCTGGCCCAAATTTGTTTCATTTGGGTGGAGTAGAGAGGTGGGAGGGCTGTGGCCGAAGCCAGCAGCCCAGTAGGACACCTACCCTGGGGGGACCAGGCGTACCCCAGCACCCCCGGGTACACATGCTCTGCTTCACTTACATGTAGAGAACAGTTTTCTGGTCCCCATCCTGCCCACCGTCCCCGACAGTCAGGGTGTCATATCCCCTCTCCAGGTCAAACTCCTCGAAGGCCAGCTTGATGACCTGGGGAGGGAGCACAGGGTTAGGGAGGGTGGGGGCTGCTGGGGAAGATTCCCACAGCCTTGAGGAAGAAGTTTCCCGCTGATGTCCTATGCCCAGAGGCCCCGTGCCACCATCCTCTGCAATCCTCAATCCAAACTGAACATTTTCATGCCACTTTTCTGAGTGTGAACTATTTCTCTCCAAGGCATACAGTCTCTGGGGCCCCCTGATGTCTTCCAAAGATGTTCATGGCACATCTGGCCAATTTGAGGGACTGCCATGGCAACACCACACACATCTGGCTAAGTGCAAGATGATTAGACTCTTCCTCCACACTTCAATGCACAAAAATCCCCATGGGCTTGATTTTTCCAGCCACATGTGGAATCTCAGCCGTCTTGTCTCCAGGGACCTGCAGAAGTTCCTCTGTCTTCTCTTGCCTGTTTTTCTCTATTCTTTTAGTTTGCTTATTTGTTGAAGAAATGTATGCTTCATGTAGAAGATTTTGACAAGATTCCTCTCTCTTAACTGGTTTTAGTCCTGCCTTTCACAAATACTTACTAAGCACTCACCAGAGGCCGCACTGGAGGTGGGATTGTACCAAGGCCATTGCGCCCCCTGACTGGTGATCAGGGGAGACAGGAAAGCAAGCTGACGGGTGGTGGGTACCCCTGCCAGGGCTGGAGGGGCAGAAGGCCCGTAGCTCCTGAGCCTGTGGTGGGAGGAGCGGAGATGTGTTATGCGGCCTCGAAGGATTCTGAAGGCTACAGAAGACTGGCAGGCTGAAGTAGGGTGTCTATAGAGGAGGAGGAGGGACATTAGAGGAGTCAGGCACACAAGAGCCGAGCTGTGCACACATGGAACATTCCAGTACAAGTGTTCAGTGTCTGTCAATGGTGGGCCAACAAACGGAGCATGACTGTCTGTCTGTGCTCTGGCTCTGGGAGACTGGGCTTGGGCCACAGTGTAAGGGGATTTGGGAAGGCCAAACAGGTGAGGTGGTTGGGGGGCAGGTGACAGGACACCTCAGAGTCTGAGATGATCAGTCTGGCTGCTTGTGTGGAAGCTGATGTGGCAGGAGTTGAGGTGAGAGGGGTGAAGAAGGACAGTTCCAGGCTTCTGTGGTGTTCTGTGTGAGGGATGGAGGTGGGCGGCAGGGATAGAATGAGACAGGTCCTAGCACTGTTTAGGGCTTTGGGACTGGATGGATGTGGGAGCTGAAGAGAGAGAGGATGACCTTCAGGTTTCTGGTTGGGCAGTTGGGTGGAGGTAGGGGTGCCATTCATGAAGACAGGCACCCATGTTAATGCCTAGTCTGGATCTCTTGTCCATTTCATCTGATGATGATCATTGGCCTCCCAATGGGGAGGCTGGAAATGCTCCTCTGATTTCTAGCCTCCAACCCAATGGGTAGAGAAGCCCTGTGGAGAGTGTGTCCTAGTTGGGCAGGTTACCTCTGCTTAAAACAAACAGCCCCTCACCTGTGTACTGTTAGGGGGCCAGCAGATCTCCCCCCAAAGTGCCTCCAGGTATTTTGGAAGCAAACTGATGTCGGACCCACTCATGAGTCTCCGCGGCATTCATGTAGGGCCCTTCTCACTGGACATGGGGTGCTCAGAGACAGGGATCTCAGTTAAAGAATGTTCAAGAGCCTTCAAGATAGGACAGAGGAGAGGATGAGTGACACTGGCTAGGTGAGAGGATTCTTGGAGGGAATGAGGCTGGGTTGAGTTTGGCAGCTGATTCATCCAGTAAATGGATTGGGAGGGAGGGGGAAGCAACCCAGGCAGAGGGAAGAGCAGGTAAATAAATAGGCAAGAGGTGTGGAATGGGAGCCTTAGCAAGAGATTCCTAACTTACCTGGAATTGTTTAGCTGAGAGGACAGTGGGGACTGGATGAGAGACGTAAGCATGGCCAGATGAGGAGGGGCTTTCTATCATGGTAAGGATTTGGGGCTAAGTTCTAAAGCCAAGAGGCATGGGAGAAGTGTAAGCCCAAGTGTCAAGTGAGATTTTTGCTTTAGGGCCAGCAGTATGGAGGAGGGTGGAAAACGACAGTCTCTGGGCTGCGGCAGTTGTCAGGGTAAGGAAGATGTGGGCTGAGGCGTGCTGCCAGGTGCCATGGAAAAGAGGAGCAGGAACTAAACTGTCAGGCACAAGTGGACAAGCCTCAGTCTTTCAGGTTTTCCCATATGGCAGGCACGCTCACCCCTGTGCTCCCTGACGGCTAATGTCATCACTGTGGGTCACTGACTCAAGCTGGAATCTCCTTCCCATCCCTAGACCTCTGCAGCCCTGCCTTACAGAGTGACACTGCCATTTCCCAACACACTCTAACTCCCTGCCCTCTGCCCCCCAGTGGACCCCACCACATAGCCTGTGTGGCCCCCTGAGCTCCTGGGCAGCCCCTCCTGTCCACCCATTCAGCACTCCACTTTGTGTGGGCTCCTCCCTCCCCTGGTGCTCCCCAGCAACATCTCCTCATCCTCAAGAGCCTCTTCTCTGAGGGCTCCCTGATTCACCTTCCTCTCACCTCTGTGTCAGCACTTACCTACTACAGTGTGACTGACCTGTGTACCTGTTCCTCTACTACACCAGGAGCTTCCTGGAGGGCAGGGGCCACAGCTTCCTGCTGTGTGCCAGGCACTGCCAGCGCCTGCTGGTGTGCCAGGCACATGGCAGGCTCAGACAATGTGGAATGACAACCTGACTGCCAGGCCTTCAGATTCCTCATAGGAGTTACCATCTAGAACAAGGGTTGGCGAATAGGTCCAGTCAAGGGCCAGGTAGTAAAAATTACCCTTGCACAGACCAGATGATGTCTGTCACAGCTGCTTAAATCTGTTGTAGTGTGGACACAGCCACAGACAGGAAACCCATGAATGGGCCTGACTGTTCCAATAAAACTTTATTTACAAAAAAAAAAAGCAGCAAATTGTATTTGGTCCACAGGTGGTAGTTTGCTAACCCCTGGTCTGGGAGGTTCTTTAAGGTACTTAATCACAGCCTTTCAGCATCTTCTCCATGAGATTTCTTGACTTCAAGAGCTGACACTCACAATGTGCTGGGCTCTGTTTCGAGCACTTTATGCACTTCAACTCACTTTATAAAGCTCCCAAAAGCTACTATGATTACCTCAGGGTTACAAATGGGAAAGCTCAGGCAGAGAGATATTATGCAGCTTGCCTAAAATCACACAGCTATGTGCTGGAACTGGGGCTCGCCAGCAGGCAGAGGCCACACCCTGTAGTGCTCTGCTTTACCAACATCTGATGTTCCAGAGTCTCAGATCTGTGAAGCAGAGGCTGTGACTTACTCTCTCAAGCCCTCCCTAAGCTCTTTTTCCAGATCCCAGCAGGTATGCACATGGGTTGCTCATGAACACTGCAAGGCAGTAGTCCCTTCTGCAGGAGGAGGCACCAGCCTCTGCAGGGACTAGAGATCTTCTCTGCACATCTTTGCCACCATTTTGCCCCTCCAGCCAGTCCTGGGGCAGAGGGCACTGGCTCTACAAGCACCCTCCAAAAATGGGAGCATAGGAGTCCTAGGTCTATAATAGAAAAAGATTGCTCTGAAGGCCAGAACCCAGAACCATAAAATGATTCACATCACTGGTCAGAGCAACCACTTATGTAAATTGCACTTTTGAGCATCTGACTCTAATGGAGGAACTAATTACGCCAAGCAGACAGCACGGCATACACCCCATTGCAGCCTCAGGACAGTCCCCAGCACGCGATGTGCTCACGCTTTTTCCTTTTTTTCCTCCTCTGCTTTGGCCTTTGTTTAAAGACAGGATCCTATAATGACTCATTAACTAACATGCAGATCAATCAAACTCACAAGTGCCGTTCTGAGGCAGCACATGAAATAGGCATGATCAAAGAGGCACATTTGTATACGGCTCAGACACCCGCTAGATAAATGAATAGACAAGCCCATCGTCTGGGACGTAATTGCGGAGCACCTGCCATGTGCCAAGCACGGAGGTAGCTGCTTCCTGTAAGTGATCTCACTCAACTGACAATTTCCAGCAGAATCTAAATGCCAAGGGTTTGGTGCAGACGGTGAGTGCTGGAGGATGGAAAAGAAGAAGGAGAGGAAGTTGGGCAGACTGAGTCTGACAGGCTAGAGAAGGGTGTGGACCCTGTCCTGGAAATGCTGGACAGTGAGCAGGGGTTCGGGAGCAGGGAGAGCAGCCCAGCCAGGGGTCGGGGGGTGGTCGGGAAGAGCAGCTTGGCTGAGTCTGCTGTTGGCCTGGGCCTGGTAGCCAGAGCAAGCTGCCTGGACTTATAGTAAGGAGGAAGGAGGGAGCATGGAGGGTGGTGGGGAAGCTGGGAGGCCAGCCAGGAGGCCAGGACTGGCCCAGGACTTCAGGGAAGCCAAGTCTGGGTTCGGTGCAGAGGGCAGGCAGAGGAGGGCATCATGGAAATCACATTCCTCAGCACAGAGAAGCCTTTCCTGAGTATCAGGGTGACAGCACTGGCCCCTGGAGGACACCCGCCCTGGGTCCCAGAGGACATCCCGGCTTCCTGAGCACAGTCCAGGGCCAGCTGAAGGACGGGATGCCCAGTCTTGCAGCTTGTGTCGCTGCCTTGGTGAGGCTGCTGAGGACCCGACGACAGCTCTGGGGCAGCTTTGGGGTGTGGGACTCCCCAGAGATCTAGACTGAGGCTGTTTGTTCCATGGCTGCGACCTGCCACTGCTGCCCATTGTCCCCTCTGCTAGTAACTCTCCCTGTCCCTCCACCCCTCAGAGCAGGGGTTAGATAAACACCACCTCAGGCCACCTCTGACCCATGGCCTGTTTTCGCAGGGCCCCTTGAGTTAAAAAGAAGCCTTATATTCTTAAAGTGTAAAAAATAAAAATAAGCCCTCACAAATGATAAGAATGTGTGACAGAAACATCACAGGGACCTGAAATATGCATTATCTGGCTTTTTACATAAAAATGTTTGCTGATAACTGTCTTAGAGCAGTGGTTTTCAGATTGGGTTCCCAGGCACCTGGTGGCATCCCAACAGAGATGGCATGGGGGAGCCAGAGCAGGCCCTGCTCCGACCAGAGTAGCTCCACTTTGACCCAGCTCATGTTTGGGGTTCTGTGATAAACACGGGTATTAGTTTTGCTCTCTGTTTACCTCTTCCTAACGGAACCCTAGCTTGGTGTGGAGGGTGGCCATGTCCTCCGCCCACCTCAGAGCTAAGAAGGGTTAAGTGACAGGATTCTGGGCAATGAGACAAGAGTCGAGGAGGCCTCAGGCCATTGCCCCACCTTTTTCCTGGAATATACATGTAAGGACAGAGGGGGCTCTGCCTTCCTGATTACTAGAATGACAGCCACATGCCAAGAATGGCAGAGGGAAAAATAGAAAGTGGCAAGACTGGGCTCCCTGTTCCTAGGCCTTTGGTATGTGGGGAGAATAACTGTCTTGTTTAAACGTCTGTGGTGGAGCTTTCTGCCCTCTCAGCCTGTCGCAAGAATGACTGAAGGAATTCTGAAGAGCTTCTGTTATCACAGAAGGGCTATCAGCTCTTGACCCTCAGAATCAGTTCAGGATCTTGGCATGGAAACCCAACGCCTGTCCCTGCCCCTTCCTGACTGGTCAGTGCCCCTCCAGACCACCCTGCTCCAGCCTTATTTCCCTTGTTCCTCTTCAGAACACTTTATTTTTGAGGGCTGAGCTTGGCCCACCCAGCCTCAGTTTACTGATGTCAGTGTTACTATTAGAACAATGACAGGCAGAGCCTCTTTTCCCTAAGCTTGGTGTGTCTAGTGACTCCTGCCTGGTCGTGTTGACGGCCCAGGGTGGGCCTGGGTGCGGTGCAGGGCAGGTAAGTGGAAAGGAGAAGACCTGACCCTAAGGAGTTCCAGAAGAGAAGCCTCAAGTACCTCTGAGGAAGGCTTGTGGGACCTCCAGGGCAGGGACCCATAACTTCTAGAGGTGCTGAGCTTTAGTCACTAGCTCAGGTTTAATTTTGGTGGCTCTGAAAGGAATAAACCCTTTCATCCAGGCATTGACTCATTCACTCGTTGATTGACAGGTTAATTTATTCATTTATTCATTCAAGTTAACAAGTACTTGCCAAGTGCTGGGCTTTGGAGAGGCAACAGCAGCAAGATAAAATGGCTGCCGCCCCAGAGACCTCACTCTAGAGAAGACATGGCTGCACGGAAAGCACAGGAGTGCAAGCGGGGCTGATGCAGGGAGCAAGGCGGCAAATGAGAGGGGGCTAGCTGCGGGGGCAGAGCTTGCTTTCAGAAAAAGAGGAGTGTGTGAGGGACTTCAGGGCCATAGCCAGGTCGAGGGAAGTGGGATGCAAAGCTGAGTGAGGAGGGCAGGCAACTGTGAAAAAGGAGTCTGCTTCAGGACTCAGAGGAGGCCATTATAGGGCCCCTCTGGAGGCTCCTTGCCATGAGGAGTGTGCTGTGGGGGCCTTGGGGAAAACCCCTTTGATCACAGCCAGCATCCTGCACAGGATGTGAGTAAATGTTTGCTGAATGACTAAACAAGAGAACAAATGGGCCCACCCATGTGCTCCTGACATTGCAGTAGCCAGTGATCACTTGCCTGGAGTTGCTTCTCAGTTCCCCAGCTCTGCAAAGGGAAGAGAGGTGCTGATAACCCCAAGGAGTGACTCATCAGAACGCTCTTGCCTTTGGCTTTGAAGTTTATGAAATGAGCTTTCCTAGCCCTCTGCCTTCCATGCTCCTTCCCTTCCCCCCTGCACCCCACCCCCTCCGCTGCTCATCTCTCTCTTCTCTCGCCTTCCCTTCTATCCTAGCAAGGTGGATTGCCTTTCCCGATCCAATCCTGAGCCTCCTGCGAGGCTCACACAGACTGGATGGTGTGATTTGAGCTCATACTGAGAAGCAGCGAAAGAAAGGCAGATGTGTGCAGGTAGGGGGCACTGATGCAGGCACATGGTTCAGTCCTGACCACGGAAATGACAACAGCCACGTCTTCTGAGGGGCTGAGCTGAAAGGCCCTAGTAAAAGGAGGTCCCAAGGCCCAGTGTGGGCGGAGACGTAGATAGGTCTCCTCCAGGTATTTAACCTGCGCCAAGCACTGTGCTGACTACAGAAGCAGCCAAATGCCAGCCCACTTTCAGAGCACTTGGGAGCTATGGGAGAGTCTAAACACCCCACGATGTGATCCTTATGCAAATAAAAGGTGCTTATGGAGTGTTGTGGGAACTGAGGAAGGAGCAAGGACCTGGTAGAGTTAGCAAGGCTTCTTGGAAGAGGGGGTGTTTGGACTGTGTTTCCAGGGGGGCAGGAATTTGGAGGGAAAGTGCACAGGGTAGGACAAGGCAGACAGAGGTCTTAAAGGGCCAGGTGTTTGTACGAAGCAGCTCAGTGTGGCTGAAGGTGCGGCTGCATGAGAGGCATGGGGCCTGGGCCTTGCTGGGGGCTGTTATCTGTCACACAAGCTGGACTGGTCAGAGCAACTAGCACTCTTTAAGAAAATAGGTTCCAGGCACCCAACCCAGAAACAATGAATTGGCTCTTTGAGGAAATAGCTTTGGAATTTGTGTCACTAGAGTCTCCCTGATATTTTTGATAATTAGCAAAATTTGGGAAATAGTTGTGTGGGCAGAATGACTGTAAGATGGCTCCATGGCCAAGGTGGGCTTGACATTTCCCAAGGACATCCCAAAGGGCAACTGTGGAGGCCTCATATGGAATAGGCCCGCGTCACTTGCTCTGAGCCTTCTTTTCTCTTTTCCTCGATTCTGCCAAGCTTCTAGAAGGAGGGACTGAGGTGTTTTTTTCTCTTACTCCTTGTTTAGTGAGCAGACTTTCCCTCCCCTGACCTCTTCAGTAAGACTGCAAGGTCTGGTTTGCACAGTATAGGCCTGCACTCATAGGTGCTCAGCAAAGCCGGTATCTTGACATAGATTCTTGGCCAAACCTACAGCAAAGCATTTGGTTTCCCTCCTTGGACATTCTATTTGCCCTTGGCAGCTCCTAATCACTGCAACAGCTCCGGCTCCCTCCCAAACTCAGTTGAGGTCTGCAATAGGGATGGGACTGCAGGAAAAATTCATGTCCACACATGTATCATGTCCCTGGGATGTGTCAACATCCCATGATTATGAGGAGACCAAGGCTGTCCTGTTTTATACTCTTGCAGCAAAACTCTCATCCCCTTCTCAAAACAATAGCTTTCTTCACTGTTCCTTGCAAAGAGAGCCCAGCGCTCTCAATCTCACTTGCCTCTCATGTACTTTAGAACCTCCCTTCACTCACCTTCCTTTCTCTTACATCTTCACTCTTTCATTTTGCTTCTTGGCCCTCAGTCAACAAACGTACTCAAGTTTAAATATCCTAAACCAACACCCCCAAACTTTCCCTCAACCCTGCCTCTCTCATATGCCCTGTCTTCTTTCAATTCACCATGTAACCCTGTCAAAAGGGCTGGTACACTCCCAGCCTTCAGAGCCTCCCCTTCCATCTATTCACCACCCCCCCATCTGTTTCTGGCCCCAAGAGTTCCACTGAAAATTCTACCAAGGCCAAAGCCAACACTCTTTTTGGTCACCTTCCAGCAAGGTTTGTTTCATCATTGCCCATCGCATGGGAAAATTCCTGCTTTTGCGTCATGATTTTCTTCCTACCTCTCAGCCTGGTCTTTATCAGTCTCTTTTCCGGGATGGTATTCATTTATAAGAGTGGTGTTTCCAGAACACATTTTAGGTCTTCTTAATTTGTTTTCTCTTTCCAAGAAGTGTTGTTTATTCCTTAGGCTTATTCTCACCCATATGCTAAGATAACACCCACATCTTTCTCTTGAACCCAGACTTATCCAGTTTCCAGCCAGTGTATCCAAATGCCACCGATGAAGCACAGGCACTTCAGAGGCACAATACTTCCCTCACTGCCATAAAGCATGTTCCTCCTCTTTTATTTCATTGCTAAATCTCTTATTAGCTCAAGTCAGAAAGCAATGAGTCAACAATTATCTGTTGATTGAACACATATTTACTGAGTGCCTACTATGTGTCAGGCACTGTGTGGATCACTTGGGGACAATGTTGAATTAAATCCCTCCTTGTCCCTTCGTCCTTACATCCAATCAACCACCAAGTCTCTATCTCTCGCTCAAATCTGTCTCTCCTTCCACCTTTCCAAAGCCTTGGTTGATGCTCTCATTTTCCTTTCTTGAATAACTGCTTCAGCCTCTTGACTGATCTTGCTCCCTCTGGTAGTCCTCACCACTGTTTCCAGACTAATATTCCAAAAACTTGGACCTTTCTACTGTTCACAATAAAAAATGGCCCTCATCCTTCCCCAGTCTGACCTGGATGCTATCAATCCCACCTTGTTCCACACAGCAGCACAGAAAGACTGGGTGTAAATTCTGGTGTGGCCACTTACTAGCTATGAGCTATGGCTGTTTCCTAAAGGTTACCATATCCAGGGGTCAGTTTCTTCACCCATTAAATGGGTCTATTAAAACCTAAGATAGTGTGTTACTTACAGGATAAAACAAAGTAATTAGAGGGCTCATATCAGTGCTTTGGTGCACACGAGGCATAATGTCAGGGATACAGCATTACAATGACCAAGAATCTAATGCTTCAACCCCTGAAAATCTGTTTCAGGATAAAACTCAAACCTCTTTGCCAGGCATGCGGGTTCATGGTGTTCTGGATCCTGCTGATCTTATCATCCTCCTCTTGATCCAGGCATCCGGGATTATTCTCATTTCTAAGAGGCTGCTCCAAACTTCAGTGCCTTTGCACATGTATCTACTGTGAGATATTGAGTTCCAAGCCTAGTCATCCTTCAAGACCCAGCTTAAGCATCGCCTTCTTTGTGAGAAGTTTCCTGACCTTCCACATAGCAATCCCTTCTCAGGTTTTCCACAGCACTCTGGACACACCTCCAGGAGCATGTGTCCCCTCTAATTCTTTATTTACAAGCATGTCTTCTTTCCTGTGTGTATGTTCCTGGAGGGCGGGTATCATACCTACAGTTGACAAAGGAATGGATACCCATCTCATAGGACATAGCATGATCTTAGAGAGGTTGTGCTTTTGCTGAAGGAAAGATCCCAAAGGTGACAGGTCAGGCAGTGTCTTTCCTATGGTCCAGAACAAAGTTAAGAACACAGTATCCTTTTCCCTCATGTCTGCAGGAAGGCAGCTCCTATTCTTTAGTCTTAGACTTTGAGTTTCTACACTTGCATCCTCCTTCCTGCTCCTGGCTCTCCTCCCATGTGGTGTCAGGAGGGCCCTCCCCCAGGCACTACTTAAAGTCCGCTCAACACATGGAGATGCTGGAACCACCCTTATGTGCAGATGGATTCAGGGGGAGTGCTTTCAGAGGGGCTGGTTTCAGGACCCCAGGTTGGTGTGACTTCCTACAGGACATGGGGGGAGCGATGGACATAGAGTTGTTGACACCCACACATCAGGCAAGGCTAGGCCATCTGGGTGAATCATATTGTTTCTCAGAAAGTTATTGGGCCTCACCTAAACTTCCCCCTGTAACTCCACCTTGCAGCTGTACAAGAAAGCAGGGCCCTGGGACCTCTCATAATGCCTAAGAGCCTTTAGTCAATAATCCATAGCCTCATGGTAGTGAATCCTCCTGTCTAGCCCCCAGTGACTGCAGAATCCTTCCCCAGCAACTAGGTTTGTCATCAAGTGGTTTCATAAAATGTGAATTTTTCTTTGGCTAATGCCTTGCAGAAGGAGATGCTCATTTCCAATGTTCCTAGCATTGTGGTTCTGGGAACTTTGACCAAACAATTTTAAAATGCTGAGACAAACTTAAGAAGATAAAAAGATTTTTACAAAGTAATAAGTGTTATGAATTTAATTATCTATGCCCTCAAATTCTTATTTTGAAGCCCTTATCCCCAATATGATGGTGTTTGGAGACAAGGCTGTTAATTAAGGTAATTTGGGCAAAATGAGGTCACAAGGGTATGGCCCTAATATAATGGGATTAGAAGAGGAGACATTAGAGAGTTTCAAGTTGTGAATACACTCAGAGGAAAGGCTATGCAAGGTGAGAAAATAGCTGTTTACAAACTAAGAAGAGTGTTCTCGTCAGCAACCAGATTTGCTGGCATCTTCTTTGGGGACTTCTGGCTTCCATAAGTGTGAGAAAATAAATGTTTATTGTTCATGCTAGATATTCTATTGTATTTTGTTATGGTAGTTTGAGCAGATATATAGAAATACTCAGAGTCCAGAACACAGTGAATGCAGAGACCCAAAATGTGACTTAAAGCATGAAATTGGCTTTGTCTTAAATGCATTTTTAAAAACTAGTGAGGTAGGGCTTTGGTTTTTAGGGTCTTGTAGAGAAAAAGGAATATGAGACAAAAGTGAGGGCCCACCAAAGAGGGGGACTCTATTATGACATACCTAAATAAAGCTGAGCTAGTTAAAATTGCACCCTTAGTGTGGGGGGAAATAGAAGCAGACAGAAGTAGACCAGTTTTCCTTCTCATCTGCCACTACTACTTTCAAGGTGGAACTGGAGGCTGATTGTGTTTACTTCAGTCCTCGAAACTGTGTGGACAGGAAACAGGAAACTTCCCCTGAGAATCCATCATCATAGATGGGCAGTCTCCATATTACTTGGGTGGTCTGAAACCTTCACACTGAGACGCCAGACAAAAGCAAATGTAAACTCCCCTGGAAGAAGCCATTTCCACCCGTCTCAAAGAATTCCCACAGGCAAAATTTATAATTCTAATCATATAGTCAACAATTACAAAACAAAAAAGAGAATATGGTTCTGGGAGCAAGAGATAAGAAAAAAACAGACAACAGAATCAAACTTGTAGATTTCGGCTACTAGGACTAACAGGCTTAGAATACAAAATAAGTATGTTTAATATATTTAAAGAATTAAAGAAAGATCTAAACATATGAGTAAGGAACAAGAGACATAAAATACAACCAGGGATAAATGAAGAAAAACTAAGTAAGACTTCATAAAATTAAAATGGTGATAAATCACTAGTGAATGAATTCAACAGACGTTAGACACAGCTGAATAGAGAATTAGTGAAGAGAATGAGAGGGAGGAAATATAAGAGAGATTAAGAAACACAGAAAGCACAGTGATAAAATGTAACATGCCTTTCATACCTCTAGAAGCAGGAAAGAGAGACTAGAGAAGCAACCATTGAAAAGATAACAGCTAAAATTTTCCCCAAATTGATGAAAAACACAATCCAAAGATTTAAAAAGCTAAGTGAATACAAGCCTGGTCAAAAGCAAATATCAACTAGACAGATGATAGTGAAACTGAAGAGAGCCAAGACAAGGAAGACACCATAAAACAATCAGAAGGATATCATACAAAAGGAATGACAATAAACTGACAGTAATGATTGTAGCTAAAGACATTGGAATAATATTTCCATGTATAGAGAGAATATATTAACTGAGAACCCAATATCTAGTGTTCTTTCAAGAAGAAGGGGATCGGCAGGGAAGTCATTTTCAGACAAATAAGAACTAAGAAAGCTTGCCATCAACAGGAAAATAAATTCAAGTATACTCTTTGGACAGAAAGAAAGTAATCCCAAAGAGAAGGATTAATAGGCAACAAAATGTGGCAAATTAAGTAGCAGTAAATATGTGAGTTAACCTACATGGGTATTGATTTTTTAAACAATAACAACAATGACTTGTGAATAAAACTGAGGTGACATTAAAATAAACACATCATAGTTATGAGCTGGGACGGAGTCATTATAGCTGCAGTGTTCTGAGGCCTCTGACTTTTCAGGAGGAACATAAAAATCACAGTTTAACATTAGACTTTATTAAAATATACACACTTTAATATTTTATATTTCTAGGGTAACCCTGAAAGAACAGAAATGACTGTATAAATTAAATGGTTTCAATTCTTCAGTTAAAAGGCAGAGTGTCAGAGTAGATCTTAAAAATTCCAGCTGCATATGAACCTCCCTGGTGGCACATGGGTTAAAGTCTCAGCACTATCAAGCTATCACCAGTCACTGTGGCTTGAGTTCGATCCCTGGCCAGGGAGATAACCCACAGGGTGCAGCAGACCTCTCATGTGTATTTTGGCAGTGTATTTCAGTAGATCTGCCTGTTCTGCTTCCCACTCTGTCTCTGGTGAATCCTCTCACCCCTTACCCCCTTCACCTCTGGCCTAGATCCCAGTTCTTGTATGCATAAATTAATTAATTAAATCTTTAAAAGAAAAATTACAACTATACACAAAACATATGTAAAGCATAAGGAAGTATGAAGGTTGAAAGCTAGAGCTTAGAAAAGATTTATTAGACAAACACCAAAAGTAAGCTGACATAATAGCTGGGGGAAAAACTTTAAGGTATAAAATGTTACTATGATAAAGAGATACTATAAATAATTACTATAAATAATTTTGAGAATGTTCAAGTCATTAGCAAGATATAAAATTCTCAACATATAGGCTCTAATAACACAAGCCTTATAAAATATTTAAGCAAAAATGGACAGAACTTCTAGGAATAACAGACAAAATCCACCATTACAGTGGGAGATTTTCGTATGCCTTTCTCTGCAGTTGAATGCTCAAGAAGACATAATCAATGATGATACAAAAATATAAACACAACAAACTTGATATAATGGACTTATCAGAACTGCAAGATATAAGAACTGTAGACATAAGAACTGCAAGATTCAGGTTTCTTTTTCAAGACACACAAAACATATGTGAAAAATTAGTACTTTTGATCAACAAATTTAAAATGATTCAAATATAGACAATGTTCTCTGATCACAAGCTTTAGAGTTAGAAACAGAAAGCCGGCTAAAAAATCTTTTGTTTGGATATTAAGAAATACATCTAAATAAATCATACTTGAAAGATGAAAGAACAGTGGCAATAAAAAAATAGAACTAAACTATAACAGAAATGCTACATATAAAAACCTATAGGAATATAGTCAAAATAGTCCTAATGGAAAACTTTTGGCCTTAGAGGCTTAAATAAGATGAAAAATAATGAGGGCCTCCCTGGTGGTGCAGCGGTTGAGCGCTGGTTTGCGAAGCTGCCGGCAACCTCTGCAGCGCAGGCTCTGCTCCCCGCTCTGGCTCTGGTGAATTCTCTCACCCTCCCGTGCTTCTGACTGCATGCAGTGCTTATACAAATAAATAAGTAAATCTTTAAAAAAAATGAAAAATAATGAATTAAACATCAAAACTAGGATGTTAGAAATAGAATATCAGGATAAACCCAAACGTAATAGGACAGAAGTAGTAAGAGCAGAAATTGATGAAATAGAAAATAAATATATTAAAAGAAGTGTTAACAAAACCAAAATTCAGTATTTGAAAAGAAAAGCAAAATGTGAACTTCTGTCAATATTGATAGAAAAACAAAATTAGAAATGGAAACTGTAATAAAATATATAGTAGATAGTATGCACAAATGCATAGCAAATAAATTTGGAAACAGAAAGACTGACTCAAGGAAATAAAGACTCTAACTAGTCATTAAAAGGATTGATTCTATAGTTTAAGACCTTCCAGCAAAGAAACATCAGACTCAGGTAGTTTTGAGCAATGTTCCGTTGAATGTTCAAGGCAAAAGTCATTGCAATCTTTCACTTATAGAAAGAGTGGAAACACACCCGAATAATTTTATGAGGTTTGAAATATCTTGACCAAAAAATCTGACAAGGATAATATGGGAAAAAAAGACCAATCTCACTAATAAAATACAAGCAAACTATTGAAATATTAGCAAATCAAATATAGGTATGTATAAAGATAATAATACTAAATGACCAAATTGGACTTATCCCAGGAAAGCAAAGTTAGTTTAACATCAGAAAAACCAGCCAATGTAATTTATCAAACTGAGAGAATAAAGGAGAAAAACATATGATTGTATTAAGGTATATGTAGTTCAAACCCCATTAAGGATAAAAGTTCTTAGCAAAGTAGGCTTAGAAAGGAACCATAAATTAAAAAAAAAAATCAGCAAACATCATTCTTCATGTTGAAGAAAGAACACATTCTATTGAACATCGAAGAATGACAAGGATGGCCACCATCATTACAATGAGTTGACTTTATACTGGAGTTCTAGCCAGAACATTGGGGCAAGAAAAAGACAGAAGAAAAACTATAAAGATTGGAAAAGAACAAAAACCACCATTCTTTGTCAATGATGATTGTCTTCTGTAGAAAAGTCCAAATAACTCACAAAGTATTACAAGAGAGTCATTATACACAAAAATCAAAGTATAAACACTAATTGCATTTCTAAACACCATTGAGAAACAGGTAGCAAAAGAAAAGTTTAAAAGATATGATTTATAGCAGCAACAACAAATGTAAGATTTTGAGGAGTAAGTACATTAAGAATTTTACAAGATCTATAATGGAAAAATAACTCATACAGTTTATTGAAAGCCATTAGAGAAGTCCTAAGTGGTGGAGAGTCTGACTGGAAGACTCAGAATCCCAAAGTTATTAGGTCTTCCCCAATTGAGCTGTACTTTTGCTATAATTAAAATAAAGATTCCAGCAGTTTATTTTGTGGATCTTGGCAAAATCCACATAAAACATATAAGAGAGCAAAAGGCAATTTACAGGGAAAAAAAATACAAGGGAAACACGCATGTGAGTAGATGTCCATGGCAGGGAACACGGCAGAGAAATCTCAGGGCAATAATTTTGAGTGAAATTAAGAAAATATACAACATGATTATATTTAAATGAAGTCCAAATGTTGGCATGCTAAGCAATGTCTTTTTAGGGAGAGACTCTTACACTCAACTCTAAAGACAGCAGATGATGAAGAGCATAATAACATAATGGTTACCCAAGGGACAGGGAAAGGAATGGGATCATGAGGGACACTCATCACTAAGGTAACTGATGTTTTTAAAGCTGGCTACATAGATGTTTTCTGTATTGATATTCTGTATCTCTTCCATTTTATAAAAAAAATGTGCTTTTTATCTATTTGGTATTTAGTAAGAACAACTTTTTGGGCCTCCCTGGTGGTGCAGGGGTTAAAGACAGCACTATCAAGCTATCACCAGCCACTGTGGCCTGAGTTCGATTCCCAGCCAGGGAGCTACCCACACGGCGCAGCAGACCTCTTCTGTCTCACCCGCTGCTCCCCTCAGCAATGTGTTTCAGTAGATCCACCTGTTCTGCTCCCAACTGTCTCTGGTGAATCCTCTCACTCCCATACCTCTGGCTTACACCCTAGTTCTTGTATGCATAAATAATTTTTTTTTTTTAAAAGAACAATTTTTAAGAATTGCCTACAGTCTACCACAACCAAGTCCTGTGCAGAGTAACTGTCCCCAACCGGCCTGCCCAGAGGATGCCTCCCCCAACCCCCCCACCCAAGAGCCTTACCTTGGAGGGGTTGAGTGCCGTGATGATCCACACACAGTGCGCATTGTTGTCATACTGAATGGGGAAATTGGGGGAGGTAATGATGCCCGAGGGACCTCGAAGGTGGGCATCGCACATACGGGCTGCAGAGAGGACATGAAAGACAAGTCTTTTAGTTTCCATGAGGTCCAGTTTCCTCTCGACCTCCCACTCCAGCCCAGGGAAGTCTGAGGTCCGTGTACTCCCACTCTCAGAGGTAGCCTTCTGCTTCCTGTTTCTACCCCCCATAGTTCTCAGCAGGGACTTTCAAAGGGGAGTTCCTGGAGCCCCATTTGCCTTGACTTGCTACTCTGTAGGCAATGAAGAACCTCCATGGCTTAGCACCCCTCCCTGCATAGGCTGACACCCTGTAATGAGCAGCTCATCCCCACCAAGAAAGAGTGGACTAGTGTCACTCATGTTGACCTAAAGCAAGCTGGACCCAGGCACTGTGGACCTACTAAGCAGAGCACCTTTGCTCTGCTGGCCTGTCTATTTCCCACTGTCTCAGGCCTCCTGAAGCAGAGCTCAGGATATCCTTGTCTAAGCCATCCCATCAGGACTCAGGATGTCTACACTAAAAGACTCAGCCAAGGTCCCTGGCTCATCCCAGTGCCAGGGACCCAGACTGATCTCAGTGCCAACTAGGCACTTCCCAAATCCTTCCCACACTCAGCACAGGCCTGAGACAGGCTTCTGACTAGAAACATAAAGATTCAAGGTGAATTAGAAGAAGTGCTCTACTCAAGTAGATATAAAGTGTTATCAATCACCGCTTAATCTAATTAAGCTCTTTAAAATAGCTTCTAAACTAATTAGATTAAGTAGTGATTGATAACAGTTAAGGTACTACATTGTACCTAGGTGTTTGCTTTCTTTTAAAAACGTGTTCTTTAGTTCTCGCCACTTCATTCTTCAATGTTAGCGCTCAGCTATTTTAATAAAGAGTTCTATGAGCCTGTTCTGTCGCTGCCCACATGGCAATTTATCCTAATTGTAGGCAAAGTGCCTAACAGTAAAGAAACAGGGAGCAAACGTAACAAGCCTAAGTATATAAAATGAAAGTGGTGTCAAACCTGGTTTCCTCTGATGGGCAGGATATCCTAGAGGTCCTCTCGGTGTTTGGACAGGGTTGTGATAAACCTGTCCCAGGAAACCCTTCCTACGAGGGTCTGGGAAGCAGGTGCCACAGCTCCTGGACATAATCAATCTCTTCTCATTTCATGCGCTCTTTCCACACTTGCTCATTCCAACATTTATTGAGCGCCTGTTATGGCTCGGGCAGAGTATGGGAGAGAAAAATGCCTAAGACACAATCCCTCTTCTGGGCAGGACCACTGACAAGTAGAGGAAATAGGTATCAAAGTAGGAGCAGCCAAGCCTCTGGGGCAGACAGGGGCCACCAGGCCAGAACTGCTCCTTCTTCTCTATAGCACTTGCTGTGAGGAGCGCCCTCTGGGGGTTCACCCCAGTTTCAAACCAAAGAGGAAGGCTCAGGCTGTGGGGTTTACCAGCTTGGTTCTAAATCCATTTGCTGGTTGTGTAAGCTCAGGTAAGTAGAAACCCTCTCTGATTCTACTTCATCATCTGTCATGTCCCCCAGGCCTGCTGAGGATGAAGTTATGTGAGATAATGGATGTGAAGACTATTCAGGACCTGGGGCACCATCAAGACTCAACAAAAGGGAGCCAAGAGTGCCAGACCCCTAATGCCATGTTCATTCCTTTTCACTCTGCCCCAGATTTCTATCAAGGCCAAAGAATGCTTTCCTATCTTCCCTAAAGTCTCTTTACATAGGATTTTCCCTCCATGCCCATGCTTGAGACTGACAATACTTCTGAACACATCAGAGTAAGACAGTCTGAACAAGACCCTGACCCCAGCCCACCCATGCCAAGAGCACCATGGATTCAGACTCCTAGCCCTGCAGGGGGGTCCCTATTAATTCCTTTTAGCACTGCATTACATCTCTTCTGGAAAGTCAGGTTTTGTTGCCAAAAGCCCTGAGCTTCAGACTCAATTTATCCTGCACTTGTTTCCAAGAATTAGATGGTATTTTCAGTCTGTTGAAACATGTTGAAGGTAATTAGAGGGAACAGGTCAAAAAGGCATTTACCACTTTAACGGTTTAGAGGGGTTTAATTAAAATACTGCAATCTGGAGATAGGTAGTATGGAGTGCTTTAAACTAGATAGCTACTTGTTTCCCCTGCTGTCTGGGTAAGGTCAGGGGGTCTGCGGACAGACAGACTTCCTCCTGAGCAGCCAACCCCTGGGATCTGTCAACAGATGGACAGCTTACTGCTGCAACCCACACAAGCTGGCAAAATGGTAGGAGCTCAGACAACATCTGAATAAATGAATAAACATGTTTATGTTTTTTAATTCGCCTTTTTCCATCAAGGGCTCTGCGGTTAGCTTTCAGGAGAGACTCCTCTAAGACCTTCTATGTCTAAACTCTGCAGCCACTCCTGTTCTTCCTCTGGTCATCACTGTACATACAAAGGGAGACAGTATCCCAGGGGATCTTAGGGAGACACCACTAGCACCCATAGGCAATTCTGGCACCAAAACACCTTGGTACCCAGAAGGGAACTGCCCCAGATGCAATTGCCTCTGGTTTCCTCCCTTCTCCCCAAATCTTGTTCCCACTCTGTGTCATGCTGCTTTTCTGGCTTCTCTTACTACTGGTCTCTGCCCACACCCTTCCCAGTCCCTGGATCCACCTCCCTAGTGCCAATTCTGAGACAAACAAAACTGACATATAGCTGCAATGGCTTTCAGAACCTCCTACTCCTGAGGAAGCCTGTCTGCCCTTCCTGGGCCACTGCTATCTCTCCCCAGCACTCTGCAGTGCGGAACTTTCTTCTACCTTCCAGTATTTCTTTTCAAAAACATTTGTTGGTCTCCTGGAAGAAGTCTTTTTTGACCTTCATCTAGATCTCACTCCACTGACACCCACAGTTTCTCACTCCCTCTCAGCTCCCTGTTGTCTTTTCTGTCCTGACCCAACTCAGACCCCATGGTCTACCACTATGATCATTTTTTTGCAAATCCATCCAAGTGCCTTGCTCCTCTTATTTTCATCAGTTTCCTGACATCAATTATAGATGAACCCCTCCACCTACATGATCCAGACCTGCCCCTCTACAGCTGAGCTTTGCTGGGGGAAAATCACATGAGTTGGAAGATTGACATCACTATAAATTCATGATGACTCACCTCCCCAAATCCCAGATATTGCACAGCAACTCTGCCATTTCACTCTATTAACCTCACTCTCGTGCCCTGCTTGAAGACCCTTCCTTGTATGCTGTCCACATGTCCCTCAGTCCTTCACCCTCCTCCCTGGCCTCCCCTTACTCTTTATTAATGACCTTTCTTCAGACTTTGTGGATGAATCAGGACATCCAGCAGCCACCCTCTCTCTCTCATCGCCCAAATCTGCAATCCTGTCTGCTCAAGTGCTTATCTTCTTCCCTTCTGTTCCAAAAGAGGAATGACTCCTTTCCACCCTTTAGAGACCAACTGCTTCTATTGAGATCTGGTGCCCCTGCCCAAGGTTAACCATGTCCACACCCAGAATCCACTGTTGTGAAATCCAGAAGATCTGTGAGCTCTTAAGTTCCATCATCCCATTCCTGTCCCTGTCCCTAAGCTACTCAGGAATGACTTTGGCCTCAGTGCCCCTGCAGTCCTATTTGTAGGCTCCCCAGCTCTCTGACTCCGTCATTTCCCCCATCTATCAGTACCCTCTTCACCTTTTTTTTACTACCTCGTCTGGAGCTCAAGATCCTCACCACTAATTCCTTTTACACTCTCATATCTGCCTTTGATCAATTCTACCACCTACTTTCTATTCCTAAACCTAGGTGCAGGGGCTCAGCTGATACCACCACAGATTTATGGTTTGTCATCCTCATTGAAGTTTTGACCCAGTCAGTTTCTTGCTCATCTCTGTTCAGTATCATTAGGCAATTTCAAATACTTGCCACCTAGTTGAGGCACTTAACCCCAGTGGCTGCTTTCCACTCTTTGTTGGGCTTGACTTTCTGGAGTGGCTGAACCTGCTAACCCTTCTCTCTTTATGAAACTCACACTGGCTTCCATGATGCCTTTGACTGTTCTCCTACCTCTTTGACTGAGCTTTTTAGCTTCCTTCTTGTCCATTAACCCCTTCAAAGTAGTTGTTTAAATTTGGGTAAAGTGCATCTAGGAGGTCTATGTACATTTCCCGCAAATTTCTGAGTTTACAATTCAATCAAAATAGAAGTTACCCAAAAGAGGGGAAGGGGGCTTGTTCTATGTGGTTCCTTCCAATACATTGACTCCAAAGGGTGTCCAGGTGCAATTTTCAAGTAGAAGTAGGAGAGAGCCTTTGGAGACAGGGTTGGAATCCCAGCTCAACTGATTAGCTTTGTGTCCTTGGGCAAGTTGGCTGACCGCTCCATACTTGAGCTAGATATAAAAATATGGATATTGCCACTCTCCTCATAAGAAATTATGAAAAATGTTTTCTACAAATATAAGTACCTTAATAAATGGGAGCTTTATTATTAGCACATACAGGTAAGGGACTCAGGGAGCAGTGGGCATGTGCCTCACCTATGGAGGAGGAAGAGGGGGCAGGGAGGGAGGAGGGGGGGAGAGGGGGAAGAGAGTGAAAACAGAAACTTGGACAACATTGGTGTTGGGGGACAAGACCAGGAAGTCAACCTAGTGAAGGTCACCAAGAAGGAAGACAGTCACCTATAATTTCCATGGCATTTGATTGAGCTGGCTTGGGCCTTATTCCCTACATTTTACTTCTATTCTATGAGAATCAGGGAGAAGATGCAGAGTCATTTGGTCATTTGTCCTGTGCCGTAGAGTGTGTTCATGACAACGATGGAGCTTGGACTCAGCTCTCTGCTGAGTGTTCTGGTGTTCTGCCTGTAACCATATACATTTATATATGTAATAATAAGATATTATATTATTTTATGTTATATATAACCATATACATATATATTTATATATCACACATATTATGTGAAATAGTGGGTTACTCCACAAAGGACAAAGGAAGATAATGTAGTGTATGCTGTGGCTTTCTGGTGATTATCTACTCTGTGATAATCACTGCATCTCACCTGGGGCTGGGGACTCTGTCCCTGTGCTCTGTCAACAACAATTTGCAGTGATGGGAAATCAGGTCGCCTGGTCTCTTGGTAGTCAATTTGCTCCTCTTTGCTTTATCAGTGGTTTACAAACCACTTAGGGTTTTTTGGGGATGACGTAAGGATTGCTGAGAGTGGTGGTGGTGAGGCAACTCCAAACACCTTGCCTCTACTTCAACGTGAGATGGTCCACTTGTATTTCTTTTATTTATGGTACTTCTGCAAAAGCTTATTTTTAAATATTGGGCTCTCTAAGTAAAATAAGTCAAAGCCCTAAATCCTGCCCTCCCACTATCTGGGACTGTGTAGAATTAGAATAACAGTGTTCTGTGTTGCCCTCAGTCCCCTTTGGATGATCAAACTTTACAGGGAGTCAATTAGAAGCTTATTTCTTCTGGTGGGAGGCAGAGAAGAGAAAGGCCTGCGAATACCTAATTTCAAAATCCAGAATGAGCCACAGTCCCATATTGTTCATTCATTTCAATCACTGATTCATTCAGGTCGTTCTCAAACATTTGTCGAGAACCTATTATTTGCCAAGCCCCATGTTTTAGTAGAATTAATTGTGTGGAAAATGAATATTTAAAATCAAATCATATTTTAAATGCATTAGAGGAAAAATAATACCAGTCTGTATGGTTGTGAATTCTTTTTAGAATGTGATCTTCTGGTAATCTGCTTATTAGCATGCAGCTACCTTGGAATTCAGATAGGCCCATCCCTTCTTTTTTACTTAAAGTAGGGTTCACTTAAACTCTCCTAAAAAGACCATAATTAGAATGACAGTTCTAATTTAAAAAAAATAAGAGGTTTTTTAAAAGAAAAATCTTCAAGACTGCTATAGGAAAAGGACCCTTGAATCTATTAATCTCAGCCTCTGGTTTTCAGGGAAGCCAAGGACAGAGCCTCCAGTCCAAACCCAGGAGCCTTTGGCTCTTCCTCACAATGACCAGGAGGAAGATGGAGGAGGGAGCTGCAGCAGGGGGTGAGCCTGCTGGACCCTCTGCCACTGTGGGGACTGACCACTTTCTAGAAAATGGCTTGTTCAAATTTCTCCATCCCTACTAGGCAGAGGAGGTTTTGTTTTCCTAGTTCACAGATGAGGGCCCTGTGGCTAAAAAAAAAAAAAAAAAAAGATGAAGGAATCCACCCATGGCCAGCAAGCTAATAGGTGACAGAGTTGTGATCTAGATCAAAGTCTGTGTTGCCTCCCAGACTGCACATTTGTGATCCAATTGGACAAGACAGTGAGGGAACAGGCTTCTAAAAGAACTTGCAGCCGCCGGAGGCCAGGGAAACTGAATCCTGACAGGGCTCAGAGGCTTACACCAGATGTGTGTACATGAGCCTTGCAGACATACCGGGATCATTTCTAGATCAAGCCCACTGCCTTAGCTAGTCCTCGGTGTAATGCCATAAAGTATTGTTCTATAACCACTGCGTTTTAACAGGAAGAAAAAGAGACTCAGAGAGGTGAAGACACCAGCCCAAGAACACCTAGCTAAAATATGCTGATGCTTGGATTTGAACCCCGGTCTGCCTAGCTGTCTTCTGCGATTCCCCTCCCTCCGTCTTCCCAGTGGCAGAGGATGGCATGAGAGTGATGTGAAAAAGTGTAGTCCAATGCTTAGTCAGAAGTGTGCAGGGAACTCAAGTGCAAGTGTGTCCCAGCACTGAACATGAATGGGTCACACACCTGTCTGGGGGAGAAGATGAGCATATTACTTGACTATGAACATCCTTCTAAAACACCAGTCCAGCCTTGCCCTGGGCATATACATGTCAATAACCAGCATTACTAAGAGAAAACCCACACTCCAGTGATAAAGGCCTGGGGACAGATCAGACCCATTCAGTGCCTAAAGCCAAGATATTATTCTGGATCCCTAAAAGGAATTTCAAGATTCCTTGTAGATTGGCAAAGGATCCCTTGGTCCTCAGATTTGAAAATTCTGAGCCTCAGCTGGTGTCTTGGCCCCCAGGAATTCAAGGGGAACCTACTGTATGGCCAGCTTTGTTCTAAGTAAGGGGCAAAATGGGAGTTCTTGCTTTGTAGAACTTATACTAGAGTACAACGGTATTGTTTTCTGGCACTTCCCAACTCATAAATGTTTCCATAACCACAGTTCCATTTGACCTTCCTATTAACACAAGATGGGTGGGGTAGGTACCATTATCTGCATTTATAGGTAAGAAAATAAACACAGGGAAAATAGGTGATTTGTCAAATTGCCCAAGGCTAGCTCATAGCAAAGCTAAGACTTATACCTAAAAAAATATTAGCAAAATGATATCTTCGGAAATGTCTAAAATCATTAGCAATGCATATACATTATTAATTGTAGATCATGGTCACCTTAAAGTTGAGTGAGAATGAAGAATTCTAAGACTTATTAGAAAGATATTTTTATGACCCTCTTCCAGATGGCTTATCAACACATTAAAAAAAAGCATGGATTTCAACTCCAACTTGTCCCTTCCTCAGTGTGGTAAAGATCTAAGTTCTTTTTCCTGGATCCCTTACTCTATGAATTTCATCTTGATGCATACGCTTGGAGAGAGGTAAAGACTCTCCTTCTTAAATCGGAGGGACTCAAAATGTATTTAGGATACATATATTGGGTCATGTACCTTCTCTTCCAGCAAGGTACTCCAAAGAGCAGCTGTGGGCTTTGTGTACAGACTCCAGGGTGACAGTTTACTCTGGTAGTAAGAGCTGAGACCTGGTCAGGTGCATGAACAATGGGAAAAGAGAGACTCACACAGAGGTGAGTTTCCAAGGGTGCCTTCCGGGGTGGGGCCAGAGCTACTCTATCACAGAAGTAGCTGCTGTCCTGCTCCAGGGAAGAAATACCTTCTGGCCAGCTCTTTTAAGATCATCTGGGCAATGTGAGCTTGACCAGCCCTGCTGGGTCCATGTGTTTCCTGGGAATGTAGGTGGCAGGGCCCTTGAGAACAAGATGCCCAGGTGTGGGGTTAGAAGAATCGCACAGAGAAGCCCTTTGAGACCACAGTTCTCATTTCTTCTGCCTCGCTACGAACATTCTTCCTTAAGTGACGGGTCTTTTTATTGCCAAGTATGTGGAAATGGGCACTGAGGCAGAGTGATGGATAGATCAGTAATAATGGAGGGATTTAAAATGACATACAAGGTGACTGCCCTTCCTCTCAAGGTGTAGTTGTGATATCTTTGCAAAGAACAAGCAAGTGGTTCACATGGGGCAACCTGATTTTACTGTAAGGTCCACACAGGCAGGGGCCATGTCTTTCTTCCCCATCTCTGGATCGCCTGAGCTTAGTGCAGTCCTTGAGACAAAGCCAGTGCTAAATACCCATGGTAAGCTAACTAGCAAATGAACACAGAACCCGGGGCCTGGGGAACAGTGAGAGTGGAGTGAGCCAGTCTTGATGAGAGCCTGGCTGCAGGCTGTAGGAGCTGGGCTCTGTCCTCCATGCCCAGCCAAATCCTGTGGCCGGCTTCCCTTTCCCGGGGCACCCTCACCTCGGCAGACTGGCCTGTGGTCACTCCAGGCCGCAAACATGTCGCTCACTTTCATACAGGTGATCCGCTTGGACCCTTGCAGGTCGTAGCCCTCGTTGCAGGTGAACTGGACGCTGGAGCCTAACCTGGGAGACAAGGTGTGTCTGTGAGCTCGATCCCTGGGCCTGCCAGACCCTGTCAAGTCATCCCTGCTTCCACAAAGAAGTGCTACCTAGAAGTTTATTTCTCCTCTGGTCCTTCATCTCTGCTCTACAATTTTATCACCTAAATCTCCATGGGAAGAAACATCTGCTCTTCCTCTTCTTTATTTGGACCATTTAACGGTTTCAGGATTGAGTTAAAAGGTGACTTTGTGAGCAAAACAGCAATCCTCAGAGATAAGTATCAATTAGGACAGCTAAGAGTGGGTGGATGATACCCATAAACTTTAATGAAAATGGGGGATTATGGGAAGATGCCTTGATAGTTAGAAACACTGCAAAATGCACCAACTCAGGGCCCTGTGGTCTCCTAGATTATCAGAGGCATGAGCTTGGCTGCTGGCATGTGGTCACGTCATTACTCATGACGGTCACTGGGATGCCTGGGGGTGGAGGCAGTCCTTTGTGCCCTGGATATAGGCTTGCTGGGTAGCACTGGCTGTCTGTAGCCCTCCCCTCCCCCTTGAGGCATGGGTCCTTCTCCCAGGACTGGACCAGGAGAGAATGTCAAAGGCCATAGAGCTCTTTTCCAGAAAGCAGCTGTTCCTGTGCCCACTCTAGCCTCTCCAGTCTATGTCTAGGAAGATCAGGGCCCCTCTGCCCCCAACCATGCCCTCCCACCCTTCCTGTGATCCAAGTTCCCAAACAGATCTTACCTGAAATCCGAGCCTAGTCTTTTGCCCCTTTCAGGTATGCCAGGGTCTGGACACATATTATGCCCTTGGGACACACCAACCTGAGTTACTACAAGGCAAAAAACAGCACATACAGAGATGGAGAATCACAGGAAGGCACCAGTCGGGGCCCTGCCTCAGGGTGGGAGGTAGATGTGGGGACAGAATGAGGCCCGGCTCCCCTGGGGCCATATGGCTGGCGGGCTCGAGTTTCCTGAGTGTACAGGTGGGAGCTGCTTTTGACAAATTCCTCTGTGAGCAAAGTCCAAGTGAAATTCATCAAGAGCATATGGGTTCAGGTAGGCACCCCAAACCAATGACTGCCCCTTCCATCAACCCACACCAGCACCATAGGTGGACGGTCCGCAGCCCTTGTGACCTCCCCACTCTGCACCTTGGATTTGGGGTGGTGACTCTAGATGAGATGAGCCCCCCAACCTCAGCCCCAAATGGAGAAATGACTCAAAGAAAGTTAAATAAAAGGTGGATGCGTGATCAGAAACAGTAAAGAATGTAAGAGACAGAGGCAGTCTGAAGGACAAAGTAGGGATGTTAGGTCCAATGTGGATATTTCTGCTGAGAAACCTCTTCCCATCAGACACTTTTAAATACAGAGTTAGCAGTAACCAGAGCATCCCCTGACCAATGCCACCCACCAGCAGCATCAAGCAGGATGGCACCCGCCATGGTTCTGGCAGCTGGCGAGACACTCACACTTGCCAATACCAGAGTCCTGTTTACAAATCCAAGTTCACAGTCATCTTGGCTACCGGAGAAGTTTCAACAGGGGCGGCGGAGGCACACAAAGTTAGTTTTCTTCTGTCCCCAGCGGAGAGGATGGAGACCCTCTGCTCCTGCCTATCCACTGTCTACAATTCTCATGAGAATGGAACCCCCACAGAAACCTCTAGACAAAGGATGATGGGGAGTCTGCAGTGGCATTTCCTGAGCTGGCCCACTGCACTCCGGTCCCATTCAACATCCCACAGTGTAACATGTTCCCTCAACCACTCTGCCCCTCACTCACTCAGCCACTCACTCACTCATTCCTGCATGTGGGTACACGACAAGCATTAACTGAGCACCTACAGTATACAAAAGTCCTCTTTGGGACACCATGGGAGAGGCCAATGTCAGATGTCAGGTAACACCACTACCCTAATGGAGTTCTTGGTTGAGTAAAGACATGAAACATGGGAGCAAACTTCTCCTTATGAGGAGGTGAAGAAAGACGCAGCTACTGGAGGAACTGATTCATATTGCAGAGAGAAGTATGAAAGGCTGCCTGGAGGTGGTGGCAATATAACATGGGTTTTCTGAGATAGTTGTATACATGATGACAGAGGAATGGCATTTCGGAGACACAGGTAGGCGCAAGGGAGAAAGGTGGGCTCATGGAAACAATGTGGGGGTTGCCCAGCATGGCCAGAATAGGGGGGAAGGAAGAATATGAGTGACATGGAAGAGTGGAAGGTGAGGTTTCAGAGGTCAGACTTTTAAAGGGCTTGTGTCTGATCCTGAAGGCCGTGGGGAGCCACTGAAGAGTTCTACACGGGAGACGAGCATGGTCAGATCTGGATTGCTTAAGGGAAGGCTGGTTACTCAGAGACGAATTGGGAAGCTTTGTGATCATTCAGGTCAAGGACAGCAAGAGCCTGGTAGTGAGGATGGACATGAAGTGGTGGGAATGGACTTGGCAAAGAAAGAATCGCTAGGACCCATGGAAGACAGGCGTGTGGAGAAAGGGAACAGGGAATTTCCTGGCCTGGGGCCCTGCAAAGAAGCAGGTGGTCTGAAGGAAGCTGGGAAATGGGGGCTCATTTTAGACTCACTGAGTCTGAAGCTAGGTAGACACAGTTCACACCTCCAGGTGTACCCTAGGGTGTGGCTGGCCAAGACAGACTGCACACTTCAGCCAGACACTGGGTATCCTCGAGGTTTGTGCAATAAGCACAAGGCCTCTGGGGTAGCCTCCATTTTTCCAAAATTCCATAGTACCAAGTTAAAGCCAGCCACTCCGCTGGATACCCACCCCCTACCCCACGCTGTCCTTGCCAAACTGCTACCTGCAAAGCCTTCACGTCACAGACTTAGCAACGTAACCATTCCCTCTAGCCAGGCTCCTCCAGGCTGGACAAGCTGGAAGTGCTGGCACCCAAAGCAGAGCAAACCCCTCCTCCTTGGAGCCTCAAGGTTTTTCAGGTGATGGGAAGGAAAGAGATAACGGGGTCCAGGATACCTGGGCATGGGGTGGGAAAGAGAGGAGGCTCTTGTCTCAGAAGGTGGAGGCAGCGCTGAGCTGTGCTGTGGCTCGTCTGTGGGCAATGCTGCCCTGCACTTCTGAGCTAGACGCCCACCCACTTTAGACCCTGCCTACGGACCCCCACACCACACCCAAGCCCCTATCCACGCCTCCTGGGAGCCACATAGCTGCCTGGTAGCATGTTAAGCATGTACAGCTGTTTCCCGCCCCTTCTCCGCCTGCTCTCTCGGCACTGACGCCGCCCAGCAAGCAGACAGAGCAGAAGACTGACGGATGAGGTTGTGGCTGCACCAGGGAGGAGACACCATGGCAAAGAACCCCGTCGCCCAGGGAAGCCCCAGCTCCTGACATACGGAGCAAACCCCGAGGCTCCCCTTTAGTCAGCCAGCCCAGAACAAGGCTCGGGTGCCAGGCAGCCAGCTCAAGGCCCAGCAGTGAGCGCTCACACCCTGCCGGCACCCTCTTCTCTGGGGAGGACTGAGCAGGCCCACGCGGACTTCAAGTCACCCCCAGAAACAAATCCCGCTGAGTAGTTTACTGTCTGAGTGATGGTGACAGGAGACGTTTCCCCTTGCTTTTTTTGATTCCAGTCTCCCCTGCCTGTTCAAAACCAGCTGCTTGTGTCGGCGGCATTAATTTGCTGTTAGCTAGAGGGAAGAAAAGGGAGGTGAAGGTGATCCCCAATCCCACCCCACAAAGGTCTCTGTGGTGGGAAGAAGCCACAGCAGGCTCCACAAGGCAGTGCCTTCTACCCAGCGACACGGACAGCACGTGTGTGGGTGACTTGGACCCACGGCCCGGGACCCAGGGTACCCGCGCTCTGTCTGGTGAAGGCAATGAGGGGGGTCTCCAGGAGATGTAAGCAGGTCCTGTCCTCCCTAAACTGACAACTGTCTGCCGAGGCTCCTGGTAGACAATAGGCCAGAAATGAGCAGACACTGGGGAGTGGCCTGCCAGGTGGTTTGACTTGTCACTCGCCCCTCTGAGGAAATCTTGGAACACAGATGGCGGCTTGTTGGAGACAGACACCTTTTTTTTTTTCAAAGAGCTTTTGCATTATTTCATTAGAATAGAGTTTCTTCATCATTCTGAAGGAGTTCTGGGCACTTCTGAGGAGCTAATGAAAACCAGGGATCCCCTTCTGCCCAAAATGTACCCACAATATCACATGTGATTTTTTTCACCAGTTCACAGAACTCCTGAAGCCCTAGGTCAAGAAAGCAATGCTTCAACAGTGGAGGTAAGGTTTGGCATCCCTCATCTACAGGGGTGGGAACTGAGATGCCAGTGCCGGGGTAACACGGTTACCTAAGGACACACCTGGGACAAAAACTTGCTCTCGCAAATCAGGGCCACTTTGGTAAAGGTTGCCTCTGGCTTCCAAGAAAACTCTGTGATTAAATATGGCCGCCTCAGATCACGTGGTCCCCGGGGCACCAGCCTAACCATCAACTTGCCTGTGCCCTGGCCCCTCATCGAGCTCAGAAGCAGGGCCTCCTGGCTGCCCTCTGGCGTCCAGCCCCCTCAGGGGGGCTGACCAGAGATGTGGTCCCCAGAGACAGAGGATGATATCTGTCTCCCATCAGAGCACTTGAAAGAGCACAGAGAAGCCCAACCAGGCCCAGTTCGGTCAGGGCCCCAGGACCAAAGCACCTCTCCCCCACCCTGCTCTCCCCACACAGCAGAGAGCTTGGAGCCACCGATGGCCTTTCTGTCCTTCCCAGTGAGTACTTCTAGCACCCAAGAGAAGCACAGGGAGCCGAGAAGATGAAAGGGAAGGGCCAGGAGGGAGGAGGAACAGAGAGAGGGGAAAGCAGAGAGGGGGCATGAGAAACATAAGGGCAAAGGAAGGGAGGGAGAAGGTAAACCAGAGGTTGGGCCAAGGAAGGCTCAACCTCTAGAAAGAAAAGGGAGGTTTCTTTGGGAAAAAAAAAAAAATCTCTGCTTTCAACTCCAGCCTTCTGGGGTGACCCAGAATCTTTCCACCCTCCTCCCAATGTTCTAGCTCAAAAACCCCTTAGCACAGGCCCTGGTCAGGCGTTTCTGGGACTACATTCCACCCCATTCCCCAGGATTGGACATCCCCCTCTACATCATCCAACACCAGTAATAGGAACGTGTTCCCATAGGCATAACCTTCCCCGTGCCCAAGCAGGGCACCCCAGCATTGCCCCCTTGGCTGGAGAGCCAGGATCCCCACTCTCTAGCCTGCTCTCTGCCCAGCCAGGCCCAGGGACCCTGGCAGAGGGCACTCAGCATTTCCATCTCTCTCCTCCCCAATCTTGGCTGGGTGCTGGAATTGGGGCCACACAGCCTCCAAGAGCCCAATGGCAGGTGACCGACTCCCAGCCAAGGAGTCAGAGAAAGGACTGTCTTAGCAGGTGGAAGTGATTCAAAAGGAAAAATGAAGAGAGAAATGTAGCAGGAATGACTCCCTGGGCTGCCATTAGAATGGGACGTGAGGGAGACAGAGGAGAAAGGAGGGCAGTGGGAGAGGACGAGGGAGTGGCAAAGGACAGGCCCTGGGCTGCTCACTGGCCCCTAGGTCAGCACTTCCACATGCAGAACCTGGGGTGCAGGGCAGCAGGATTGAGGGGATATCATTCCAGCATCATCTGGCTTTCCCTCGGTCACAACCCCACGGGTCTGACCATGAGCAAGAGCCCAGCCGGAAGGCAGGTGGGCGGACACTTACACACAGATGTCTTCTGGCTGTTGTCTTTGCTGGGCATCAGCTTCACACCTCGAGACTTCAACTCAATCTGCTTCTTGACTAGAGAGGAGGTAAGAGGAAAATTGGTTTGAGTTGTCTGTGACTGAGGAGGTCCCTCTAGAATGACCCCTCCTATGGCTTGAGACATTTATGGTGAGTCAAAGTCTTAGAGCTGCTCTGGGCCAGGTCACACACCAAGGGTAGCATTTGAGTGCAGCAGGGATTCACCCGTGTGAATCAAGCTAGCAAGGCTGGCTCTCTGGAGGAGAAGGATCAGGTGAGCAATGCATGTGAAATCCTTTAGCCGGCCCTTGGCAATCCTGTCCCCAGATTCAACCCTGCCCAATACTAAACCAGCCCTGACCAGGTCTGTTCAACTGGATTCTGCCCTTATTGTCACTCTCCTTGTATTCACACTCTTTGCAATGTGACACTAGTTCTTCCCTTGGAGGAGGTAGAGTACACGTCTTCATCCCTTGGCTTTGGCCATATGGCTTCCATTGGTCATTGGCATTCTGGAGGCCTTGACAGGACCAAAAGCTTGCAAAGTGCCCACCAGATTAGACTTGCTCTCTCACATCTCTGCCTTCACTGGGAGAAGACATGGTTGGTTCCAGGGGATGAGAGGTACATGGAGCAGAGCAATCAGCACAGTCAAGCCCAGTCTACATGGGCCAATCTCTCGTAGGCTTGGGAAGCTGGGTGCTGAAGGCCACGTGGATGGTGACCTGATGGATTGAACTAAGTTTTCATTCTATCACCAAGACCAAATCTCTTATCTTTCTAATATAGTAGATAACACACTAAGTGATATTTGTCAACCTACATTGCAATATAAGCTCCATTAAGGCAGGAGTTTCATCTGTTTTGTTCATTGCTGTGTCCTCGGTGCCTAGATTAGCATCTGGCACCTAGTGGGCCCTCAAGAACCACTTCATGTGGTCCTTATACTTTCAACCCTCTTGACCTATAATTATTCTATCTACTTGATAGATACGAAATTAAGGTTCAACGTGGTTTAAGTAACTTGCTGTGGGTCCCATAGCCAGGAAATTGTACTGTAGTGCTCTTGGCTGAACCTGAGCATCTTTTCTTGTGATGTGTCCCCAAAGCAATCCCAGGGGTAGTCAACTTTCACCCCCAGCTCATCTCCTGAAAACTAGGTGCCTTCTCCGCTTTGGAGGTAACATGTAAATCCCAGAGCGAAAGCCCACAGCTCTCAGGTGTGTGAGGAGGCCCTCTCCCAGCACTGCCCAGCCCTCGCTACCTACATCAGAGCCTCTCCAAGGAATTGTCCCCTGGCAAACTGCTGTCTCAGCTGAATGCCTGATACAATTCAGTTACTATCACAGATATGCCACTTCCCAACGTGCATTCAAACTCTTTTTATAAATGTGCATTACTCTCCATGTGTATCCAGCAGGAAAATTTCCAATGAACACTAACGTGGACCCATTATCAAACAGAGGGTGTTAGTAGAGAAACATGCATTATTCAAGCCTAGCTAATACGGTGTGGCAGGGGAGAACATTCTCTGACTCGACCATGCCTAAGAGAACAGCAGCAGTCCCAGTTCTTTGGGGACAATGCCAGCTCCTTTCCCCGATGGCCCAACACTGAGACAGGGGTGTGCATGGGGGCCTCTATGACCCAGTGTGGCCCAGTGGAGGTCAGCTATGCAGAGAACATCTGGCCAAGAAGGAGGAGGTGAGGTACGAGTCTTTCAACCCCCTAGTTTCAGGTTCCAGTGTCCCCTGGAGGAAGGGAGACCACTAGGAAAGGGGCCATGCACCATGTAAGCCATTCCCAGAGGCAGGAAAGGTGGCTTGGGGTCTCCTAGTATCTCTAAAGGAGGTCATGAGATGCATGGGGCAGGTGATGAGAGCCTTTCTTCCTCTCTTCTCAAGGTTATATGAAAGAAAATCTCTTCCTTCCCTTTCTCTCTTGAGGCTCCTGAAGGAATCCTTCAGATTTCTATGTCCAGTCTTCCTACTCAGTGCTCCCCAAAAGGACTGTCTAACTTGGTCAAGGCTTAAAATTCACTGGGCCACTTTCAGTGGCGGATGACCTCACTCTGTCTCCCAAGTAGGAACTAACTCTGTTCTTTCTCAATTCCTGCCTGCTACTTATCACAGTTTGGAGTTTATGGCAATAAAAAGGACTAGAAAGGAAGGAACTTGGAAAACTAGAGGGGGATTCTTATTTACATGTAGACTTTGTGACCATTTATTTCTCTGAGCTGGATATGAGGGGTGGGGTTTTGCCGCCATCCTTGGACATCACAGGTTAGCCTGCTGGGAAATGAGGGGGCTGCAGCTCAGAGGGCGGGGCTGCCCATTCCTGCAACACTATCTCTTAAGGAAGAGCTTCCAGACCTAGCCCCCTCAGGCCTGGGCTCTAGGGAGGTGGAGGCTGCAGGTGGCCCGTGGCTGGGGCTGATGAGCAGGTAGGTGTCCTGGCTGTGGGAGTAAGTTTTGGCAAAGGCCACATCACCAGGTACATTTGCATCAAGAAAACCCTTCCAGGTGCCAGGGGCTCCCGTTTTTGAGCCATCCTAGGGAAGTTCTCACACCCTGAATTATATGCAGTTCATTTGTCTTTTAAGCAATTGGACCAAGTGGGTGATGATGGATCATGGAACACAAAATGCCCAGGGAAATCAGCCATGAAATGAGCTCACTGGAGAGCTAGCTCAACAGACCAGGGCAGATCTGGGTGCAGAAGGTCAAAGTCCAAGGTCCCGTCTCCCTTGCAACTTCATAGTGCACAGAGTCAACCGGAAGTGAAGAACCTGGAGAATTTCTGTGTTGTTCTCATTTATACACAGTCAGCCATTCATGGAGTGCCCAGGGGCCTCTGGACTCTGAGGATTCTGTAGCCATCAGAGCAGTGGAGATAAAATGGAGCCTGGGCTGAGTCCATGATTGCACCACCATGGGATACACATCCCCTCATGTGCTGGTCCAGCTACACTCAGGTGCATACCCGGTGCATATATGCATGCAGACATATCCACGCACACATGCACATTCACGCCTACAACAAGCACACCCACAAGAACACGTTTGTGTACTTGGTTCACATGGCTACAAATACTCAGAGATAAAACATAATTCACATTTATAAGTGTGGTTGCAGTGTACATGAACAAAGTCAGGACTCCCAGGAGAAGCGTGTGGCTTTAACTGGTTGATGGAAATCTTACTAGTTACAGTCATCTCCTCTGAATGATAATGACTACAGGAGACTGCCAGGCTGCTCCATTCATCCTTTATATTCTGGTTAATTACCAAACATTTCCCCGCTGCTGTAAAGGTTAGCGGGACATACAGTACACATTTAGCTAGAAGAATCTGGCAATACAAATGCTTCTCTAGTCTGCAGCATGAGTTATAGGGCTGAGCCAGCAGGAGACAAGGGCCTGTTGGGGAACAGAAGGAGAAGGAGGCCTAACCTATGTCCAAAGCTCGGGGAATAAAGAAGTAAATGGAGTTTGTGGCTTCTCTCATTCCCAGTGGACTCAACCCACAAGGGTGAACCTTCCCTTTAACCTTGACCACTCCTGGTCCCTGCACTTGGCTGTCCAACTGGCTGGATCCTCCCTTCTCCCCACGCCCTTGCCAACTTCAGTTGGTCTAACTTCAGGAAATTTCTCCACTGTGGACCCTTCTTTCAATCTTCTGAGCCACTCCTGACCTAAAGTCATCCACGTTTGCTTGGATTTTGTTCACTGATTCCCTCTCTAGTGAGAGAATGCTGGAAAGGGTGATCTTCTAGGACATGAAAACTGATTGCCTCTTTCCCACTGGAAACTCTGCCCTTCCATGTCAGAGTGGGTCTGCTTCGCTGGTTGGCCACAGCCCCGAAGAAATGCCGTGATTACTCACAGCCCTCTTGGCTAGTCAAAGCTGGTGGCCAGTACACTGCCTGCTCCCCTCACTCAGGTTTATGCCAAAGGATGTGCAATTCAGGGGACCTGTGATGACCCCTGAAGAGATGACTTGATTTGCCACAATTTCTGCAAGACTTAATGCTTCAAGGTTCTGCCCATCTAGCAGGTGCGGAAGTGCACCAAAGGGAGCCAAAGGGAAGAGCGGTGATTACTGAACAGAGCGGGGGAGCCTCAAAGTAACAAGAGATGAGGTGTCTCTCTCCAGGTCGGTTGACTTAAAGGGTAAATGTGAAGCTGTGGCATGGGACTTGAGCAGGGTGCTGCTGACACACAGATGTGTGGCGAGGGTGGCTGGCACACTTGATGGCCACAGAAGATGTGGAAAAGGCTGGCACGGGCATCAATCCCAGGGAAATCAGGAAAGGTGTGATGGTGCTTGTTAACGCTACAATTGCTGGACTTAGGGACCTGTGACGACCCCTGAAGAGATGGCTTGATTTGACACAATTTCTGCAAATGGAGACAGAGAAATCAGCAACCTCACTTCTGATGTCATTACAAAGGCCATCAGAAGGATGAATGTACAATCGAAGGCACAGACTTGGACCCAGATTACATATCTTTCTAGTTGAATAATACTTCAGAAGTTCAGAAAAGGATACTTGTGATTTCCAGGATCTGGTCCATTGTATCTGCTCTTGAACATGCCAATCCTCGTGGAAAGCCTCTGATTATAATTGCTGAAGATGCCCTCAGGGCACTCACCTAGAAGAGGCTCAAGGTTAGCTTTCAGGTTAGGGCAGCTCAAGCTCCAGGATTAGGTCTCACAGGAAGAACCAACAAACTGTTGCTAATGATGGTGTGGGGACTGGAAAAGAGAGCTGGGTTCTAAATCCTAAAGATATTCTGCTTCATGACTGGAGAGGTCATTGTGATCACAGATGATGCCATGTTCTTGCAAGGAAAAAGTGCAGGATTTAAATTGAGAAACACATTGAAGAAATCATGGCTCACTTAGATGTCACTGTTAGCGACTGTGAATAAGAAACACTAAATAAACATCTGTTGGAATATCAGATGGCAAAGCTGAGCCCAGGATTGCTGGGGCAAGGGATGGGGAAGAGAATGAAAAGAGTGCCAGAGGCAATGGATGCTGGATGAGCTGCTGTGGACAAAAAGGTCCTCTGGGTGAGGTGCATGATGCAGCCCAGGCTTGGCTTCCTCACTCTGGCAAATGAAGAGTAAAACATTAATACATAAATCATTAAAAGAATACTCAAAATCCTGGCGATGACCACTGCAAAGAATGCAGGTGTTGAAGGACTATTGGTCATTGAGCCATTGATGCAACATTCCTTAGAAGTTGGTTATGCCCTATGCTGGGTGATTTTTTTTGAGATGCCAGAAACAAGAATCATCAACCAACTGAGGCTGTCAGAAGTGCTGTGTTGGCTGCTGCCATGTGGCTTTCCGGTTAACCACAGCAAAACTTGTACTTACTGGAATTCCTAAAGAAGAGAAGCACCCTGGCATGGGAACGGGAGGCAGTCTAGAATAGTGCTGTGCCTTTATTAATGGGGTGAGAAATGGTCTTCCCTGACAACTTCAGCAGAGCCAGTTGGAGAAAATAACTGGAAAAAAGATGTTTAAGGGAATCACCATGACCATCCATAGAGGTTTCAGTAGCCTTTGCGATGCTGTTCTCTCGCTCTCTGGAATGTCCTTTCTCCTCTTCTTTGCTTCTATGCCTCTCCTTGGTCAAGGCCTCATTCAAATGTTATCTCCTCTCTGTGGCTGTTGCACTATCTCAGGCAGAAGTGATCATCCTCTCAAGACTTCAAGCAGATTACTGCAGTCATGTCCTGTCCTCCAACTCTTCACCCCATGGATAATGGGGTGCATCCTGTGAGTGATACAGCACCAGGCATATGGAAGAGTCCCTATAATAGTAGTAGAGGGCAGGATGAATGACTCACTTGACTCACTTTTGGAAGAACATGTGATTTGAATTCATTTCATGGCCAAAGGACTGGTCACCTGAGACCTGGTGAGGTGAAAGGTGCCATGTCTTGTGTGTGTTCACTTTTCACTCCAGGCTCTCTCTTGACTGAACTCAGAAGCTTGCCTTATGGACACCTGTCCTCTGGGCTTTCCCTGGGCCCTATAGCAACAACCTTGCAATTTGTGCAAAGGCCCCTGAGGTCCTGAACATGGAAATGAGGCTGGCAAGAGTTTGGCAGCTCATTGGGCCACCAAGAATAGGACAAGTGTCAGAGCTTGGTCCAGGGATGCCAGAGGCACTTTTGCTCTGGTCTGAGACTGCAGAACCATCACAAGCAAGAGCACACAAGTTCATGTGGAAAACAGAAGCTTTAGCTTGTTACTATAAAAAGCCTCCAGCATCTCAGTAAATGCAAATTGTTCTCAAATGGAAAAGTTTATTCTGCAGACAACTGAGGTTCAGTGCAGAGTTTTAGAAGGCAGAGGAGCCCATGGCTTTCCCTCTGAAATATGTCCCATCTCCTGGTCACCAGTGTTGCCCAGATAACAGCGCAAGTCAGTGAAAGGGACGGCAGGGTCGGGCTAGGATTTGGCTAGAGAAAGGGGCAGGCACTTGGTGCAGACTCCATCTCCTTCCCCCAACCCCTCTAACTCTGAAATCTAAGAGGTCGTGTGTCCAGAGTTTGGTTTACCATGAAAGATTTCCTCTTATCTGTTTCATCCTCTCCATCCCACTGCTTCTGTCTAACTCTGGATCTCATAATCGAATTCTCAGACTCCTAACTGTCCCCTGTCACCGCTTTTCATTCTACAGCAAAGTTTTCTTTAAATGGAAAATGTGGCCGCATCTCCCCTCTTCCTAAAAACGGACTACTTCTCATCACCCATAGGACCAAGCCCAGCTTCAGTGCAGTTTTCACAAGGTACATCCACCTTACTTTCCAGCCTCAGGACTCAGCACCGTCACTGCTTACCTTTGCGCTAGACTGCAGACTTTGCTCTAAGTCTGTAAATGTTTTCTGTAAAAGGCCTGCGAGTAAATATATTAGTTGTGGGCCATCTGTCTCGGTGGCAAACTGCTCAACTCTTCCCTGGTAGCACTAAAGCAGCCAGAGACAACCCGTAAATGAATGAATATAGCTGTGTGCCCATAAACCTTTATTTATAGACACTGCAATTTGAATTTCATGCAATTTTCATGTATCATGAAATATTCTTCTTTTGGTTTTTTTATTCAACCATTTAAAAATGTAAAACCCTTTTTCAGCACGAGAGCTGTGCAGAAACAGGCTGCTGCCCCTCTCTGCTGCAGACACACAGAGACGCCTGTGCTTCCTTAGACTGTGCATGCTCTTGCTTTCTTGCCTTCCCTCTACCTGGGATGTTTCTTGTGATTGTCTGTCTGGCATCTTTTGGAGACCCACGTTTAAGTCACTATCACTTTTTTGTGGCTTTCCCTAAATGGCTCCGCAAAACTAATTGCTCTTTTATCTCTGGTCCTGGAACCCTTCATCAGGCCTCAATTATAGTGCTTATCAGGCTGTACAGCAGTTATAGATTTCTGTCCTCTCCTCTCTTTAACCCGTTCTCCTTGAGAGCAGAGATGGGCTGACACGTCTATCTTTCCATGCTGTCACACAGAGAAGGTTGTTAAATTCAATACCTTTGCCCACCTTGGACAGACACCTAGAGGCGAAACCAGACTAGAACTCAGGGTTCTGAAACCCTGTGGGATTAGTTAAAATAATGTCTGGCTGGGAACCCTCATATATTCTTATTTCATGAAGCAAGAAGGGAGCGTGCTATGTTGTAGGTTATTTACTTAGCTTATTTTTTATTCTATGGGAAAAAATATTCATCAATACAATTAGGAACTGGTAATTAATAACTCAAAAGTGCTATAAATCACTTGAGATTCTCAAGTGAAACTGAGCCTAAGCTGAAGACTCTCTAGGTCCATTCTTCAAAGCTCTCTGCCCTGCTCTGAACTCCCAGAGATGGAGACAGCTCTGTGGGCCTCTCGAGAGCAAGGCAGTCCCTTGGTAAAGCCTGTTGTTGGCCTGTCAGGGCAGAGAGCAGGGTTTTGTTCTGTGGAGTTGGCATGTGGGAGGCATAGCAGATGCTAGGGAGGAAGAGATCAAGGTACTAACTCCCAGTTCCCTTCTCTTGGTTACTGACTCCTGTATTTCTCCTGTCTTGGCTACTAATTCCCAGGGAGCCTCCTCCTGCAGGGGTCACTGACTCCCAGCCACCCCCTCCTGTGGTTGGCAGTGGTCAGGTTCCTCGGTTCTGTCTGGCAGCCCCTCTTCGAGGGGCTCCCTCATTTCTCCCCCTCTGTAGTGGTGGGAAGGACCTGCCTGCTGTTTATCCCTGGGAGGTCTCACCATCCCTCTGCGTTCCTTTTACCCACCCTCACCTCTGTGAGTGCTCCCTTCACTACACCCTCTTCAGTAAAAGCCATGCAGACGCCTTCTTTCTCCTGCTTGACACAGAAGCAGACAGGTTCCGTATGTCTGCCACCTTTTGACTGTATTTTGCAAGCAGTAAAAAGAGATTGGTCTTTAGTGGTTCCAAAGTTTTCGGTTCTTTAAAGTAGGGGTTCACAATTGGGGTGATTTTGCATGCAAGGGACATTTGGAACTGTCTGGAGACTTTTTGGTTGTCATGACTACATGGGGTGGTTCTTGGCATTTGGCATACAGTGGGCAGAGACCAGGGATGCTGTTAAATTCCCCACAATGCACGCTTCACACTACAATGCACTGTCCTAGTCCCCTACCACAGAGAATAGTCCGGGCCACGATGTCAATGGTGCTGTCATTGGTGCTTTATGGAGTTGCCAATTGAGCTACTATAAACCCTTGTAGTCTGTACCCTGTGTCTAGAAAACAGTAGAGAGAGAAGGTCCTAGGGGAGAATCATTAGGAAGGCAGTCAGCACGTACCACATTACATAAACATGCCAGACCCAGACCAACGTGCCTGGGGTTCAAATCCTGGCTCTAACAGACTGCCTATGAGATTGGGAGCCAGCTGTGGGCTAACAGCAGCACCTACTTGCTCTTAGAAGTACTAAAGTAATAAGCGCCTGAAACCCGAAAGCCCCCCTTAAGCATTAGCACACACAATATGCAAACCCCATCCTGGGCTATGTTGAAGGCGATGCAGAGAGGATAAAATAGAGCCTGCCTCTGGGAAGTTCCTAACTAAGGCAAGTTTTCAGACTGTGGGCTGTTTCCTGCTATAGACACATTAAATTAATTTAGAGGTTGCAACTCAAATTAAAAATTGGAAAAGAAATTTGCAGGGTGCATCACACTTAGTCAGGGTAAATACCACTTGGTGACATTTTCCTTTTTGTTCTACAGATATATGTGTGTACTGGATTGTGTTGGAAAATGTATTTTTTTATACCAAGATTAACAAAACAAAGTTTAAAAGCTACCAGCCAAACAGGAAAGGCGAGACACCCAAGCATGATAGGGGGAGGGCCTGTGATTTTTGCCCAAAAACTCACATGGGCCTGTGAATGACTTCAAGGTTCAGCCTGCCAGGCTGTGTGACCTGTGTGTGTCTGGAGAGTCCTCTGAGTCCCAGCTCTTGCCGTTGAAAAATGGGACTTAAAAACACATTTGTCAGTGGGCTGGGGGGCAGATCAAATGGGGTAATGGGTGGACAGAGCCTGATAAGGGGCCTGAACACAGTAGGTGCACCAATTCATGTCTCTCCCACCTTCTAGACTCTGCTTGGTCTGGGCTCATGCTGCCCACTGTCTGCATCAAACCTGAACCTATGACAATGACAAATGGGCCCTCGGTAACCTGAAATATTAGAAACACCCAGCTTCTATTTAATCAGATGAAATGACAACATCCATCTCCACTTTTCTATTTGGGAAAACACAACAGAAAAATCCAGACAGGCGCTTCACCCCCACAAAGGCCAACCTCAGCAGCAGGAGTGAGACTTTGCTAAGCTCCTCAGATCAGGTTGGTTTGTAGTTTATTTTTTCACTGTTTCAAAAGGGGCCTGCTCCCCAAGGCTAAGGATATTTGGCCTTACATAAAAGCAGCAGATTTGAGAGGTAACGCTCCTGCCTCCACTGCTGCTTCCATTCCAGACTCAGCCCAAAAGCCGGGTCCCAGGTCTGCTGGTGGGGGCTGCTCTGCCCAGGCCATCTCTGAGATGCTCTGCGCCACCCTGCCTTGGCCTGAGGCTTGGAGCCTCAGATGTGCAGCTTGGGAACCAAGCTGGCAAGAGATCCCACAATCAATGCTCTCTCAGCACACCTGGCAAGAATGACAGCCCCGTTTGCTCTCCTATCAGGTCGTATTGTCCTTGCATTCCAGGGCGTGCAGGTTTACCTCACCCACGTTTTTACAGTCTCTTGATTCCTCCTTCTACCTAAGGTGTGCAAGACAAGTTCGCTGTCAAATCAATTAGAACCAACATCAGTTCATAATTGCTTGGATTTTAAAGATCCAACGATCAAGTCATGAGTCTAGTCCTTTGTGTACTTTGTGTAAACTCAAGGTTGAAAGGCATGTCGGCACCTATTCCCACCGCCCATTGGATTTTTGGATCTCCAGTTTGGAAAGCTCCTCTCTTCAGGGTGAACCCACTGGATTTTTATAATCAGCTCTTGGGGAACAGGAGAATCATCATGATTGGAGCAGAAAGCTCCTTGCCTACAATTTCCACCTGCCATTCCTGCCCTGGTCTCTTGCACAAGACAGTTCTTCACAGATGTGAGCGCCTAAGCTATATCAGGCATCCTGAAGTTATTTTGCCTACATTTGTATTTGTCTTACATGAGCTGAAAAGGAGAGAGAAATTGTGGGCTGCTTCCCAGTTCAAAGTGGGAGAGGCTGAACTCTGGTGGTGAAGAAGGTGGGCGCTGGCTTCAAAAGGCATGAGTTCAGATGGCCTTGAGACACTGGCTTCAAATTTCTGGGTCTCCTCTTTCTTGTCCAGAAAATGGGGGTGGTGATAGTATTTCCCTTACTGGGTAATGATGAAAAATAAGTGGACGCTTTTCAAGTATGTATTACTGTGCCTGGTGGCATCGTGTTAGTAATGAAAGCTCTCATTATTAACTATTATTCACATGAGAAAATAAACATTAGCCGGGCCGGAAGAGGGCGAGACTGGGCTACGCTGTTTGAGAGGTGTCCCTCCCCAGGGCAGCAGATCACATAGGCACATGCAGAGACCAGGTGTGTGAGATCTCTGGGTCTGCAGATAAGAACAGGACAAAGAGGACAGCAGCAGCAAGGATGTCCTGAAGCCACACCGGACACCAGGCCACCTACCTTGGTACTGGGCGCTGAAGCCGCGCTGCCGGTGGTTGCCGTCAGAGGTGAAGTGCAGCCTCAGCCAGTTCTTGCTGCTGATGACGGGGGCTGGGAGGCTGGCTCCCGTGAACCTGGAGGACAGGAAACAGGCGGGGTCAAGGACCACAGCTGGTTGGGAGACTCCTCGCTTCCCTGAGCCCAGGCCTAGAGCAGCAAGGGAAGGCTGTGATGCCCTAGCCCCCTTGCTGGATTCCCAGCCATGACGAGAAGAGGGGCAGCTCCGGCAGCAGAGGCTGCTCACCCAGCACAGAGCCACCCACCCCAGGAGAGGTCTAGCCGCCCCAGGAAAAGGGTCCTCCCAGCAGAGACCTTTCCCCCAGCAGAGGTTTAGTCACCCCCAGCAGATATCTAGATTCCCCAACGAAGGCCAGTTTCAAGTTCTCCGGCAGAGGCTCAGGCCCCCAGCCCCAGGCAGAAGTTCTGTCATCCCTAACATGCCTATCAGGCCCCCTAAGGAGTCAGGAGAAAGGACTTAAGCAGTCACTAGGCTATATGGAGCCCATTTTGGGGTCACTCCTGGGCCCCAAGTCTCCACTGCCTCCTCCCCTATCCCTGTGCCTTCACTGGAGTCCTCCCCATTGCGGTGAAGCTGGCCCCTCCTCCCTCCCATCAGCCTTCTCCCAGGCCCAGCCAGTCCAGCTTGCCCCATCAATCAACTCTCACTGTCACCACACCAGCCTGATCCAACTGCCCTCCTGAGCCAATATCCAGGTCAAGCAGCTCTTCCCTCCTAGAGTTAACCGGAGCACAAGACCTTCAGAGGCTGCCTGGGGTCTGCAGGAGACCTGCCTTCCAAACTTGGCCCCCAGCCCTGCTCCGGCAGGCCCCACTCAGCACTGAGACTAGCTTTGGGTGCCTGCCTCCTCACTCCTGCACCCCATGAGGCCCCTCAATTTCTCTCCTCTCCCTCCAGAGTTGGCCTGACCCTCTCTCCTCCCTGTACTGCTTCTCCTTCCCGCCTCCTGGACACCCTTCTTGCATCTCCTTTTCTGTGTTTTTGTCTTTACTGCCTGGAATACATCTCTCCCACCCTTGGGTCATCTCAGACAACTTCCAGAGGCTCTCACACAGCACGTTCCTAGGAGAGCTTTCCCACTTTTCTTGGCCTTGAAGCCACAGATTTGGGCTCAGATCACACTTGACCACTTCCTATCAGTGTAGCCTAGGACCCGCCCCTTAGCCTCTGTGACAATGACAATAATAGCAGCCTAAAGAGTTCAAAGGAATAAATGAGACACCTTCTGGGGAAAGACCTAGCCTGTTATTTGATACATATTATCTCAATAAATAGACATTCCCTTTCCCTTCTCTGTGATGTCACAGCATTTTATTCAATTCATAGTTCAGTTATCTAGGTTATATGGTTAGTTAAGATAACGCCTCAAAGAACGCAGTGTAGCCTAGTGGTACAGAAACTTGGGCTCTGTGACTTTAGCTATAAAGTGGGAATAATAATAGCTCCTCCCTCAAAGGGTTGCAAGGATTCAGTGAGATAATCCACAGAAAAGACCTTGGCATGATCCCTGGAAAGCACAGGCTCTTCTTGGTGAATGACAGCTGCTCTTCTATTTATTGCCTTGGCTCCTAGCATCATCCACAATCTTGGTTGGCACAAAGTAGGTGTGTCAGGGATTCAGTAGAAAACAGGTGGCAGAGTTGAATGAGAATTATTCCAACAGTTTAATGAATGGACTCTTTATAAAAGGGAAATCATCAGGGATGGGCAGTATCCTGGGGAAATGGGGGTGAGCTAGGGGAAACTTGTTACCACACACAGGCCTGGAGAGGAAATAGTCATCCCAGAAGGAGGGATGGACAGGACCATCATATAGGACCCAGACCTTCAGATGGGACTACAGCCAGTTTGTGAACATCCCACCAAGAAAGAACAAGCAAGGAATACCTGGAATTCCCTCTCCTCCTCTAATCTCTTGCTGATGCTCCTGTTGATCTAACCCAGCTGGAAGTCAGAGGGTAAGGAAGCATAATGATACAGCCCACAGCTAAGCCTTCCTGGGCATGCAACAGGGAGAAGGAAGGGGGAAGGACCTGAGGGGGCAATCTGAAGAGATCCAGCATAGTGGGTCTTCATAAATATGTATTAAATAAAAGAGCTAACCAAGGAGCTTCACACCCTGCAAAACTGAGTTTTCACTATAATGAAAATGCTGACACACGCCAAACTCCAGGAATATAACCCATATTGCTATGGTAAGAGCTATTATAGAAACCAATTACTATACTTCACCAGATCCCATTTAAAATAGTTTATTATAGGCAGAATCATTTAAGTTTTCTAAAGAGCCACGAACACTATTGTGGGTTTTTTTTCCCCCCAGGTCAGATTCAATTCTATCTCAATGACAGAGCTTGGAGGCTATTTACACAAGGGAAGTAGAAACAGGGAGAATTAACTTGAATAGTTCAGAACCAAAGGCTGTTTATTTCATGACTGGAAATGAGGGGAGATGCTGGGGACCCCAGCACAGGATGAGATCAATGATCGAGTTTATAATAGAAAGTCAGGGAGACTCTCTGAGCCCTGGGGTCTGCTTTAAGCCCCACCTTCAGCCAGGAGAAGCCAACAGACATCTGCCACCTCCCACTTCTCCCACTCCCACGAATGCTGTTAATTGTTAATTCCCAAAACTTAAAACTCCGTGTTGCCCACATATCTACTGTTATGCTGCCTCTCTGGACACAAACATTAAGCATTGAGTTTTCTTGGTATCTGGGGGAGAATTGGGGCCTACATGTTGGATTCATCACATCGAGCTCCTGACACTGTGATGGTGTTGTTAGGGGGAAAAGGATGTCCCAAAGCTATTTCCATACAGGCTTTGTGGACTCCACCCCCACCCCAGGTCAAAGTCAAAGACACTGGGAACTCCAAATCCCATCACCACCAAAGGGAAGGTGGCTGGGACCTGAGGGTGGGGTTAAGCAGCCAGGTGGATATAAAAGGCAGACACGTGGGCTTTGGGGGGACCCCATTTTGGCTCTCGGCCAGCTCGCAGCGTCCGGCCAGCTCGGAGAGTGACTTTGGGTTTCCAGGTCGGCGGATCGGGTAGGACGCATTAAAGACTTTATTTCCCTATTTTCTCCCTGAGTTGTACATTTTCCTTATTTCTTTTTCTCTTGTAAATAAACCTTTTATTAACCCTTTTGCGTGTGTCTGTAGTAGAGTATTCATAAGTCCCTTTAAAGCGCGCGGGTGAGGACCCACAGCCAGGAACCCGTTTAATATCGGGGTTGCTCTATAACAGTGTCATGCCCTGCTCAAAACTGCCATTAGAGACAAGCCACTGACACACACGGCCGCATGGGTGACTCGCAGGCATTATTTTGTGATAAGATTATGCAGCACAGGATCCCACATGAAACTCTGGAAACACTCATCTAGAGTGAGAGAAAGCAGGAGAGTGTGGACAGAGGTGGGAGTAGGAGGTTCAGATGAGGGCTGCCCAGGAGGAAGTAGAAGGGATCTGTCTGGGGTAACAGAAATGTTTTTATCTCAAATTATGTGGTTACATGGGAGACACACATTTGGCACAGTTCCAAAGAAGTGTCCCTCTAAGATGGGTACTTTTATTTATGCAGATTATACCTTAATAGAGTTAATTAAAAACAAATCTATAATGGTGCCAATCCTCAGGCCTTATAAAAGCCAGTGTTCCTTCACCTCCCCACCCCTCCTCCTCTCCTCATCTCTAGTCTTTATGCTCCAGACACAAAGGTCTCCTGTTCAAAACTGCTCAGGCCTGCTCTTGCCTCAGGGCCTTTGAATATGACATTCCCTATGCCTGCTAGCTGGCTCTTCTCCCAGACTTCTGGGGGGCTTAACCCCTCACTTCCTCCAAACCTTTGGTCAAATGTCACCTTCTCAGGAAAGCTTTCTTGGCCTGGCTCCCTCTCCTTGGTCTAACTGGGACTCTTGCACGCATGCATGCACACAGCTATACCAGTCTCCAGTTGAACAGAAGAACTTCTGTGTACAGGAAAACAAGCTGCTTGTTTTTCACTTGCTGTTCTTTATGCCCTTTCCTGTTGCTCCATTTGGCTGCAGAGAGAGGTTAAGAAACTTGCACAAGGTCACGCAGCTATTAAGTGGCAGAGGTGGGATTCGATCCCAAACCAAAGCTGTCAGCGTCTAGGCTCTGCCACTGCTTCGTGCTGACACATGTGCAAGTGTGAAAGAAGGCAATGGAACAGCTTCAACTGAATTCCATTCTGCTCCTGCTCTTCCCCAGTCTCCTCCCCCAGGATTCGCTTTACTTTTGCTCCCTCTTAGAATCATAATTAAAGGAGAGAAACACAAAGAGAGATTCTCCCCTTCAAACCTTTCTGTCCACATTAACTTCACTATGGGGGGCCTGGGGAATTCCAAGTTCGCCCAGGAAATGGCTATTGCAGTACATAAAATGTATTTAAGCAATTACACTCAGTGTTTTTTTTTCTTTTTGGTAAATTGACTTTCGTTAAATGGGGCTTCATTAATGAAATCTGGCTTGGAGAGAATGAAAAAAAAAATCACTCCCTTTAATGCATGTAGTTGATTATGGAAATAGTGGCTTTGAGTTCCTCTGCAGAAAACTCTGAACTGTTTTCTTGGTAATAGGAGAGCTTGGAGCAGGCTTTGTGGAAAGCATTTCTTCCTAAGAAGCTTCTTGTGCAGTCAGGATGTGGGGGTGCTGCTGGACACCCCCATGAGATGACAATGGTGACTGCAAAGAATTGCCACCTAATTGTAAGGGGGAGGGTTGTTTGGAGGCCTTGGCCTAAATCTCAGCCTTCCTGAAACAGACACCCTCAGAAAGCCGTTGCTTTATTCATTCATTTACTCACTAGCACACATTATGTACTAGGTACGGTGCTTGCTAGTGGTTCCCAAGATACAGGAGTTGCTGCAAAGCCTGTGAGCTGCAATGTCCCTTCTCTGTGCAGCCTCTACTCCTGTCAACAGCATCTGGCTCTGTGGCCCCAGAGCACCTCCTGTGGGCTTTGTCTCTTAACTAAGCAATGTACAAAGATCCGCTACAGGGATGCATCTCTGCATCCCTGTGGTGAGCTTAAACCATCCCTCCAGCCCCCAGGTTGGCATCGAAGAATGTGAAATATGGGAGTCTCACATCCTATGGCCACTCCCTTGGCTTTTCCATTCCTGCTTGCATCAATTCTCTTCCCTAGGGGATAAAGAAGACACAGTGACACAACCAGGAAACCTTTCTGGAAATGCCTTGGTGGTGATGGGCAAAAGGCAACAAGACCTTGTTGGAGGCCAACTCCTGTACTGCCCCCACCCCACTCAAGCTAGCGCTCATCCTTGAAGCCCTGACATCCAGTCTCATTACAAATGATTTCCTTACCAGTTTTCCCTCAGCTAAATGCCTAGGTCTCTTGCTATGTCAAGACGAATTCTTTTCCTAAATACATAATATCACATGATGGTATATATTTTCCAGGAGCTAGGTAATCTTCTGGGGTGAATGCAGTCTCTTTCAGATATGGGCTCAAGCCTTATCTTTGAAAAGTGGCCCCTTGGACTCCCCAAGTTCTCATTCCCAGCAGTGCCTGCCTTTCCCCTACCCTGAGTTGCGCAGGCAGCTCCAAGAAGCCTGAGCCACCTAAAAAAGATTCAATTCCAGGGGACTTAGCTCCAAAGCTTTCCCCAGTCATTCCTGTTCCCTAAGTGCTCACACCCCCTATACTCCACACCAACCTCCCAGTCACCCCACTTAGGCATCATTCCCAACTCCTCCCTCTCCTTCCCCACATGGGCGACTGTGGCCAAGTTTTCTCCAATTTGTGATCTCATCATTCCTCACCTGGACTATGAAGACAGTGTTTTGATCTTCCTTTAGCCTCCCATCTGCCTTCCATACCCTGTGCGCAGTTCTGATCAAGTCCCCCACCTTGCTGGAAACCCAGCAGTGAAGGCTCACTGGCTCCAGAATTAGGTCTCAACTGTTTAATACCTTCCTTCTCCAGTGACAGCTGCTTTGAGTTCCAACTACTTTCATGTCTCCGTGCCTTTGCATATGCTGTTCCCTCTTCTGGAATGTCCTTCCCTGCTGCCCTACCTCGCTACCTGAGCAAAGATCACTGATCTCATAAGCCCACCCAAATTTCTCGGCTCCTCCTCCCCTCTCTCTCCCTCCCTCTGCCATGGGAGGAGCAGTTCCCTCTACTATGTCCCCTGCACACCAGGAACCCGACCCTGCCATTGCACTGGGCTCACCAAATTGTAGCCATCTTTTGACTTGACTGTCTCCTCCCTGGCGAGAGGGGGTGCTCCACAGGAGCAGGGGCAGGATCTTATCTGTCTCACTCCAGCAACGCAACACAATGCCTAGCACATACAACAAATCAGGACCATGGGACAGGGGCTGGCTTACTGTCTGCTTTTGCAAAATGAAATTTTGTAGGATCACACCCTGGCTCAATCGTCTACTTTCACACCACTAAGGCAGGGTTGAGACCAAACTATCAGCTACAAAGTCAAAAATATTTATCTCTCTTTGCAGAGAGAGTTCTGACACCTACCATAGAAGCCTTGAAGATGGTGTAGTTGGTTGGCTAAAAAATTCTAAGTAGGTAATCATCAAAGAATGTACATATGGCTTAAGCATCTCATTACAATGCAAACTACTTCACTGTGCCTGTAAGTGCCAATCCATTTACTCCAGAATCATGGGCTTTGTTCTGACCATAGTTTGTTCTCCCCATTGTTTATCTGGTATAAACTACCCCCATAATGCTTCAATCACCTTTTCCAGTTTTGCTCCAGCTCATCCAGTCAACAGATATTGACTGCATGCCGACCATGTGCCAGGCACTGGGCTATTGTGGGGAGGCGGCAGTGAGCGCACAGACGTGGCCCTGCTCCCAGGGGACTGACTCAGTGGGGAGCAGCTGGCTCGCTGGCTCACACCTAATATTTGGGAAGCAATTCTTTTTAGAGATTCTCCTTCGTGGAGCCCTTCCAAAGCATTCAATTTAGTTTCCATAGATGCAACTATATTTCCTTTCACACTCATATTTCATCAGTTTATGTGATGTTTAATTTAAATCACATAATTACAATAATGAGTATGGCTGGCACGGAGGGAGCTGGCACAACACACCCATCTGAGTCTCAAGTCTCAGGCGCAAGACTCAGCTGGTGGGAACAGGAGTGCACAGGCTAGGGTCGAGGGGGAGGGTCTGCCAGTGAGTCACAGGGTTTAGGTTAGGAAGCTCTGTCAAGGCCATGGGGAGCCAGCTGCTCCGGGGGGCAGCTTTGGTGGAGATGGTTAAGGCACTTTTATTGTACACGCTTTCTGAATGAATGAATAAATGAATGAATAAAGCAACAGACGGCAGCCTTTTGCTTTCAGCAGTGAGGATCTTTTCTAATTTTATCCCTTCTACTGTGGGAGTGTGGGAAGCAGCTAACTTTAAATCTTAGATGAGGACGTCAGAGGTCTACTGGATGCAGTGCCCAGCATCGTGCGAACCCCATCGACAGCGTTCTGACAGAAGGTCAGTCAAGATCTGTCTTGAATGTTTCCAAAGATCAAGAACTCACCTTCTTGCCAAATTCTCCTAGTCCACTTTGCTCTGCCCCCATCCTTTTTCTAGCTACTTCTTATTCCTCCCTAGGTGCCATTTACAGCCACTGGCTTCTGCCTTTGCTGCGGAGCCCGGGTATCTTCACTGGGTACCCTTGACTTCTGCCCTTTCTCTGCCACAGTATTTGTCTCACGAAGCATTGTTGAGGGGTCACCTCACCCACCAAACTGTAAGATCCCTGAAGACAAGGACTGTTCGCTTGCAGCATGCCTGACACATGGAAAGGGTTCAGTAAATATTGCTTATTAGAAGAAAGAATGATTGAATGAATGAATAAATGAATAAGATTTGGTGGTGGAAGCAGGGGGCATAAGTGGGAAAAAGAAGAGGAAGAGAAGTGAGCAGGTGAGCCTGGAGACAGCAGGAAGGGCCTGGAAGGCCATGCTGTGTTTCATCCTGGTTTCCCGGCTGCCATAGCCCCCGGGCCTCAGCACTCCCTGCATTGTCCATTCACTGGGCAGCTTCTTGGGGTTTCTTCTCATGCTGATGTAGCCCTAATGTAGCCATCGTGGCGTCTGATAAGCGTTGTGGGCAAATGTTCCTTTTTCCCCAGAAGCAACTCAATAAACTCAACAAATGAGCAGGACTCTTTCCTGCTCAGCTAATTGTTAACTCCAGGGAACTCACACAAACCACATCAGGTAAACGCTTTTCCTCCAGATGCAATCGAGGGAAGCACTGCTCCCTGCAGGCCTGTGTCTGAGCCCAGGAGTGCAGAGGAACAGGCTCCTGGCCACGTGTGCTATGGCGAGGGGGCTTCTCCACCATATTCTGAGGTTTTCATGCTGTGTGTAGTGCTTGGAGAAGGTCTGACAGGTGCTTGGGGTATCCTTACAGTCCTAGCTTGGCAGCTCACATGGCGGGACTTCCTGCCTCTATGGAGAGGCCCCACCCATGATGCAACCTGAGCAGAATAGGACCTGGACACTAACTTCCAGGCGAGAGGAATTGTGGGGGATTCCCACATCCCTCTCTAGGTCTAAGTTAGGTAGTTCCCATCCTTCCCACGTGCCAGAAGCCTTTAAACATCAGTCTCCTTCCCTCAGCCCACAGCTCCTGAAGGGGCATGTGAGTATATCCTGTGACTCTGAGGCCACAGGTGATTTGACCTGGGTGGCCACATGACCCAATCTAGGCCAGCCAGCTAATGGGAGGGCTATCAGGTCCCTGCAGCCCCTGGTCTGAGGTTACTGGGTGAGAGAGAGGTCGCGCACTCACTGAAGGAAGGCCCCACACGTCTGTGTTTCTCATAGATTTGGGAGAAGGGTCCCCAGCGTCTCCCAGCTCTGTTGTTCACCACTCCCCTCCCATCACTCCACACCACGTCCTGCACCTTGTACATTCACCCTCCTCCAGGTCCCGCCACTATGGCTGACTAGGACCAAACCTAAGAGCGATCTCTGCCTGACTGGCTGCGGCCCCTCAGCTGGCTGCCTCCTGTGTCCAAAACCCACTCCCATCGGGCATGGCCCAAAAAGAGGGTGCAGGCCTCAGCAGACACACTCTAGCTGGATCTTTGCCCCTTCTTGGCTCAGGTCTCTGCCCAGTGGACATGGCACCTGCCTGGCTCATCATCAGTCTTGCTCCCTACCAAAGGCAATAGGTTCAAGAAGGTCAATGGTAAAGGGCCAGACCTCTAGAATCAGATAGTTTTGAATTTGGGCTCCACTTGTACTAGTTGTATAAATGGGGCATTTGTCCCAACTGCTCTGAGCCTCAGTTTCCTCATCTGTGCAACGGGATTCCTGTCATTGGCCATGCTTGTGTTGATCATCATAAATGTGGACTATTCTCCTTTGCTTAGGTCTGAGAAGGGAGGACAGACTCTTATCAGTGCCTTAAAATGTCTCCTCCAGAGCACACAGAGGTTAAGCGACCCCAGAGCTAGCTGGCCTGGGTTTCCTGGGGGAAGTAAAGGTGCCTCATCTACTCTGGTGCCAGGAGAGTACAGGGTGAGAGGAAAGGGTGTCTGTGACACCCAGCATAGCTGGTGCACTTGGCGGCCACCTACTCTGTCTCCCTTCTGTGGCCCCAGCCCTCCACCAGCTCCTGCTTGGTCAGCCTTGCCTATTCCACCCACCACTGGCGGACACATGGGGAGGATGGTGATGTATGCCTCACAGAGGCCTCCGGGAGTACATTTGGAAGACGCTTCTCCAGAGGCCATGTCTACAGGTGACTTATTGAGGCGCTTGCCACGCCACCTTCCCAGCCACCTGACTGCCGTCGGGTGTGCGCATTGTGGGGGCTCCTTCTTTGGGTGTTCTGTGTTTCTGAAGTGCTGGCTGGCAGAGGGAGCCACCGACTTGCTGGAGAATGGATGGGTTGAGAGATCTCAGAGATGCTGAGAGCAAGGAGTCCTCAGGCTCAGTCCTCCTGCCACACCCATGGCCGCGTGGAGGTGGCCTCTTTTCCCCCAGTGTCTCTCATAGTACGATTATAGGGATTAAAGATGATGCTGAGATGCTCATGAACTTGTGTGAAGGCTTTAAGACATGCAGCCACAATCCTTGGTCATGTCATCTCTGTGCAGCAAGGGAGACTTGTGGGCAGAGGGACAGGAAGGAGCCTGTCGTGTTCAAGTCACAGCTCTAAGCTTATCAGTGGTCTCACTTGGAGCAAGAAACAAACCTCTTCAGACCTCAGTTTCTCCCATCTAGCCGACCAGGATATCAATGCCCACTCATAGAGTTGTTAGAAGGTTTAAGTGAGATAAAGGGCATCAAAACTCCCAGTACAGTGCCTGGAACATAGCAACTGTTCAAAACACATTCACTCTTATTCCTGAAGTGCCAGTCTTGTACCTCTGCCATCTGGGTAACTAAGCAGTGGTCTAGTCCTTAGTGTAATGGAGCAGAAACAAGGTGAGGGGAGAGAAAGCAGATAGGGAGGAGGGAATTGAAAAATGGGGGTGAGGAGGGCTCTTGTCTTCTCGTATCACTCATCCGCATCACACCTGGCTTAATGACTTACACTTCTGGTTTCAAGTGGCAGACACCCAGATCAATCAGTCTGGAAGAGAGAGGCTACCAGCAGCTATAGCCAAACTGTGGAAGAGGGGGCTGTGCTGGTCCCAGGATGGCTGAGCTGAGGACTCAGATGTGTGTTGTGCTCTGTCTGCTGGCATCTCTCTCTTGCATATGGCGGCTGCTCTGAGCTGCGTCGTGGTGACCCTAGGAGCTCCCTGTTACACCCTCTCACCTTCATCCCTAGGGTGGTGACAAAAGTCTCTTCCCTTGGTTCCAATTAGAAAAAGCTCGTGGGAGGCCTCTGATTAGTGTGTCCAGGGGATGCGCCCACTCCTGGGGGCAAGAGAATGGACTCCCTACACTAAAGCTCCATGACTGGTTGGGAGACAGTTCTCCAAAATGAAGGAATGAGCTCCAGGGTAGTAGGGAGGGTGCTAGGCAGAATAAACTAGAGAGGTCAACTGTGGTTGAAAGAGGCAGGGAGTGGACTGTACGGTCATGCTTCCTATTCTGGGGTGTAAGGGAGTGGCCCTGTCAAGGCCTGTGAGGGGCATCCATACAGCTCACCATGGAGGGTACCCCACCTAAGCTGGTCTTGTCCTAGATCTTATCCTCTCCCACTTTGCTGCATCCTGCCAGAGGTAAGCAGTCATGCCTGGCCCCTGCCTTGCTGACCCAGCCTGTGCCTGATCATCTGTTCCATTTCAGAGTCCACTGGGCTAGATGCCCACACCCCACTCAGCCAGCCTCTGTGCTTGGGAGCAGGCCTTGGCTCCAAGTATCTATGTTGGTATGGTTCTGTGGCCCGTCCAGGTGAGTTGGCCTGCTAGCCTTGGGCAGCACATGAATATGGGGATAAACTGACCAGATCCATCTGGAATAAAGGGTCAACCCAGATGACAGGTGTCTCCTCTGAATCCCTGAGGTACTCAGATTTAGTCAATTTATTCTTTCACCTGCTTTGCCTTGCTTCTTCCTGGCTTCCTCCTCTCCTTGGCTGCGGTTAGGAGAATTCCTAGACCCCCAGTTGAGGGTAAACACTAGGGACTTAGGGAATCAAACCAGCCTGAGTTTGAGGCTGGCTCTGCCATTCATTGCTGTGAGGCCTCAGACAGATTCAGCTCTCTTTCTAGGCCTCCAGAGATGAAATACATAAAGCATCATCACCATTATTATTAAGGGCCATGGTCACATCTGATTGAAGAACTCTTGGCATGAGGTCAGTGCCCAAGAACCCAGGCCTGGCTGTTTATGACCCTGCCTTCCCCACCACTCTGCCTGCAGGAAATTTCAGATGTCTTTCTCCAGCACCACTTTCCTGCCTAAGACATACCCATCACTCAAACACTGCTTATCACTGGTCATCAAAGCAGCAGTGACATTGCTCCACCAACTCACAGCTATTTATTGAGGGTGTGTGTGTGTGTGTGTGTGTGTGTGTGTGTGTACATGAATGCTGAATGAACTGAAAGGATGTGAGTGAATTAATTTGTAAGCAAACGAGTGAATTAGTGACTTAATGAGTCAGCAAGTGAGTGAAGAAGAGTGTAAAATTGAGGAGATCATGCTCCCAGCCCCCTCAATGAATACAATAAGTGATGCTATTCATTTTCCATCTGTATTAACCCATGCAGCGCTTGAATGACAGGCTGCCAGTTGGAGGAGAAGGATACTGTGGGAGCTCCCTGTTGCTGCTTTTACAAATTTAGGGGCTTGAAGTAAACATTTCCGAGCTTATAACTCTGGAGCTCAGAAATCTAAAGTGGGATCACTGGCTCAGCTGTGGGCAGGGTTGTGTGCCCTGTGGCTTTCAGGAAGAATCCACGTGCTTGCTTCCTTAGTGGCTGCCTCCACTTTATGGATTGTGATGTTCTTCTCCATGTTCAAGCCAGCAAAGCTGCATCTTCAAGTCTCTTGCTGACTCTGACCTGCATCTATCTTGGCATCTCCCTCTGTATTGGACACACCTGCTTTCCTCATTTAAGGACCCATGTGATTACATGGGCCCATGTGATCACCCATGTGATTACATCAGGCCACCTGGATAACCTAAGAAAATTCTCTTATCTCAAAACCTTAACATAATCGCATCTGCAAAGTTCCCTTCGCCCTGGTGGTAACATGCTCACTGACTTGGGGGCTTAGAATGAGGAATCACTGCAGAACCACGCCCCTACCCTCCGCAGACGTTTCACTCAGAGGTTAAGTGCAGCCATAGATTCCCAGTCCGCAGGAGGAGGGGTGTGTGAAGGGGGGAGGCAGCAAAGCCCTCATCATGAGCCCCTACCAGGTATCTGGCTCTGGGGCTTGCTGTTGCTGTTCCTGAGCAATGGGACTTTTAAAAGCTCCCCAGGTGGTTCCAGCATGCCCCAAATTTGAGAAACACTTTGACAGATGCTGTGTCAAGAGCATAGTCGGCAGCAATTGAGGGTAAAGTCTGCTCTATGATTCCAGGAGAAGGATCAAGAGCCGGGTGTCTCAAGCCTGGGTGCCCATGTCTGTCAGCTGCGGAGATTTAAAAAACATTTTTCATTTGAAATGAGACTAAAGCTGCAAATAGTCCAGAAATTTTCTGTATACTCCCCAGCCGGCTTCCCCTAAAATTAGCATCATATAAACCATGGTGCATGTATCAAAACTAAGAATCAGTGTCAGGACAGTTTGTTTGATGGAAGGTTTTGTTCTGACTGCCCCAGTTTTTTCAATGATACATTTTTTTTGTGTGTGTGTGTATATGTGGTGCCAGGATCCACCCCAGCTCTCCCATGGCAGAGAGAGGTCATGTCTGTTTGCTCTCCTCCAATATGTCTCAGTTTCTCAGGCTTTCCTGGTGTTCTCAAGACCTTAACACTTTTGAAGAGTATGGTCACGTATTTTGTAGATACTCCCTTAAATTGGATTTGGCCGATATTTTCACAGGATTAGGTCAGGGGCATGGAAGATACCCCAGGGTGAGATGATATTATCACATCATAGTAGGAGGGATGTGCTAGCAACATGGTCTGTGACTGGTGGTGGTCATTTTAATCACCTGGTTGGTGGGACCTGCAGCTTCCTGTACTGTAAAAGGACTTCCTTTTCCACACTCTATTCATTAGAAGCAAGTCCCTAAGTTCCGCCCACACATGGGATAAGAGGGGGGTCAGACACCCTTATCCCATCATTTCCACTAGTTCTTGTACATCCTTTTATTCACCTTGCTGCTCAGATAAGGCCCACAGTGACCCAGCTGGTAAGCGGGGAAGGCAGAATTAGAACTCAAGTTCGCTGGCTCCCAAGACCACATTTTAATTTTTATTTCATTTTATCACCAAATAAAGTGAAATCACAGTCTCTGAGGTGGGAGCACTCAGTGTTTTTCAAATTCCTACACAGATTGTGACCCATGACCCATTGGGTCATGAGACCAGTCAGTGGGCTGCACGTAAAACAATAAAACAGAGATCGTAACAGAATAGAAAAAGAGTACATCACGCATGTAATAAGTAAACTTTTGTTTCTGTAAACTTTCCATGTTTCAAAGCCCTTTTATCATTACAGTAGATAAAAATAGCACAGCCCCCACACGGCTGTTTGAAGGATTAAATAGATGCCTCGACGGTGGTGAAGTGCATAGAACAGAGACTGGCACGTATCATATTATGCAAATACCTCGAATCTCGTATGTGCACAAATGGGTCATACTCTACTATGTATTTTTACTACAGACTTCAATCAAAACATCTGAATATATCTAACTCACATCTCTAGCTGGGGGTGAGGGAGTTGGTGATTTACAACCCCAGCCTACCACCTGTGTTTGTAAAGTTTTATGGGGGCCCAGCTATGCCCATTGCATACACATTGTCTATGGCTACTTGAGAGCTACAACACCGAGTTGACTATTTCCTAGCCGGCCCTCTGGACCAATGCCCCTGCCTAGTGCTCATCTCATAAGATTTTAGATGCCTCTTCTGTGGTCCTGTGGGCCTGTCCTGCCACTGCCCTGCTAGCCACGCCTGCCTCGCAGAGCCCTCTAGCCAGGTGATTGCTGAACATCTGGGCCTCCAGAAGCTCCAGATCTTTCTACCTTGGACTGATGCCCACATTTGCTTTATTTATGCACCTCCATGGCTGTTCACGCTAGAAGGCTAGAAACATGGCGCATCGATCAGGGTTCCAGCAGGAAACAGATGGCCACTCAAATTACTCTAAATTGAGGAGTGTTTAATGAAGAGGTTATTTACAAAGGTAAGGGCAAGTGCAGGGAAGTCACAAAGGTAGCAGAGTCCTCGAGGCTAATAAAAGCACCCTCAGTCAGAGCAGACAAGGAGAGGGAGAATTCCTGAGCCTGGGAGGAGAGGATACCTTCAGCGGAGCCAGGACCTGCAGTACAGGGAATGGAGAGCCAGCTCCAGGTGACTGTGGGGAGACAGACGGGCAATAAATGCCTTGAGCTCCCCTTCCATTCTCCCTGATCTCCTGCTGAGGTCTCCACTGGCCAAACTGAAGTGGAAGCCAAATGGGATGGGATGAGGGTTCACTGATGTGGGTTCACTCCTATAGATGAATTCCCCAGGGTAGAGAGTAGGGTGGGGAAGGCTGGAAAGGGGATCTGAAGGGGTCAGCCTCAGACACCAGCATCTACAGCACTGATTTCCCAAAGCCATAGGTGCTTATCCTCCTAAGCTCCCCTAAAGAACACCTGCCTTAGCCCTCCAAGTCAGGAGTGTGGCTGAATACCAAAGGGTTGCCTTAGCTTTTATCTTCCTCTGCCTTCTCTTCTGAGATCTTCTAGGCTCAGATGGTTATCATAGGTTAATCTTCCCAGATCTTAGGAGTGGAAAGCCACAAACAGATAAGTAGCTGGAAGTGTTTTGGTGGTTTTTGTTTTTTTTTTTTTTTTTTTTTGTGACTCTGAGTAGGATCTGATGAACATGTATAGATGTTAGCCAAGGTCCTCCTCACAACCCATCCTTCCATCTCAAAATGGAGCTGATCCCATTCATCTCTGCAGCCCAGTTCAAGTCCAAAGAACCAGTGAGTCAACCTCTGGCCCCTTGGGACAAAGAACCAGAGAGAACAAAACTATCTGGGCTGAGAAATGTCCCTGGAGTCATCCACTCCTACTACTAGCGCAGATGTCCTCAGCTGGCATCTGATATCTTACAGGCCCCCAAATGCAGATGCAAAACCTAGCATGTCACCTGGAGGGCCTTTCCTAGCCGGTCCACAACACTGACCTCACAGAGGAGAAGTCACAGGCTCACAGCACGGAAGGGGCTGATGTAGGTAGCCCAGTCAACCTCCTGGCAGAACTGGGCATAGAATTCCGGGCTGGGGACTCTAATCAATTTCCATCTTTCTTTTATAGAAGATGGACTTTGAAGTCACTCTTGGAGCCTTGGGGTAGGACTTGGCAAAATTTCCAAATGTGCTCCCATCTTAGGCAAGTTTCCTTCTCAGGCCACTGAGGGACCCTCAGCCCTTGAAGCAACATTTTGGTGCCCACAGGATGAAGCACAAGTGTAGTCAGGCAAATTGGTCCAAATCCAAGCTCCCACCTGTTAGTGGCTGGTTTACCTTCAACAGATGACTTTTTATTTAATGAGGCTTGGTGTGCTAGTCCTATAAATCTGGTGCAATCATCAACCGAGCTGTGTAAATCCAGATCCATGCAAGCAAGGACCTGGCTGTCTCCAAAGGTCAATAAATGAGGCTTTCATTGTCTCTCCTTTGGCCTCCCATCTCCCTCCAGACTGGTAGAATATTTGCAACTGTCTTTCCAGAAAGCCAGAGGCCAACTAGTTGGAGTGCAGCTGTGAGGGCTTTGCACTCTATCCTCAAGAAATGGGGATCCTTGAGAGTAGGAAGGTCTTCTGTAGGCTAAGGAGTCTATTTCACATTCATGGACTCAGGTATCATTAGTAAAATCTCGGGGTTCTCCTCCCATCCCCCCCACCCCAATTTCTTCAGAGAAATGAGGAATTTAGATTTAGGGCCCAAGTGCTCAGGTTTTAAATTAGACAACTATGTCCTGACAGGAAGCGAGTCATAGCTGTCACACCTGATTATTTTTAGAGTTACTACTAAACTCTTTGTGCGGTTACGAGCTGCCACCGTTCAAGGCAAACAGAAAGACTTCACATTTTATCGTGACAGCTCCGGAGTCATCCACCTCCTCGTGTTCATTATTTCCAGCCTGCCTTTGGAAGGGATGATGTGGCATCCTGACACTTTTACGGTGAGGAAGGCAGACCCCGTGGCTCGTTACTAGAGACCAGGGGTTGGAGGCTCCAGAAACTGAGCCAAGCCCACTGCCTCCAGGAAGCCAAGAAGAAATACAGCCAGAGAGGCAGCTCCTCCAGGGCCTGTTCCAGAAGAACTGCCATCCTTCAGGAGAAGCAAAACAGACCCTCCAGTGGCCAATGAACCAATGAGATGACCCATATGCAAATGCCTCGGGTGCTGGCAGGGAGTGGGCAGCTGTGGGTGATGTCACAGTCCCTGCCTCTGACCCAACAATGTCCTCACCACTGAAAAGGCCCCCACCTGATTGCAGCTCCACCAGAGAGAAAAATTCACCGCAAGCAGAGCACCTTCCAGACTGTTCCTGGGGTGTGGGGACAAAAGTCTCTGCTTGTCCACATTACTGCATCCGGAAATAAAAATGATCTTATGAATATGGGAAAACAAATCCAACTGAGGCCTAAGGTGAATGTCTCTTCTTACATCCACTTTTTGCTGAATTATAGAAACAAGTTCAAAGAGCAACAGCCAAATACCTATCTCGACTTTAAAGATTTCTCTAGAAAATGTTCAGAAAAATGGAGGTCCATCTCAAAGCACGAAAAGGCCAAGTACGAAGCCCTGGCCAAGCTTGACAAAGCCCGATACCAGGAAGAGATGATGAACTACACCGGCAAGAGGAAGAAACGGAGAAAGCGGGACCCCCAGGCACCCCGGCGGCCACCATCATCCTTCCTGCTCTTTTGCCAGGACCACTATGCCCAGCTGAAGAGGGACAATCCGAGCTGGTCCGTGGTGCAGGTGGCCAAAGCCTCAGGGAAGATGTGGTCTACAACAACTGACACTGACAAGCGACCCTATGAACAAAGAGCTGCTCTCCTGAGAACGAAGTATCAAGAAGATCTGGAAGACTACCGTAAGGAGCGGAAGGCCAGGAAGATCCAGGGTCAACCAGGAACCAGCACACAGGGAAAAATGTGTTGATGAATTAAGAATAAAATGTCATTCATCTGTATCACCTATCCTGGTCTCATGTGTGCATTTGGATGCCTTACTATTGCTTTGGGTGGGGGTGGTGAGTGGCAAGGTGAAGAGTTCAGAAAGTGATCCTGGGGAGGGACTGGCATTGAACTAAGTGGCCACGGTGACCAAAGGGATTTGTGTGGGCAAGGACCTGCAGAGCTGGGTCTGGGCAGGTGGGGTGGGAGACTGCAGGTGTAAAGAGACTAGGAGTGGAGATAGGAGTAGCTGGGTTCCTTGTTATTCCAGTTGGTGGACTCCACGGGGGCAGGTGCATGGCCACCAGGCCTGCCACCTTCCTCACCAGGAGGGCCAGAAGACCTGTTCAATTCAGGCCCAGCGGAGGGACTAGGTTTCTTCTGAACTTCCAGAACTGGTCCCTCAGCAAGCCGCGGGTGCTATTAATGGACCAGGACGAGAGACTCCAGGGGTGAGCCCCACTCTAGTCAGGATGAAGGGCCAGGAATGATTTGACAGAAAGCGTGTGGCTCTGCCCCAAGCCCTGACACTCGGACAGCACCCTGGCATCATTCTGCAGGCCCCTGCTGGCCATTTTTCTGCAGGAGTGTAACCTGCACAGCGGACAGCTTCTGCCTCTCACACCATCCAGCAGACATCTATTCTCTCCTCTTGCTCACATTATGACTTCACCCTGAGCAGGGCTTGATCCCATGGACTCAGGACCCGAGTTCAGTCCAATCACAGAGGCTCTCAGGAGCAAGGAGTTATAGGCAGGAGGCCACCCATTTGCTCATTTTTGGGCCAAAATGTGAGTCCCTTGGGAATCAGGACATTCCTGGACTGTTCATTGAAGACGAGCACTTGTTTTTTTTCTAGGAGGGTTTGAGGTAGGTTTTCTGCCATTTTTTGGCACTTAAAATGAATCAAAACTAATCACTGGACAAAAATGGGATCCTTCTGTGTATTGTGATTCTTTCTCAGGTAACAGCATATTGTGGGTAACATTTCAAAGCAATCAGTACAGATCGATCTGGAATATTCTGAAATGGCCCTTTTGACATTTGATGTCATAAAGACTGAGCTAAAAGCACAAACTTACTCCCGCTCCTGCCAGCCCTAATTCTTATTCACTTTGTACTCTACTGTTTCATTTTTTACTTGCAAATTACAAGTGAAAATGTATATTTCAGAACTGGGTGAGCATTTAGAGAAGAAGAGAAACGTAGGGTCTGGAATCGGGCTATTTGTAGTGGACTCCCACATGCAGGCCCTGTGTTGGCTACTGGGAGGCACAACAGACCCCCACAGTTCCTGCCCTCCAAGAACTTTGTGTGAGCATAAAGCACAGCAGTACAAGGTGTGATGAGGAAAGGGAAGACTCTACACGGTGCTGGGGGCGGGAGTGGGTCCACCCACCAAGATGACCACTGAAGTCTTCATGGGGGAAGCAGCTTTATCCCACTTGGCAACCTTGTACACATGCTGGCAAGACTCCCGTTCCCCATTCCTGTTCCCTACAGCTGCTGTGCCAACTTGGCTCTGCTTTCCCTCCAGCCCAACCTCCACCCTCTCAGGAGACACCCTCATTTTCAGCTTCATTGAGAAAATAGAGATAATCAGACATAAGTGCTCTCAGTTTTCCTCTTTCTCAACATGTATCCCACACCCATCTTTTGCTCCTGGTCTCATGTTTCTGGCAAGCTGTTAGCCCCTTACAGCTTTTGCCCCCTCCCCCTGCTCCTCACTGGAAAGGCACTGACTTGAAGCGTGCACAGGTTAGCTTGGTGTTGTGATACAGGTGGTTCTGATCTGCAGGACCTCAGGCAAGTTCTCATTCCTGACTCTTGGGGCTCTCACCTATGCAAAGGGCTGATGCCTGCCTCAAGGTTGTTTTAGTGATTAAAAGATATAAATATGCAAAAAGCATGTGGCACAGTCCTTTAATAGAATAGGCCCTGTGAGGACACCCTCTCCGATGGTTGTCCCCCTCCTGGTGTTCACACTGTGGTAGGATCCCCTCCAGGTAAATGTAGGCAGAAACTGTCATTTGCCTCTAGCCTACAGGCTGGGCTGTGACTTCTGTGATTATGTCATGATATATAAAACTATCTCAATAGCTGATTTCTTTAAGATTGTCCTTGCTGGCTTGATGAAGTAAGTGGTCAAGATGGGGAAGTCGGTGTGACAAGGTACTGTGAGAAACTCTATGAGCTGAGGGTGGCTTCAGATCAACAACTGATGACCCCCCCCCCCCAAATCTATTAATTCTATCCTACAACTACAGGAACTAAGGGTTGCAGCATTCATGGGAGTGAGGAAGTGAGTCCTTCCCCAGTTGAGCCTCCAGATGAGAAGTCAGCCCTGGCTAATGCCTTGATTCCAGCCTGTGAGACCTTAAGTAACGGACACAGGTAAACGGTTACAAGACAACTGATCCATAAAAAACTTGAGATAAGAAAAGTGTGCTGCCATATGCCACTAAGTGTGTGGTCATTTGTGACACGATAATGAAGATAGTACTCAAGAATGCCATATTCCCTGTGATTCTAGAAGAAACAGTCTTTAGCCTTTCTCCCTCCGGCCTCGACCTGTTTAATGTCCTTTCCTCTGTTACCAACCTCTTGAAGGTAGAGGAGGCCCCAGGGCAAATAAGTCCTCCCTGTACTGCTCTGTGGCAGTTCTACTTGGGTTATTGTCCAGTCTCAAGGGTGGGCTTTGCCAGGTGGTGGCTGTGTGTCCTACCACACTCTTCTCTGGCTAAAGGGTGCCCATGCTATTGGGCCCCAGCCCTCATGTCACCTTCTCTGTGTGAGTATGTGTGTGTGGGTGGCCAAGTCAGAGTTTTGATGATAGTTTATAGTGCCCCAGCTGAAAACTAACTCCATTAACACCCCCTTATGAAAAAAGATGACAGGAGTCTGTGAGATGGTTGGTGTTTAATAATTGTAATGTAGGGCCTCTCCGGTGGCGCAGCGGTTGAGCGCTGGGTTGTGAAGCTGCCCGCAGCCTCTGCAGCGTCGGTTTGAGCCCTGGCTGCTCCCCGGCCACCAGAGGAGGGTCCCACATGGTGCGCAGACCTCTCCTGCCGCCCGCTGCTCCCCTCAGCAGTGTGCTTTGGTCCTTCTGCCTGCTCTGCTCCCCGCTCTGGCTCTGGTGAATTCTCTCACCCTCCCGCGCTTCTGACTGTACCCAGTGCTTATATAAATAAAAAATAAATAAATCTTAAAAAAAATAATAATTGTAATGTAATAATAGCAAAGGAGGAGCCTGGACTTATGATAATGGGCGAGAGGAAAAGCAGGTGGAAAATCTGGAGTGGCACCTGCATTCCAGACCTACTCAGCCTGGCTCAGGTGCCCCTGCCTGGGTAAGTGGAGGGTGCATCTTTGCTCCCATCACCCTCTTGTTGACTGATCACTCTACTCTGAATCTTTCCTCCTAGACCCTTTTTCTGTACTCATTTATTTATTTATTCAACAAATATGTAACTCTTATGCCTGCATGCAAAGCATCAGTTGTTTGGAGACAAACAGGACCAGTTTCTGTCCCTTTAAGGTTAGCTCCAGGACAGGGTGAACTCATCAGAGTGAAGTCATAAAGCTATTTGCACTCTTTCCTCTTGTCATGCATCTCTAATCACATGCCCACAAGCAGCACCTGCCTGACAGGTGTGCTGGAGAATACATGAACTGCTCTGGCACTAAGAATACAGCAAGGCCTCTGACCTCTTACATTAGTGTGGGGGAGATGCCAACAGATCAGTCAACAGATAAAAAACACACAACATCATATTTTGATAGTGTCAAGTGCTCCAAAGAAAATAAACCCGAGTAATGAGATAAGTAATGACAAGTGGGGTGGAGGGTACAGTCAATGGTAGCCAGGGGAGATGGCATTTGAGTTTAGATTTAAAGGTCAAGAAGGATCCTGGCATGCCATATCTGAAAGAAGAGTTCCTGAAGCAGCAGGACAGGAGGTGCAAAGGTCCTGAGGCAAGAGTGAGCATGGCCTATTAGAGGTACAGAAGGGATGCCAGGGTGACTGGTGGTGTAAGTGGGTGAAATAGGATTGGGGAAGAGCAGGCCTTGGCAAGTTTATTTTGAGTAATCTAAGTGTAATAGGGAAAGCACAAGGGGACCCAGCTGCTTCCATATTAACATCAGTTACTGGTTGGTCACTGAAGAGTCTTCGGAGACCACTGAGTACTGACAAGGGGATGCCAGCTCCTCCATGTTCTGCCAGAAAAAGAGGGAAAGCTAGCCAATACCAAACCCACGATAGTTTTCCCTTTTGATGGAGATAACCAGAGAAATTAAATATGGAAAGTGAAACTCCTCTGATTCATATTCCCAGGGATGAAGGAAAGTTGAGCTTGGGTGACAGAATGTTCCAGGGCATAGTTCTTCCTAGGTCTTCTATTTTCACGTGAACAGCTTCCATTAGATCAGGGGTTTCAACTTTGGGTCTGCATTAGAATAACCTCAGAGTTTATTAAAACACAGATTGTTGAACCCCAGCCCTAGAGGCTGATTCCTTTTTGGGGTGTGCATTTCTGAGTTCCCCAGGTGATACTGAGGCTGCTGGTCCCAGGAACACAGAGGAGTCCTTTTTCCTCTCACAGCCCTAACATTCACACCACAAGGGAGCTGTGTAGGGGAACAGCTGCCCTGCTCTTCCTCTTCGCTCCCCAACTTGGCTGCAGAGTGTGGCCGGGTCTGCTCCCCAATCAGTTCACCAGTAGTAAAGGTGCCAGACTAGTTCCACCTGCCCTCCTCCTGCTTCTGCCAATTGATTCTGAACTGGATGGGAGGCCATACATTTATTTATTGGGTTTCCCTCAAATCCCAACAGAGAAGTTGATCCCAGTTGTAAAACAATTGATTGGTATGTGGGTCACACAACAGCATTGAGATTTTCTTGTTGGCTGCAGCCTCCACTAAAGCATAATTTGTTTGGGGATAAATAGGACCGTAAGGTTAGGGATCAGCTCCACAACAGGGCAAACTCATCAGGGTGAAGTCATAAGGACACTGGACTCTCTTGTTTTGTCATTCACCTATAATCACAGTCCATAAATGACACCTGCCCTTCAGGTGTGTGGGGGATACTGGAACTGTCTGGGGCATCATTGCAAATGAAGCCTGATGTGTAAGAAGTGTCTTATGAGAGGACTGCCCCGATCTCTACAGGATGGTTCAGAGAAGGTGAGGACAACAAAAAAGAGCTAAGCAGGATAAAGCTTGGCAAGAGGCCTAAAGGGAGCCACGTACCCCTCCAGGCTGACCTTGCCTTCTGGGTTGGCTTAGCAGTGACATGGTGAGCATTGCCTGGTGGCCATCTCCTTGGACTAGTTCCCTTGGGACAGCTCTCCCTGCCCATCACTTTCTTTCCTACCATCTCTTCTCTGATTGGCTGAATCCTGTATGAAGACCCTGCCCCTTCAGCAGTGAATTGTTTCATGGGTTGCCCATCACCTATGGGACAATCAGGCTGTTGCTGCCTTGCCATTGCCATGTCCCCAGATACAGTTCTGCAGTGGTCCCTGGGGAGAGGTACCTCCCATATTCACACATGCAGTTCCTTCCTGTGAGGATGGGCTGGACTTAGTGTCTTACTTCCAGTGAATATAATAGGGCAAAAGTGATAGCAGGTCACTGCTCCAGAAGTGATTAGACTATAAAAGACACTCTCTCTTGCTTGCTTAAAGCAAACTGATGTGTTAAAACTTATCCTGTGGAGAGACTCAACGTGCAAGGAGCAGAGGCCCTCAGTCAAACATCTTGTAAGCAACTGAATCCTGACAACAATCATAGCACGCCTAGAAGTGGATCATCTCCATCCCCAAGGACACCTCTACTACAGCTTGCAACAGCCTGGTAAACTGCCCCTGATTCCTGATCCACAGGAACTAAAATAATAGATGCTGTTTCATACCATTAAGGCTTGGGGTAATTTGGTACACACTGAAATAGATAATGAACACAGATTTGGGTATCAAGAGAGGGACAGTGTCATGAAAACTATTAAAAAAAAGTGTGAGATAGTTTTAGAATCAGGCAGTGGGCAGAAGCCGGGTATATTTTGAGGAGCTTGTTAGAGCAATCTGGACTCTGAGGATGCTGCCAGGGCAGGCCATAAAGGAAGTGAGGAACCTGTTCCTGGAACCCAGAGGAAGGAGATCCTCATGAGGCAGCAGCATCCCCAACTTGGCGACACCCATGTGTAGTGGTATGGGAGAACAGGACACGTGCCTTATCAACGTAGTGATTGAGGTATGGACACGTGCCAGCAACGTGTTAAAAGGCCTGCTGGGTTTGGGTTCTTTCTTGCTGCTTAGATGAGAAGAGAGAGAGAAATTGAGGAAAAGATTGTTAAGCAAAAAGGAGACAGGAATTGATAGTTTCGAAAAGTCTCAGCCTCCCAAGACAGCAAAAGATGCTAAAATTAAGATATGGCTTTTGAGCACTGTCAAGGAGGATGGCCTGGCGATGAAACTGAGGATGTAACTGTACAGCCTTCAGTTAAGACCTTGGGAAGATGAAAGGATCATAGTATTATTCAGTCACATAAAGGCCCTTTAAAAAGATTAGGGTGGGCCTCACAGATCCTCTAGATCAAAGCATAGGGCTTCTGGGAAGCATAAGAGCATTGTCCCTTGGCCATCTTAGCAGAAGCCCAAAGTAGAAAAGGGTTTAGTTCAAAGAAATTTGTGAGTGTGGCTTTCGTGTGATAGAGTGAATCTCAATGAGATTTATAGAAAACCCACAAAGTTTATGAGAAAACTGTTAGCGGAAGCGACACAGTCAGCTTGCACTGAAAGAGAACAGCCCCAAGTAAAAGAGGTCAGGGGGCTCCAGAAATTCTCAGCAGGAAGCAGGTTGAGGAAACTTCACATCTGTGCAGCTTCCCACGAAGCAAGGCGTAACTTGGAGGGAGGAAGCCAGCTCAGAAGGTGGAGCCAGGAGTCATGGAGAATTATTCCCAGATTTTGAAACTAATCAAGAAGCTTCCAATATTTTCCTGGACTTCAGAATGGTTAGGGGCCAGGGATTTCTTTAGGTCTCACAGTTGAACCCTTATTGAGCAGGACTGTCTGTTGTTGTTACCGCTCATGCCTAGCCCACTGCTACACGTTTGGGAGCATGCTGCAGGTAACGCGTCTCTTTAGTCTTGCCTTTCTACAGATGCTGAGTAACCAGAGATCCAGCACCTGCACTTACAGACTATACCTAAGAGCCATGCTCACACCAAAACCTGCTTTAGATGAGGAGATTCTAGGCTTGGAACTGACACTCCCATGGGAGGGCGACTTAGAGGCACTAGGGAAGGGGAACTGAATTTTACATGAAGAAAGAGCTCAGTGAATCTCTGGGGGAGAGGGCGGGTGTGTAGCTTGAGAAATGATGAAATGATCTAAGTGGTCTCTGTGTCATGGCATCATGCCCTTGTACACCCTCTCCTTATGTGTGGGCTGGACGTGGTGATTTGCTTCTAATGAATAAAATGCAGCAGAAGCAAAGGCTGCCACTTCTGAGGCTAGGTTATAAAAGCTCGGACTCCTGTGGTACTAGCTCTGCTGCTTGCTCTGAGGAAGTGAGCAGCCATGTTGAAAGCTGCCCTGTGCCAGAGGAGGGAGGGCAGTGTCTTGTCAAAGGCACCAAGGAGCTCAAGTCTTCAAACAACCAGGTAAATACACTTGGAGAAATTTCTTTCCCCCGTTGAGCTCTGAGGTGACTGCAGTGCTGGTGGACACCTCGATTGAGGCATCCTGTGAGAAAATCTGAGCAGAGAACTGTTGAAGCCACACCCAGATTCCTAACACACAGAAAGTACAAGTTTTTTCAAGACATACGTTTTAGGGCAATTTGTTACACAGCAATAGATGTTTAACATACCCACCCTAAGATCCTGCTACACAATATTTCCCCGAGAAACATTTACTCTCTCCTCAGGGTCTTTGTAGATGCTGCGTCAGACTGGGACTGGTATCCTCCGGGATACCAGACCAGGTGTCTCTTCCTCCAGGGAGCCCTCTTTGCCTTCCTCTGTGCTCCCACAACCCATCACCATCCCACTGCATATCACATTTGTAAAGGATGGTAACGATCTTGTAAAGGAAGGTAAGGATCTTGCTTTTTTCATCCCGGGGCCCTTAAGATCCCACACAATGTTTGACAGGCAATAAAATAATATTAATCAGTGCTTATTGGATGCCTATGCCATACTGGCATACTGGCAAACAGCACATGCCTGGTGCAATTCTCTTAACCCCAATGAGGCAGGAACTTTAAACACCCCCATTTTGCACATAAGGAACAGACCCTAGGTTAGGTACTCTGCGCATGTCTATCAGAAAAGAAATGGCAGACTCATGGGAGGTCCTCCTGTCCTGCTCCTGACAGGAATCCCCCCTTCTCTCAGAACACTGTAGACAGCAGAGTTGAAGACGACCCTGGACACATACTCTGTACTTGACTGGTTGCATAATTTGACATTTCCAGAGAAATACCTGGATCTCTCCCTTGGTGCCTCCAAGGAAGGGCTTGGCTAGCATCCAGAGAACTTATCGGGTACCAGAAGCCACACCTCCAACTCTCTGCTCACAGCTGTGCCTCTGGCCCGCAGGCAGAATAAGTATTTTCCTCCCCTCACACCCTGTCATTATAAACCACGGAAATTCCTCGATATTCATGTTGCAATGAACAGATGCAGCTCTGTATTTTTAATGCATTATCTGCAATTAGCAGCAATGGGCTTGGAGAACTCTGCGGCCTGGGGGCAGCCCCTTGCGGATGCAGCTGCGAATACAATTGTGCTAGAGAATCGAGCCAGGCTTCTCTGGCCCGTGCAGCCCTGGCAAGTGGGTGAGGGAACTTCCACTTGCAAAGTGTGTTCTCTCCCAGGGCTGTCGGAGCCTATTGCCACTCACTACTGACCTGGTCCCCTTCCATCCTCTGTGCTGTCTAAATATGGGGGAGGATGTAATCCAGGGGAGGCCCCAGAGGGCAGACAGCAGACCTGAGAGTCGCAGGCGATGAGCCCATGGACTTGGGGGCTGTGGTGTGGAGTAGAGTCTATGACATACAAAGGGGTGGCCACAGTGCCTGAGGAAAACATGAGAGTGTCTGCGTGGACTTGCAAGAAGGGGACTGGTTAGTAGAGTTCATGGGTGCTCACCATCTCTGTCCAAAGGAGAAGGGCCTTTGTTGGAATAAATATGCTAATAACTGATGTATCGGGCATTTGCGATGTCCCAGGTCCCATTTCTAAGTGCTGGGCAGCCATCGCCACATTTAAATCCAGAAGGCAGTGTCAGCCCTTCGCAATACCAGTCAAAACCTACCATAAATTCATCTGAGCTGAACAATTTGGGATCACTGACTGGTGGCAAGGAGGGAGAATTCATGCCTACAGCACCATCGAGAGTCTCAGGAAGATGATGCTGGAAAGACCTTACTGTAGGATTTGGCCTTTTGTGAGGTAATCTGGGGAAGGTTTCAAGGAGGCAGAGCTTTGCTCTGGACTAGATATTGTCTGGAAGTAAGTGAAATTCTATGATCGGGCATTTAATAAATTATATTAAAGGATGTGAGGAATGCAGCATGACCAGTTGTCATTGGTTAAGCAGCAGCAGTCACTCACATTCATCAGGATGGAGGTCGGGAGGGGAATGCATGGTCATTTTGTATTTTGGTAATTCTCTTGTTTTTGTCTGGGCTCAGAAGTGACTACGAAGAGGTCTTGTTTGTGTCTCACTCCATCACAGTCACATAGTGGCCTTGTCTGGTATTGATGTTGATGTTCAAGAGCACATCAAGGTCTTGGCATGGGCGTGGGCTTCCGGCCCACAGAGCCCACAGCTCACTTTCTCAGCAGGCCTAGGAGTGTGCCAGATTACAGAAATAAGGAAACTGAGGCTCAGATAATTGTCAGAAGTAGGAAGTGGTGCTGTGATTCTAAGATCACTGAAACTTGGTTGAGTGTCAAGGAACTGGGCAGAGGGAGCTGGAAGGGAGTGGGGATTATTACCGGAAATCAGGCTGACCATGAAGGGGACAGACCAAAGATGGTGAAATAGAAAGAACACAGCATTTGGATTCTGATATAACCACTGTCCTTGCTACATACTATGTGGCCCTGGGCAATTTATTAGACATCAGACATTCAATTTCCTCTTTTGCATAACGGGACTACAGAAATCTATTTTCCAGGGTAATTATGAGAATAGATGAGAAAGACATAGTGTAAAGCACCTATACAATGCCTAGAAACAACAGATGCCATGCTGTGTACTCACTACATGCCAGGCACTGTTCTAAGCTTCTCACGTATATTGACTCCTGTAATACAGCAACCTTATGAGGCAGCAATGGTATAGTAATCTCTGTTTTGCAGGTGAGAAGATGGAGGCACAGAGAGGTTAAGCAACTTATCTGAAGTCACACAGCAATCAAGTAGCAAAACACAGGCATTCTGGCTCTAGCATCTCACTCTCTAATCTTCATGGTAGCTGTTGGATCGCTGTGCTTCCCTTCCCATGTTGCAAGGGCTTCAAGATGCTAGTCACATTTTGATGGTGATTTAATTCCTGGGAACTCACCAGGTCTCAGATTTTTGCTTGTGGAAGGATCTAAGCTGCTTGCTTGGCTCTGGTTTGGAGAACACTCATTTCCTCTTAGAAGGTCAAAACATTCTTGGCATGACAGATAATATAGATTCAGGCTGCCATGGTCGATAGATCAAATAAAACATAGAATGCCTTATCGGGATTTCTGTGCCTCTCAGTAAGCATGGAAGTCAGAGAAAAGCAATGGGAAATGACTCAAAAGTAAAGGGGGTGGAAGGGGGTGGAGGAATGACCTAATGCTCTTGGCAAGACTGATGTGTGAGTAGAAGGCAAATGGCTGCCTGAGAGGAAATGGGACAGGCTTGGCCATTCTTCTTGGGTCCTGCAACAGCAGGAAGCTGTTCAGAGTGGTCACAGAAGCATGGTCCAGGGCTGACTCAGTGCTGCCTAGTCCTAACTCCTCTTGAGTGGGTTAATAGCTTGGTCATCAGTTCTGGGAAGTTGGGAGGCAAGGGCTCGTGGGCCACTGACCCCCCTCCAGGCCTGTTCCACCCTCCTGGGGGAAGACGAAGTCCTGAAACCCACATCCACTCTCTCTCTGCTGTTGCTACACCTCCAGATCATCATATCAACCTTTCAGAGCCTCATCTGCTCTTAATTATATCTCTAAATCCCAAGGCATTACAACTCTGAGAATTTGGGAAATTTAGCTGCTTAGAGGATTCATAATAATCACAGTAATCCGTGGTATTTACAGAGTTTCCTTCTGCAGACTATGAAAGCCAGATAGACAATAGTGTAGCCACGAGGACACCCTGAAATTGCTCTTGAGTTCTCTTCACAGAGAGCTAGGCCCTTACTCTGTCTTACTTTGTTTAGTTCAAGGAGGTAGATGAAAAGAGTATTTTTCTCCATTACCTCCTGAGGGAGACCAAATAGAAGATGGGAAGGTTAAACCAATGTGGCAGATGTGCCTTGGGCTGCTTATCCTCTTAGCACTGTCCTCCCAGCCACCACTGGAGCAGGGACTCCCATGACTATGCTTGCCCCAGTTGAGTCCAGGCCCCTCTTTGTCTCACCTGATTGGACAAGGATTTGAAACAACTAATGAGCTGACCCCTTTGATAATTAGAATCTAGAGATGTAGAAACTGGGAGCCAGTCAACTGGGTCCCTAGAGCTGGACTGTCAGGCAGATCCAGGGATTGGAGTTTATGTTTGGGACCTTGTGGACTGATTAACAAGCAGAGAGAAGGGGAATATACTATGCAGCACTTGAGAGAATTGCTCTCAGGAACTTCTGTCCTATGTGTGGGTTCATTAAGCCCTTTGGACTCCTAAACCAGAACTCTCCCTTGGGGCCATGACTGTATGAAGGTGGGTCATTGGAAATTATCTGAATCTCCTGTTTTGTTTCCTCCAAGACAATATGCCTGCTCTTTCAGTGTCGGTGGATGATGAGGCCAGGGCCCATGGACTCCACGCACACACGGTGGGACCAGCCACACCCACTTCTTTTTTTTTTTTAAATAATAAATTTTATTTTTATATTCCCCATACAATTGCAAACCCCCCATTCTGACCCCAATCCCTCCCCTCCCGCCCCCCACCCCCCAAAAAGTGTCTCTGGTTCATAGTTTTTGTTGATTTTGATTTTCACTTTCTTATAGTTATTCATTTTCCTGGTCCCTTATTTAAGTTTTCTAGATTCCTGCTATGAGTGAGACCATCCGGTATTTTTCTTTTTCTTTCTGGCTTATTTCGCTGAGCATGATCCCTTCCAGCTCCATCCATGTTGCTGCAAATTGCCACACCCACTTCTAATGGGGACAGACCAGCAGGCACTACGGGTGAGTGGGAGACCAGCAAGTGGTCCATTGCAGAGATTCCTGCTGACCTTTATTAGAAGCCAACACGGGCTTCCCCAGAGTGGCTGGGTTTTGGGGCAGGGCTGCCCCTGACCTCCCCAGCTTGAAGGAGAAGGAGAAGGACTGAGAAAAGTCCCTGTAAAGGAGCCATTGTTCTGACATAGCACAGCCATCTGCTCCCCTCATTGATCTGACAGCAGCGGCTGGGACGGAAGGCAGCAGACACAGAGGTGTGAGGAGCACAATTCCACAAACAGCCCTCATTGATCCGTTTACCTGCCTGATGGCTGGCCAGGCACTCTGGGTTTAAAGGACACCCATTGAAGGTCAGAGCTAGAAGGGCACCTCAGGGAAGCCCCAGGATAGCCCAGGATTGTCACGAATTGGAAAAGCCAGCCCCAAAGATACTACTGAGATGTGACCTTTCTAATTTCAATCAAGGGAGTTCAAATAGCTCCCACTGTTTATTGGGCAGTTTTGGGGGGAGAATGAGGGTACTTTTGTGTTCTGTGGCCTTATATTCCCCACAGGGAGGAAAGCAAGGAGAATATTTATTTGAATTCTGCAAGACTGAATCATAAGCTCTTGGACTAAAAGAAAAAGCACATTCTTACCACTGAGGTAGCACTGTGTTGTCATTAATTCAGAAGCCCCTTTCAGAAGCTCCACAGGACACAAACCAGAACAATCACAGATTCTCTCAGCTGCAGGTTCTAAATGGAGTATATGAGAAAGGGGTTTCTGTAATGCCAGCATTTGCCCAGCCTTTGCTTAGCCACATAGTCAGGCTCAACCTGCTCTGGCCCAATGCCAGTGAACAAGCAGCAGACAATCCATCATGACCCCTTCGCTAGTCAAGTAGAAATAGTCTTCAGCCCCCTCACCCTCATCTACTTTGCCATGTGTGCAGTGATATTAATCCCTGAGCCCCTTCTGCCTTTGTAGTTAACCCTACTCCATTTACCTGACTGCTCCAGTCCCTGCTCTCCAGTCCCTGCTCCCCCCTCCTGCTCGCTAGTTGGGATAGGGGGAAGCCTGGTGAAACTCTTTTCAGAAGGCTGGTATTTGGCCCCATTCTCTTGATGGGATGGGATTAATTCTCCTCACTTTCATCAACAAGCAAGTATCCCTGACCTAAAATTCACAAGCACCTGGGTCATGTGTCAATTCCTTAGAATATGCCTTGTTAAAAACATCAGCTAGATGAGGGTAGAATCTGCTTTTCCTTGATTGTTGATATGGACATTTAGATTTCAGATCCTTGTTTTACCACCATCACCCTAACTATGAACATGATTTTGCTTTAGAGCAAAAAGAACTGGCCCTGAATTCTGTCCATAGTATTGACTTAACTGTGTGAACTTGCCAAGTTAATGAACTCTATTATTCTTCTCTATTCTCTCCTCACCTCTGTAAAGGGCACGTTAAAACCCACCCCACATGACTGATGCAGATAAATGAGAGAATAAATGACATCACAGATATAAAGAACTTAGCACAGTGTGCTGCGCATGATACTAACAAGTAACATCCATTGAGAGCTTACAATATGTTAAATTTGGTGCAAAATGCTTTGCAAACATTACCTTAGTTAATTTGCCCAGTAATCTTGTGAATGCCTATTATCCCAAATTTTTAAATGAGAAATATGAGGCTTGAAAGATTAAGTACATTGTGCAAAGTCAACAGCTGGTCAGTGGTTGAACAAGTACTGTTTATGATATCATGGGGACCAAGGATTGTGATTTACTTCATCTAATGTCTTAGTACGATGTCTAGTTCAGAGTGGCTGCACAAAAACTGTGTGTTGAATTAAAGCATGCTTCTGAGTCAAAGCTTTGAATTGAGAGCTCGGCTCTTTCAATTTCTCTCTCTCTCTCTCTCTCTCTCGTAGGGACTAAGTTGTTTATCTGTATTTCATTTCTGCCAGTATTTGTGTTCTTATCCCTAGTATAGTTATTGCTGAATGTTTTAGTATATTCAAACCTTCCACCCAAATTGATACTCTTTAATCAGAGAGTACTCACCAATTCAGCACTTTGGACAGAGCTAGAATTTTTGAGCAAATATGTAGTCAGCATTGGATTTGCATTTAAAAACTGTTTACATTAAATGTGTGACCCACATATGAAAAGATACTGTGCTCCCACTTCAAACTCAATGGTTCTATTTTTCTCTTCCTTATCATAGTCTATGAGATGAGAAAAGATTGCCATAAAGATTTTATGAGTCCAACAGAAACATTACTCAACCAGGATTTATTTCAAAGGCATCATTGTGAAAGTGTAGCATGTTGCTTAAAGGGGAAGCAAAGCTTATACTGGTGGGATTTTTATACCAGAATGAAATCCAAATGTTGTAGAAGATGCCCTTAATACCCACCCAATGAGCAACTTCTTCAATTTGGTTCACATTGGCCGACAATTTAGAAAGTATTTTCAGTATCTCTGGGCCCATATTTGAAACCTGAAACATGAGGCAACAAGCATATGGTCTTTTTTTTTCCCATTTTCACTAAGACAAGGAGAAAGGTAATTATTGGGTTGGTACTTATAGACCTTCCTATTCTGGGACAAAGAGGTATCATGATGCCTAGCATGTTTCAGGTACTTGTTAATATTCCAAGGAAAATAAGGCCCATTTTTTGCCCTCAAGGACCTACCATCTGGTGGAGGAGAGACACACCCCCTCATATAGCACAGCATGCAGTGAGACAGGGATAGGATAGGAATGGTACAAGGGCTTGCCAGTTGGGAACTTGGTCCAGGATTATGTGAGGTGTCTATTATTTTGGTTTATCTGACAAACTCCTATTCAGTTTTTGGGAAGCCGATCAAAAGTTTTCCTCTCTGGGAAGCCTATCCTGACTCTCCAAGACAGACTTAATCTTCCCTCCTTGGAATTCCAACAAAATCTTGAAGAAAGGGAAAGTGGGGCTGACAGACAGGAAAGGAGTCACTGTTAAGTATATATAAAGTTTTGCTGAGGCAAAGAACAGGAGATAATTAACTGTCAAGGGAGAGGTGAAGATACTTGAATTGGTTCTTGAGAGATGTGGAGAAGGTCATTCCAGAGGAACACAGGAAGGATGAAGGCGTGACAGGAGGAACAGTCATGCAGTATTTATAGAACGGCAAGTGGCTTGGAGTAGCTAAAGGGAGGCACATGGGAATGGACTTGGGGAGCTGATGGTAATGGGGAGAACTGGCAAAAAATGAAGCTGCTGTCTTAGGCTGGGGCCAGATTATAAAATTCCTGTTAAGAAGCCTGTTCTTCATCCTGTAGGTGGTGGGAGCTATCTTACGTATTTTAACTTTCACTAAATTTTCTGCACACATAGTAACATGCTTGTTGTAAACTTTTAGAAAATACAAAAAATATATAACCATAAACAATGTCTAATACAGAATAATAAACATAATATAGAATATGTAATATAAAAGATGTAATTTTACAATTAATATTATATTAATACTGTAACATAAAAATATGTTAACACACCATTTGGAGCTCATGGTGTTAATATTATTTCTTGTCGTCTCTTTTAAAAATGACTTTTATATGCATGTGTGTAAAACATTTCATTCATATACGTTCATTTATATTTAGTTCCTTCTATTCAGTTTTCAGTTAATACCATATTAAGCATTTTCCAATTTCTTTGTATATCCTTTAAAATTAATTGCTGTGTGTTTTATTAGCCACCATCACAGTTTATTGAACTATTAATGCTGGATGTATATTGTTTTACTTTTCCCCACTATAATAAATAACACTTAAATAAACATCCTTGTTTAGATCATTTTACACCAAAGCCCCACTGTTTCCTTGGAATGAATTCCTGAAAGTCCAAAGTATCTTTTATAGTTTAATCACTACTATCAAACTATCTTCCAAAAAGGTTGTGCCCATTGATAACCCCACCAAGAGGACAGGAGGCTCAAAGAGGTTAAAAGACTTGCCTGAGATTAAACAGTTTATGGAGGGTGGGGAGTCAAATGTGAGTGCTGGTATCCACAGAGCTATGGCAGAACTTTGGCGGGAGATGGGAAATGGAATAGCCAGAGTAATTGAATGACTTGGGTGAAGGTGGATGATTGAATGAGATGGTGTCAAAGCATCTGCTTTGTCTGTTGAGCACACAACACTTGCAATCTCATACCCTATCTAAAGCTGCCTTTGTCACTGCTATTCCCACTTGAGAGTGTTTAGACAAAGAGAAATAAAATATATCCACCTTCCTCTTTTTTTAAAAAAAAAAGATTTATTCATTTATGCATATAAGAGCCAGGGTGCAGGCCAGAGAGGATCCACCAGAGACAGAATGGGGAACAGAACAGGTGAATGGACTGAATACACTGCTTAGGGGAGTAACAGATGAGTCAGAAGAGGTCTGCTGCCCAATGCGGGCAACTCCCTGGATCAAACTTGCGCTGCAGTGGCTGTGGATTGCTCCACAGTGCTGCATCTTACCCCCTTGCGCCACCAGGGAGGCCCCCAACCCCCTTTCTCTTGACTGCTATTCCTCGGTAGACACAGGCCTTGGCCGGGTATTAATGGGAATGCATTGCACAAGTGAAACTTGCTTGGTAATCTGAGGTTTGATTCGAGGAGGATTTCTCATTAATGGCATGGGTTTACCCAGCAAGTCAACAATCTACCTACACTTCAATCAGGCAGAAGAAAATGTCTCTGGGACTATGCCCTGGTTTCTCAGTTGTCTCATAATCAAGAAATATCCCCACCAGGGATAAAAGATTCAGGATCCAGCTCTCAATCCTCCCATCTTGAACTGAACTACTAGTTGATTTCTTTTCTCCCTTCTCTCTCTCCTTTATGACCACAGAGGCAATAATGTAAGTCTAGGGTCAACAGGAGGAACAAAGCCAGGGAGTCAGCTCATCAAAACACTGTATCTTAAACAACCCTGGCTTGAAAGGGATTCAGAGTCACACTTCATCCTACTCCAAAAATCCCCTCTACAGTGTTTGTCCAGCACCAACTTAATACTCCAGGGGTGTCCTGCAGGAAGTTGTTCTAACAATTAGATCTTGTGCTGCGTCAACGTGTTACTCTTGCATAATGTACGACTATCCTCTGCTTTGGTGTCTGCCAATTATCTAAACTTTCTTTTATATGATGGACATTTAACTACCCAAATGCAGGTGTCATTTGCTTCAGCAGGTAGAATGCTGGTGTACAAATCTGTTGGAGTCAGATAGATTTGGGATTTCAATTCTGACTCTGCTAATAACCAACTGTTTGTCTCTGGGCAAGTTGCTAAACATCTCTGAGTCACAATTATTTCCTGAGCCATAAATAATGATGCCTCTATCCCACTGGAGAATAATGATGATGAAATGAAATGTCAACAGTATGGCAACTGGTGGGTGGTATATGTTGGGTCCCCTCTTAATGGTCTTTTTGTAAGTCAATATTTCTCATAAGGGCAATTGATCTCTGGGTGTGATGCCCTGCAGAGGACATGTGCTGCAGAGCTGGGAAATAAGACCCCAGTCTCAGGGTTTCCAACTCTTGCTCATTCTCAAATAGAGGCCTTCCCTTCTTATTGTAGGATTTGGCATGTGGAACTTGGAGAAGATTGGTAAATCTGGGCTTAAGCTATTTCTATAATCTTCATACAGCCGGAAAAAAGAGGATCATCCCTTGAATGGGTGTGTGTGTGTGAGGGTGGGGGGGGGGTTTGGGGGGACAGGGCATGGGTGTGATTGACTCATACATCAGTCAAGCAGCTTGATATTTAGGGTGAACTCCAGCTCCCTGCAGGGTCACTCATGAACACAGCAAACACACAGTGAACAACAGAATGTCCGAGCCCTTCCCTGCCACACAGCATATGAAAGCAACAAATCCAGACCTGCCCTTTAGAGCTGGGGCCCCCAAGAGTCCTAACACTTGAACAGTTGGTTTACCCTGTGTGCCTTCTGATCTTCCCACTTACTGTCTTCCCTGTGTCTCCTGTTGACAGTTCTCTCCTTGCACCCAATTCGTTGCTGATGGCTCCCAAGTGTCCATTTACAACCCACAGCCCTTACCCAAGCTTCACGGCCCATACCTTAGATGGCCCACGGACACCCAATGACCTCACTTCCTTTGCCACCTCCTGCCGGCCACCAGCCACTCAAACCAAGAGCTGAGAGCTCTCTCTATCCTTCCATCTCCTTTGCCCCTCAGCCTCACTGGGTCTTAAGCCAAGTATGCTGTTTATATGCTCTTCCAGTCTCTTCAGTCCCCTCCACTCCATTTCTGCTGTTTCCACCCGTGTCAATTAAGCCCTCCTTATTTCTCAAGTAGGCTGCGGCAGCCACCAGCAGCTCATCCTCTGTCCTGACTCCAGTAGGGAACATTTTGAAAGACTCCAGGTCTTTCAAAAATGCAAAGCTGATCTTGTTACTCCCCTGCTATAAGCCTTTTGGTGGCTTCTTATTGCCCTCATAATCAAAGACAAATAATCTGGCCTTCTCCAGGTTCATCCTCCCTCCATTTTTCTTATCTTTTAGCTACTCTCCAGGCATAGAAACTGGAGGCTCCCCCTCCCTCCTGGGCCCCTGGGTTGATCAATTTTTCTGAAGACCATGTTTCTGATTACCTGCCTCTGCCCTTTCCTTACTGTCCCTGCTCCCAGTCCACTTCACTATCCAATTCAGCACAGACAGGAGAGAGACGGAGAAAGGAATAATTATTATAATTATTGTCTAAACCTGTGAGGTCTTACTCTTATTACTTGCGCATAGCAAGAGATTTATATTCAAGTTCTCATTTTAATCCTCATAATATCCCATCAGGCAGACAGACAGACGAAGAACCACAGGCTCAAAGAGGTTAAGTAACTTGCCCAAGGTTACGCGGCAGTACAAGTGGTACAGATGATTCTTAAATCCAGATTGTCTGACGTCCGAGACATATCAGAAAACGACATCAAAGAACGTGCACGTTCTCAGATTTATTTCCAATGGTCTATGCAGAAAGAGCCACCCTGCCCGAACAGAAAACCCTTTAAGATATACTATCCTCAAACACCTAAGTGCTTAGCCTGGCTTATGGCGGAGGCAATGTTATCTACCACAAAATGATTAGGACAACAATGAACTTAAAGCCCAGCCACTGCTGGAGAATATCTGTTTCTGAATTCAATTTGGTTCAATTCAATCCAATTTAATTCAGTGCAGTTATCAGGTGTCCACTATGCACCCTTTAAGTGCTGGCGTAAAGGTCCAGAGGGAGAGCTAGAGGTCCCTCTTGGGAAATCATAACCAACCCAGACATGGGGTGCCATGGGAGGAGGCAAAAAGTGGGGTGTTGAGAACTGGGATTCAAGGCAGGAATCTGGGGGCCAGCCCTGGAACAATTAAGAACAAAAAGAACCAGCTAAGTTCTTGTGCTCATCCTGGTTAGTGGCAAGCTTTATAATTTTGTTAATTAGAATGGTGACATCTGTGCCCACATTTCTTGTAAGATATGTGTATAGAGAAGAGGCTGCCAGGTTAGCCTGAGACGTCTTCTCAGGTATAATAATCCATTAATTGAGACTGAAGAGTGGTTGAGGGCTGTAGCTCTGGGCACAAAGGACTTAATGCTAATGCCTCCTAGCAGAGCCACTTTGGACAGCCAGTGCTAACTTTCTGAGCCTCAGTTTACTCATCTTAAAGAGGAATGAAAATGATACCTACCTTCAGAATACTGAAAGGGTTGAGAGAGATTATACAAATAAAATATATAGCACAGGGTGCAAGACGTTTTAGCTAATGCAATTCTTATTCTGATAAGTACGCTTGAAATAAATCATAGTTCCAATGCCCGGCTTGGTCTCTGATCATTACTAAAGGAGTTTTGAATAAACAAATGCATGAGTGGAATGAGCAACCTAGGCGTGACAGCCAGGGAGGGCCCTGGATGTGAAGCCGAGATTTGAAAGACCCCACCTGGGTGGCAGCAGCCACTGAAGGATCCTCAGCAGGGAGAAAACAGGGGCAAGTAGGGGCTTTCAGGAGAATCACACTGGACTAAAATAGATGGCGGACAGGAAGGAGACAGCCTAGAGATCACAAGGAGGCTGCTTAGAGCTGCAGATGTGAGAGCAGCTGAACAAGGTCAGGGCTACTAGTGCTGCAGAGAAAGGGCAAACTGGAGTGCTATTTAGGAGATAGAACTAGCAGGACTGGGCAAGCAAGAGGCGTGAGCAGGCAACATGTGCCCAGCTCCGAGCAGTGTGCCTGGGAGAAGACGCAGTCGTCGAACTGGGAGAAGCAGAAAGCTTCCCTGGAAGCCCTGGCCACCACTTCTCCTGGAATTGCTGGCCTTGCTGCTCTTTTTAGTCCCTGGGCTCATGGGGTTTGTGAGTGACCTGTCCACAGCGCAGGACACCAAGGGCAACCTGAGGGAAATTCTCCCACGTAACTGGCCTGGAGCTGACTGCTGGGGCCAGTGGCAACCACCAAAAAAGTCTTCCTCTTTGGCAGACAGGTCTCAGCTAAGGGACAGTAGTCACCCCCCCTGCATCCTTTTTTCTTTTCTTTTTAAAAAAGATTTATTTATTTATACAAGAACTGGGGTATAAGACAGATGCGCAGGAGGGTGAGAGGATTCACCAGAGACAGAGCGGGGAACAGAACAGGCAGACTGATGAAATACACTGCTGAGGGGAGCAGCAGGCGCGACAGGAGAGGCTGTTGTGCCCCAGCCAGCCGGGATCAAACCCGCGCAGCATAGGCTGTGGACAGCTTCACAGTGCGGCGCTCAACCGCCTGTGCCACCAGGGAGGCCCTGCATCGTTTTTTCAAGGGGAGTCTCCAAAACTAGTGAGAAAATAACTTCTGAAAATAGTCACTGTCATTTATTTACCGCCCCTTTGTGCCAAGCACGGTCCCCTATTTGTTCTCATTCTGCCATCAGCATGATGGCAGGAAGAATTAGCTGCACATTTTACAGATAGGGAAGCTGAGGCTCAGAGAGCTTTTATCCCTCTCAGTCTGACCTAGTTTGTCAGTGGAGGAAGCAGGATTTAAAACCATCTGACTCCAAAGTCTATTCTCTTTCCTTTATAAAATATTTCATAATCTTTAATTTTAAAAGTCCCATTCCTTCAGACATTCACATACTGCTGGTGGCAGTGTAAAATGATCAAATGCTTTTAGAAAGCAATTTGGCAATAAGAATCAAGAGTCTTAAAAAATACACATTCTGGGAATCGCTCCTAAAGAAATAATCATAAATTCAGGGGGGAAAAAAGAGTTTTATACACAACAATGTTCTTCACAGCAATATTTATGACACAAATAACTGGAGATGATCGAAATGTCCACAATAAGAGGAAGGGTAAGTAAGTTGTGATATAGCCACTTGATGCAATATTTTGGGGCTGGGGCCTTATGATAACAGGGAAAAGGCCAATGTGATCAGTGCAAAATTACCAGGATACAAAATTATACATAGCATCCCCCACTGAGGGCGCTGTAGAGCCCCATAGTGTCCCATTTTGGGTAATTCCTCCTCCAATCTCTATCAGTCCCTTCTAAATAACTCCAGAGTAAAAAAATAAATAAAATACCATTATTTAATATAGATAACACATGTTTTCTCAAACTTATATAAAGTGGGAACTAAAACATCTTTAGAAATTTTGCTAGTTCGGTTGATACGTGATATAGAATTCAGTATTAAAAAAACCCCTTTCTTGCCTTTAAGTCTCTTCTCTACAGAAATCCTGGCCTGCAAACTTATCACTCCTCTTTAATACAGTTCTGGATGCACTAGCCATGTGAGGGTGGCAGGGTGGCGTGTAGGGGGGGACACATAATGGAAAGGAAGAAAGAAAATTACATTATTTGCTGCTAATATGATTGTCTAACCTAGAAAATCTAAAGTAATCCACTTTAAAGCTATTAGGACTAATGAGAGAGTTCAGTAAGATGGTCAGTTACAAAAGAAATGTACAAAATCAATAGCTTTCTTTTTCACCAGCAATAAACAATTAGAAAATGCAATGGCAAAATGACACTATTCATAGTAACAATAAAAACTATACAACTACCTATGAATAAACTTAACATGAAATTTACTAGGTTTAAATGATGAAAACTATAAAATTTTATTAAAGAGTATAAACAAAAATCTGAAAAACAAGAGGTACACACCATGCCTCTGTATGGAAGAGTCACTATTATAAAAATGTCGATTCTTTTCAAGTTGGCCTACAAATTCTGTGAAAAATCTAGCCAAAATTACAATGTAATTTCTTGGGGAAGTCCGAAACCCTTACTTGAAAACTTGTTTGGAAAAGTACATGCACAAGAATTAGCAATTACGTGTCTTAAAAGTAATGGAGGACTTTTTCTACTAGAAAAAAATTGCTATAAAGCTATGGTAATTGAAACTGATTCTGGAACATAATTAGAATAATAGATAAATGAAATCGAAGGAAAAAAACTCAGATATAGAAACACAAATAGATGTGAATTTAGTCTATGACAAAAGGGCCACTTCAAATCAGAAAGGACAGGTTTGGGGACAATTCATTATTCATTTGGAACTAAAAGTTAGATCTCTATCTCACATCCTGCACAAAATATAATTCAGGCAGATTAAAGAGCTAACTGTAAAATAGAAACTCTCAGAGTTCTTGAAGAAACAGACTATTTTTGTAATCTCTAAGTGGGGAGGTATTTGTAGCCCAGACACCAAACTCAGGAATTACAAAGGAAAAGACAGTAAATGAAAGCTGTCTGCTATGAGAAAGAATAAAACGAAGTCTAAAAGACAAGCGACTGACTGACAGAAAAGTTTTACAAGATATAGTACACACTGCTATAGACAATGTTTGTGTCCTTCCTACATCTCCTAATTGATGTTGAAATTTAACCCCCAATTTGCTGGAATCTGGAGGTGGGGCCTTTGAGAGGTGATCAGATAATGAGGATAGAGTCACATGAATGGGATTAGTGCCCTTATAAAAGACTCCCCAGGAGGTTACCTTGCTCCTTCTACCAGGTGAGAACACCTCAAGACACTGTCTATGGCCAGGAAGCAAAGTCTCAGCAGGCACTGAGTCTGCTGGAACCTTAATCTTGGATTTCTCTGCTTCCAGAGTCATGTGAAATAAACTTCTGCTGTTTATAAGCTATTCAGTCTATGTTAATTTTCTGATAGCAGCCTGAATGGAGACACAGATGTAATGTTAATATGCAAAATATACAAAGAGCTCCTAAAAATCAATAGGAAAAATATAACCCAATGGAAAAAGGAGTCAAAAATATAAAGAGGTAATTCTAAAAATAAAATAAAAATAAATATATAAGATTATTTACTACTAATAATTGGAGGAATGCAAATAAAAAGGGAGAATAGGCATTATTTTTCTCCATTGAAATGAATAAAATTAATGAAGTTTTAATTTCGGAATGGTGTAGGGAGATAATCGGTTACATACATGGTTTTGGAAATGTTAAATTGACACTGGTTTTTTGGAGTACTCTTTGGCAGAATCAAAATTAATAAAACACTTTGACTAGGAAATCCCGCTTTAAGGAAGTTATTCTATATATGCTTCAACATGTCTATTAAGATATATGGAAGAGGGTATTAACAGTAGCATTGTTAGAAATGTTGAAAAATGCAATATTAGGCAACTTTAAAAAATAATGAGGGAAAAATAGGTACTTACACGGGAAAACATCTAATATATTCACTTAAGAAATATAAATAAACTATAGAATAACGTGTGTAAATGCAACAGGAAAAGGTCTACAAGTAACATACCCACTGCTTAATAATGTCTGCACTGGGGAGGGTAGAATTAGAGTAGGAGGCTGAGAGGAGACTAACATTTTATTTTTGCACTCTTGGGTATGTTTTGAATTTTTCATAATGAGCCTGAATTTCTATTATAAATAATGAAAAAGGAGCTATGTATCTCTATCTATCCTTCCATCTGTATATCTTCCTACCAATATATCTATATATACCTAGATATCTACATATCGAGACATAGGAAAATAGATGATACATTCCCAAAACACAGCTCTTTAAATTAAAAAACAAAACAAAGCCATGTCTAGAAGAAAAATGGAGGAAATACATCCAAATGTTCATGCAGAAGACTTTATCTAGTTTTCTCTATTTTTTACATTTTCTTTAATGATCATGTTTTATGTTTATGATGACAATAAAAAACAAATACCCTGTATTGTTTTCAAGTTGCTTCCTGTTTGCTGGGAACCAATTATTTTTCCCTCTTTTCCACTGATGCCAGTCAGATCATTTTGAAGTAGAAAGTGGGGGCTGGGCATAACTGGGCCCCACATGAGGACTTGAGAGCACTGGTAGGTGGAAAAGACCAATTAAGACTGAAACAAGTACAGATGTCTGGTGAGAAGGTTTATGTCATTCCCTTAAAAAATGACTCGTCTTTATTATAATTAGTCTTTTCCCTGGTCCCTTATTTGGGTTTTCTAAATTCCTGCTGTAAGTGACACCATCCGGTATTTTTCTTTCTTTCTGGCTTATTTCACTGAGCTCCATCCATGTTGCTGCAAATTGCATGAGTTTATCTTTTTTGATTACTGAGTAATATTCCATTGTGTATATGTACCACATCTTCTTGCTTTATGGGGTGAGTGCGGGGAGAGGAGGGATTAGGGTCAAAATAAGGGGGGGTGCAGTTGTATGGGGAATATAACCAAGATGAAAATGCATCCACTGTGCAAAAATGAAAAACGATGTAAGAATTATATAAAATAAAATATATTAAACATAAAAAAAAAAAGAAAAAAGTGACTAGTTGCTGCTTGCGCAGTAGCTGCTGTGCATTCAGTTAATGCTGTGAACTGTGAATGGATCATCAAACTGAATTTGTCAATAGAAACATCCAGGTCATATCTCTGCCTTGATTGGCTAAAGGAGGGAGGGGAGAATTTAGCAGAGAGAACTAAAATTATTTATTAAAGAACTTGGGCCTCCCCTGGTGGTGCAGCAGTTGAGTGCTGGGCTGCGGAGCTGCCCGCAGACTCTACAGTGCCAGTTCGATCCCTGGTCACCAGCAAGGGTCCCACATGGCACGCGGACCTCTCCTGTCGCCCGCTGCTCCCCTCAGCAGTGTATTTCATCAGTCTGCCTGTTCTGTTCCCCGCTCTGGTTCTGGTGAGTTCTCTCACCCTCCCGCGCTTCTGACTGTACCCAGTGCTTGTATAAATAAATAAATAAATCTAAAAAAAATTAAAAATTTATTAAAGAATTTGGTAGGAAAATACCATTCATGGAACATTTACTACATTCCCTTTATTCTCTTGAGCACCATTTCTGGCACTGTTATACCCCCTCTACAGATGGAAACACTGAGACTGGTCATTTGCCCAAAGTACTTCAGGAACCTCAGTTTATCTGATTCCAGATCCCAGGCTCTTTCCCATGAGTCTTCCAGCCAGAGGATGGGAGAGAAGGAAGCATCTGGAAGTGTGGCACGGAGGAGTTTTCACCCACAGACTCTAGAATAGTAAATGGGTCATGAATGTGTTTGAACTCTGAGGCCTTTTCCTTCACCCCAGGCTGAGTTCTGAAACTTCTCAAGACAGATCCAAAAAGTGATGCAGTGAGTGCCGGGTGTGTCTAAATAAAGGCCTTGGTGGGCGTTGCTGCTCCGGTGAGCATGAGCTTTGTGACTGCACCCGAGTGCCTACAACTTGTGGAATAAGCACGACTTCACTCAGTGCACAGCCAGAAAAAAAGCAAAACTTTCCCAAAATATTTGAATGTTGACAGCAGACTCTTTCCTTCCAATGACTAATTGGTGTGTGTGCGTGAGTGTGTGTATGTTTGTGTGTGTATGTGACCTATCCACAGAACTAACTGTTCTCTAACTATAAACTAGGTTTCACGTCCCTGATTTTCCACATCTCAATGGCTACTTGCTGAACTAGCAGGCGGCCAGCCTTCCCTGGAGTTCCTCGGGGTGGATGATGCGAAGGGAATCTCTTGCTTGCCAGCTGCAGTCTGCTGGAAGAGCCGGAGAGCCTAGCACACCCTGACGAGGGTTTGCCCCTCCTCCCACCTGAGAGGTCTCCAGGCTGTTGTCTGAGAGTGGTGGGGGGAGAGGTGGGAGAGAGTTTAGTGTCACAGCAGTGGGGCAACCACCATCTTGGAGTCCTCTGTCCCTGCTTGTTAGTGTCCCCATCCTCTCTGCAGCTTTTGGTGGCTTTGCCCAAGTCTCAGGCTCCTCAGATCTCCTTCCCCAGGTCACGTCCCCAGGTCACATGCAGTGAGCTGGGTCCCACCACAAAACTACCTAGGTCTCAAGCATTACAGCTCCTTTGTTCATCTCTGTGCTGCCCTGGTATACACTTAAACCTGCAACAGGGGCCCTGCCTATAAGCCTGGCTCCTCAGAGCAGCCAGCTAGCTGCCAACTACCAGCATTTATGCCCCTGTGCCCGGGGGCACTTTTTCCCCATGGGATGCCATTTTTTTCACATACAGAACAGGTTAGGAGGAGGTGAGCAGACTTTACTCGAGGACATCCAGGGCTTGGTGTATAAATTCCCTAGCTCCCTAGTGTGTTCTTTGGGTGGGACAATTCTAAGCCTGGGTAGGTTCCCCAGAGTCTCCCTGAGGGGTTATGCCTCAGGCCTCCACTGTGGCAGCTGTGAGCTCACACACCCTGTATTGGCTGCTGTCCCTTCTCTTCTGTTGTTACCTGTCCCTCGTGGTCTACTACTGGCACCTGAACCCTGTCCTCAGGTCTGCTTTAGTGAAAACCCAAACTAGGACTCTGGAGTCTGGGGACTAAGAGTTTCAGCTTCAGACAGACACACAATGTGCCACAAAGCAGCCCTTCTCTGCTGGGACCTCCATATTGTTGGGGTGTCCAGGTGACTGACTGGCTCCCTGTTTTCTGTGGGGTCTTCCATCTTTTCACAGGTCCCAAGTCCTGTTCTCCCAAGAGGTCCCAGATACGTCTGTGGAGAAGAGGTGCTGCCTTGTACCCCTCAACTATATTATAACCTCAATAACTTTGAGCTTCCAATTCCATGTCAGAAAAATGGGCATACCTGCCCATCTCAGTCAGTGGTTATGGAATGACTAACAGAAGTGGTGACATGGGTACCTGTGACCTCTAGTTTACAGTGATGCTTGGTGCTAAGATGGAATTTACAACAGTTGTCAGCTGTAAAATCATTATACCTCACAGACTTATTGTAAAGCTGAAAACATAGAGACTCAAAAAGTTTGAATACTTGATCCAAATCCAGATGCTGAGGTTTGAACCCATGTCTGACAATGGAGCCCTCTGGGCAACAGCCTCTTATGAAGTGAGCAGCCTGGTAGACTTGTCGGGAGATGCTACAGTGTAAGGTTTTATGGGTCAGGGATGAGGGAGGCTGAGAGAGGAAGGGTGAACCTACCTGGGAGTCTAAGACAATAGTCTGAGGCCAAGGACAAACATTGGCCTATTCTGCGTCCTCACAGAATCTGATGGTGAAGGGGAGGGGCTGTATGTTGGGTAAAATAAAGGAGGTTGGAGGCCTGGATCTTAAATGGAAGGAGAGCAGAGGCAGGGCCAGGCCCAGCCAGAGACTTTGAGGCAGGCTCTCCTCCACTAACTGAGCTTGAGCCTTGGCTTGGAGAGGCACAAGACATGTAGTTTCTTGGCAGAAAGCTGTCTGGTCACATAGGTTGTCCTTCAGAAAGACTCAGAAGGGAGTTGCTGTATCTCCCCAGGTTCCCAGTGATGGGGTGTGGCCTGTGCCCAGCCCCAACAAGTTTGTGGTCATGTTGAGCAATTTGGCAGCTGCGACCTTCGGGGATGTGAGATGGTGGGTCTGAAGCTACCCGCCTTGGGCATCCCAGGGTCTGCCCCTGAGCAGCCAACAACCCTCTTAGCTGATGAGCCCCTGGCACCTTGTCCCAGTCGGGTGAGTTACTTGTATCATCCCCAACAGAAAGGTAGCAACGTCTCCACACGCCTCAGAAGCCCAGAGGCTGGGAGCCACACAGGCCCCCAAAACCAAGCTGAGTTTTCTCTTGTTAAGTCACAGGATAAAGCACTTTACATATTAATCAGGTTAGGAATCTGAGAGCACATATCAGGGGATTGAAATATGTAGATTTTGATGATGAATTCATGCTCATCAGAAAACCAATGAATCATCCTAACTTCATTATCAGGAATTATTTGCTGGGGGAATTGGGAGGGGGTTAGGAGGGTAAAGAGAGGAGTACTGAGGGGGAGAGGATTTCTTGATTCTCAGCCCAGACCTTTTCTCTTCCAGCAACACATTTGTGCAATGGGACAACGTGTTTCTACGATGTGGTTCCTGAGCATGGCTGCATCCTGGAGGCCTGGGTGAAGATCAAGGGCATTGCCTAGTGCAGTCAAACCACAACCAACCCTAAAACACAACTACCTTTACACTTGGTTTAAGATCACCTGGCACTGTCATTCCTGAGACACTCCCTGGGTGACCTTGTACCTTGGTTTCCTCATCTGCAGATGACGGTGAAGGCCGGTAAGCAACAGAGCTTCCAGCTTTTAGGAGTGGGGATGCAGCTAACAAAAAGCAGACATAAACGGGCGTTCGAAAAAGTGATATAGCAATAAAATACGCATCCTTCCCTGCCTTAGAGACACTCTCTTCCCATCTAAGTTTAACAAACCTTGATTTATATGTATAACTAACATCTTGCTGTTTTCTTGCATTCCAAGGGCAAAGAGCCTTGCTGCAAAGAAACATCAAAACAAAGCCAAGGATAGAAACTTGTAAAAATAACATAAGAATTGTTGACCACCAGACTTGTGTTGCAAGGATGGGGTTTTGACCATAATTCAACTTCCCTTCTCATTCCTTATGACTCTATTTAAATACCCCTGCTCTCTGCTAGTGAGCAGGATGGTAGTCTTTCAGAGTCTAGTCTGCTTCCCTCTTCATTGTCCACTGAGAAATGAAACTACTTTCCTTCTCAAAATGCTATTCTCAATGGCAAAGGGGAACTGACACAGGAATGCCAATATTAAGAGTGGGAAGAGGCATTTGTAATTTTCATAGATGGTCAGGGAAATCTTCTCTGTGGTGACCTTGGAGGTGACACCTGAAAGAGGTTAAGGGTGAATTATGAGGACGTCTGGAGGGGAGAGCAGTCTAAATGGCAGGGACAGCGTGTGCAAAGGTCCTGAGGTAAGAAACGCTTAGTGTTTAAGAAACAGGAAGGTCAGTGTGGCTGCAGAGTGAGTGAAGAGGGAGAGGAAGAGGCAAGGTCAGAGAGGCAATGGAGGTAGGGAGGGGGGTCAGAGGATGTAGGGCCTGTAAAAGAGGGCATTGAGACTAAAACACAACTGAGGAAAGATGAAAAAAGGACCCAGAAGATAAAAGTGCCATGGGGCAAGTGCCTCAGGCACAAGCAATGTGGGAGTCAAGACAGGCAGAGGGGAGAGGCAAGAGGCATGAAGTAGGGTCTGTGTGGAGACAGCTGGTGCAGAAGTGAGTGCTGTTGGGATGGTCTCATGTGAAGTCTGGCAAAGTCTGGTCCAGAGGCAGGTAGCCTGGAAACATTAAAGGCGGTGGAAACAGGGTGGCCTGGAAGCCATCTTGGCTCTGCCACGTACTTGGTGAATGACACTAGGCTTCAGTGCCCTTGTCTGTGCTGCTAGCAAGTAGGTTGTTACCTACTTTCTATAGAACTTTCTGGAAGTTTCAGAGTCAGTTCTTCTGGATAAACAAGCTGTGGTCGGTTGCTTTAATAATGCAAATAAAAATCAGTGAGGTTCAGGGGACTCCCTGGTGGTGCAGGGGTTAAAATCTCAACACTATCAAGCTATTGCCAGCCACTGTGGCCTGAGTTCAATCCCTGCCGGGGAGCTGACCTATGTGGCACAGCAGACCTCTCCTGTCGTGCCCGCTGCTCCCCTCAGCAGTGTATTTCAGTACATCCGCCTGTTCTGCTCCCCACTTTGTCTCTGGTCTCTGGTGAATCCTCTTACCCTCTGCACCTCTGGCCTGCACCCCAGTTCTTGTATGCATAAATAAATAAAATAAATCTTACAAAAAATCAGGTTTACATTGAGTGTGTCCATGTTATCTTGTCAGGTGGGCACTGAGTCCCAGGCTAGGGGACTGAGGTAACCACTGAGGTAAGAAAGACCTGCCCCTCCGTCCCCCCGCACCCCACTGCACTGCTTCGGTGGGAGTCAAGGAAGACACAGTGTGTCAACCAACAGAGCTGACTTGGAGAGGCAGAGCCTGCCCACCTGGGAACCACCCAGCAAAATGGGTTCAGTTCTCTGGGGTGGGGAGTGGCCCCGGCTCTCCAGGAAGCCTCACTGGACTTCTTCAAGGGAAAAACAAATGGTTGATTGAGGTCTGACAAATAGGTATTAAGTGCTCTGCACAGGCCTGGTGTCACCTTCCCAGGGCCTTGCAGGAAGGGTTTCCTTCCTATTTTTGCAGACTGCAGACGGGGAAACCAAGGCTCAGTGAGAGAAGGTGCTGAGGTGAAAACAATATGAGGAAAGGTGAAAGAACCCAGACAATAGAGTGACTCTGCAGGCCCGAGGCCTTGTTGAGGTAGGTGACCTCAGTGAAGGCCTGGATTCCGAGCCACCTTCTTATATTGCAGCAATTACTCTTAATCCTCCCCCAGCCCTGGAGATAGATTTAGAAAGGAGGAAACAAAAGCTCAGAGAGGTGAAGTGCCTCACCCCAGGTCACACGAACACCCCTTGGCCCAGCGGGTACTTCCTGCCCCCCCCCCCCCCAGGAATTAGGTTGCTAAACAATTCTATTTCTCTTGCCATCATTCTAACCAAACATCCCACCCTCCAAATATCCACCTGGGGCTGTGGCTCTTGCTAAAGGGATCCAGTGCGTCATTACCAGACTCTGAAGAGATAAAGCATTGCAAATTGAATGAGAAAATCTATTTTCACATCGTGATGAAGACATAACTGACACTGAAAGAGTGAATTGTTTTAGAGGAAAACATAGCCCCTGGTTCTCTCCTTTTTAAAAAACTTGGGAGTTATAGCTTTAGAAAAATAGGAGCAGCTGACTATCACAGATAAAAATGCCCTTTTGCCTAATTGGATCTTTAATAAGGAATCCTAATTAATTCCCCTGAATAGAGAACTTTTACACTGGTGTTATCTCAGCCCTGTGCTGATGGGCCTGCTTATTTCTAGATACAGAATAATGAATCTTTTCCAGCCGGGCTAGGAGTCGCCAGAGACTTGTCAACTTCCCTGTGAAGGTAATTACTTGCCAAGGCATCAGAGGGAGGTGGAGCTGGGAGGAGGGCTAAGAGCTGGGGGTGGAATTCAAGCAGAGGGATTGGGGGAAATTTGGGGGGCGCTTAGAGGAGCATCCTTTGGCAAGGGCAGAGGGAAGACAGGCAGTTGTGAAGGAAATTGTTAGAGGAAGGACAGAGGCCCTGTTCGCATCCAGGATGTCATCCCCAGCTCAAAGTGAGGCCTAAGGGACCCTCACCTTCATGTGCAAAACATTGCTTGATGGCACTTGACAGGTTCTGGTCACTGAGATTGCTGCACAGGCAGCCACCAGGAGTCAGGAAGCCGGCCTGCCTGCCTCTCTCCTCGGCTGGGGCAAAGACTGGGCTGTCATTGTCTAGGGACCTTCATGGCATCCATAAAGACAACACTAAATGAAAAGGGTTATCTGGACAACTCAGGCCACAGACCAACAATAAGAAGGACGTGGCTGAATGACACGGGCCATTTGTCTGCAGTGACAGGTCTCTCCTGCAGGGGAAGGCTGCCGGCAGTCTGTCCCTTGCTTGTGGGCACCTTCTAGGCAGCTGGCAGCATGTGGCTGCCAAGGCCACCACGGGCCTGGCTGCCTGGGAAGACAGCCTACAGTTGCTCTTACCAACCACAGCCCAAAGAACAGAAGCAGCAGGAAGAGAGGGAGCTGAGTTGCAGTTGGATATGCTTGCAGGATAACCAAAGTATACTTTCCAGCCTGGAATCCCTACCTCAACCGAGAGGAGCAGAAAGTGCAAGGGGCTGGAAGGCTGAGGGCCTTGGCTTCAGTCTGCAACTTCCTACCCCTAGGACCTCGGGTATGAGACCCCATTGTTTACAGTTACTTGAAGGTGCAAAGGAAATAGCCAGTGTGAGTGCCTAGAATGTAGCTGGCTCTCTGCAAAGACCATTTGTCTTTTCTTCCTCAAATCCTCCCAGTTCTAGAAAAATCACCTTGGTGGATGTCCTGCAGGAGGGAATTTGTGGTTCCACATTTATACATGAAGTTAATCTCTGTGCACCAAGCCACACGTCCCTAATAGGGGGTGAGTAGGAAGGACCCAGCACAGCTGAATGAAGATCAGAAAGCTGAGGGATTGCTCAGAGGAAGTGCAAAGCCATGCTGTTCATCTCTAACTTCCTCCAGGTGCCGCTAAATGGTCTGGGATCTCAGGGCTGTGGTGTCAGGGTCATGACAACCTCCTGCTGTGACCTCCTACTCACTTATCCTATCTGCAGTGGCTTCCCTGACTGATCAGCCACAGAGGCTGAGCCTGTGCACCTTGGAGCCTCTGCAGGGAGACGGGATGGGAGGCTCCAACAGTGGGGTGCAAGGTGGACTGGACTGGCTGGGGGTGGAGAAGGAGGCCCTTCCAGATGCTTCAACCACATGAGGTCAGAGGAAGGACATGAGCAGGATTTAAAAACTGGGCAGCTGGCTCTGCTGAAAGTCTTTCATGCCTACTGCTTCTTGTAAGTCTACGGGAGGTCCCAACAGGATAAGTGAGTTAACTGAGGTCACAGTTTGGAGCAGAGATTGGAACAGAGCCAATATATGAACCCAATATGGACTTAAAGCCACACTCTTTCCTTTACTCTACACTGTCTTCAGAAGTGAGCAGGACGAGTCTGGGAATCTTTCCCAGCAAGCAGAAAAGGAGACCCTATTAAGTGAACCCTGTCTCAGCAAGCTCAGCAGTGTGAGGCCCAGAGCCCAGGGCTGGAGACAAAGAAGGCCAAGCCTACCCACACTTGGGCCATGGACACCGAGTGGCATCATGGGGAAGGTCTCTGGGCATCTAACTACTGGAGACCTGGTGTGAGGTTGGGGTGGTCAGCACCCAACATGGGAGTTAGCAGTCCAGGTACTCTTTCCACAAATATCTAAGGAAGAGGTTTCAGTCTCCCCCAGCACAAGTGGCACAGAATGCAGAGAGGGAAAGCTGGAGAAGGGGAAGCATCCCCCTGGAAGCAGCCTGCAAGTTACAGTGGCTTGTCAGAGGAACAGCATAGGACTCCAGTGTAATCCTAGCAAAACGGAACGCCTGATTCAAGACCAGAGACTTGCAGCAACGCGAACCATCCTGGGGCCTGTGGAGATCCAGTCCTGGGGACACTGGCTTGTAGCGGCAGGACTATGCTCTGCTGGCTGGGGATTTGGACTGGAGGAAGGCAGAGAGACTCAAGGGGAGCACCAAGAGGCTACATAAACAACAGAGTCAGGACAGGAAAGGACTTGGAGGAGCAGAAGAGAGAGGGGGCAGGTGAGGATTTAGAGTCCAGGGCACAGGGTCCAACTCCAGGCCTGGATGACTACTAGCCAGGTGACTTTGGGTAGGTTCCTTGACTTCTTGGAGTCTTAGCTTTTCCATCTGAGAAACTGGCATGATGATACATTCTTCACCAAGAGTTCTGTAGGGATTAAATGAGACGCATGTGAATCCCTACACAGGGTAACTCCTGACACAGGGTAGCTCCTAAAGATCCTTACACCCTTGATGATAATTTAAAGCTGGAGGGAGAAAGGTGATCAGAGACTTGAAGAGGCCAGACTGACTGCACCAGACCTTTCTTGAAGGGTCAGGAACAATCCCAGGAGGGGGCTGGTCTTGGATCTGCAGAGGGAGTGGTATGGGCAGAACCCAGTTGGAGAATAAAGTGTGCAAGGGAGAAGCAAGCTCAGTGTCTTCATCTGCAAGGTGGGTATGTCGATACCTAACTCACAGGTGGTGTCAAAGATTCAATGGGACAAGATAGGTGAAGTCGTTCAGGTAAGGAAGCAATGGGCCCATAGAGGCAGTCAAGAGATACTGGCCACTTTATTTACGTTGACATCTGTCCTACTGCCAATGGGCTCTGGGACAGGCAAGTAAGACAACCACCATGTGCTTTTCCTGTTGATGGTGGTGAGATGGGACTGGGAGGAGGCCACTTGGTCTCTAAGATCTCAGAGGCTTGCTTTCTTTATTCCACAAATTGTCAGCAAATCTTTAGACATGTTAGTGGCCAGGACTTTGAGGATGTGGAGATGATCAGACAACTTCATGCTCTTTGAGAGTTCATGTAGGGAGGTGGCAAGCAAAGTTCAGTGGTACGTGCCAGTGCAATAGGAGTGGAGGGGCGTGGGGTGGGTGTTGATGCCACCACATCTCAAGTTTTCAAAAAGGAGATGGCCTTTATGTAGACCCACGCCAGGCAGACAAGGAGATGAAGGTGTACCTCAAAGCCAATGGTTTGGGACTTTCTAGATCACGTTCATGTTCTTGGGCTTATCACAGAAACTGGCACAGAGTAGGCAGGCAAAAACATTTGTTAGGTGGAGTCTCTAAGGAGTCAGTGTGCTTGGTTTTGTATAATAGATGCTTGCCTCAACTTGTGCATAAACTCTAACCAAGCATCTAAGTCAAATATAATCCGGAAATTACCATGCCAAGAAATTCAATAATGAATCCATTCATAAGAAGATGAATCGCTTCAGAATGGCCAAAAATCCACCCCCTCTGTGTTATTGCTCTGGAAAGAATTCTGTTCAGGCCCAGTGTGGCTGTCAAACTTCAGTCTGCTTCAGAACTCCTAGGAGAATGATTATAAATACTGAATTTGCTTCCAGTCCTCAGAAGTTTTGCATTTAGTAGTCTGGGGTAGGACCCAGACTTTTCAGACAAGTGTTTTGAAGCTGGGAGTTGGTCGGTCCATCCTAATTTGAGAACAAGGGTTGAGCTGTCAAGTGTTGTTTCTGAAATTGGGGATATCACAGAAATGGATCCAGCTTTGGAGTTCCGGGAAGCTGCTGGGTCTGGCACCTCCCCTGCCTGTCACAAGACAGACAGACATGACTTTATTTCTGGGAAAGATGATCGAGTCCTGGGAAGCCCACTTCTGACTTCACTCTTTGGAGTTCTTCAACATCTCTTTCCCCAGAGTCTACTATGCTCCATCAGTTCCTACCACCTGGGTGCACATGGGGGTCCTATGGGAATTTAAAAAATACTGATGCCTATTCCCGTGGGGTGGGCATCAGGCCTAGTAGGTCTGGACTGTTACCTTGCATCCCTACTGGTTCTAATGGGCCTCAGGGTTGCACAAACCACACTCAATCCTATATCCCTTGCACTTTGTCTCTGGCTAGTGATCAATGTCAATGGATCCCTCTGCTTTCTTGGAGTCTCCCCCTTGGTCACATCTCCAGTGACCAGAAAAGGAATCTGGAGAAGAATGATGAAACTACATGAAGGACCAGCCTTTGAGGATGGTGGCTGCAGAGAGGATTCAAAGGGTCCCCAGTGGTCACCGAGTTTGTGCCCTGCAGTGGGAAGCCTGTTCATCACCGTCTGATTGCCTTTTCTCCTGTGTCCGTGGGGCTTGCAGGCAGGAGGCTGGGAGTACTCTAAAGACTCCTGGTGGGACAGGTTGCTGGCAAGTTGATTCTGCCCCAACCATGGGGCGGGCAGAGTGAGTTATGCCCATCAAATCTCTCACCTCATTATTGCTAGGCCAGTGTGGCTGCTTAAAGGGTTAGCTAAAACTGACATGGTGGCAGAAATTGACATCAGGTGCCAGACAGGCATTTGCTTAACAAACTGGCTAATTTTAACCTCTGTCTCCCAGACCAAAACTCTTCAAGAGAAGAGAAAAGAAAGTGATATTTAACACATTTCTATTTCTGTGCTCCATAGTCTCTCTCTGTGGTCGCAGGTTTGAGCCTAGCTGATTTCTTAGACAAAAGGGGTAAAAAAGATGAGGAAAAAAAAACACCTGACAAACCGTACCTCATTCATGTCGCAATCAGACCTCTCCTGTTCTGTTGACTGCTGAGTTTTTTTGTTTTTTTTTCTGTGTGGTTTTTTTTTTTTTTTTTTTTTTTTAAGACTGGCCAAGTGACTTGCATAATTTAAGATCCTTCCTAGCACTGATCAGCCTGCCCTGGCCAAGCAGTTTGCTGATTAATTATTAATCAGACTGAGTTTAGGATGAGTAATCAGCAAGAGTCAGGGCTAATTTGCAAATGTCCCCCAGGAAGGTTATTACTTAAAATACTTGGTGGAGAGGCTCCATGTTAACCTTTGCAATTCGCCACAGGACATTGTGATGGGTGAGGCCTCTCCTCCAGACAAACTATAACCTAGGACACCTACTAAGCACCAAACCCTGCATTTGGGGTTTATCAAGGTTCTACAAGCAGTGGCATGGGAGGGGAAAGGTACACAAAAAAGACAAATACCTAAGTAAGAAAACATCAGGTATCGACAATACCTAAAACAAAGTAAGAGGCTCTGGTAGAAACTGAGAGGTTAGATTGCATGGACAGCAAAAGGTTTTCTAAGGAGGGGAAATATATTTTTGTTTTTATTTATTAATGAAGTATTTATTAATCTTTGTTAATATTTTGGCAATATAGGCTTTCTCCCCTTGGGTGTGCCATTGTGGCTCTCCCAGAACCAAAGTACCCAGAGTCCTCCATCCCATCTGCTGCTGTCCTCTCTCCCACTTCTTGCCCTCCCCCACCCCCCAACCCCTTGTCTCTGCCTCTTCCCTCTTGGGTGCTTCAGACCTATGGTCAGTTTTCAAGGATTGGTTTTAGAGTTTGTCTTTGTCTGACCTTTTGTTTGGTTTCTCTATATTCCACATATAAGTGACACCATCCGGTATTTATCTTTCTTCTTCTGGCTTATTTCACTTAGCATAATCCCTTCCAGCTCCATCCATGTTGCTGCAAATGGCATGAGTTTATATTTTTTGATCGCTTAGTAGTATACATACCACATCTTCTTGATCCACTCATCTGTTTGTGGACATTTAGGTGGTTTCCATATCTGGGCTACTGTAAATAGTGCTGCAATAAACATAGGAGTGCAGGTTTCCTTTTGAATTAGTGTTTTTGGGTCCTCTGGGTAGAGGCCTAGGAGTAGAATTAATAGTATGGTAGATTCATTTTTAGTCTTTTGAGGAACCTCTCCACTGCTTCCCACAGAGGCTGGAAGGAGGGGAAATTTAATTTGAACTTTGCATTTCAAAAAGCCAGACTTAAAGAAATTTTTTTGTTGTTGTTGAAAAAGAGGATTTGAAAACTTTGAAGGGGAAAGATCTTAAGTGCTGGGAACACTAGTGCAGAGACCCTGGCAGGAGATCTTAACTTAGCCCACCTGAGGGGACAGGAGGAAGGTGAGGGTAGCTGGGCCCTGGCGAGTGGGGCTGAGTGATAAGAGGGAAGTCAAAGAGGTGGGCAGTGATCCAATAGGGTAGTCTCTTGTAGGATTTGATTCTGGGGTGATGGGAAGCCACTGGCAAGTCTTCATGGCTTTGATGTATAAACATCAGTCCCTCCAGAGGCTGTGTGGAGAATGGTAGAAGCTGAGAGATAAGGCCATTAAGCAGTCAGGGATGTTGGTAGTTGAGAATGGGCAGAAGCAGCCTCCTCTTGGGAGCAGACAGAGGTGGAGGAGGCTGGGAGAGGAACAGATTAGGAATGGGGAAGAGATGAGAAACAACTAGGTGTTCACAGACAGGTGAATGGATAAACAGAATGTGCTGTGTCCACACAATGGGATACTATTCAGCCTACTGGGAATGGAACACTGAACCTTCTATCATGTGGATGAACCTGAAAACATTACCCTAAGTGAAATAGGTCAAACAAATACCAAGAAATATAATTTCATTCCACTCACAGGAGGAACAGTAGTCAAATTCCTTGAGATAGAAGGTAAATCATGGTCACCAGAGGATGGGAGGCAATGGGGAGTCGCTGTTTAATGGTTAGGGAGTTGCAGTTGGCACGGGTGAAAAAAGTCCTGGCAATAGATAGATGTGTTGGCTGTACAGCATGTGGATTCCTTACACTACTGAGATGCACACTTAAAAATGGTTAAGTGTGAGAGGTCTGCTCGCCATGTGAGATTCTCGCTGGCCAGGATCGAATCCCCGCTGCAGAGGCTGCGGACAGCTTCACAGTGCAGCACTCAACTGCCTGCACCACCAGGGAGGCCTTTTAATACAATGCTTTTTAAGTCTGCTGGGAAATATTCATTTTGAGATTCCTGTTAATATACATTTGGAGCCTAGAAGATCCATCACAGTGGAACATTTCAATTGAGAACCACAGGCATATAGATGACATTGCAGTTCGACCTGGGATCTGTTTGGGTTACCTAAGAGAGTAGGTAAGAAAGAAGAGGGTCCCGGGACTCTACAGGCAGTCCACGTGCAAAGCTTGGACAGAGAGGAGAAGGCAGCTAAGGGACCGAGAAGGAAGGGCACAGGTAGCCAGCTCCATGGTTTCATGTTAGCCAAGAGAAGGAAACAGTTCAAGGACAGATGAGCAGTGTCGCATGTGGCCAAGAGGCCAATCAGATGAAGATGAAGAAGAAATGCTAGATTTGGCCTCCTGAAGGTCAATGACAATCTTAACAAGGTCAGATGTAGTGACAAGTGGGGCAGAAACTGGGAAAGAAACCTGCCTGGGCAATTGGCAGTGGCTGAATGAGGCTGAGTACTGGAGGAAATCGGTACATGCTGTTTTTATTCTGATTTTTGATGGCAAATATTCGAAAGTGTCTCTACGCTGTTAGCAATGTTCTAGAGAGAAGAAAACAATGAATGCAAGGAAAAGGAGATTAATTTAGTATGGGAAGTGGGGCGGGAGTGGAGATGAGATCTGGAGAGTAAGGGAGAGGCTGACCTTTCGTAGGAGCCAGGACATCTTGTCTACTGAGATGAGAAGCTTGGCAGACACCAGCTCACCAGCCATCTCAGCTGTTCGTCATATTCCTGCCTCCCTTGCGCTAGGCTGCACCACATGAATATTTCTGAAATGTGATCAGGAGGTGATTTGTGTCAAATCTGGTCTGGGGGGCCACCCTGGTGGCACAGGAGCTAAAGACAGCACCATCAAGCTATCACCAGCTGCTGAAGCACGAATTTGATCCCTGCATCACGAGTTCGATGCCTGGTTAGCCAGGGAGCTAAACCACATGGCGCAGCAGACCTCTCCTGTCTCACCTACTGCTCCCCTCAGCAGTGTATTTCAGTAGATCTGCCTGTTCTGCTCCCCACTCTGTCTCTGGTGAATCTTCTCACCCCCTGTACCTCTGGTCTGCTCCTCAGTTCTTGTATGCATAAATAAATGAATCTTTTAAAAAAAAAGGTATCTAGTCTGGGGCAGTGAAAAGCCCATGTTAGGTAATTCACTCTCTTACTTTGTCATGGCATTGGAGTAGGTCACCTATTGCAGATAGGCAGCTTTGATGATGGAACCTCCTTGAGTCTAGATACCTACCTGTGTGACTACCTGGCTCAGAGCCACTCCCACTGACCCATGACCTATGGGAAGCATGAGCAAGAAATTAAACCTTTGTGGTGTTACACCACTGAATCTTAGGGTTAATCAAGACAAGTGGCAAGAGATGAAGCTGGGTGGTAGGCAAGGATTAGATTAACAAGAGTCTTGTGACTTATCAAGGGCTAGAATTTCATTCTGTAGACAATGGAAGATGATTGAAAGCTTTTTGCCTGGAGCTTAACACGTCAGAGCTGCATTTTAATTACACCAATCTGGTAGCAGTGGGAAGGATGAATTAGAGTTCCAAGAAGCTGGGAGATCAGTGAGGAGGCTATTATAATTCACAAAGAAGGAAAGATGATGGGCTGAACTGGGAGAGTGGTAGTAAAGATGGAAAGATATGTTAAAGGAGCTACATTGGGAGAACTTAACAATCAAATGAACGTGGCTGGTGAGAGAGATGATTCCCAGGCTTTTTGATAACTAGGTAGTGGGAGAGATCATAAACTAAGACTGGAAATAACCCTGACCATTAGTGGTCAATTATGAGTGATGTTGGGACCTCAAGGTGGTGATATTCAACAGGTAGTTGGATCTATAGTTTATGCTCAATGAGAAGGTCAGGCTAGTGAGCAAATTTGAGGACAATAAACAAATAGGCATTATCTGAAGAGTGGATAAAATCACCCATGAAGAATGTGTGGAGTGGGCAGAGCAGTAAAGCAAGAGCAGAGTCTTGGGGCCATCTAAAGAAACACAGAAGGAATGGAGAGAGATCCAAGAAGAATCGGAGAGCGAGTAGAACAAAGGCAAAGAGAAAGGGGAGGGTTCCAAAAGAGAAAATAACCAACAATGTAAAGGAATGTAGATGTGTCCAGTAAGAGGAGACTTCAAAATTCTCTTTGGCAGGTAGCATTCAGAGTGGTAGTATTTGGCATGGGGGGTGACCTCTGATGATCACCTTGATATAAATGGTTCCAGGAAATGCTGGGTATAAAATGTGGTAAAGTAGGTGAGGAACCAATGGGGCTAGAAGACTTAGAGGCAGCCAGTGTAGACCATTCTCTCAAGAACTTGGATGACACATACCCAGAGACACTAGATTTCTCCTCCATGAAGCCACCCCATTTGGTTCAAAATAGCCCTTTCCTATGCCAGATAACAAAATCTCTTGAATGCAACAGTGCTTATTTGCCATTTCATCAGATTGTCAAATATTAGTTTTGGGTGTGAATTCTGCTTCCGTGGTGAGTCTGTATATGCCACACACTAGTCACTGGATGAGAAGGAGCTGGAATTAAAAGAAGTATAAAGTTGGGGTTAGAACGAAGGCCTGTGGTCAGTCTCTGGAAGCCAGAAGAGGCTGTAGGATCAAGAAATAGGAAAAGCCAGAGTGAAACCTGGGCTAGACAGGGGAAGCCAAGACTGAGTGGAACAGTCATGGGGCAAGTATGAATGGAGACCAGACTGGGCTTTGAACATTCTGAATGATAAAACATCATTCTGGAAGGCAGGTCTTGCTGGAATGAGGGGCCTCTGGAAGGGCTCCTTCCATCTGTCTTAGCAGCACCATCAGGCGTCTGGCAGCTCCTCAAGAGAGGTCGAGGACAACATGTTGTTGTCTCATGCCCTCCACGGTCCTGGCACGAGCCCCCTCACAGATGAGGTACTTAGTGCAGTCCTGTTGCATGCAGTCAGACTCGCGGGAGGCAGGCCAGCTGCCTGACCTCAGCTTCCCAGGCACAGAAGTTTGCCAAATCGTAAACTCTAGCAGAGCTCCTGTTCCTACAAGGACAGCCCCAGCTCACTTCCTGCTCTTCCAGCTGTGGCTCTTGTTCTCTTTCAAGATCAGATTCTCACAATGGAAGCAAGGAAGTCATGTTGATCCTCTGCAGAGAGTGCAGGAGCCCTGGTCCTCACGCTCCAGACTGGTTCGTGCCAGCAGCATGCTAGGGCACTAATCCTTTCCCACTGCTTGTCTGTGGAGCTTGTAATGCTATTTCCAACTCCGAGTGGTACAGGAGATGAGATTTTAAAGGGCTAGTTATTTATAGCCTGGCTCCTAATGGATACAACAGATGCAATTTCATGGGCACCATCAGAAGAGAACAACTTCTTGGGGTGACTTAAAGCATTGTGATGTCGGAGGGAAGGAGGAGGAAGCAAGGATATCACAAACCCAGAGGAAGGCAGGAGGCTGTGAGTCTGGGCTAGAACAGAATAGGCCCATCCCCTTAGCAACTCCAGAAGCCACTGGGTTCTGCAGCTTCAGTCATGCGCTATCTCACCTGTTTCCTGAGCATCTCTGCCAACTTGACACCTCTAAAAATGACTGAAATCTTAGAGGGCAGGCACTGGACCTATGCCATTTCCATGTATAAAGTTCAAGGAGACAAATAGGGCATTGTGATGATAGGCCTTCATGGGTCCAATTCCTTCTGCCTAGAATGCAGTACTCCAAATTCTACCCATGGAGGTCCTTCTCAATCTTTAGATCTTAACATAAATTCTACCTTTTCAGAGAAGCTTCTCCTGACCCCTGGAATTTCATGGGGCCCCTGCTATTTTCCCATCCTCTTCATTTCTGTCATGGCACTTATCACAGTTGTAGTTTAAATTTATTTTTGATGATTTTTATTAATGTCTATCTCCCCCAAGCAGACCAGAAGTTCCACAAAGGCAGAGGCTTTATCTGTCTCCTCCAGCATTGTATTCCCAATGTCCACTGGGCCTAGTTTATTTGAATAAGGGAATGATGGTGGAGAGATGTTGGTAGTAAAGGTGGTGATGGTAAGGCTGACCGTGACGATGGAGATATTACTGGTGAAGAGGATGCTGGTGCTGATCCTGAAGATGACTTCTCAGGGCCCTGCCAGGGTGTTTACCTGAACACCAAACTTTTTTCAGGCATACCTATTGATTTCCCCTGACATCTCCACGAGTCTTATCAGTCTTAGCCCAAAGATTGTGTATTAATAACAAAGGGCACCTGTGTCCCTGGAGACAGATTCCTGTCCTACCCAATTGTGGCATCAACTGCCCTTTCTTTGTGCTGGGGAGGCCAGAGAACATCACTAATCCTTACGCTACCCCAGTCCTGTTCCTTCCGCGGTAGACCACCAGTAAATGCATCTCCCACAGTGACCTACCCAGAAACCAGGGAATCCCAGACTCCTCTCCTGCTTTCTTTCCACCTTCCCAATGAACCCCAGAATCCAGCTGATTGTATGTCTGAGATATTTTTTAGAACACCCCCTTTTCTCCATTCCTTCTCAGCTGCCATAGTTCAAGGTCTAATCATCTCTTGTCTGAGCAGTCACAAAAAGTTTTATGTTTGGTTTCTGAGCCTTCTTGTTGGACCCAATTAAAATTCAGAATGATGGCGTCATTTCTCTGTTTAAAACACTTCAGTAGCTTTCCACAGCCCGTGACACCCTCTCCTAGCTGATGAGCACGGTTCTTCACGGCCCACACTTGTCCTCTTTCTATGCCCATTTCAGCCTCATATCCTGCATCCCACTTGTAATGCTCCAAACACCAGCACTCTTTGCTGCTCCACTTTGGTGGCAAACCCCTCAGTTCAACTCAAGAATCACCCTCCTGGAACAAATTTATCTGAGTTCTCCCATCTGCCCCTCCATTTGACAGAATGACCGAGTTTTTGGGTGAACATCCTTTGTTCCTGTGTTCCCAATCATGAGGTTGGGCCTGGCAAGAACATTCTCTGGCTACAATGGCTATGAGGGTTCGGCACCTGAATCAATACAGCCTAGTTAATATTCAACTGGGGGCTTTTGTGGGACCCATGAGGAAAGACATGCTTCCTTTTACGGTGTTACTAAACCAGAAGGATGAAGGGAGATGATGGTGGTTTCCTTCCCCACCTCATGGGGAAAACTTACCTAAGCATGAAAGCAACAGATAGAAGATCAAAGTCTTGGAGGGAAGAGAAACAGATTCTGAAGGTATCTGCATTCCTTGATCCAGCAGTGCCTGAAGCCAATACCTGGACTTCCAAGTTACAGAAGTGAACACATTCCCTTTTTAACTTGAGTCTGCGAGAGGTTTCTATTTCTTAAACCAAAAGAATCCCTGCTATTACATTTCTCTTTTCAGTCCCTACGGGAACTTCTTTATACTTCTTAGAAAAGTACCTAACAGATGATATTATAAAGCATTTAATCCTATCCTTCCTCTTCACCCTGACTGTGAGCTCTGGGGTCTAGCACAGCGCATGGCTGTTACATAAACATTTGTGGAGTGAATAAAGAACTCCTGAGGAATGTGGACGCTGTCATTGTCTCCCTAATATTTGGGAGAGTCTAGTTCATAGAAGGCTCACAATAAATGATTACCAAAAATAAGTAAAAGTCACAAAGAACATAAATGATCTAAACCAATGATTTGATATAGTATATGTGAATGAATAAAGAAGTGAACAGTTATTATTAACAAATCCCCACTGGCATGCTGTTCCCATTCTAATTATATCTGAATCTAATGGCTCTTGAATGAAATATCTAGTTAAAAGTCACCGAGATCAAATGGGTCTAGTTGGCTCAAATTTCATGTGTAAAATGCTTAATAATTAAAACAAGGTCTTTCAAGAAGAGAAAGAGGGTCGCCTGCAAAATTTTCAGACTGTGTATGTGTAAAGTAGATGGGGCTATATATCCCACCTTAAAAAACAAAAGAAAACAAATGAAGGGGAACAAAGAAAAACCTTCTAAGCTCTTACAAGATAAAAAGGGGCAAGCCAAGGAAATTGAATGATGAAATTGGAGGCCCAGGGAAATCGGGGCAGGAGAGCAGACTTTATCCTATTCTTCTGCAGGTGCAAGGCTGCCTAGGCTGATGGAGATGGTGCTGGCCCAGGGTGGGGACAATCTCTCCTAGACAATATCTGGGGCCATTTTCTGGACGTGTGTCTCAGGGATCAGGGGGTGCCCACTTTGGCCAGGAAGCCCAGGCAGCAGCTCTAGCATAATGCCCTTCCTGCCCGCTCACCTGCCATATCAAGGCGTACCTGACCTTCAAGGCCTGTCACAATTGCAGCCCCAGCTCAGGCCTTGCTCTCCACCCTAGGACAGCTTCCCCCTACCCCCTGGAGCAAAGCCGGGTGTGCCTTCTCTTCTTGTCCAACTTTAAATATTTGGTGGCAGCAAGTTTGTCATGGGTCCACGGGGGGCTTCACTCCAGGGATGTGGGGATAGAAAATGGGCAGGCAGATATCAAGTGATCAGAGTGAAACAAAGAGTGGAAGTTGAAGTGGAGTGAAGGGGGCAAGGAGGAGCGGAGACTGACTACAGAGGTGATGGCCGAGAAAAAGTGGGGGGAGAGGGGGCGGCTGTTGTGTTCCAGGGTTGACACAGAAATCCCAACAGCTGGCACTTTTACTGACCTCCAGGACAAAGGCGGCTCCGCCTGCGTTCCCTGTTATAGGAAAAAATTGTCGCTGCAGAGGACAGAGAGAAGCAGAGAAAGGGCAGGAGCAAAGGAGAGAGTGGAAGGCCCCCTGAACTCTGTGACCGCACTTACGGCGAGAGGCCCCAGAGATGTCCTTCCCTCACCATCTTCAGTGGTCTCCCTTGATGTCTTCTCCATGTGTTCTGGCCCCCTCCCTGACTCTGCCGTGCCTGGCTCCCCGGGAGTCCCCCGCCCCAGCCACGCACAGTGATAGCTGAGTGAGCAGGACCCACTTCTGCTTTTCAAACAAGGCAGTTCAGTGGTCCATGCAGGCTGGGCCCGGGCAGAGAATGACACTGCCTCTGTGTGCTCACCGAGGGCAGTTTCAATGACATCCCCACTCCCATCTGACCTTTGCCGGGCACCCTGCCGCCAGAGCGGTCTCCCGGTCTGCCTGGGGTTCCGGCAATGCCCCTGGGAATGGGACCAGTCAGCATGACCAGGAGGTGCCTTTCTGCCCAGTGAGACACCACTGTCCCCACAGGCCCAGAAGATGCCCTGGTGGGACCCCTACAAAGGGCGCTGCCCTGCCCTGAGTTACTAGAGATACCTCCTCCTACCTCTTTCTGCCAGAGAGAGAACTCTGATATTTGTCTCCATCCCAAGAGCATGGTACCTGCTGTGAGCCTGGAATAATGCCCTTCCACCCTCTCCAGCAGTTGACACGTTTAAACTTTCAACATGCTCTGAATATTGGTATGATGAGCTCCATTTTTCAAATGTGGAAACTGAGGTTCAGAGAGATTAGTAAATATCCCAAGACACTAAGAGGTGAGTCTGGGTTTCCAGTCCAAGTCGCTCTGACTCCCAAGCCTGCTCTCTCCCTAATTAATGCCAAGATATAGACTCAAGGCTCCCTCTTGGGGGGATTGGCCAGACCTCTCCCCTATCCTTAGAGGGAATGCCTGTTTTTTTCTCCTTCCGTGGAGCCCAGAGAAAGAGCCTGGAGAGACTCAAATGGAGAGAGAGGCAGAGGGAGGAGGCGGGAGACTCCAGGTTGAGGGGAGACTCCAGGTTGAGGGGAATCTAGTGCCTGTCAGCTTGCAGATCTCCTCAGTGGAGAGGCGGCTCTTCACGGGCTGGCAAAACTCCTACTTGTCACAGGAACATGATCCTGCTGCCCTACAGAGACCAGAACCGATCCGCTTCCACCCATCCCAGAGCCTGAAAAGCCCAGGAGCTTCGCGAGGAAACTTAGCCACGGGAGGGTATTTCCTAGAATGTGAGGGAAAGGAAAGGGGCTGCATGGTGGCTCCAGCCAACAGACCGGGTCAGATCACAAGCAAGAAAGGTCACTGAGAGAGAAATCCAGCTCCTAAGTTGAGTTCAGTGAACTAGACATGGAAGTATGTGTGTATGAGGGGGAGGTTCATCATTTGGTGATGTATATGTGGTGTTGACTTAGAGGGGGTATGTGTCAGCTGTGATTGGGGGGGGTGTATGCGTGTGTGAGAAAGAGAGAGAAAGACACATACACACACATACAAGGAGAGAGGGAGGGAGGGAGGGAGGGAGAGAGAGAGAGAGACAGACACACAGGACATTTGGTGCGGTGCATGTGTGGAGTGGTGTGTGTGTGTGGAGTGGTGTGTGTGTGTGTGGAGTGGTGTGTGTGTTTGTGTGTGGAGTGGTGTGTGTGTGTGTGGAGTGGTGTGTGTGTTTGTGTGTGGAGTGGTGTGTGTGGAGTGGGGTGTGTGTGTGTGTGTGTGCGGAGAGTGTGTGTGTGTGTGTGTGTGTGTGTGTGTGTTGAGAGAATAATCCAAACCCACCGTCTGGATTGTAACCTCCATCAATTCAAACCCAGCTTTTGCTCATGGTCAATCACAAAAAAAAAAAAAAAAAGGATATAAAGAGAAAGAAAAGCAATTACCTTTAGGGAGAGTAAGTCTGATATACTTGGGAATCTCTCACCATGTCAGAGTTACAGGGTTCAGTGCTCACCATAGTAACAGCCTTTTCTTGTTCAAAACACGCATTGTCAGATTCTCAGGCAAACAGCAAGGAGCAGCCCACTGAGAGCCGGACACACAGCACGGGCCTCCAGGGGAGTTGGGGTGCACGCTGCCACATGAGGGTGCGCCTCCCCATCTTTCACCCTGTCTGTGCAAGGCAGCCAACTGATTGCATCCTGCCACATTTGGGGCTTTGAATTGACCTCATGTTATGAAATAATGTTTTGAAGAGTGAGCCGTTCTTTTTCTAATATACTTACTTGGCAAAATAAAAAATTCTTGACCCTGTGTTCCCCCAACTGTTTGAAAATGTTACTAACCCATGAAATCTAAACAACTGGAACGAACCTCCAGTTAAAACACTCCTGTTTTTTTCCTTTGGGGGGAAGGAGAAGAGTATGGAAGTTGAGTCAGGGGCATTCCATACCACCCCCCTTCCGAATCAGTGGGAACCCGCTGTCCAGGAAAGGGAGCAGAGGATTTTCTTCTCTCAATAGTGTCACTGTCTTCTCAGTAAGCAAAGGTGAGACAGGAAGTCTCGGTCCCAGGACGGGGAGAGGGACAGGAATCAAGGACAAACATTTGCAAGAATTTTGCTGTTCCCATGGTTGGTCAACAAGAGACTAAAAACCTGGTAGCTCCAGGCTGGACAGCTGCCACACATTTCCTTGGCTCCTTGTATTTGACCATTTCAGAACTCTCTTCCCATAGCATATCACGTTGGCTGCTATGGCTAAAAGGGAGCTGCAGACCCAGAGGAAATAGCCACAGACCTCGAGGCCATGCCAGCTCAAAGTGGAGCTGTGGACACAGCCTTCTGAGATGCTCTCCTGGGTGATCGCGAGCCCCGGATGGCCAGCGAACCGCCTGCTCGGGGCTCACAATTAGCAACAATGGACTTTGACCATGTCTTCTCTCCTTGCTTTCTCAGCCAATATAGTTTAATTCCTCTGTTCTCAAACTCAGTCCTAAAATCTGTATGGACCCGTGGCCCCAACACCTCCCTGGGTCTCTCACACCTGGAGGGGGCTCCCTGGAGTACCCTTTCCTTGTTCTTCCGCTAATCAATAAACCCTGACTTCTCGCACCGGTGTCTGTGGAGCCCTATTCAGTCGTAGCCAGGGGGTCTCAAGAGCCCCCCCTTTGCCCCACCTGGGAGTGGGACCACATTGCCCATCCCTCTGACTCCTGGTGGGTGGAGCAGTGGACAGCGGCTGGTACATTGCTAACTCATCCTCCTGTTTTGCAGGGTGTCAGGGATCGGGCTGAGGGGGGCTGGTCTGGTGACAAAGTTATTCAATCCATCTTTTCTAACAGAATCTTCTGTCTTTCTGGGCCTTGGCGCAGAACTCAAGAGAACATCCGGAAATCTTAATGTATGCGGACGCGAGCAGTCTGCTCACCCGCCAGCAGCACCAAGTCTTCACAAGAATCCAGGGATCCATAAAGGAGAGGGGCAGGGGAGAGAGCAGGTTTTCTATACTTCCATCCTGAGCCTTCAAGTTTGTTTTTCCATAATTGCTATGCAAATATAAATTAGACCAACAAACGCATCCTGCCTGGCAGTGGTGACACCAACCCTGTAAATAATTATAATTTAATCTTATGGCAAAGAGTTCTGAATGACTCCCCTAACGATTTCCTCGGCTTAATTCCTTCCCCACTGAGTGACTTAATAGGAAAAGGAATACTCTTTCAGATTTGTTTCACTCCAGAAGTTTGGACAACGTGTAGACTCACACCTGGGGGGCAGAAGCTGTGGGAGACCATTTGGCCCACGGATAAACAAGTGAGTCGGAGAGGCCTTGGGGCTGGAGGAGAGGAAACTGGCAGGGAGCTCCATGGTGGCAGGTGTTTAGAGGAACAACCTAGCAAGAGATCTGAGTAAATGATGCCATGGTCAGACAGGAAATGCCACAGAGGCAGGACTGTCCCTCACAGACACCCTGACCTAGGGTGCTGTCCTAAGAAGATGGGCTTTCAAAACCGGCTAAGTTAGGCTTGAATCCTAGCTCTGTTCCTTAGTAGCTGTGTGACTTCAACCAAGTGACACAACCTCTCTGGGCCTAATTTTCTCACCAGGACAACGATGGTACCTATTTCATTGAGTTTTTATGAAGACGATATGAACTTGTGGCGGTGAGAGTATATAGAACCAGCCTGATGCAAAGTGATAATAAATGCTCACTGAATGATCCTATTATCACACCTATTATATTTGGGCAGCATCTATGATACAGGAAAGAAAGAGCATGATGTTAACACTAAGTTAAAAATGCGTGAACTGATTTTATAATATTAAGATACATGTAAACAGTCAATTAGCTTGTTTTAGGCAAAGCAAAACAAGGTCAAAGGGAATTGCATCAAAATTTTAATACTTGTTATGAACATTTCGCTGTGCCTTTTAATATTTCCCATAAAAGGTATATTTGTTACATTTAGAATCAGAAAAACAGGTATTTTACAAAAAGAGGCCAGGGATGAAGGGCCTTTAGGTTGGTCATTGGGATTCTAATTCAGTAGAGACTCAGCCAGACTTTCAAGCCAACTCCTAGCCCCAAAAGACCCTAGACAGGTTCAGAGGACACCAGTTCCACACAGCAGCCGGTGTCTTTGGCTCATAGGTGTATCTCTCTCTGCCCCCTCCAGGGTGGTAAGTGACCGGCCAAGTTCACGCAAGCTTGACACCATGGTCTTCTGACTCCTAGGTTAGCTCACCTGTCACTGCACCAGGAAATTTTAATTCTCCAGGCTAAAATGGGCCCCAAGTCTCATGGTGTGTATTTGGGAGGAGTCCCTTTCAAACAGTCATACTTGGCTTCCACCAAGTGTGGAAGGATTTGTCTGATTTTCTCACCAAACAATGAGCTCTTCAAAGGACCAGTCTCACTCAGCTGGGGCTTCTACCACATAGCCCCAGGGAGAGAGAAGGGCATAATAACTGTGCCCTGCCTCCTGTTTCCTCTCTTTCCCCCACTCTGTCCTTCCTGGGCACTGTATTTTCTGGACTCTGGCTGCTGCCCACCTTCTGTTTCATTCAGATCCTCCTCCTCACCCCAGGCCTCATGCCCTGCTTTCCCCTGGTATGGTTGTGGCGATGAAGGCTGCAGAGACCCATCTGGTCACCTCCTTCTATTGGCTTCTGATGCCCCGATACTGGCCCCCCACACTGTCACCCTGGTAACATGGCCACAAGACAACACGGAGTGTTCTGAACAGCACACCACGCCCTCCAGGCCTCCAGGCATGAAGCTGCACACTTCTTCCAGCCACCCTCAGCCTGGGCACTTCTCACGGGTCCAAGTCTGGGAGACAACAAGCAACGAAGGCCGGTTTCAGTCACCCCACTCCTCCGGAACCCCTCAGCATGGAGGGTTCCCACGGGGGGTCGTACAACAGAGAAAAGCCCAACGCTTTTTAGTAAAGCCAAATGACAGGAAGAAGGTCAGGAACTGAGGTCCCTGCAGAAACTGAGACACGCCCCTTTCCTCTCCCCAGGCTCCGGGAGTGGGAAAAGCAATTGCCACTCATAGGTCAGTTCCCTTTATCGGATGCTATGAATACATCTTCCAGAAATGGAACCATATTTCAAATTGTTTCACTGAAACCCTGTGTCAGTTTTCAGACCAGAACATTTTTAGTTTGCATGCAAATACTTGACCAAGACCCACTATGAAATTCTTCAGCAAGCACAAGTTTCAAATCGGATACATAAAACACTGTAAAAATTTATCCCAGCACTAAAAGTGTGCAGGGATTTCTTAGTAGGATGAGATTCAAAAAACAGCAGGTGGAGGAAATTGCAGAGAGGCCTTTGGCTGCAGGCCCAAGGGCCAAGGAGGCTGCCTCCCAGGAAGCCACAGTCGCAGGGACAGAGGAGGGGCTGGGGATGGTGTACTCACCACAGGGAGGAGCCTTCGGTCCCTGTGACTTCCAGAAAGTCATAACCGTCCTCCAGCTGGAAGTCAATAAAGACCAGGGCGATGGTGTCTCCCAGCTCGGCCAGGATGGTCCACGTGCAGTCGGCATTGTTATGGTACTCCGAGGGGAAGTGTGGGCTGGAGATGATGCCACTCTGACCCCGCAGGGTCCCGCCACACGCATCGTCCGCTGTGGGCACAGAGATAAGAGACTCACGTGAGTGGATCAGATTTCAAAGCCCTGGCACTCACCCTGGGCCTCACCCAGGGCCTGTGGAGAGGGTCCTAGGACATGGTATATGCACAGGATGGAACAAGATCCTAGTCTCAATTGTCCTAATAATCATGATACCAAATATTTCTTGGCCTTCCCACATGCCAGGCCCTGTCCTGAGAATCTTAGCTATTATTACTTCCATTGAGCACAGAAGGAAACCTACGCTCAGGGAGGTTAAATAACCTGTCTGGGAACACACAACCAGTTAGCTATGGTTTAAACTCTGCCCTTCAGAGCACATTCTTAACTACTATACTGCACCATGATGACCGGGAAGGAAGGAGAAATCAGCCGTCGTTCATTGCCATGGTCACAACCGCGGTGAATAGATTTCTTCCAATTAGGTTTTAGTTAAACTCAGAGGTGATAAAAACCAACAAAAAAAACCTCAACACAATTCTCTGGGGTAGGACTTAAAAAGCCCATCCCAGTCTGGCCAGATCTCTGTAATCTCCTGTCCCGGGCCAGCTCTGTCCCGCTGCTGTGCACGTTCAGACCTCCTGTCCTGGGCTCACACTGCTCCCTCTGCCAGGATGCCCAGGTCTAGAGTGACTCTTCTTGTGCTTCTAGACCCACGTCCAATGCCAGCCTCATTCACGCAAGCTGTTACTAACAACACTCCCACCTATACCCTGCAGCAGTGTGGACTTCAGACAGAGAGCCTGGTCCACCCCCACCCGGCCCATGACAAAGCCTGTTTGTCCTAAGTGGCTCTGCATTCAGCCTCCCCTCACTGTGTCCATTCTACTCTAAGCCAAGTGAGCTCCAAGGCAGCCCCAGCCAGGAAGCCCTCGCTCCTGCACCAGCCTGCCCATTCTTTTATTCTTTTTACTTTTGCATAGAAGAACTGAGGTGCAGGCCAGAGGTGAGGGGATTCACCAGAGACAGAGTGGGGAGCAGAACAGGCGGGTCAACTCAAACACACTGCTGAGGGGAGCAGCAGGCAAGACAAGAAAGGTCTATTGCACCATGTGGGTCAGCTCCCTGGCCAAGGGTTGAAGCAGTGATAGTGCTGAGACATAACCCCTAGGTGAGCAGGGAGGCCCAAAGTGCCCGTTCTTTGGGGGCCCAAGTGACCCTGGAAAACACAGACCTGATGATGCCATTCCTCTCTGTAAGCACCTTTCAATAATTCCTGCAGTCACTCAGGAGAAAGGACACTACCCTATGGCTTACCAGGGCCTATGGAGCCTCCGCAGACGTGTCTCTCCCACCTACCACCCACACCCCCACTGTACTCCTTCTGCTCCTCTGATGCACCAAGCACCTCCCTGCTTGAAAACCTCTGAACATTCTATATTTTTCTGGAACCTTTTCCCCTACATCACTGGGACTGACTGGCCCCTACTCAGTCTTTAGGACCCAGTCCAAGAGCACTTCCTCAGGGATCTTTCCAGAAACAGAATCCTCCTTCCCCCATTGTATGCTTTTCGAGCATTAACATCCTTACCTGTAATTAATTATCTCCCATTACTAATTGATCAGTAATGACATTTGCTTAATGTCTGGACAGTAAACTCCATGAGGTCAGAGCCCTGGTTTGTTCTGTTCCTGTTTCTACCACATTTCCTGGTAGATAGCAGGCACTCAATAAATATTTGTTAAAAAAAATGAAACAGGAAAGCAAAGCTTAGAGAGGTTAAGTGATTTTCCTAAGGTCACACAGTAGGTGGCTGAGACAGGGTTCTAGTTGAGTCTCTCTGGCACCAGGCCCAGAGTCTCCTCCATGACATCACACCTCTCTTCTAGATAGCAGTTTCTTAAGTCATCCTGAGATTTTCAAACTCTCCAACTGTAGTCAATGACCTCTAGACACTGGGGGCATTGAGGACTTGGGACCTCGTGACCCTCAGGCCAGAGCTTCCAGTCTGCACTGAAGATGGCACCTGGGAGGTTTGAGTCGTCCCTGCCTCCCGGGCTCCTCTGACACCCTTTTTCCTGCACCATCCAGCTTTGATTGAAGATGCTGTAAAAGTTGTTTGGAGATTTTCTCACACTTTGAACAAGGCATCATATTTCATGGTTATAACTTCAGAGTCATAAAATACAACCTTCAGCTGACACCACAGTTCTAAAATATTAATTTACACTTTCTCCTTCACTGCCAATGAGCATGCTGCCACTGCCATTAAGTCCTGTATATTCCCAGGTGCAGGTGTGTGATGCCAATAGTTACCTTTCCAAGTTTCTGACTTCATTCAGGATCAATGTTAAGAGCCACTGAAGCTTCTGTAATTAACTATAGAGACCCATCTCTTAGCCTCATTTGATATCTGTAAACTCTATAGTGACTCACAGATTTCAGGTGGGAGTGGATGAGTTTGTATCATATTTCCCCAACTCAGGGTAACCCCAGGGCACAATCTCAGATGCCTGAGTGTTTTAAAGCCCTTGGCATTGGGCTTCTGTCCATATCCCGCCCTAGAGCTGTCAGTCTCTGAGGATATGAAAACCCCAATGACCCTGGGGGTGAAGCTACCATCTGATCACTCAAGGGTAAGACAGAGCATGCCAGAGCCCCAGTGCTCCCCTTTTCTTATACTGTGTAGTTCTGTGTCTCTACTGAGAAACCCAAAACTGTTCAAGCTCATCAGTGCCCTCTTGCAGGTTTCAAGATCTTGCCCTTTTATCCTTGACTTTATTAGAGACACCCCTTCTTAAAATCAAGAAATTAACAGTTATCTGAGAGCATCACTATGTTTGCCATTCCCAGCTCCTGTAGATCCTGCCCCCAAGCTTCCCTGCAAAGGAGGTGACCGCACAGGACATGGCGTCCAATCTATTGATATAACTACTCCCCCCTATTGATCTTCACCAGAGGCCAGGCCTTGTGCTAAATGTTTCCCCTGTATTTTTTTTAAAGAGATAGGTATTATATCACCCCCACTTTAAAGACAGGAAACTGAGGCTTGGTCAGGTTTTAAAATTTGCCCACAGTCACATGGCTCCAAGTGCTGGAGCCAGGATCTGAACTGAGGACACTCTGACTTGAGACCCACGCCGTTCCCCATTTATTTCTCAGCTTCTCAGGCCTTGGTGGCTGCGATGCTGTCCTGATATGGGCCAGCACAGGCTCCTGGAAGCGCCAGGCCCTGGAGTGGGATTTCTCAGCTGTGAGAAGCCTCCTTCTGATCCCCTGTCCTCTGTCCCTGACCTGAGGCAGGAGTTTTGAGCTGCCTGCACAGCACAGACTAGCTCCCCCTGCCCAGGAGGAGGTGGGTGAGTCCTGGGTCAGGCTTCTTCATAAGAGCGAAAGTAGCCCCTGGCGGCCCTGAAGCAGCCTCTGCCCAGCAGAATGGCCCCAGGCCCTTTCCCTGAGGCTTCTCTCCTAATGAGCTATTGGGCCAAGTTAAAGAGGAAAGTCAAGGGAGAGCCTTGACCTCCAGTTGAGTCTCTGGCATCAGGACCATCGTCACCTCTAAGACATCATGCCTCCCGGCTTGATGCAGGTCCTTAGGCCAACTGGAGTCAATGATTCTGGATTGTGGTGCTGCTAAGGTTCTGGGGGCTTAAAACTCTCTGACCAGAGGTGCTGGACTACTCCAAATTGGGAGAGCAGGCTGTCCCTGGCCTGGTGAACCCAGGCAGGACATGTGACCATACGTGGGAGAAGACCTATCAGGCCCTGGGCCACCATGCTGGAGGAGCTCAGGAAGTGGTGTCATCACCAGTCTCCTGCATGGTCACAAGTTGTCACCCTTCCTGCAGTGGACAGTAGCAGTCGTGACTGGTAAGCACTTGGACTTGGACTCCGCCTGGCAGCAGCACCTGCTAACTGTGTAATATAGGTCCAGTACCTCACTCTGCAGGCCCTGGTTCCTTTGCTGGTCATAGGAGATGGCAATATCTTAACCTCTTAGGGGTGTGGTAAGGATCACATTAGATAACACTAATCTGGCACACAGTTAGTGCAGGATAAATGCTGGCCTGCAGTGGATGTGGCCATCAGAATCACCACTCACTCTCACTAGTCATTACCGTGAATCCGGCCCTCTGTTGCAAGTTTAGTTTTTATTGACTCGAATTTCACATTCAACTTGTGACTTAAGAACTGATAGTTTTCTCATTTGCAGATAAGAAAACTGGGGCAGGCACACAGAGGTTAAGTAACCAGCCAAAGTCACTCAGCATAGTGGATGTCAGTGGCAAGATGATTTCGGGTGAGCAGACTGCAGAGTCCATGTTCCACAGTAATAGCAAAGGTGGTAAGACAAGCACTGGCGATCCCAGCAGCAGTAGTGGACCATTTTTAGGAGTGGCGTGGGGGAGCTGGGGGAGCTGGTGTCCAAGCCTAGGCCTAGGTGTTCAGAATCACTCAAGGTCCACACCGTGTCCAGAAGAGTATTGGACACTTTCTGCATGCTGTTTAATTGATTGGCAGTCGGTGCTGTGACCTTCTTTGCTATGTCACTACCTTAGGGTCTCTTATCCATCTCCTGATCTCCTTTTTAGTGCAGAACTGCCCCCCAGTCACAGGATTAGTACTCTCATTTGAATGTCTCCCAGTGTCTTAAACTTCACCCAGATGAAACAAGCTTTCCTGATTCTCCTTCGGGCACACACTTCTGGTTCCCTCTGAGGCCAACCCCATTTTGGTCACCGAAGCCCCATCCACCAGCATTCCAGAACGAGCCTGGGAGTCCACCCAGACCCTTCATTCCATCAGCACCTACATGCAGTCCATCAGCGAGGTTGTCACTTGTGTTCCCAAAGCCACAGCCCAGTCTGCCAGCCTCTTTCCATTTCTACTCGCCACCCTTCACCACAATGCACACATCCAGCCTGCGTGTCTGCAGTAGCTGCTCTGCCTACGACTCTTGCCAGGCTCCCCCCGAACTTAGATCCAAACCTAAACTTCTTGCCTGGCTTCACCACAGCCCCCTAAAAATCCCCCACTTGACTCTGTTACATGGGCCTGTTTTCTCCAACATGGCAAGTGCTTTCCCGCTCTTTGCGCTGGTCAAAATGCCCTTCCCCAGGCCTTCACAGAACAGTCTCCTCCTCATTCAGGGCTCAGTTCAAGTGTTACCTCCTCAGAGTCCTCTCCTGACAACACCACCTAAAGTAGCCTTCCTAGCTACCAACTAATTTCTTCACAGCTCCTAGAAGATATGAAATGTACTTATTTGGGTTTTTGCTGTGTTCTGCTAGAATATAAACTCCATAGGATCATGGAATTAGTTCTGACATGTTCACTGCTGTGGTTCTCTGTATCTGGAACAATATCTGGCATTTCATAGCAGTCAATAAAGAAGGATTGAATCAGTGGCTGCCTGGCACATAACAGGCACTTAATAAAAAGTTGTGGGATCCTGAGTGAGTGAATGAGTAAGCGATCAGCCTGTGAAATCACTACTCACGTCCCCACTTTAAGTCAGTGAGGTCTAGCTGGTGACCTACAGCTATGAGCCAGCATGGCCAGGGCTGAACGCAGGCCTGTCTGCTCCACGCTCTCTCCATGCTGACACACTGCTGCTCTTTTACATTCCGCAGGTGCCTCCCCCCGGGGCCAGAAAATTTGGAATTCAGCTCAGGGCTTGCAGTCCAAGCTTCTGCAGACCAAATGCCCATTTCCCCAGGTCTAGTGGCAGCTGGCAGTGTTGGGCTTAAATCTCAGAGGCCAAGCATTTCTTGCTCAGTCTGCTTTGTCCCCACCACCTGTGCCTCTGAGCCCTGTTCCTTCCCTATGTGGCCTTCTTTGATCCAGGCTCAAAACTTCTCATGAGTCTGAGGCCTGTTGTTGAAATCCACATGGTCTTACTTCTTGTGAATCAAAGAGGTTCCACAAAACTCAGCATCCTCCAGGGACACCTGCCTTTGAAAATGAGCCCAGAGTGCCACAAAGCAAGGGAGGTCATAGGCCTCTTTCCCTCTGCCCTGCCCCACCTGTCCTTCGCACATACACGGGGCTGTGTCCCTGGAGCACGCCCTCTTCTACCCAGGCACCTGGCATTTCCTGTGTGAAGCAGAGTCACAGCCCTCAGCCTGCTCCAGGAAGGCTTAGACACAATGTGCTCCCGTCCCTCAGAGCTGCTGGGCAGGTGGGCTCCCAGACCAGGCATTTCCTTTTTGGCTGGTGCCTGCACAATCCTGAGGGTGAATTAGACTCGTGCAGTCATCCATTCCATCAGCAAATATTTACAGACCACTGCCCAGTGGAAGAGGTTTATGCACTCACAGATGCCGGCCCTTGAGAGTTCTACATGAGAGGAAGAAAGGCCAAAGGCTGTAATCCTCCCTGAGTATGACCGCAGCTCCTGGCAGGCACAGGCCCGGAGGAGCGCCCTCTCCTCCTGTCTGGCATGACCTCCTAAGGAAGGGCAGTTTGGAAAATCCCTTTTAGACAATCACTGACATTATTAAAGATGCTTCTCATACCACCTTGCAGCTCGTGGCAATTTAGAATAAAGAAATGGACCTGAAGCTGGGGTGGGAGGAGGCCCTGGGGTTCCTTTTGTTTCCCCCTGGTCTTTGAGCAAAGGCCACCTCTCAGTCCTTCAGGCCCCAGGGCTCAAGCAGAGAGGGTGCTGTGATCAATTAATTATGTCTATCATGGACTGGGAAGAAGGAAAAGAGACGTATGCCAAGTCTCTCCCATCCCTGGTGGAGACAAGCACAGGATGTGAGAAGGGGGTGGGAGAAGGGGGTTGCTTCTCCCCAAACTAGTCTTTCAATACTAATTACAGAAAGGCTTTCTAAGAGAGAAGAAAAACTTGACTGCAAGACGAGCTACTTGTGCCAATCATTTCTCAACTCCTTGAAATGATTTTCCCAGACCTATATATCTGGGTGTTCTGGCACCCATGAAATTTAAAAAGGAGAGGTTTAAGAAGAAAAAAGTGGTCAATAGTGCAAAAAGCTGTTGAGAGATCAGAGAATATATAGGCCAAAACAGTTCCTATTTGCCTGGGCAACCTGATGCAGGATATTGGGGGCAGGAGCCCAGCAGCAGAAGAATGAATGGGATGGAGTTTTTAAGATGCGGGACACTGCTTGGGGGTGTGGGGAAACCCTACCAAATAGCATCAAGTATTTGAAAGGCAGTTAAAAATATCTACATGCATTCTAATCTGAATTATGTACACATTCATAATATATGCACAAATGTATATGTATTGGAAGAAGATGAGCAGGGAATACATGGAAATTGTGGTTAAAATGGGTAAATTTTGTTTTCTTGCTCTTTTCTGTATTTTCTCAGATCACTTGAAAATAATCATGTGTTATTTTTGTCATCAGATAAGAGATATGGGAAGTAATTTTAGAAATCGGCTGATTACTGGGGGTGGGGGAACCGTAAGAAATAGGCTGAGAAGAGGGTGACCAAGCAGCTGGTTTTGCCAGAGACAGAGGAAAGTCCCAGCATGGGGGACTTTCAGGGTTCAGAATGAGAAAGTCTGGGGGAAACCAGGACAATGGGTTACCCTGGCTGGGAGGCTGAGGCCAATGGAGCACTAAAGGTGGGAGGGTGTGTGAGGGAGGGGACTGCTGGGGTAAAGAGGTTTTGAGGATGAGAGGAGGAAACCATTAAATAGGGAGAAAAGTAAAATTTATAGGAAAGAGAAAAGAATAATTGCAGGGTGAGGTCAGTAGGAAAGCAGCCAGGGAGAGCGATCCACGCGCAAGAGAAAGGGTCTTTCATAGGAAGAGAAACAATGCTTCTTCTCGGGCAGGAGGTGAGGGCAGACTGGCTAAAAATAACTTTGTTGATGTAGGAGGAGGCCGAGGGTGAGCACACCTGAGAGCCGGTCAGGTGAGGCAAGAAGCCCCTAGAATGCTTGGAGCCCCTGAGGACCCTCAGTATCCAGGGGTGGGTTCCCCACAATGGGTACCTCATACCCTGCTGCAGTGATGGTGTGGTTTCCCCACTGGAAACTGGGTCCCCCTGGAAGCCCCACCATCCCCTCCCAAGAGACTGACCCTTTCTGGCCGCCTACCTCTGCAGGAGGGCAGGGGGAAGTCCCACGTGGCGCTGCTCTCGGAGCCAGCGTGGCAGGTGAGCACGGCATGGCCCTCCAGGAAGAAGCCGGGGTTGCAGCTGTAGCGGACCTTGTCGCCGAGGTTGAAGGTTGAGCCCTGCTGGATGCCGTTGGGCAGCCGCCCGGGGTTCCCACACGTGTGACTGGGGAGAACTGCCAAGGGAAGGAGACACACAGCCCATCAGCAGCTTCGAGGCCTGAAACCTCCCAGCAGCCCCTCCTGGGGGCAGTGCCCCCGGCTCTCCCTCCTTCTGAGGGCAGAAGCTGGCGCTCTCAGGGTGGCCTAGTCCCTGACTCCCCACGGAGGGCTTGTTTAAGCAGGACCCACGCCGGCAACTTAGTACTGGACACCAGGTTTTGCCTTTTCTCATGACCAGCTCTGGACATGAATTATGTCCACCCATCACTAGACACACCCCAGGGAAGTCACTTTAATCTCTTGGGTCTGGCTCTGATTTCAGACTCCACATTTCCCACCAACGCCACGGAAGGGCCCCAGCGCGGGGTATGGAGTAGGTGCTCATTAAACCCAATCTCCTTTCTTTCATGTGCACTTGCCCCGGCAGCCAGAGGGGAACTTTGGCCCAGCAGGTTTGGGGGAGTTGAAGGGGTCATTAGTGCTGAATACGCAGTGAGGAGGGAAGACGAGAACCTGAGTTCTGATCAGACAGCCACATTTAAAGGGGAAAATGGGAGGATATGACTTCAGCATGCAACTGGAGCCCAAGCAAGCCAGCTGGGAACGCCCCCTCATTATCCAGGGGAAACGGTCCTGGTAAGGACAGGAGCACACCACAACTGGCCAGTCAGGAGGGAGAGAGCGGGTAAGGCACCTCTGTTCCAAGGTATTCGTTCAACCTGACCCATCTCCCCAACCTCTGCTTTAGTTGGAAGTGCCTTGCCTTGGAGGTTACACCTCCCACCATTCGATGATGCCCCCGTGGGGTGAGAACAAGGGGCTGCAGCCACATCCAGACTGCCAGCCAGGTATGTCTTCATTAAACTCACCCAGCGATGATTTACTGAGACACCCCTGAGAGGCCAAAAAGCAAGATTTGGAGTGGCAGGGCTTGGGATGCATCCTAGCCTGACAATTTACTGTCTGGGGGACCTTGAGCAGGTCTCTCAACCTCTCTATGCCTCAGTCCTTATCTCTAAGATGAAGATCACAACAGAACATCCCTGTCACATGGTGGTGTTGTGATAATTGAACGAGCATACAAAGGGCTTAGGATAGAGCCTGGCACACAGTAAGTACAGCACAAGCAAATCTAAGCTACCGCTCTAGTGGGACATGTGCATGTTTAAAATGTTAAGTGTTATGGTCAGACAGACACCAGGCAGGAAACCAAACCCAATCTGCAGCAGTCAGAGATGAATTCCTGGAGGAGGTGAAATCAATGCCAAGCCCTGACAGATGTAAGAATCAGGTAAGCCAAAGAGTTGACCAGGAAGAGGAAATAACATGTGCAAAGGCCCTGTGGCCAGAGATCACCTAGGAACTAATGGTGCCTGGAGTGAGAGGAATGACAAGGAAGGGCGATGAGGAATAAATATGAAGAAGTAGAAATGGCTACCCTGGATGCTAGAGAGCTTCCCAGGCCTTTGCAGTTCTCACTCCTGCCATGATACTGTCTTCTAAGACTCACTCTGCCAATACTGATGAACTCAGAATCTGCAGAAAGAAGGCTTTCCCTTCCTCACCTCGCTTCCTTTTCCAGGAAATAGCTTGGTATGGAGGGAAATGGCAAGTTTTGGAACCAGCTTGATGTGGGTCTGAAATCAGGTGCTGTCATTGTCTTACTGTGTGGCCTTGAGTCATGTGACCTTCCTGAACTTTAGTTTCCTTAACTGAGAAGGTCAATACCTAGCGGTTGAGAGCGTCACTCATCATAATGGACACATCTGTGACACAGCAGGTGTTCAAAAAATAACAGATGCCATCATTCCACTGGGCCCGAGGGCTATGAACACAAGGGTCTGGTTTGGTCCATGAGTATATGCTGAGAGCCTAATATAGTGCCTGGAACTTTTAGGGACATAGTTTTGTGCTCATGAAGTAGTTGCTTGGGGAGAATTATTCACGTATTAATTTCTTCATGAAAAAGAAATATATCGTGGGTCTCCTGTGCTGGGAATACAGCCATGAACTACTCAAAGCAGGTCCCTACCCTCAAGAGACGTTGAGAGAGTTACTTTCAGGACTGCAAAACTCTTCTCCATTCATTCTCTACCTCTGGCAAATGAGATGACTGACATCCCACAGAGGGCCTGTTTAAGCGGGACCCACACCAGCAACTTAGTACTGGACATACAGGTTTTGCCTTTTCTCATGACCTGCTCTGGACATGAATTATGTCCACCCATCACTAGACACACCCCAGGGAAGTCACTTTAATCTCTTGGGTCTGGCCCTGATTTCAGACTCCACACTTCGCAGCAAACGCCACGGAAGGGCCCCAACGCGGGGTATGGAGTAGGTGCTCATTAAACCCGATCTCCTTTCCTTCATGTGCACTTGCCCCAGCAGCCAGAGGGGAACTTTGGCCTATTCCTTAGGGTATAGCTGCGTTCCTCCAATCCTTCATCTTTGTGTGGTGCATGCTCCCTGTGTGTGCCTGTGTCCAGGGTGCACCGTTTTATAAGGACATCAGACATACTGAACCAGGACACACCCTGAAAGGACTTACTATCATCACCCTGTCCGTTAGCCCAGGTTAGCATTTCCCATGATCTTGCTGCTGGCTTTTTAGCATTCCCATGGTCCCACGCAGCTGGCTTCCTGGGTGTTTCCCATGATCCTGCACTGCTGGCTTCCAGCAGAGGCAATCACAGTGACGTGTGTGCTTGTGAGTGTTGGGGGTGGGAAGGGCGGGTCAGGTAAACACTTGAAGAAGAAAACAAGCTAAGGTAAGGGGAGGGAACCAAGCAGGGGAAGTGGGCTGAGAACTGGTGTAAAACTAACGTTTCATTTTCCGCAACTAGATGCAAAGACCCAATTTAATTAAATTACTAATGTCAAATTTTTAATGAACCTGCTTCTGCTTTGGGCTTTTTTCCTTCAAAATTAATGACTGGAACGTCACTATAAATAAAAGTCGATTCTTTTTAAAAGTCACTCTCAGATGCTCACTGCTCTTTACTTAATGAGCTGCTCACAATCAGACCACTCTGACCTGGCACCTACACTGGGATTTGGGGGTGATAAATAAGGGCTCATATCCAACCCCCCCTCCTTTTTCATCTTGAGCTCTGCTCCTGAGAGACCAAACAGTGAATGGAGAGAGGGTAGATGTTGGTTTCAGACAGACGTAAATTCAAATCTCAGCTCATCTGCCTCTAGCTGAGTGATCTTAAGTCATAAACCTGAATTCTCTGGACTTCAATTCTTCATCTGAAAATGAGGATCCTTTTTTTCCCCTTGGTGGAGGATGGGGGAACGTATATGTTTGCTGTGGCTGCTGTAACAAAGTAACACAGACTGGGTAGCTTAAAACAAAGATACTTATTATCTTACAGGTCTGGAGACTAGAAATTCAAACTCTTTCAGGAGGGTCAGGATTCCTCTAAAACTTGAGGGCACCTTTCTTTGTCTTTTCCTCACTTCTGGAGGTTTCTAGTAACCTCTGGCATTCCTTAGGGTATAGCTGCGTTCCTCCAATCCTTCATCCTTGTATGGTGCATGCTCCCTGTGTGTGCCTGTGTCCCAAGTGCACCGTTTTATAAGGACATCAGACCTACTGAACCAGGACACACCCTTAAAGTCTCATTCGAATGTTGTCATATTCAAAGATCCTATTTCCAAATAAGGTCACATTCACATGGTACTGGGAGTTAGGATTTCAATCTATCTTTTTGGGGACATGATTCAATTCAATGGCTTTTTGTGCAGATTAAATAAAATTAGCATCATCAGGGCCATTATGGCAGGCCTGACGTTTTGGGGCCTGAGCTACACATTTTTTTAATCCTCAGGACAATACTCTGGGGTACCTATTATTGTTTTATAGGTGAAAAAAGTGGTGGTGCAGAGAGCTTAAGAGACATGCCCAAGGTCATATTGCTAGAAAATGGCAGAGTTAGGCTGTGAATCTAGGTCTTTCTGGCTCCTATGTTCAGGCATTCCTAGTTAGAATGAGATTGCTAGGGCTTTTGGCAAAGAGAGAACACTCAGTGCCTGCACACAGTAGGTGCTCAATAAGCAAGAGTGAGTTGCCTTCTTCCTTTCATCACTGTTGGCACTGCAACACAAAGAAGGCTGATTACCTGATTGTCCAGCTTTAATAGTCTGTTTTATTTTTCCTATCTGTTTGCCAATCTGTACTTTTTAATAATGTCAAGGGCAACATTTAAAGTGCGGTTTTTTGTAATGTGTCTGATGCTCAACCCGCTGGACAGACACAGGAGATGGGAGATAAGCCACAAAGCGAAGCCTTCCTAAGGCACAGTGTTCTTTGATTTTTTTTATTTTACCCGTGTATTTGGCATAGACATTATAACCCTTCATGCTCTCCTGTCTATAAAACTTCCCTTTGATTGCTTACAAAATGAAGAGTGGGGTATTTACATCCAACGCAGCCCAGAACAATATTATTAAAGCTGTGCCTGACATTGAACAATTCCATTGTAGATTAGCTGTGGGGAATTTTGTCCCTTCTACAAAGCCTGGCTCTTGCCAATCAACATAATATTCTCGGTGATTGTATGACAATGAATCTCCTCTGTGGTTGGAGTGCAGCAAAAGCTACATCATGCCTTTTTTTATTTTTAATTTGAGACTTTAGTCTCCATGTTATAATGAAGAGCATTTATGCTCTCTGGACAAGCACCCTCCATATGTTTTGATTTCTTGACTTCCATCGAGTCACCTGTTTCATCTCCATGTCCATAGAGTTGAGGCAAGGTGACAGGATGGCTGGGCTGGAGGACGTAGGGAGGGAGAAAGATTTGTTTCCACAATCATCCGCAGAGAAAGAGAGATGAGGCAGCCCAGCTTTCTTTGCAAGTGTGCGTGTGTTTGCATGAGTGTCATTGAGGGAAGGGATAAAAATCACTATCTTTTGTCTATCGACTCTGTGCTAGATCTTTCTGCATCACGTTATCTTAGCTAATCGTGATTAACTCTTTACGCTAGTTGTCTGGCCTTGTAAACATAATTTATTGTACGCCATTTGCCATCTTCAGTGTCAAGGGCTTTGTAGCTATTTCCATCCCCACAGAGTTGTGTCTCCATTTCCTCTCCTACCATCTGATGTAGTCTATATTTACACATCCATGTGTTCCTTGTTTGTCTCACCCTACAACAAGGTAAGCTCCAGGCCCACAGACATTTTTTTCAATTCAATATCCCAATCCCTAGAACAACGCCTCATGTGCATTGAATACTTCCATAAAGGTTTATTCAACGACTTAGTGATCTTACTTAACCCTCCCAACAATCTATTAAAAGAGGTACCATTATTATCACCTACTGAGAGAAACATGATTGCCAGAGATGTTGGGGCATGCATTCAAAGGCCACACAGTCAACAGGGGATTAGATCTGTGCTTGGCTGCTGATTCCATGTATTCTCTGCCTGCAGTAAGCTGTGCTTGCACTGACCATTCCATATAGAGTCCATGGTCATGGTCATTGGCATACCTTGAAACACCCTCATTTAAATTTGCACTCACACTCATTTTCCTTGGATGACAAGGGGTGATAACCAAGTCAATCCCTAGCCTGATTCTGTATATTTCCAATTACCTGTCAATCAAACAATGGTAAGGGGGTACTAGGGTCACCCACAAAGTCACTGGGCCCTGTCCTGCTGGGCTCTCTCCCTGACCAGAGTCGGGGACATCCTTTCCACCATAGCCTATACTCTTGGCTCATGTTTGTGATTTTGAAACCTTCCACACTAGTGTCCCAGGCAGCGTTTTATATAGATACTGATGTCTAGGCCTGCCCTAAACTTACTGAATCAGAATTTCAGAGGTAGAACCTTTAGGTGACCGCAAAGCAACTCACCATAATCTATTCATGTGAGTTATTCTATTAGTTCAGCTGAACAGTATCTCTGAGCGATAAACTGTTCAATCTCCAGGGTCGTCCTTGTTGCCGGGCTTTGACTTCTGGGAGCAGCCAGCCTGGCTTCTCCCCTGTCTCCATAAATGTCTTCCCTGTCCTCCATAAATCGCACTTGCTATATATCCTTTCTGCTTATTTGAAGGCCCACATCATCTCTCCCCTGGACTTCTGCACCCAGCTCTGATCTCCCTGCCCTTGGCCATTCCCCTCCAATGCACTGCCCCACTGAGACCAGACCAAGCATTCTAGACCAAATTCACCATGGGCCTTCCCTGTTCATTCCATCAGACACACATGTGCCAAAAGTGGATTTCCCACCACTGAGCTGCACTGGCAAATGCAGGCACTCTGGCCTTTTCCGTAATCCATGCAACAATAAATAACAATTTGAATGACTTACAAAAAAAAAAAAAAAGGAAAGAAAAGAAAAAGAAAAGTTTGACAACCTTCCCATTGGCTGTCAGAATAAATCAAACCTTAGGCTCACACAGACCCGTTATTCTGTGATCTGATCCCTATTGGCATTTCCTGCCTTATCTCCTTCTCCTCCAATCTTGTCCTCTCCACTGCTGCTATTCTAAACCCCAAGTATACCTTGCTCTTCTCTCAAATCCTCCATCTGGCAAACTCCTCTCAGCCTTCAAGGCCACACTTAAGTGTCACTTCCTCTTGACACCTTTGATGTACATACTGTAAAATCCCTTAACTATACATCTGATAGAATATAAATTTGGGTAGAATGTCATTGGCAACTAACTCCCAGAGCCTGAGAATCCGTGACCCATTAGCCAGGCTGGCTCAGGTCATTTTGTTAATTGAACAATCTCACAAGGCTTTGTTTTACATGATTGCATTCTTTGGACCCCACTTACAGAGTTATGTCGGGAAAAATCTTGCTCTTCAATTCGTGCACTTGTCATGCAACATGGAAACTCATTCATCCATTAATTTACAACACTCTGGCTTCCATACAAGAACTGAGCCTGCTTGTACTTGTTTGCTTAGGTGTCCATTTCATCTCTGGACTCCCCAGAGGGGTAGGGATGACGTTGTATTCTTTAACTATCTAGTGTTGATTCATTCCTAGCATGGAGAGAGAGCCCTGTTGGAATATTTTGAATGAATAAAATAAAAATAAGCATGTGTAATATTAATCATCAATAAGCTAGTACAGGGTTGGCAAACTTTTTCTGTCAAGGACCAGATAGCACATATTTTTGGCCATGTAGGCCAGGCCATATGGCCTCTGTTTCCATGACACAACTTTCCCGCTGTTGTACAAAAGCAGCTCAAGACAATACATATTTCAATAAAGCTTTACTCATAAAACAGGCAGCTGGCCCGTGGGCCACAGTTTGGCAACCCTGAACCAGTGTATGCTCAGCTATGAACTTATCTCAGGTACACAGTTTAGATCTCAGGAACCTCCCCTTGTCCCATAATAGAGAAGTAAACCTGAGAAAAGATCCATTTGGCAGGGAGTCAAGGGTGCAAAGGGGCTGTTAGGGGAGTGGGCTGCCCAGGGGAAGGTCCTGGGCAGATGGTAACTGGCAGGAAAGGGAACAAGGAGAAGACAGGTCAGTGGTACATAAGGACCGAGAGCAAAATCAAATTTTCTTTCCCTTGCAATTTGGCCCTGGGAGAGGTGGCATTGTGCTGGGTGCAGGCAAAGGTGTGCATTATTTAGTTTCTGCTTTTTCCCATTAAAATTGGATTTATTTTAGTCCTCATAGCTACTCTTTATTTATGAAGCCCATTTTACCAAAATGAGCTGAATTTTGTGAGCTGCAGGGTCACAGAGCTGCTAGTGATCATAGTGACAGTCACTCTCTGGATGTTTGCTCTGAGCCACCCACCTGCTCAGTACTCTATCTGTAGTCTTCTATTTCACCCTACCCTGAGAGAGGCCTGTGATTGTCCTCTTTATACGAGAGGAGTGAGCAACAGCAGAGCCAACTCTGGCCCAGGGTCACACTGGGGCTTCAGGGATTGACACCTGAGGCACTAGACCTCAGCGCCTATGTCCTTGTGGGGTCTAAAGCTACTGGTGACCCCTAAGGGATGCAGTGCTGAGACAAGAAAGAACATCCCAATCTGTTCACAGGCCTGTCCTCCGACCCGGGCCGGGCCAATCAGTTTTTTAGCCATGACCTTGATGTTTTCCTTGTCTCAGCACTGCATGACTTAGGGGTCTCCAAAACAAAACCTCGTTGGTTTTGCTGCTTTCCCAGCAGGGAGATCCTGCACAGGATTTCTCCCTGCCAGGCCTGGAACCTGCCCCACTTGCCCCAAGTAGATTCCTCCTGGGCCCCTGTCCCCCGCACCCCAACTTGCTGGCGGCCATGAGTATGGGATCCTCCTTGATGCTTCCTCACTGCAAGCCCGAGGCCTCCACTCTTTCTCCTGCCATTTTTTAGAAGCAACACCAGGAGGTAGCACTTAGGCCCCAGAAGAGAGTTGCCAGTGAAAATACAGGGCGCTTAGAGAAATCTAAATTCCAGAGAAATGCAAATACGTTTTTAGTAGAAGTACATCTTGTGCAATATTGGGGATCTACTTACACTAAAAATAGCTTATTATTCAAATTTAACTGGGCATCTTGCATGTTAACTGCCAATTTTGGCAACCCTACCTCCAAGGATAGTCTCCTCAGCTCCTTGAAGAGCTGGGGATTTCTCTGGGGAAAAGCAGGGAAGGAAAGGACAGAACTAGCCCTGCTTTTAGGGAAGTGATATGGGACCAGAAGAGAGGCTGCAGAAGGCAAAATTCAGAGCAAGTTGTGGGGTACAGCGGGACTCCAGGGGAGCAGTAGGCTGTGCTGCCGCCCTCTCCATCCCCCAGTCACTGTCTCAGGGAAGCTCTGTGTGTACTTCAGCACCATCAAGTCCCTCCTGTTTCAGGAGACTGTGGGCTTGCCCCTCTCCCATGACAGCTTTAGGCCAGCACAGGTTTCTGTGACTCAGTCTCTGCAGACCTCTGCTGCCCCCAAGCCCCACTGCTCCCCACTTAGCCCTGCACACCCACCCCCAAGCACAGGATTCTCCAACTTGTTTCAACTGAGCAATGCACAGGAATCCATGATTCCCTCTGGGGAAACACGGCAGGTTTCTGTCAGTGTTAAGCTTAGAATAGCTAAACATGCAATTCTGAGCTAAATTTGATTAATTGCAGAAAGGGGTCTGGAAATATTTCTTGAATAATGTTCCATACAATGCTGGCTGAGAAATAAATTACAGGAGAAAAACATTCAGTGGGTCAAGTAACTCTGGAAAATACTGCAGAAATTCCCTTCTCTTGATGAAATCAATGCTCACAAGTTTATCTGGGAGATTCTACAGGAGGAAAACCTGTTTAACCTTGCTTAGTCCAGAAACTCTAAAAAAATGTGACTATAGAGACTCTCTTTCCCCTTTTTTTCTTTCTCAGAAACACCTATGAACTTCTGAATTATTCTGTGGAACATATTTTGGGAACAGCTGGATTCTAGCTTAAGATTAACCCAAGTTTCTTTGTTTTCTTTATCAATGATCCTCATAGTAAAACAACAGAAGCAATAATGCTTGGCATTTACACAGAATTTTCCAGACTAACATGCATTTTATTATCTGCCAACAAGGTCCCCCTTTGGCACATCCAGACTATGTTTTACTGGGGCTGGGAGGGCCCATGGGTCAGTGGATTTGGGGAATGGCATCAATTCTTACCAAAGAGATAAACTTATCACTTCCATCTGGATGCAGCCTGTTATGGAAGGGCAAAGGCTAGGCTTTTTCTTTCTACCTGGTCACGCTCATAGCAGAGTATGTTTGTCATTTGATGGGAGCAGAATGACCTCTAGGCCTAGCGGGCTGGCTCCCCAGGGTCTGTGACCAGCGCCAGCCATGTTTGGCCCTTAGCCCTGCCCAGCTGTAGACAGGAAGGCAATCCTAAACCAATACTGGCACCGAAGCTGGCAGAGGAGGAGGTTCTGACCTGGCAGGTCAGGGCCCTACCATGAGGCTGGACTCCCTGAGTGAGAATGCCCAGCAGACTGCCCCACCTTCAGCTGCAGAACTGGTCTTGCTTTCCCTTCAACCTCCACCAGGCTTTGCAGCCTCCTCCCAAGGCTGGGTCTCAGTCCTGATCCTGTGGGCTAGCATGGAAGTGCTGCCTTTGGGCACCAGTAACATGTGGGATGTCCTGGGTGATACCCCACTTGCCAGCTCCAGTCTGTGGACCCCCAAGCCCAGAGCACCTATTTCCTCTACTTGGTTTCCTGTCCAGGGCTGGGAGCCCCAGCTGACCTCACAGCCTCGCTCTTCGTAAGGCAAGAGACCGTTTAAACTGTATCCCGCTGAGAAGCACATTGTTCCAAGACTCTGGACTCCCTGGCTGCTGTCTCGTTAAAAATTACAGGAGCAGAGAGAAGAGGGGTGAGGCTTCTAACCATCCTCATCTACCTACGTCTCATACCTTCTGCAAAGGGTGGTGGATGCCGCGACCACAAAAGACTTGATTGAAAGCACACCCGAGTCCCAGAGGATGTCTGTGAACCTCCTCGCTTTCTTCCTCATCACCAGCAGCACCGCTTACTGGCCACTGCTATGGACTAAACTTGCATTAAATCCTGTTGCATTTAATCCTCATAATAGCACCGTGAGGTGGGTTCTGTCCTCATTTGACACGTGAGGAAACTGAGGTCCAGAGGGGGTGAGGAAGTCCCATCCACATGACAGGGAACCAGGGAGCTGGGAGGATCCCCCCCTGCCAGCCCGACTGCTACAGCATCTTTCTCAGCTGCCGCATTACACCCAGAGGCAGGGAGGGGGTCGGCAAGGCACAGGCTGTCTCAGTGGCTTTGAAGTTTCTTGGAGGCTCTCTCTCCCATAGGTCCCCCCAACTGAGCCAAAGCTGGTAAACATTTTGCAGTGCGAGAACCAGGAGCAGTGGGGAGGGAAGGCCTCCTCTTGCCTATCCGTTTTTACTCATCTCAGAACCCAAAGCCTGCTCCAAAGCCTTTGCAGGGGTCTCGGGCAGGTGGGGACCATTCATCCAGGCCCTCCAGGGGTCACAGATGCAGGAAGCTCCTCACCTGGGGGACCCTGCAGTCTCTCACATTCAATATGTACAAATGCATCCATTCAAATACTCTCCCTCAAACACACGCTCGCACAATCTCATGCACAAATAGGCATGTGCAACGTCAGGCATATCCAGGCTCATCTGTACAAAGCACTCTCACATGACAACAGGCACTACTCGTTCTCCCACACAAGCAAACAACCCATGCATCAAGATAACGACCTGCTTTGGGATTAGCCTCTGATGGGCTCATTACCCTTTCTCATAGATGTCTCCTCTACAGCCAGAGCGCCCTTCGGAAGCCAGTCTCTGCCCGCCGCACTGATGGGTCTGCCTTGTGTTTGAGTTCTTGTCATCTGAGGCACAGCACTGATGTGGGGGTGGGGGTGGCGGAGGCAGGGAGCAGGAGAGAAGAAGCTGATCTGACTCTACAGATGCTTCCAGCAGTCTCTGACTCGGACTGTGACCTGTGTGTGGCAGGGATTGCTGGGCCCAGAGGCACAGAGGTTTGGAGAACCCTCCTTGCAGCGGGTTAGCAGTTACTGTACAGCAGGCAGCCTGGCACAATGGTTAGGATGGTGGTCTTGGGAGCCGGATGGCCAAGTTCAAGTCCCAATTCTGTTACTTAATGAGCAAAGGACTTCACCCTCCTGTGTCTCAGTTTCCTCACCAGTAAAATGGAGAGTAACTACACCCAGCTCAGACAGCTGTTGAGAGGACAGAGCAAGACAAACCTGGCACATAGTAAATACTCAATCCAAGTCCCTGGGAGAAGATGCCAGGGCAGAACTGAAATGAGAAGCTGGAGATCGTAGCTGGAGAGAGCAGATGGGGCCTGCACTGGAACGTGGGAAGCCAAGCTGGCTCTGCCAGGCAGGTGGCATCCTTGGAGCCACACCATCTTACCCAGCCAGGCAGAGGGTTGCTGCTTCCATCTGGAAGACCCTCCCTTGACCTGGCAGGAGTCACTTGTGAATTATCCCACCAGCTCCGGGCCCAGCTGGTGTCTGACACTGGCCAGAACTTGGTCCTCCCAGGCCCTGCCCTCAGCTGTCACGGACCACCAGCCGGTGGCACAGAGCCTCAGGAACAACAGGTAGGAATGATTCGGAGAAGTTTCCTGGAAGAGGCATGCCGTATGGTTTTGGCATGGTAGGGAGAACATTCTGGGTAGAGGAGCTGGCATGTGCCCAGGAACACGCAGCCCCATTTGGTTTCCTGTTCCTCTCCCCAGGCTCTTGGCCCAGTGTTACCAATTACTGAATTCATCTGCAGGCAGAGCCCCAACCCAGAACTTCCTTCTGACTGCAGACCCCAAGTCTCAATACCTCTGGCTTCTCCACTTGCCTGTCTTACAGACACCACCAGTGAACCAGTGGCCTGTGGTCAGTGTCCAAAACGCTGAATCTGCTGTCCCCTGGGCTTTTGAGCCTAGAACTGGCTCCCCTAGTCCTTCCAGACACCCAAGCTGAAACCTCATCCCTCCCAGTCAGTCCCTTGAGTTGGTTTTCATCTCTACTACCTGTCCCTTCTTCCAGGCCCCCTGCCAAAGCCCCAGGGTGGCCCCACCCATGCTACTTCTCTTCAAGGACTCAGGCAGCCTCCTCCTCCTGGTTTCCCCTTTAAACTTGCAGCAATCCAACTCATTTTATGAACTGCTAATCAGACCATGTTGCTTCCTATGCAAGCCCAAGGGCGGTTCTCACACCCACAGGTGGCCCCCACACTTCCCACAATGCCATCCAGGGTCCTCAGAGAGCTGGCCCTGCACCTGTCTCCTACCCAAGCCCTCATGTCTCCCCTCATGCCCAACATTCAGCACCACTGAACTTCTATCACCCCCAGCACAATGCATTTGTATATGTGTGTACCTACTTAGATAGATGCCAAGAGGAGCTGCTGGGGAGGCCCCAACAGGAAAGGCCATGAGAACAGGGGCAGCGGGTACAAACAGGAAGGGTAGGCCAAGGGGTTCCAGGAGGACGAAAGTGTGGTGGACAGTGTGTGAGGGCCACTGAGCACTCTAGCCAGAGAGGAACAGAGTGACCAAGTTTGGTGGCTCCTCTAGAGCCACTGGTATTAAATGGGAAAGTAAACCACTGGTATTAAAAGAGTCAGACCTGATAAGGATGACGACAGGGTAGATGTCTATAGCAGTATAAGTGACCCTTAAGTACATCAAGCTCCTTTCTCTCCAGGACCTTTGCAAAATTTCCCTGGCCCAGAGATGCTCTGACCTCACCTATATGCATGGTTCAGATGTCACCCCCTCACTTCATCTGACCTCACTTATTCTCACCACCCTTTACGTCGCCTTCAGATCACGGACGACAGCTGCCATCATTTCATGTCCTCGGAACTGTTTTGGTTGCTGTTTATCTCCCTTTCCACTAGTGTGTGACTCCATGAGAACAGAGTCAGCTGGAGGTCTGTCGCCCTGTGCTCCAGCACACAGCATGGTCAGTACAGCAGACACTCAATCCTGGGCAGAGTGAATGAGACATGAGCGATGGGTGGATAAATGAGTGGGTGGGGGTGACCTCAGTGCACTGTGCTTTCTGTGAGGCTGCCAGTGTATACTCCTCATTGAACTCACTTCGGTGGCATCTGTCCCTTCGACATTTCCCAAGTCAGTAGGCATTTGTCAAATGGCTGCATGTGGCAAAATAAATTAGCTGTGTGCCAAAAGCTAGCATGCATCCTTCTTTGGGCACACAGCTGGGTGGCATCCCCATGCATTCTTTTTTTTTTTTTTTTTAAGATTTATTTATTTATTTATACAAGCACTGGGTATAGTCAGAAGTGCGGGAGGGTGAGAGGATTCACCAGAGCCAGAGCAGGGAGCAGAACAGACAGACTGATGAAATACACTGCTGAGGGGAGCAGTGGGAGCCAGAGGAGAGGTCCATCGCACCATGTGGGACCCTCGCCCGGTGGCCGGGGATCGAACCGGCACTGCAGAGGCTGCAGCAGGCAGCTTCGCAGCCCAGCGCTCAACCGCTGCGCCACCAGGGAGGCCCATCCCCATGCATTCTTGCAGCTCTGTTCTCTCCAGTGAAATGTGGGCAAAGTTGATCGCTGCCACTTCCAGCTTGGCCAATAACCACCTCCTTGCAGCATCTTCCAAATGCTCGTGCTCTGCCAGGTGGAGAAAGCTGACCAGACACGGGTGATTATGGGTCTCCACGATAGAAGGAGGCATCATCCCTGAGTTATCAAGTAGAGGACAGTTACCCCACATTGAATACCTGCCCAGGGCCGATACATGCAGAGGAATGAGATCTACGTGCTGAGCACTGGAAATCTGGGTGTCTTCTGATTGCCACGCATGGCCTACTGTTCTCGTCCTCGTGCTGTGACCTGATGGTCAGCATAGCCAGGACCAGCTTCCTTCACGTGCCCCCCGAGTCCTGGCTGTCCTGCAGAGTGGGCCTGTGCAGACTGACCCAGAAGCTTGACCCAGAAGCTTGCCCCTCTCTGAGCTTTCAACAGAACCCCATCTCTGCTGCTTATGGAGCCTGTGACCCTTTCTGAGAGCCATGGATTTAGAATCCAAGTGAATCTTCACCATTTTGGGAGTGGGGGAACTTTTGAACAGTAAGATACAGAAGACAGGAATCGTAGACATCGATGCCTAGTGCATTTGTCCAGCCCCGTGTTCAAAATGTCCCCTGCAGATTAGGGGGCTGCCTAGTAAAGCAGCTCTCTGGAGTAGATGGACTGACTTCAGCAGGAGAAAGCTACAGCCATGTCCAAACTCATCAGATCATTTGCTGGGAACTTCCTGTGGATTTGATGCGCTGCTAGGTGCCTCCCCCATGCTGGTGGCAGACTAGGGCATTAAAGAGAATTAAAGCTCTGGGCATCCGAGCATCACCCCCTACTGGTAGGGTCTTAAATAAATCCCTACAACCCAGAGGCAGTTTTTTCATCAAGAAATCACAAGGCTAACTTTTTGGAGAGTTTCAACTGCCTAAGGGGATAACTACTGCATAGGGTGGCTGAGGACCAAGTTGGATCATCTTTGCCAAGTGCCCAGTGTGATGCCTGGCACAGAACAAGGGCTAGTACGAATTCTGCAAACCACCCACCCCGTTTCTTACTATGAAATAAGTACTAATAGGAGCCCAGTTCTGCCCAGGAAGGAACTTAAGAGAGAGTGAGCATGAAATAACTTGCCGGAGGTTGCTGAACTGCTAAGCAACACACTGAGATTCAAACCGTTACCCTTGACTGCCTTTCACAGCTGATTAACACGGGGTGGCCATGGAAACCTGCAGGGCCTGGGGCCACATCTGGTGCAGCTGGAGAGGTGAGGGGTATGTGGGGTACCGTGCAGGACACAATGACTTGACCTGGCCACTCTGATGACACACAGGTATGAGCAAGCCTGGGATAGAGAAGGGCTAGGCATATTCGCTGCAGGATTGTCCACAGTCAGCACCCCCCACCCCTCGCCATCTGTTGATGGATGGATGGAGGAACAAATGGTGGTAAGGGCTGGTGATGCCAACCCAAGAGGAGGATGCAGAATGAGGGCCCTCAGGTCTCCTAGGAACTGATTCACTCCTTCAGCTCAATCACATCAAGAACAGAATGGCAGAGAAGCAGAAACTCCTCCAGGTAGGCAATGACCTTCCTGGGTATTTGAAGGGTGGGGGCGCCTATGACAACCTCTGTGGATGGATTATGGGGCTCTATACGGGGTCACCGCCTACCACCTCTACTGCCTTGGCCTCCTCCCCCAGCAAGTGAGCCCAGGAAACCTGCAGAACCTAGGGGGACTTGAACAAGCATCAGTAAAGGCGCTGCCTTCTTGGGGAGCCCAGCCCACTGCTGAAAACAAAAACAAAACGGTGGCATATCCATAGAGGAGAATACTATTCAGTCTTATAAAGAGAGGAAATTCTGCTCTAAGTAGGTGCACCTTGACGATGTTATGGTCAGTAAAATAAGCCATGCGCAGGAGGAAAATGACCCTATGATCCCATGTATGTGGGGCACCTGGAGCAGTCACATTCGGAGGCAGAGAGCAGAACGGTGGTTGCCAGGGAGGGCTGGGTTAGTATTTAAGAGGGACAGAGTGCCAGCTGGGAAGATGGAAGAGCCATGGAGAGGGAAGGGGGTGATGGCCACATGAGACTGTACCTTGCACCGCTGAAAGGCACACTGAAGAAAATGTTAAGATGGTCAACGTTTTATGTCTGTAGCCCCAAGGTGAAAAATGATCATTTTAAAAAAGGAGAAGGCAAAGGTGCCTCCGTCTGACGCACTGTGGGCCCTGCCTCCCGGCTGCCCTGGGAAGGCAGACGGGGGTCCTGAGCGAACAGGGTCCCTGAGTCGCCCTGCCCAGGTCTCCATCCGTCTCCCTCCTGCCTCATTTCCAATTCCAGAATGATTTATCATCAAGGAGCTGCCAGAGATGGAATGTGAATTAGGAGCGCAGCATGATTTTGCTTTATCTTGTTTTCCCCCCGTGAGGCGCCGCCTGAGTGGGGCGGGGCGGCCGAGCGTGGAGCCTTGTTGTGACTTGTCTCTGCGCGGGAGGCTGAGTGCGGAGCATCCTGGGGCCTGTGCAGAAGATGTTCATTCCAGGAAATAATTACTCCATGTCCCTTCGAGTTGGCCCAAAAAATAGAACACCTAGAAAGCAGTGCGATTATACCTTCTTAATTAGTCTCCTCATTTAACCTGGGCCATTACTAGAAGGCATCGGCAGACAGGCCAGCCTCAGGTTCTGACTCCCACTCAGCAGCAGAAGGCCTGGGCAAGTCTGGTGGGCGGTGTTGGGCCTCAGTCTGCTCATCTGTAGAGTGGGGCCAGCAAGGGTGCTACAGCCCAGGGTCATGGTGAGGGCTGGTCAATATCACACGCCTGGGGTTTGGCATCCGTGTTCATGTGCCAGGGCTGGCGTTTTTATTCTTCTGTCATCAGCATCCTCAATTCTAAAGTGCTCCTTCGTAAATACCAAGGCTGGGATTAGACAATAGACAAAACAAAGTGCTGGGGTTCAGTCCACTTTCTGTTGTCCCCTCTCCATTCAAGTGTCCCACAGGCAGGTGCTGAGCTAGATGCACTGGGTGGCATCCTCCTTAGGGCCTGAATGAGGTGGGGCTGCCGCTCCACCTTGGTGCCAGTGCCGGCGATGCGGGGGTGGCAAGCTCACATGCGCTAGGTCCTGTGCACCTGGAACAGGTGACACGGCGCTAAACGCACCAGATCTGGAGCCCAATGCCAAATCGGCTACATTCTACCGACTGTGTGATGGTGGGCTTGATTTTCTTTTTTGCAGTTGTGGAAAAAGACATATCACATGAAAATGACCACTGAGCTTAGTGAACTCTGACCTCTCCCACACAGAGTGGCATTAGAACTTTCTGGATTGGAAGACAGGGCTGGGGACAGTGCCAAGTCCAGCTCTGTCAGTGACCAGCTTGGAGACTCTCATGGGTGTTCTGAGTATTTCAGTTGCATTTTAACGTTCATGCTCTTTTTTGCTTGGCCTCCAGTGATTTATTTTTAAGGTTATTTTGTTTTATGTATTTTCGTAAGTCACTTAAATAACTTGGAACGAAGTAGAGAGTTTTTAAAAACATACTTACCTCCTTTGGTGAAATAAACTAAAATTACTTAGCTAAAAATCATTTACAAAATTGCCATCTTAACCATTACTGAGGCACAGCTCAGTGGTACTAAATCATTCACTCTGCAGTGCCATTCACCAGCATCCACGGAATGCTTTCTGTCTTGCAAAACTGAAACTCCAGAATCCTCATCTCTCCAGATCCCAGCCCTGGCAACAGGCCTTCCGCTCCACCTCTGGGATGGCGACCACCAGTCACCACTAAGCATAACGTCCTCAAGGTCCATCCATGTCGGGGCATAGCAGACAGGCATGGGTCTGCTTTTTAACTTACCAAGTACAGATAACAAAACACTGTATAGTTATTGGAAGGATGGAATCTATCCTGTTGCTCAGACCAAACCTCAGGGATATTCCAGAATGCTCTTCCCACACTCACATTCACACCATTAGGCAGCCCTGATGACCACATCTGAGTCCATGAACTTGACTCCAGCTCCAGGGCCACCTCCATGGCCCTCACCATTAGCATCCTGCTGCTTCTGCTTCTGTTCCCCACACCACCATTCATCATCCAGCAACTACAGTGATCTTTCAAAACACAAGTTAGAGCCTGTACCTCTTCTGCTTAAAATACTTCAAGGCCTTCTAATCGTCCTTGAAGTAAAGTCCATACTCCTTATCTGGACCAGCAAAGTTTACCTGGTTAACTGTTGCTTTTCCCTCTGTTCCTTACTTGCCATGCTCTGCCCCCACAGGCCCTTCTTTCTGTTGCTCAAACTCACCAAGCCAGTTCCTACCTCAGGGCCTTTGCATTAGCTATATCTTCTCTCTGCCACAGGTTTTTCTCCAGCTGTCCGCTCAACTATCTACTTACTTGTCACCTCCTCAGAGAGAGGCCACCCCTCATCACACAAAAATCAAAAAGCCCCCAGGTCTTCTCTGAAGCACTGCTCTGTTCTAATTCTTTGCATGACATAGCAATTGGATATTTCCCTTCTGTTTAGCATCTTTCTCTCTCCTCTGGAATGTAAGCTCCCCACATCAGGGATCCTGCTGGCTAGTACATACCCAGAGCCTGGCGTAGTCATCACTCAATAGATATTTGTTGAATGAATTGACAAATGAGCAATTAGTCATGATGTATACAAAGCACCTCATGTGGGGTCTGGCAAGAAGTCATACTCAATGGCACTTATTATGATCACCGTTGTCACTGTAATTGTAACCCTGGACCTCCTGCCTTATTGAAACGTGAAGCCAGTGCTAGCTTTAAGACTAGGGAGGAGACAGGAAGAGTCCAGGACTTTCTGTGCTGGGATGGGAGCTGGAACACATCAAAGCTGCTGAATATGCAGATGGGGGCTTCCCAAGTCCATGGTGCAGGCCTGATGTCCATGAATTCCATGCCATCCAACCCTTCCCCTGGCTGGGCAAAGACACCAAGACTGCAGCCCAGGAGGGGCGGGGCATGATGGGCAAGGAGTGTGGGCTGAGCGGGAAGACAGAGTGAAGGCCCCAGGCACACAGTGCCCTCTGAACCCACAGTGAGTGAAAGCAGACAGCCCCGCGGCCATTAGGATCCAGACGGTCTGCGGGTCTGGGTTCCCTGCGGCAGGGCTGCTGCCCAACTGGCTACTGTCTGTGCAGACTCCCCTATCTGTCGACCTTCCAGACCGCCCGCCCCCCGCCTGCCGCTAGACCCATGAACCCAACCAGGAATGTGTGTGCGTTGGGGCTGCTGCTTTCTGCCTGCGGACACCACCCAAAAAAGACACCGCCCCCCCAAAAAATAATCAAACAGCTCTTTAAGTGAGGCTTCATGCAGGGTTTCCAAGGCAACGCTTTAGAAAACAGCAGTGGGAACTTTGGTGGGTTCCTCTCCCCTCCTCCTTCCCTGACTGCCACAGGGACCCTCACTTCAGGGTGTACTTTGCCCAAACACCAGCTCCTCCAGTTGTGGGACCCAGAGCCCATTATGTACCCTTTCTCCACCTCGGTTTGCTCACTGGTAAGTGGGGAGAATAACAGTATCTGTCCTATAGGATTGTTCTGAGAATTCACATGACTTGGTTAGTAGGGTGGAGAGACCAATATGGTCCCCCAAAAATCCCACCTATTGTTCCCACAACCCTGATCCCCTTCCCATTTTGCCAAAGCTGCTGCATCTGGGGTAGTTTGTTACGCGACAGCAATGGAAAGCCGATGCAGTTGGTGCTCCGTAGACATGGTGGCTGGCCTGGTGGCCGTGGCACCATCCTGCCCTGGCAGCTACTACTGACCTTGGAGATAACCTGTAACAGCCCTTGGCCTCCGCCACCCCAGTGGCTGGGTGCCGGTCAGACTGGGCTGTGCAGTGAGCACGTGCGCCGTGTCCAGTGACCTGGGCTGCAGCATGACATCAGATGCACGGCCTCCCCCATCCCAATGAAGCGATGTCTGGAAACTGCGTGTTGCTGTGCAGTGTGGAGGAGCAAAGCGCCAGCCCTGAGGGCTACGAGGTCTTTCCTTGCTGCCCAAGCCAGCCGGAGAAGGCCAAGGAGCAGGCGAGGGGCAACAGGGCACTCCCAAAGCTTCTCCACTGCCAGCGCAGGGGAACATGCAGCCTGAGCCGCGAGCAGGCCGGTGGTGTGCTCCTCCCCCTTACCCGCTGCCCCACACAGCTCCGGGCACAGAGAACGCGCTCAGAGAGATTTGCTAAGTCAAAATTGGGCCAGTCTTTTCATTCCTATTAAAAGAGGAACGCCCAGGCCCCTTCCCACAGCCTCAGAGGTGGTCCTCATGTTCTGATCTTGGCCCCTCTCTGTTCTGCCCCACAAATGACTGGGTTCTGGTTTGCCAGTGATGTTTCTGGGGCTAGTGCTAGAAGGCCCATGGCCTGGGAAACCCCTCGGTCAGGGCATAGCAGCACAGTGGTCACCAGAATCCTCTGTCCCCCCAGGTCCCTGACTTCTGCCACCCGGGTCTTCCTACAGTTTGTCCAACAGCCAAGCTCAGAGCCACCCAAGCACCTCACTCAAGAGTCTGCTCCTCCAAGAAGCCCTTCTGGACTGCCCTGTGAGAAGTGAGCCCACTCACTGCTCTTTCCCTGGTCCTTGGTTTGTGGATACCACTTATCCCAATCAGAAATTCGATTATTTCCTTGCTGGCTTGTCGGCCCTGTAGAAATCAACCTCCCTGTACACAATGTCTGTACTTGTGGGATCCCCAAGTTGAAGACACATGTTGAATGAAAGAAAGAAAGAATGAATGAAGAATGAAGCAAGCCTTATCTTCCAACTTTCACCCCCTTTCCAAGCCCTGGTCTCTGCATGACATTAGGCTTCTGGGTCGCAGGAGGATGGGCTGCCTGGCTCCAGCCCCAGCCCGCTGCTCTTGCCTCTGGTGCTCCCAGCGCTGTGCTGACCTGTCCATCTTCTTCACCCTATGATGCACCCCTTCCCTCACCCCAGGCTCCTCCAAGGTCAACCTTCCTGGGATCTCCAGAGAATGAACCCCCTGGATGGGTCCCGACGTCACGTCCACATCCTCTATATTGAAACGGTCCTTCATGTGTCAGGTTTGAGCATCCTCACATCCGCTCTGCCTCTGGTGCAGCTCACTCAATTATTCACCACACAAAATCCACGGGAGACGAGACTCACACAGACATTATCAGACCACTGACTTGGAACCTGGGTGCTCCTGCACAGCTATTTCTTCCTAATTATTCATTCACTTATTTTACAACTCCACGGAGCAGCCTGCGCCAGGCATTGGGGACAGAGACCTGGATCAGATTCAGACCCAGCCTTCAAAGGGCTCATGGCCTTGTGGGAGAGACAGATGTGTAAGCAGATAATTATAGCAGACCGGAGGGTGCCAGACCAGAAGCCGCACCGGGGCTGTGAGAGCCTGGGGGACCACGATCGCTTCCCGCGGAAACAGAAACTCTCACTTGCCAACCTTTCTGAGCCCTAGAGTCAGAGGCTTCCTCTCCCAGCTAGCAGGATGCCTCCAGAGGAGGACAGTTTTGTGGTTCCTTCTTGGTGTTTTACAGAAGTCTACAATATGATATCTTTAGAAAGTACCCACTAATTGGGATATATCTGGCTCAAAGGTGACTCAGGGATTAGTGAGGTTTGGGGAAGCAATGCCGCAGGGAGCATGTCCAGGGGGGCAGTATCTGGAGGGAGCCACATCTCTGCTCCTTTTTCTTATCCTCCATTGGCCCTGACAACCTGCATCGGGGTTTCTGACCCCATCTCATCCTGCTCTCCTGTTTCCAGCTAGCAACAGACCTTGAACCAAAGCCAGTCCACCAGGGGGACAGAGAGCACCAACCCCTCCCTGGCCAGCTGGAGTCCTTTCTTTCCTTTTGGTGCTGCTATTTTTTATTGAAGTAACCTTGCACTATAACATTATGTAAGTTTCAGGTATGCAGCTTTATAAATCAACATGGGTCCTACTTTCAAAGGCTAGAGCTTTCAGAGATGCATGGCTTGGGGAGCTTCCTTGCCTGGCCTCACCCCCTATATCAGACAACCCCCAGCAGATTTATAGAGGAGTTTGGGGGCGCTGTAGCTATGTTCCCAGCACCCTCATTAGGGCCTGCAACCTGTCCATTTGCCCCAGTTTAAGCCCAGCCTAGTCCCAAGCCCCTCTTCCCCGTTGTCTGCCACCCATGTGCCATGATGCTGAGGCGGGCTGGAGATGTGTGCTTGGTGTATCTGGCCTAGTGTGCGCTGGCCCGTTTGAAAGGCAGTGGACACCAGGGTTTCAGTAACACCTGGGAGTTGGCAGCAAAGTCAAGTGATGGTTCCCGGCACACCCTGGAGTCAGACAGACGTGGGCTCCCATTTTAGTTAGTGACTGAGAAACACCTGCACCTCTCTGACCCTCAGAAGCCTCATCTGTGAAATGGGAATGATTACAATGTGGGGGGGGGCAGGAAGAGTTGAATGGATCACATGAGATAGTGTAAAGCACTCACTACAGATCCTGGCACATACTGAGCGCCCCGTGGATGGATCATTAGCTGCTTGGGCTGCCAGACTGGACGCCATCCCAGCAAACTCATGCATTGGGGCTGGGAAGAGAATGTTCAAGCTCCTTTGTTCGGGGCCTCTGACTGCAGGGCTCGGCGGCCTCACTCACAGCTGACATCTTTTTTGTGTGCTGCTTTTTTTTGCAAGCTTCATCCACTTTTAATGAGGGTGAGTGGATCTGCCCGGAAGCAGTCCCCAGGGAGGAGGTGCGGGCTCCGCATGTGGGCAGTGTTGCTATGTAGGGGGCTTGCTCTCTCACCCTGAAAGGCTGGGGTGGGGCATGTGAATATTTAATTTGGGAAGAGCGTGTGCAAATGTACCTGCTTCATGGGAGCCGGCCACCTCCCAGCAGGAGCAGTCGGGTTAGCCTGGGTTCTCCAGTGGGGATTTTGAGCAGGAGTCACTTGACAAACAAGCCTGCAGGAATGGATGGCTTTCTACTGCTCTGCTCAAATGCTCCAACAGCTTCCCCATCAGAGTAAACATCGAAGTCCTAGTAACAGCCTGCAAGGCTCTATACAAACTCTTCCTTCTCTGCCTCCTCTTGACCACTCACCCTGGCTGACCTTCCTGCCTCAGGACCTTTGCACTTGTGGTTCCCTCCTCTGGAGCTCAGAAGCTTTTACTCCCTCACCTCATTCTCAAGTCCCAACTCTCCCACCTCCATATCCTGTTAATTTTTCTCCACAGCAGTTATAGGCATCTAAGAGATTCTACAGTAATTAAGTTGAATTGTTTACGTGCTCTAGAATGTAAGGAAGGGGGTCCTCTCTGCTTGGCTTCTTCCTATCTTCAGAGTTTAGAGCAGTTGTTGGCCTTCGGTAAATAACCTGTTCAATGGCTGAGTAAGTAAAGGCAGAGCAGGTGCCATCCGCCAGGGAGCACAGACCCTGGTGTCAAGGGTTGAGAGTTGAAATCCCACCCTCTCAGCTTTCTGGGCCCTGGCCCCCTAAGAAGGCTCTTAAATGCAAGCCTGACCATATCGCCCTGCTCCTTAAAGCACCTATCAGCCTTCCACCCCATGGCCGGCGCTGAGCCTACGCCTTCCTAGGACTGGGAGAGCCATGGGAAAGGGGAGCATCGTTATTTGATGGACATCCTCCCTCATCCTGAAGGAAACCTTTGAGATAAAGGCCACACTCCTGGATGGGCCTGTGGCATCCCCTCTGGGGGCATCTTGGTGCTCTTTGTCTTACATTCTGAGCCTCAGGCCACTGACCATGACGTTGCCACTCAGAGCTACAGGCCTTTCTGCCTCTCGCCCCTCACATCCTCTCCACCTTGGAAAACTCCTGTTCAGCCTTCCAGATGCTGTCACCTGTTGCATGACTCCACTGTCACCTGGCCCAGCGGCTGCCCCAACTGCCCCAGCTCTGCTCTGAGCACACAGAAAATCTTCGTTGTGGGGCACCTTCCTGCCACTGCCCTGGCAGTGCATCCGAACCTCTGGGGGGGGGGGACTTTAAAAGTACTGAACTCTGTGTTCCCCCTAAGATGGACTTATTTGTTCTGAGGTCAGGTCTGAGCCTGGATCTTCTTGTGTTTTGTCTTTTCTTTCAGCTATGTAGAGGCATAACTGGCCCAGGATAAACCACACTTAATTCAAATACACAGTGATCTATTTTAACCTGTGTTAAAGCACTTATCACATACTAAGTGCCCAGAAAATGGCAAGGTAGCCTTTTAAATTAAGTCATCACTGGGACTCCCCTGGTGGCACAAGCATTTGAGCGCAGCGCTGTGAAGCTGCCCACAGCCTCTGCAGCACAGGTTCGAGCCCGGCCAGCCAGCAAGATACCACACAACATGGCAGACCTCTCCTGTCTCACCCACTGCTCCTCTCAGCAGTGTATTTCAGTTCATCCACCTCTTCTGTTCCCCACTCTGTCTCTGGTGAATCCTCTTATCCCCTGCACCTCTGGCCTGTACCCCGGTTCTTGTGTGCATAAATAAATCTTTAAAAAAAATAATAAAGTCATCACCACAGTCAGGATATAATAGGAATCCCTTGAGAGCTCCCCCACGCTATTGCTCCCTGGAAACCATCAAGTATCTGCTTCCTCTCACTTTGAATCATTCGCAGTGTCTAGAATTGTGTGCAAGTGGAGTCATGCAGTTATATGCTCTTTTTGGTCTGGCTTTTTTTACTCAGGACAATTCACTTGCGATCCACCCACGTTGCACCTCCCAGCAGAGTTCCTTGTCACTTGCTGAGTAGTATTCCATGCGACAGATTCACCAAAGTCTATCTTGACATTCACCTGCTGGTGGCCCTTGTATTACTTCCAGTTTGGGGTTCTTACCCGGAAAACTGCTATCAATATTTGGATGCAGGTCTCTGTACACACACACACTTTCATCTTCTTGGGGTAACACCTGGGAGTGGAAATGATTGGGCCATACGGTAAGGTGGATGTTTGATTTTTTTAAGACACTGCCAAACTATTTTCATGGTGGTTCCACCTTTTTGTATTCTCATGTGTCACATATGAGAGTCTCGAAGAGCAAAGGGATTTAAAAATGATTGCTTTGACCATATCACAAAGACCTTGGAGACTGAAATAATGCCATGCAATGACTGAGAACAGACTGGAGCGAGACTGCCTGGGTTCAAATCCAGCTCTGTTGCTTACTAGATGGGACACCTATCCATGCCCCAATTTGCTCATCTACAAAATGGGGTGATAACAACAGCCTCTACCACACGGGGTTATGCTGAAGACAGACCCTGGGACAGGGTCAGCAGCTCATGAGCACTTTTCATCTCTGCCCTGCTAGTGACGTTTGCTGGCACATGGGGGCTCCTGGGAATGATGCTGGATAGAAAAACAAGCAACTGCAGGAGGTAACAGGAAAGTTCTAGAATCCTCAATATTTCTCATCCCAGGTTCCTGACATCCTTTGGGGTCATGATGGGACTTCCCCTTCCCACTTACATCAGGATATCTGCCTTTCTCGAGCAGACCTCTCCTGTCTCACTCGCTGCTCCCCTCAGCAGTGTATCTCAGTCAGTCTGCCTGTTCTGTTCCCCGCTCTGTCTCTGGTGAATCCTCTCACCCTCTCATGCATCTGGCCTATACCCCCGGCTCTTGTATAAGTAAAATAAATATTTAAAAAAAATCTGCCTTACTGTTTTTATTACTAAGGGTGGGGACTCCAAGGCTCCATTCTCCTCTGGCCCCTCCTCTCAACCCCAGACTCAGAAGAAAGCCCCTCCTCCCAAACTCAGAGGCTACTGAAGCAGAGCAGGCCTTTGCTGACCCTTGAACGGTGAGGAGCAGCCAGGAGAGGTACACTAACTAGGTGCAACTGCTCCCTTGCTAACTGGGTGACTATGGGCCGGTCATCGGATCTCTGAGCTCAGTTTCTTCATTGATGAAATGAATAAATTATAAAGTACACTCCTAACACCTCCCTCCTAGGATGGTGAGGGTGGAATAAGAACTTGTCTGTAACACTTTTTGCACTGTGCAGCTGGCACGGCTCAGGAGGCATTCTCTTCCCCATGCTTCGGAGGGACGGGCAGAGGGCTGCTCGGCCACCTCCATCCCCCAAGTCAGCTACATCCAGCAAGTATTCCCTTTATGAACCTCCTGAAGCTGGAGTCACAGTTAGCCAGGATGGACTCAGTCTTCTCCCCTCTCATCCTCTCCCTCTTAACCATGGAGCTAAGAGCCTCCGGCTTCCCATTTCTCACAGACCCTGGGATGAGGCCTGATGAAAGCTTTGGCTTAGGGTGTGGTGTCCTACCTGACTTGTGAGGCCTCATCACAGCCTGTCATCCCAGGCTTTACTGCCGTCTGGCTCTGAAATGATGCCAGAGGACAAATGCATCCCATGCTCAGTGTCATGGAGACACACGTGCAGGAGCAGGGCTGGGCTTCCCATGGGAACATGCGACCCTCTCCCCATTCCTTGCCCCCCATTCCTTGCCCCAGACCTCTCCTGTCTCGCCCCAGCCCATTCCTTGCCCCAGCCCAAGCCAGAGGGTAAGCGTGATGGGAAAGGATGCCTTTGTGCCCCAGCCAAAGCCGAGTGCTGTCAGAAAGTGCTGGCTTAACGTCCATCCTTGCCTTCAGGGATTCCTATTTAACGTCACACCAACATGGCAGTGAGGCACACAATCCTTCCCGAACAATTCCTGGTCACCTGCTGATTAAATCTGAACTACATTATTTGCAGGGCCCAGCACAAAATGAGAATGCAGGGCCCCTTGTTCAAAACCTGGTTCAGAATTTCAAGAAAGCAGTGGCCAAGTACAGAATCCTGGGCGGGAGCCTGGCACCCTGTGTGATGCAGTTCATCCAGCCGGAACGATGGCCCGAGTGCAGGGAGCTATGTGAAGGGCACATCCCCTCTGGATCCAGGGAACAACAGGAGGCACACTGGGCTCAGGGGGGCAGGGAAGGCGGCCCACACCTCTTGGGGTTCACAGCCTAGTGGGGGATCCAGGAAGAGAAGTTAGGTGAGTACAACACACACACAGAGGTCCAGTGAAAAAGGCCAGAGGGAGTGGGAGATGTCGCCCTCCTGCCCTGCAGAGGCAAGGGGCCCCCCAGGGATACCTTCTAGGAGGATTTGAGGCAAGGTCAGAAAACTGTGAGTCTCTCTGAACTCCAGGGTGTTGTCTTAGCCCCATATTCCAGCCAGCTACTAACAGCGAAGCTTCTGGACTGCGTTCTAGACAGAGGTGGCCCCACATGCAAATCCCTAACAGCTGTCATGGCAGTTTTCTACCCTGACAGCTGCAAATCAGCACAGGCTCAGTCTACGCAAGGTGAACCCGGCCCAGGCCGTGGCCCTCCTGGTGCTGAGGCTGAGACGAGGACCGGGAAGGCAACTGAGCCTCTACGCCTCTGGCTCCATGGGGTTTTGATTCTGTGTCTATGGTGACTCCAGTGAAGTTATGAAAATCTTTATTTTATTGTGAAAAATCGTTTCCCAAAATAGAGACAACTGCCCGGGGTGGTAATGGAAGTGAAAAGTAAGTGAGGGTGTCTAAGAAAGTAATGATTTTTAGCTGAAAAATAGAAGCTGTGGGTGAATTAAGGAGTGGATGTTGAATTTGATGGTGGCTCTGATTTGCGAGTGTTTGAAAACAAGAAAAAGATGATTTATGAAATCATTTCAGCAAGTGCTTCAGCCAGGGCAAAAATTGCTCATTGAGTGGGAATGAATACTTCGGTGATAGCTAAAAAGGCGGTGGAAAGCGTTGGGAGAAATTGCCCAGGAAACCCATGATTCTCCATGGAAATGTACATGGAATACAGTTGGGAAGCCTGTAAGTATTTCTGCGGAGCGCCAGGGGCTGGAGGCAGCAACGTGGCTGCCGAGCTGACCTGGAGCACAAGGCAAGGCTTAAACAGGCAGCAAATGAGGTCCCCAAAGTCCCTGTGGGCCTAGAGGCTCATAGCGGATGTGGCATTATTATTTATTCACTGCAGCCCCATATGACTCAGGAACTTGACTGTTAGTCGGGTAATGATTGGAGGCAATGTAGAGGGAAGTTAATTTGAGTGAAGAATTGATTTTAATATTTTATAAATGGCTTTTATAGTTATGGAATCATTAAAGGTCTGAAGAGGTCACCCAAATGTTTTTTTTTTCAAGTACACAATTAACTGATTTTTTTAATGGGGAAATATTCTATATAGTTATTTGATGGATTTGGGAATGTCAAGTTCTCAGAACATGCCCTAGCTAAATTTCCAGAATGTACAAACACAGGTGTACACATACAGGTATACTCTGATTTAATCACCCCACACCTATGCACACAGGTGCACTCAGGTGCCAGAGTGCAAATCCCCTTCCCTACACCATGTAGACAGCTCTACCAAAGGCTTTCTCTTTTTCTAACAATCCCATTTCCTCTTCTAAACATGGTTTTCTGCAGGTATCTTGAGGAAAAAACACAAACTCTTTGTGAACCTAGGCTCCTGCCCTCCCCCCCCCCCCAACAGGAAGACAGAATTTCCATGTTGGGAAGAAATACCCCCTCACACCTGGCCAGTGAGATCAGGGCCATCAGTTTGGACTGATGCAGTGAAATTCTTCATGGCCTATGGGTCCCCAAGAAGGCCCCAGGCCACACTCTTTATTCGTGTCACAGCCAGAGTTCTGGTCTATGAAGAAACCTGGAGCAGAGTCAACCCTGATGGAGGAGAGGGTTAGTCCATCCTCTTGGATCAACAAAAACTCAGGTCACCAAGTCTTCCCTGGACAGATTCCTATGAGGTCAGAAGCCACAGGTAAAGGGGTACCCTTCTAGGTACACTCAGAGATGCTAAGCCATAAGAACTGGCCACATCTAGTATGTTCTCAGCCCCCAGGGTCTTGCCTGGCTGTCTCTAGCAAGGTCAATTTGATGGAACGTATTCTGAGTGCTGGTTCCGCCCTTACGTGCTCTCCAACTATTAACTGTCTTTGCCAAACTTTCCCTTAGGCTACTGGAAAACATAGGAGCAGGTGTGAGAGAGAAGGTGAGTTGTGCTGTGTTCACTCTTCATCCTGAGGTCAGCCTCAAAGGGGTCCAAAAGTGGACCAGAAGGGGCACTAGAATATTCAAGACCCAGCCATGAACTGGTCTTCCCCTGACAACCTGAGCTTCCCTTTCATCATTTCTACTGTAACCCCTGCCCTGACTTGTTGCCATCAAGATCTGGGAGGCCATGGAGCTGAAAGTGCTGGGGAGTCTATAAATCCCAAGGCACATAACAGGGGAGGTTATTACCTGACAATGGGCCTGAGATGTCTTCCTGCTTCAACATCGTTCTAGCTTCCTTCATGGCTATTAAGGGCAGGTGCTTATCCCTCTTCTACAGAGCAGAGGAAATTTGTTCCTCAAGGAAAAAGGAGTAACAAGACCGATCACTGAGAGCCTAATATCTGTCCAGGCATGCTTTACCAGTGGCAGGTTCATTCTGTGAAACAGTCAAAGGGCCAACTCTTGCATTTTGCTCCAATTTCACCTGCTTTCTAGAGGGAGGCATACCACACTCTCCTTCTGGCCCACCTATTCAAAGTTTGGTCAGGTGTGTACAAAGTCAGCCTGGTGTCTGACTGTCTGAGAGGAAAACAGACATTCCCACCAAGCCCCTTCCAATCCAGCCTTATCAAAGTCTTGCACTTTGAGAAGCTTGTCCAGAAATGAATAAAGCTGATTCTTTGATACCTCTTTGGTGATTTATCTTTGCATCTCTTCTTCCTTTGATTTACAACTCAAATGGGAGAGGGTTATCTTAAGCCCCCTGACCTGTTGTTAGTCATCTTTATAGTTTTTCACAAACCACAGGACCTCAAGGTGACCCTCATAAAAGGCCCTGCTTTCTAATGCTCATGCCTTTGTGCCATCCTATCCCCTGAGTGTGGGTGGCACCTGGGACTTGCTCCTAATGGACAGAATATGACAAAGGTGAGGTTGGTCACAATCAGGATTATGCCAAATCATAGAGGACACCATCTGAGCAGAATGGAGATAAAGACTCTCCTTCTGGGCTTCATGTTGGAGGTGTCCCCACGACAGAAACTGAAGGTGATCTCCAGGACCCCAGGGCTTTGTCCAGAAGTAGAAGATGACCTCTACTTGCCATCCAGAAGCCACCTGGGACCCGCAGTAATACAGCTGCAAGGAAAACCATTCTGCTGGCAACCTGAGTGAACTTGGAGGGAACCTTGCTCAGTCAAGTCTACAGATAAGAATGCAGCCCAGCCAACACTTGACTGCGGCCCTTGAGACTGAGCAGAGGACCCAGCTAGCCCTTGAAAGTACACACAGCTATTAAGTGTGTGATAGTTTTGTAATTGTGATGATCTGTAATTTGATCACTGGTATTTGAGATAAATAGGACACCCAGCTCCTGGGGAACATCACCCCCCTGAGGCTGCTTTCTCAGACTCTCATGCTTCTTGGTTGTGGGCTCCTCCTTACACACAGGAGGAGTTGTGTGCCCCTCCTTGTACACATTCTGTGTACATCCTGATTATCCCCTAGCTCCCTGGAGAAGTGTCCCTGACATCGTTCACTTAGAGGTGATAATTGAAACTGGAGGAGTTGGTGAGATCATAGGAGAAAGGTCATGGTGTGAGAATAACAGAACAAGGGCCGAACCAAGGGGAGTGCTCACATGTAGCAACGGCTGGTTCAGTTGAGATGTACGGTATGTGTAGAGGATGTGCCCAACTTCAGAGCCTTTGTGTGACAGGAAGAGTGCAAAATATCTCAGGAATATTTTACAATGTTTACAAGTTTAAAGGATGTTTTAGATATTAGTTAGGTCCACTACCTCTCACTGTGCACAGAAATCAACTCAAAATGGATAAGAGAACTGGACATAAGGCCTGAAACCATAAAATATATAGAAGAAAATATAGGTAAAACACTACAAGACATACATCGCAATAACATCTTTGAAGACTCATCATCCAAAGCAAAGATAGTCAAGGAAAAGATAAACCCCTGGGATTACATCAAACTGAAAAGCTTCTGTACAGCAAAAGCGACATTAACTAAATCAGAGAGACACCCCACTGATTGGGAAAAAAATCTTTGCATGCCATTCAATTGATAAGGGACTAATCACAAAGATATACAAAGAACTCACACGACTCAACAAAAACAAAATAAACAATCCAGTCAAAAAATGGGCAGAAGAACTTAAAAGATATTTCTCCAAAGAGGAAATGCAAATGGCAACAGGCATATGAAAAAATGTTCAACATCCCTTATAAGCAGGGAAATGCAAATCAAAACCACATTGAGATACCACCTTACACCAACAAGAATGGCACATATCAAAAAAAAAAAAAAAAAGCAACAACAAATGTTGGCGAGGATGTAGTGAAAAAGGAACTTTCCTACACTGCTGGTGGGAGTGCAAACTGGTCCAACCACTGCGGAAAGCTGTTAGGAGGTTCCTCAGTCTACTAAAAATGGAGCTACCATATGACCTGGCAATTCCACAACTAGGGATCTACCCAAAGGACACAAACACATTGATTCAAAAGAACACCTGTACCCCTATGTTTACTGCAGCACTATTTACAATATATAAAACCTGGAAACAACCCAAATGCCAAAAAATAGATGACTGGATCAAGAAGATCCAGTGGTATATATACACAATGGAATTCAGTAATCAAAAAAGATAATCTCATGCCATTCGCAGCAACGTGGATGGAAGTAGAAGGAATTATGCTCAGTGAAATAAACCAGAAGGAAAAAGAAAAATATCAGATGGTTTCACTTATAGCAGGAATATAGGGGAACCAAATAAGACATCAGTGTAAAAAAATAATAACAAACACAACAACAAAAACAAAGTACAAAACACAAGTACAAAACACAACAAAGCAAAAATGGACAATTATAAATCAGAGACACACTGCAGGAGAGGGGGGAGAGCGATCAGAGGGAGGGAGGAAGGAGCACAGGGGACTGAGGTGATGGTGAACGGGTGCATTGGTGAAGGAAATTCTATGGGGACTACACCTGAGGGGGTGGGAGGAAGCAAATACTGTTTAAAAATGAACAATGATGTAAAAAATAATAATAATAAATTAAAAAATAGATATTACTTAGGTCCAATAAAATATATTTTTATATTTAATCCACCTACATCTACTTTAATCCATCTACTTCTTTTTAATCTTTTACTATGGCTACTAAAAATTTAAAGTTACCTATGTGGTTCACATTTGAAGATTATATTACAGTTCTATAAGAAAGAGTGCTAGGCAGATAGACATAGAGAGATTTTAAAATTATTTATTGAGCATTTACTGGGCCAGGCACTGTGCTAACTGATCTATGACAGTACATCATCTGGCCTCATCCTATTCTTGTGAATTAGGTGTTATTATTTCCATTTCATAAATGAGAAAATTGAAGTCTGCGAGGCTGTGATTTTCCCAAGATTACACTAAGAATTCATAAAGAGGCACAAGTTCAAAGCCAAGCCCTTCAGTTGATCAAAATATCATGCTGGTAACTATACATTACTGGCTGCCTAGATGAATGAAGGAATAAAAAAGTGACTCAGTGTGTACATTTAGAATGGGAGAAGGCGAGGAGTGACTCCAGCTCTTGACATCAGACTCTCTAGGCAAAGGCGAGCCCAGTGTGGAAACAGCACCCCTGGACTCACTCTCCACACACCCTCCCTCAGGAATTCCTGGTTGAGCCTTGATTCTGCCATCATTGCAGATCTCCCCCAGTTTCTGTTTCAGTAAAGTGAGGCCAGCTTTGCAGCCAAGACTGAGCTCAGACCTGGCACTTGGGATCCAGCAGTTAGGGCTATAGTATTTCTCCTGGCACATCCCTGCCCTCTGCCCATCGTAGCAGCAGAGCAGATGTCTACTTCACTGAGTTCCCTGCCTGCCAGTCCAGGCCTCCAAGGAGGGAGGTGTCTTCCCCCGAGGTCTCTGCCTCCTTTAGGGACTAAGCAAGGTGTGCAAATACAGGGCTGGACCTGAATATGTCCACTAGCTCTCTGACTCCCTGAGATTCAGGGCAGGGGAGTGACTTGTCACGTCACTTCACTGCTAGGTGGCACACTGCATTCTAATCCAGATCAGCTGAACTTCAAAATGCATGCTCTTGTTGTCCATAACTCATGATGTCTCCTGAACCACCCGTGTGCGTCACTGCTTACCTCTCTGAGTCTCAGTTTCCTCATCAGGAAAATCAGGATGATAATCATTGTGCTGCTGGGAGGATGTACTGGGATAATGGGTGAAAGGAGCTTAGCACTATGCCTGGCACAGCATAAACACTCTGTAAATGAGTACACTTATCAGGATTATGGTCATTATCATTATGCCATCCTTGGTGGCGTCTGCGGGGACTGTTCGAAGTTACTGGCAGTTAAGAAGATCTCCTTGAAAAGCTTCTCACATGCCAAGGACACCTTCCCAGACCTGAGATTCGTGCATGAGTACCAGCATGTGTGCCCCATGGAGGCTCTGCCCTGGCCACATCAGCAATGACCTCCAAGTCCCCATAGGCCCTATGTGTGGGTGGGGTAAGCCAGCACAGGTGGGCTTATGCCTCTCGTCTGATGCCAGGGGTATTCATATTTGACTAAGTTAAGCATCTTGAAGTGGGGAGGTTGCATCGATTATCCCAGAAATCATGAAGGTCCTGGGAAGAGGCAGCAGGAGAATCAGCTACAAAGAGTGATGGGGACACCACCATGGAAGCAAGAGCTACCATGATTCATGGCAGGCCCACAACCCAAGCAATATGGATGCCTCTAGACACTGTTAGGGGAAAGGAAACAGATTTCCCCTATTGTCCCCAAAAGACCCATCCCTGCCAATATCTTGGATTTAGCCCCATGATACCCATTTTGGACTTCTGACCTCTGGATCCGTAGGACAATCAACATGTGTTGTCTTACGCAGCTAGAGTTGTAGTTATTTGTCACAGTGGCAATAGAAGTTAACATGCAGACACAGGGCCTAGAGCAGCCAGACAAGTTCTGGAGTTAGAAGAATAAAGTGTCATGCTACTCCCCTAAAAGACCGATGAGAACTGGAGTTCAGAGATAGTATACCATCCTTCTAAGGTTGCACAGCTTTAAGTCAATCTTGACCCAAGTCCTAGCTCTCAGCCACCCATCCTGATCCAGGCCCTCCCTGTCTGTCTCTAACTGCCTCCTGAACCAATTGTCAGGCCCAGCTCAGACAGAATCAAGTTCTGTTGGGCCACTCACAGGACATACTATGTACCTTGGGATGGTCTGTCTATTGCCTGCACCCTGCATAGCCCTGATCTTCACAGCCAAGGGCACCAACATGACTGCAGCAGGAAAAGTGAACTCTCAATCCCAGGCAGTGAGTCAAGCCAGAGGAGGAAACAGCAGTCAGTCAGTGGGACATCATTCCTTCTTATGGGGAGGCTGAGGTGGGCTGGGTCTGAAATAGTTTGGGGGTCAACAAGGATGCTGAAGATGTGCCACATTATTTACTCCAGGAATTTCTCCAGGCTCTGCAGGGTTGGATGAGACTGGATTCCTGTCTCCAGGAGCTCCCAGGTCAGTTGACTAGGCAGTGGTATGAGAACCACAGTGGGGAAGATAAAGCACATGCAGCTGCCTGAAGAAGATTCCCCTCTCCCTCAGTCACAGCCCCTTTCTTCCTGTCTGCTGCATGCACTCAGGGCTCCAGGGACTTACAGGAATGGCCCTGAATCCTGCCCTCTCGAACTTAGGATCTGGCTGTGGAGACAGGAATCCTACACAGGAAGGTCTTGGGCCCCCACAGTGTCAGTATGGGGTGGGAGCTCTAGGGAGAAGGAATCAGCACACCAAGGTCCCCCTGTGTTTGAAGAGCAGGGGTGGCCAGGTCAGACCTCAAGGGAAAGACCTGGTCTTCTGTAAGAAAACTTAGATATGCTGAGAGGAGCAAGGAGAGTCCAGGGATGGCTCAGAATAATGGGTTGCTGCAGTTCTGGTGCAGAACTGCCCTCTGCTCAGGCACATGGTGGCCCAGTTGCTTCCCGTCTGTGTCCCTACTCCTTCGAGGAGCCACGAAGCTGACAGCCCTGAGCAATGGCCCAGATGCTATAAACACACATCATTCATTTGCCTACCTTAAGGGCAGCTTGTAAGTCTTTCTTTGTGTGTGTTTTCATCAAGAAGTAATCTTTACAACCACAAAAAATGTCCAATAACACTTTTCTCCCTCGGCAAACATCCCCTGTATATCAAAGGCTCAAATATACAATGCAGAGACTTGCGGGGGCAGGCGTTGGCAGTAGGTTTACAGCAGCCTGTGAGAGCTGTCTGGGGGTCACATGGGCTCACCCAAATCTCACGTGGATCCAGAAAGTGACAACCCACTGTGAAGGGGACATTCCTCCCCAGTTTGCTTGTTCTGCCTTTCTTCTAGAAATGCCTCTCTGGGTCAGGCACCCAGCTAGGCACTCGGGATACAGGCATGAGCAAGTCAGGCAGCTGGCCTCTGGAGAGTTAGTTTTGCTGTTTGCTGTTTTGAGGGCTTTAATGGTGTAACTTGTGTCATCTTTGCAAAAACCCCAGCAGGTACTCTGACTTTCCCCATTTTACAGATAAGGAAACAGACCCAGGCAAGTGTAAATCTTTTGTTCAAGGTCAGAGAGCGAGTCAGTGGCAAAGCCTCTTTGTTTGTGTATTTCTTCCACTGGACCGAGCTGGTCCCAAGGTCAGGGCTGAACGTTGTTCATCTCAGCACAGGGCTCAGCACAAAGCAGCCCTCAGGACAATAATGTATGAGACTGAACTTGAGAGCCAGAAGGGGCCACAGGCCCATCTCAGAACCCAATGTTTAGCCACACAGGGAAGCCACTGGGACTCAGAGAATGGACGTGGCTTCTCCAAGATCTTCTGGCCTCTCCTGGTCTCTTCCACACAGGCACACTGGGTGTTTGCATGTGTTTTAAGAGTCCAGAGTAACCCAAAGCAGATGGGCATTCCACCCACGGAGCCAGACATGAAGCCAGGCACGAGTGCATCCGCCAGCTCACATCTCAAGGAAGGAGGGGCTGGGCTGACCAGCACAGGCAACTCCAAAGTCAGGTGCTTTCCAGTGTCCCTGCAGAGCTCCATGCAGACTTGCCATGGTGGAAGCATCCCCTCCTCTACTGGCCCGAGACTGGGTTACCGTGGACTCTTAAGCAAGAGTGGACAGAAGCAAAGAGGCTCTGTCATTGACTAGGCCCCTGACCTCGAGCAAGACACTTGCCTGGGCCTCAGTTTCCTCATCTGTAAAATGATGGCAGGAAGGAGGCTTTAGAGGGTGCACTGTGTCTCTCCAGAGTCCCTCCCACCAACAGAGAGTCATGTGTCCAAAGCACCCCACTCACACCCAGACTTGTTCCACATCATGCGCTGGATCCAGGGCACCCTCACGTGGGCTGGCATCCACCCACGGTCTGGATGGGGCCACATGCCTGCTACCTCCACTGCCCATCTCGCTCTCTTCTCCCCGTGGAGCACCACACATGGTGTCCATGTGTCTGTTAATGCATTAACTTCACACTCCTGGATACAACGTGTTCACTGTTACAGCCCCACCCCACCCCCGCCAGTGCCTAGAACAGTGCCAGGCACAACTGCTCAATAATTATTTTAAAATTTAACAAATGGACTCTTCACTGAATTTGAAGAAATTTAATAGATCCCCCCTCCCAAATATTTACACACCCACACATATATACACACACACGCACATACACACACTCATGCTCGGAGCATAAGTATTGGAGGTCAGTGGGTTAGTGGATCCTGCACGTGCCTAATCATCCACACTTCTCCTCTGATAAATTCCTGGCAGCCAAAATCTGGTCTGCTCTAAGCTGAGATGGTGCCACGCAGATGTCACATAAAGGAACCACCTGTGGGCCTCTTCCCTACCCCAAGGGCCAAGGACATCTTGACGCCACTTAGATCCCTTCACACTGCTCCATCGCGGCCCCATGGACACTGCCTCTGTGCCTGTGGAGGTGGAAGTGAGTCTGAGCGCTGCTTCTCTCCTGGTAGAGAAACCGACTGGTAGAACTGATTTATTTCCCTCTCCCTCTAAGCATGGCTAATGAGTATGCTTGACCTCACACGCTCACCCTAGCAGCTCCGCAAATGTCACTCAAGATCCCTCCTGACATCCAAATGCAGAGGGCACAGTATTTTAAATTAAAAGTTATATCCTCACATGTTTTGTCTCTCTACTCTTTCAAAAGCAACTTGCTGATAATTCTGGGCCCTTTGATGCTGAGCCAGGGGACGTGGGTCACTTTTTCACCTGGGTAAAATATACTGATTTAACTTTGGGAGGAAGCTCAAGATGCGGGCAGCTCAGGGTTTCCATTGACCTGGGGAGGTCCAGAGTGAAGGCGCATCTGTCCTGGACAGAGGCTATCACCTGGGCACGGAGACACACATGGGCAGAGGGAAGGAGATAACCAAGGAGATGGTGACATGTTCCCAAATGAAAGGCCTGGTGAGAGGAGAGCTCAGGACTCCACAGATCCCTAAGTGCAGCCCTGCAATACATCCCTGGGGATGTGGCCTCTGGTCTCACTTCTACCTGGGCTCCAAAACCTCCCTTGCTTCTCTGCCCAAGTTGGAAGCTCCTCCTGCCTATCTGGGGCACTCTTGGACCCAGGGGAGCTGGTGGAGTCCACTCATTCCAAGCACAAGGAGGGTGATGACCAAGCACCCCTGATCCAAGATCGGATGCAAGATGTGAAAGTCCCAGGAAGGTCTCCTGCACCCAAATCTCTCTCCCTCGGGCCCACCATAATACTTCTCTCCAATGGCCCATCAAAATCCTCCACTTCACACCTTTTCTTTTCATGAGATCTCTGGGGCTGCCATAATGTGACACTGGCAGCTCTGTGCTGCTCTGCATCTAGTTTATAAGATGGGGACACTAGCCCAGTACCTCTTTGGGTTAGTTTAAAAATCGTTAAATTTGAAAATTGAATGACGTAATCCATGTAGAGTCCCGAGCATAGTTCTTGGCACATAAAAGGTGCTCACTCTGCTTAGTTCTCCTAGCCCCTCCCTTTTCCTTCAAATGACTGTGAGTCCAGAGTTTTTCCATCAAGGGAAAGATGAAAGGATAAGAGGTGGGGGAGTGGGGGAAACAGAGGAGGAAATCAGTTCATAGCCCATTATTTGAGAAAAGAGGCAGAGAGGGAGTAAGAGAGATAAGGAAGTGAGTCAGGAGGGAAAGAGTTGGGAAGTTAGGAACACAGAGGAAAGGGCGCGCAGCTGCCCTGCAGGCCGGGCCCTGTCCAGGGTGCTGAAGGTTAAGAGACTGCAGGAAAGACCTGCCCACAGGCGCCCCAGTCTGGTAGTGGGAGTTGGTGGGGAGTGGGCAGAGTAGCAAACAGGCCCACTTAGGGTGGGGCAGAGGTGGTGATTGGGGGGAAACGAGACCCAAGAGGAATGTGCAGAGACCCTACCCAGCAAGCTCCTCTTCTAGAAATTCCTCTGTTGGGGGACTGCTCTCAAGTACCCCCACTTAGCCCTCAGTGGCATGCTGTTGTATTCAGTCTATATCGCAAACCTTCACCATGGCCCTGCTGAGTGTAGGCAGCAGGGGGGCTTTTGGTCTTGATTTTGACTCCCAGCCTTTGTGGGTGTGACCTCGAGGAATGAGGGACCTTCATGGGGCGTGGTATCCCTCAGATCTGAGCTGGGGAGATATTCAGTGATCTGGGGTGAGGAGATTGCCAGATGCTGGAGGGATGGACAGCAGATCCATCTCAGGGGAAAGAGCTGCTGAGACTTTGCACGATACTGGGCCCAGACAAGCAGGCCCGAGTCTAGAGATAGTCACCTCCTGCCAGAAAGCAGAAGGTGAATCAGGAAGTCCAGATATAAAGACTGAGATCACATGGAGAGGCTGGGAGAGGGATGGTCTGGCTGCCCTCAACATGCACACACACCCCCAGTATTTATTCACAGGGCAGCAGGTTGAGAGCAACCTGGCCAGCCCCTGGGCTGGTGGCTCCGAACCTAAGCAGGGGTGAGCCACATCAGAAGCTGCAAGACTCACAGACACACAGATGAGGACTGGCAAGCTTTGCCCCAGTGACCCGGGTTCAAATTTGAAACCCTGCTCTATCATAACCAAGATGGCTTTTTTTGTTGTTGTTAGGACATAAAAGAATTGATCTGTAGAAGAACCAGAGAAGAGTGTGGCAGGTGGAGGGATCAGCAAATGCAAAAGCCAAGTGAAGACAGCATCCCGGGGTGCACGGAATGAGCAGAACCCCTTCTATCATTTCTTCCCACTGCATCCTCATCATCTTCCTTATTCCAAATAATAAGTTAGCATTGATCACATGCTTAGAGTATGCCAGGCACTGAACTAAGCCCCATGCAAGATTTTCTCATTAACTCCTAAGAGGTCAGTAGTATTGCCACCTCAATCTTAAACAGAAGAGGGAACTGCAGCACAGAGAGTTAAGTTACTTGCCCAAAGTCACATGGCCAGGCGGTAATGGAGTCAGGGTCTGCAGCAGCTGTCACCACCCTCCCACCTTCACTGCTGGCACCACTGTCACAGCACAGACCCTGACCAGAAGCTCCCTGACTTTAGCCCACATTGCTGTTGTTTCACACCTGCCTGTCTTGCTGTCTTGCTTGTTCTGCTCCTGCTCAGTGCCTCTTGGCTCTGGTCCTGGGCCCAGCCCCTGCAGGTAAGAGGTCCAGGTGGGCTGAGCCCACCAGGACTGGCCCCTTCTCAGTTGCCTGGGTTCCCTCCTGGCTGCATCTGCTGCAGAGCAGAGGAGGGGCACTGTCTATGCCCAGCACCAGCCGGCCTATTTTGCTTTGTTCCTAACAGGTTTCCTATGGCATCTTCGAATTAATGGGACAGAGATAAAGGAGGCATTTCGGCTACGATCCAAAGCAGCTGTCAAGCCAGGCCAGGGGCCCACTGAGAAATAACCCTGTCCCTTCCTCCCCACCGAGGGTAGCAGTATCCAAGGGAACTGGAGCTCAGGGTTTCCTAAGCCTCATTTCCTGCCTGGCAGGAATGGCGATCTGCCTGAGAGAACCCTGCCTTAGACAGCTTCCTGGCTTTGTGTGGCACTCTGAGCCAGCAAGGCCTACGCGACTTCAGGAGAGGCAAGAGGAAGAGGAACGGGGCCATTTTGTTGGCTTCTCTGGAAAGTCTGCATGTGTTTCATGTGTGCTGTACCTTTGTGAGTCTGTGTGTCTGCCATGTCAGGTCCTGATGTAGGGGTCAAGAGCAGGGACCCTGGAACCCACCTCCTCAGTGCAAAGCCCAGCTCCATCCCTTACTAGCTGTGTGACCTGAAGCAAGTTCCTTAACCTCTCTCAACTTCAGCTTACAGCACTTAGCTGGTGTTTAAAGGGTAGACCATTATTTGGGGTGCTGTGCCTGCTGTACACTCTGAGAGATTCCTATAGGCAACTCAGTGGGTGGGACACGTGACCTATATCAGGAAGGACCTTCACCCTGGACCCTTTTGTGGCCAAGGCAGCAGGCACCTCTTGAAATTGGCCTGGGGACTGAGGAATTCCCAAGAAATTATCCTCAGACTCAGACTCTCCCACGTGGCATAGTCCTCAGGGATCACCTTGGGGCACAAATCCCACTCTCAGAGACGGGGAAACTGAGGCCTGGGGACCTGGGTCTCTTCCTTGCCATGTCTGGAAGAGTGGTCCTAGTGGGGAGCACCAGCACGACTATTGTGTTTTTTCCCAAAGGTCCCTATTAGGCTTGGGTGGAGGCAAGGAGAAACATACCATGACTCCTTCATCTGCCTCCAAGCATGAAGAGGACCGCTTATCCTAGTGCCAAATATACAGTAGGCACACAATAAGTGATGGTTTGGCCTTCAGGATCTTGCCATCCCCCCTCAGCCATGGCTTCCAGTCCTCCATCCATCCTTCCACCGTCTCATATCCAGGCTGCTGTGTAGCAGGCTAAGGCCAGGGCTAAGCAGACAACGTGCGTACACACATGGCCCCTGCTCCCTATGGTCAAGCAGGGGAGACTAGTGTTAACCGGAAACCCTACTAGTATTTGTAAAGGAAAGAATAGTGAGCGTTGTTCGCTTTGAAAGACAAGAAATGAATGAAGATAGAGAAGTAGATTCTGATCTAGCCTTTCTGATAGAGCAATACTGGAACTAGGATTGGAGGATGGGGTGGGGGCTTCCAGGAAGTGGGACTGGCACATGCAAAGGTCAGGTGGCAGTGAAGCACAGCCCATTTGAGAACAGAGGGAAGCTGCTTGGAGCACAGGAGCAGCAAGAAGTTATTTCAGTGCTTATGTAGTCAGACTAGACTTGAGACTTGTTAGTGGGTTCTTGAGAGACACCCTTTGGGGTCTCCTAGGCATGTTGTTAGGAGCCAGGAAGAAGTGCAGGGAACGGGGTAGTGCCCTGCAGATAGGGTCTGCCTGGTATGGGAGGACAGGTCACACCCACAAGTGAGCATGCCTGATCCCCGGCTCTTGCTCACCAGTGTTTTGCAGCCTCCTCTCCAGTTGTTTGTGGCTCTCACTCCCAGTTGTTTGCAGTTCAACACTCCAGCTATTTGCAGTCACTCCCCACTTATTTGCGGCCTTATCCTCAGGAGGATAAAATCACCACCCCAGCTGTTCTCTGTCATCACCCTCAGATATTTGCAGTCACCACCCAGCTGTTCACAGTCACCTCCCCAGCTGTTTGCAGCTGCCACCCTCAGTTCTTCCTACTCCCTCTCCAGCTGTTTGCAGTCAGCTCCCCAGTTATTTGCAATTTCTACCCCCTCCCTTTGGGCATCAGGTAAGGCTTGCTCAGGATTAGTTTTAACAAGAGCAATTACTCTTAGCTAAGAACTGAGTGCCTGTTTTATGCCAGGGACTGTACCACATGCATTTACTCCAACCAGCTTACAGCAACCCCTTCTTTTGTTCATCCAATGTTTCTGCCCACCATACATCAGATACTGCTGCGTTCAGGGTATACAGTGAAGAACAGAACCAGACCTGGCACTGGGCCACTCATATTTTGCAGGAGCTGGTGTTAATAAAGCCAAGTGTGTGATCATAAAGGGAGACGTGAAGAAAGCCAAGGTATGTAGACTGGACAGGTGATCAGAGGCAGCCCCTGGGGCCATGAATCTTGAGCTGAGAGCTAAAGAATGAGCACAATGAATTTTGTGGGGGTGGAGGTGGGGGCGAGGGCTGAGAAGAGGCTCCAGGCAGACAGCGACAAGAACAGGTGCTCAGGAGACAGGGCTGAAGAATGACCAGGTACCAGGGGCACAGGCAGCGAGGGCAGCACAGGAGGCCAATGGAAGCCAGGCTGAGGTGACCTGGTCAGAGGATTTCTGGAAGAACAAATTTTCATGGGCAAAAGTAAAAGAGGTAGTGGCACCTCAGAGGTTATCACCATTGTCACAACTGTCTAGCTGAGAGAGAAGGGGCCTTGGGTGAGGACATGGCAGGAGAGAAGTGGCTGGGCAGAGAAGTGACTGATGGGAGAGTTCATAGGAGACAGACTGGGAAATGGAGAGGCCAGAAGCCAATATGACTCCAGTTTTCTGACGTGGCTCCTGGATGCACTGTGGTCTGTCCTCTGGGGTGGGGGCGTGGGAAGAGGGCCAGGGACAAAGCAAGCAGGAGTGCAGGTGGCATGGAGCTGGATGACTTGGGAAAGAGGTCTTTGCAGCAGTGCTGTGCACGGGTGTGGTGTCTACACCTTGGGCTCCAAGTCCAGCTGCATCATGGTCCTGACCCGCCTCCTTCTAGTTGTTTCTCTTTGAGCCACTCCTTTAACCATTCGGTGTGTCAGTTCCTTCATCAGAAGCATGGAGCAGGAGGGGAGAGTGTTCTGCTGCTTATCGGTCTGTGGGGACTTCAGATTAGTTGGCTGCTATGTGTGCCCGAGACCCTAGCACGGTGCCTAGCACGTGGCAGGAATGCAGTGACTTCTTGTTGAATAGCAGAATGAGTGGCAAACAGATGGGGTGGCTCCTGGGGTCAGTTGCAGTGGATGGGGCAGTGGGTGGAAGAAAGTATCCCCATGCAGAGAAGCCCAGAGGACACTATTCTTTCCTTTGTAATTTGCCCACTCAAGGTTCTGGACTTAATGTGGTCTTGGGGAAGCATAAGGCCCATGGAAGGACACGGGCTCAGGCAGGGAGGCAGGCAGGGCCACCGTCTTGAGGCCCTGGAAGTCCTTGGACTAGCCCTGAGTGCCCTAGAGGACTCTCCCAAGGAGTGGTAGGGCCTGGGGGTCTAAGAAGGAGGAGAGGAGGCACGGGCAGCTGGGGGAAGGGAGTGGTTAAAGGGCTCCCACGACAATCCAGGTGAGGGATGATCTTTTTCTTTTAGTTCCATGAGTGTCTGGGGCACGTAGCAGGTGCCAAGTCACCCAGGCCCGGTCCTCTAGAATACTGAAAACCCAGCTGGTCTGATGCCCTGTCTCTCCTCCTCGAGTCCCTCTCTTGGGGCATCATCTCTCTCGAGAGCACTTTTCCCTATGGGGAAATCTTGCCAGGGCAGAAAGGGGGAGGAAAGAGCCATCACCAACTGGGAGATGGAGCTGTGCACAAAGTCACATAGAAGGGTGTGCAGACCTGGTGGGTGGCCATGGCAGCCTCCACCACACGGTGTTGGTCCCAGAGGGTCTGCTGTCTCGGTCCTTCTCAGCTGAAGGGTGCGTCCACAGTCAAGGCCAGAGGGAGCACTTGTGAAGCTGCGGTTCACAGGTATGTTTTCCCCAAGACTGAGCATGTAAGGGTTGTCACCCATCCCCCTACCCTGGGACCTGGGAACGTGAGGGAGTGTCCCTGGAAGGAGACAATGAGGTTGCACAGGGAAGCTTGTGTCTGTGCATTTGCTCCACAGCCTGCCTCCTTGGTGCTGTCAGCAGAGCACAGACATCACCACCTCCGGGGCAGACAAGAGGGCCGGCACCTGGCCGGGATGCAACAGAACCACAGGTTACTTGGTTCTTCCCGTGTTCCGAATCAGAACCACGAGGCATGAGGCCAGGGATTTACAAGCTCCCCTGACGATTCTGCCTCCTACTAGGGTAGTGCGTCTCCGACAGCAGAGTCACCCATGGATGTTATAAGGTGTGGGTGCTGATTCTCTTGGCCTGGTGTGGGGCCCAAAATCCTGCAATCTAACAAGCTCCCAAGTGCTGTCCAAGCTGCTGGTCCAGGAACCATACTCTGGACAGCAAGGCATTAAAGGTAGAAGCCTCTGATTTCCAAACTTTATTTTTTAGGGAAATGAATCCTCCTCTCAAGAAACCTTGCACAATAGCCCCACAGATGAAACAGATGCCATTAATAGAAAAGTATCTCGCACATACAAATGTACAGTTTGCTTATTACAAAATCTGTCAATGCAAACAAGGCAGCTTTGATGCAGACAAAGTCTGATGCTAAAGATTTCCATTGTTATCGTACAGGGACCTCAGCACTCATCATATTCAAACGGAGTAAGTGCTGCAGCCCCAATGCCACAGCAGTGGGTGATGGAGGCAGCAGAGGCTGCCCCAGCCGGCCCCTCTCGGCATGAAGACTCAGAGTTGGGGCCCAGCCTTCCTTCCCCATCCACCCCTCCCTGCCAAGTAGCCACAGCTAAATATAGCCGGAGGCCAGGCTTTCTAGAGGAGGCAACAGTGAGGGATGCTGAGAGGAACAATTGCTCATGCACTAGAGTCCACAATGCCAGGCCCACTAATTAGTGGTTTGGCAGCTGGGGAGGGCAGGAGGGACTGCGGTGGGCCGGGCCCCATGGCTGCCGGGCTCCTCAGGAGGAAGGCAGGACGTGGCTGTGTCTGCAGGACTTGGCAGAGACAGGGAAGTGGCCCATCTGTTGGGAAGGCATGAGGCTGCTAGGAGGGGGCATGTGGGGAAGATCAGGCCAGTGGAGCCAGGGAGATCCCCAAGGGCAGCCTGGTCATATCACTCACTCATTCACTCCCAGTGCAGCTCTGGGTGAGGTGCTTGACCTACCTGGGTTTCAGGTAAAAATGGGGTACTCTGTACATGAGGGTTAAGTGGGAGTCCTGCTTCCTTGTTTCTCTGCCCCCAGCTGGAGGCCAGGACACCACCCTGCTTGGTCCTGGTGGCATAAATCTGTGCCCCTGGGCCAATGTCCAGTCTACATAGCCCTTCAGATCCCCAGCCCCTTAGAAGAACACAGCAGTCCCAGGCCCACCCAGGCAGCGAGGCCATAGCCACCAACACTCGGAAGGACCGGGCAGAAGCAATGGCTTCTCACTAAGCTCTGGGTCCCTTGCCCACCTCTAGTCATGACTCAGCACTCTGGCCAGAGATTGCCCCATGAATGAGTCCATCCTGACCCAGAAGTCCCCTGAAAGCAGAGGGAGCACCTCACTGATGTTGGCACTACCCAAGTCCAGACCAAGGCTGGGCACAGAGCTGGCACCAGCAGTATTTTAAGGATGCCAGCTGCCACCTCCTTTGCCTTTCATATCCATCTGTCCATGCACCCCTCCATCCTAAAGCCCCCAGGAAGCTCACTACTAGGCCTAGGGTCAATAGCCAGACCTCCTCCCTCCGATCTGCAGGCCACCTCCTTCCTTGCCTCCCAAGTATGGTGAAAGCCCGTCCTCTGTCAGAAGTCTTCCCTGCCTATGGAGGGAAGGGAAGCTGATCTGCTCCCCCTATTGGCACCGCTCAGAGCTCTCACAACAGCTCGTGTACCCATGGCACACCCACTGTGCCACTGAGGAAACTGAAGCTCAAGGAGACAGAGCCTCTTGCAACAGAGCAGGAGAGAGTGTGGAGCCAGCCTCCTGCCCAGGTCGGCTCGCTCTCAGAGCCCTCCCCGGGCTGGCTGCCTTCCTGCCTCCCCCAGCATGACTCAGCCTGCTCCTCGACCCGGCTCCTGTCAGGGATCCTGGCTTCACTGTGTGCTCTATTTGCTAATAGCCTCCAGTCCTTCCAAGTCTGCTCTCCTGGCTTCAGCCCCGGGCCACCATGCTCTCTCAGCTGGGGCTCCTGACTAGCTCTCCTCCAAACGGGCCACCTGGAGTGTGGCGCGGAGCACCGGGCGTGGCAAATCGACTTCCACCAGCACTGACTCAGAGGCTCCTCTCTCCCTCTGCCCAGAGATCAAGGCAGGGAACACACACACCTGACTCAGAGAGCACAGCAGGTACCAGGGACCGCCACGTCAGTGTGGTGTGCATGCCCGAGGCAGGTGTGTGCCCCCGCCCCGGGAGTGGAGGGTGCCAGAGAATGATGTGAAAATTAAAGGGCATGATAATTAACTAACATTTATTGATCACAAAGTATAACACCATTCTAAGAGCAATACATGTTCTAAATAACTTAATCCTTATAATACCCCACAAGGTAAATTTATCCCACATTTTGTAGACAAAGGCGCAGAGGCACAGAGAGAAAGGCGGCTTGTGGTACATGGGCACTGAGATCTGAACCCAATGTCATGGGCACACCTAACGTGCAGGTGCTGGGCGCAAAGCCTGCCACAGACCATTTATTTAGAAGCCTCCTGGGAGTCTCCCGCCTCCCTCTGGCATCAAGCATGAGCTCTGGGAGGGTGCTCCCCAAGCTTGATCACCAGCCTAAATCTCCTGCTTGAGCTTCAGCCCTTCGAGTGCAATTAAGTTGCAGGTATTTCTAGCAGGCACCTCACTCCCATCATGCCCCCAATGAACTCCCTGTCGCCCCGCCATCCTTTCCAAGCCTGCTCTTGCTCCTGTGTCCCCTAATACCCTCAACGGACCACCAGCCCGCTGAGTTTAAGTCGGAAACCTGGAGTCTCCCCATCTCCACTGCTTTAATTCATGCCTGCAGCCTGCCTGGCCTATTGCAACAGTCTGCCAGGCTCAGTCCTATGTGTCCCCTCTTCCCCTCACCTCCCCAAATCAAAATATAGTAGCTGCATAGCAGCAGAAGCTGCCACTGCCTGCAAAGGGCTGAGTGCCCTGCACAGACCAAGCGCCAGATGCATTCCAGACTCTTCCTGAACCAGCTCCTGCAGAAGCAGTCACTCGGCCCATCCTCCCACCCTTTCCCCTTTATTAGTTCATCTCTGTCTCTCCTGCGTCCAGCACAGCGCCCAGCACACTTGGCTTGGGTCATATATGGGTGCCGAGTAAAGAAAGAAATGGACGACTGACCTCTGCTCAGGTCCTTCCCAGCAGACTTGCAGCAAAATCACTGCTGGAACGCGGAGCTCTGAGCAGTGCTGGAGCAGCCAGGGCAGGCAGAGACCTGACCCAACGTTTGCCAGCACACAGGACTCGGGAGGGACCCTGTCACAACAGAGGACACTAAAGGGATGCTGAGGAGCCGAGCAGGCAACAGGGGGTGTCTGGAGGGAGGCTCTTCCCTTGAATGGCCATCTCAGAGAGCCGAGCCCCTGCCCCTCCATTCTCCAGGGCTGTGTCACTCTGGCATGTCCTTGTGCTCTCTGTCCCCCCTCTTTTTTCTTTCTAGTAGCTTGTCTACTATTATTTTTAGTTAAGTTGTTGACTGTCTGCCTCCTGCGCTAGACTAAGATCTCCATGAGAACGGGGACTTGTTCCACCTTTTTCGCTGGTGATACTCGGCACTTAAGACACAGAGCAGGAACTCAGCAAACGTTTGTTGATGAAAAAAAAAAAAAAACAGTGGAAAAAATAAAAGGGCTGGTAGGAAATCAATCATGTCGCCTCTTAATCAAAATTTGATTTACTTGTTTTTTCAACTGTGGTGCTGGAGCAACTGCAGATTCATATGGGGGAAAAAACAGAACCTCAACTTTCTCTCTCTTTATGTGTGTGTCTATGTACACATCTGTATATATATACATACATGTGGGTATAGCTGGGTATATATGTATGTGTATATATGAATGTGTATATATAAATATATGCATGTAACTCTTACAAGTTCTGAGGAGACAAACAACTCAATAACGCAATTAAATGAGAAAACTTGACCAGACAATAACCACATAATAAACACATGAAATGCTTGTCATCATTGGCAATGAGGGAAATGCCAATTGAAACCACTGTGAGACACTGCTACCCACCTGTTAGAACGGGTAACATTAGAAAGTCTGAAGGTGCCAAGTTTTAGCAAGGGCGTGTCCACCACGCACGCTGGGGGCTGTAGGTCTGCTGGCGCCACGTGCGAAGTGGTACACCCTCGTCGGAAAGCGACTGAGCAATGATTTATGAAGTGAGACATACTCTTACCGCCTGACCTAGCGATTTCATTGCCTGGTATTTACACAAGGGAAATAAAAGCATACCCACACCAAGGCTTATCTATGTAGGTTGCTCTATAACTGCATCGTTAATAATGGCCCCAAACTTGAATTAAACAAATTTTCATCAACAGGTGAATAAACATAGGATGGTCTATTAATATATTATTATTGTGCAACAGTAGAAAGAAATGAGCAACTGAAACAAGCCACATGGGTGAATCTCAAAATCATCCCATCAAAGGAAGCCAGACCCAGGAGAATGCGTATGGCATGATTATACTGTATGATTCTATTATATGAAAGTTAGGAAAGGCAAATCAAATCCAAAGTGACAGAGCAGATCAGCTGCCTGGGGTTGGGGTGGAGGAAGGGAGGGAGATGACCAGAAAGGACACAGGGGACTTGATCTTAATCAAGGGGCATGTAGGCAGCTGCACAAACATATCAAAGCATCACACTGTGCACGTAAGGCGGATGCATTTTACTGTATATTAATCATATCTCAATACAGGCAATTAAAAAACACATTCAGAATAGGTTTCAGAAGACTCATAGGATGTGGTAATGTAAGATATGTAGTAAGCAGAGGCCAAGGATGCATATGTGGGCTGTGAACTCACTCCTGGAGGTGGAGTTAGAGCCAATTAAAGACTTATTTAATTTGAATTAATGTGGATTCACTCCATTTAAGGTGATGAGAGTCTTGCAGGCAACAAACATTACTTCTCTCCATTGAACCCCTCACACTGCGCTGTCCCCACATGGGAGGCCCATGCTGTATGATGTATGATGTCTCCCTCCTCATGCACTTTGCTGTCCTGGGTCCTTCCAGGACACATGTACTCCCAGCATGATGAGGGGGCCCAAAGGAGGGGAGCTGGCCTCTGGGGAGAGCTGGACACATGGGAAAATGATGGATTCTTCTTTATAACTATCTTGATCCAAACCCCAGCTCTGCCAAGTCACTTGATTTCTCTGTACCTTAAATTCCTAAATCTAAAAGTCTGAGATATTTAAAAGTGTACCCTGTGGTTGAGGCAGGTAGGGGGAAGGGAGCCTGGGCCTACCCAGTTGCCTTGTCCCCATTCTTTCCTCCCTCCTCGGTTAAGGTTACAGATGAAACACACAGCTGCAGTCTTGAGTTTTTTTCCAGATAAGCAATAGTGGTTTTGCAGCATAAAGACTTTGTATATTTATACCAGATCACGTATGGACAATACATATGCTAAAAAAATATTGGTTGCTGATCTGAGATTCAAACTTAACTGTTATTTTCATTTGAAAAATTTAACAACTTCTCGGTGGCCTCCACACACTGTCCAAGAACCTGGAGGGTGCCAGAGCGCACAGCTGGAAACCCTATAGCTTGCAGCAGCATGTCCCGAGACAACCTGAGCTCTGGGCTGGTGACTGGTGGACCTTCTCCCACTAGCATGAAGGAAGGAGATGAGGATTTGGGGGCAGAAGGACCAGCAGGCACCATCATGGTCTCGGGCCTCATCCAGCTCACAGCTGGAGAGAGACTTTTTTCTCTCCTGGGTATGTTCTCAGTCCCCCTAAATGGGGGCTAGGGGAGGACCTGGCCTCGCAGTTCTGCAGGATTATTGCATCTGGTGGAAAAGGGGCTGCAAGTCTGAAAAAAGCATCATTTAAAGTCATTTAAAAACCTCTTTCTGACTCAGTTTCTTCATCTCGAAAACGGACCTCAAAACAAAGGAAAAATGCAAGGGACAGAGTAAGAGAAAAAAGTCACAATAGGCAAAACAGTGATGTCAAGAATATATGAAGAGCTCCAATGTAATGAGAAAGGCAAATGACCCAAAAGGGAGAAAAATGAGCAGATGTGAAAAGATAATTCACTGGAAAAAAATCCAAATGGAGGATAGGCATGTGAAAAAGGCACCTCAGTAATAATCAGGAAAATGCAAATCAAAGCAACAATGAGAAAGCATTATTTGATGATCAGATTGGCAGACGTGACAAAGACTAAAATCTAGTGCTCGGAGAGGATAGAGAAACCAGCTTAGGGTTTTGGTAGGGAACATAATTAGTATGGCTTTTGGCAGGGCAATGAGCATTATCAAAATTATAGCTGCACACTTTGACCCAGCAGTTCCACTCCTAGCTCTCTTACTGACGGGCATGCTTACAGAAGTGCACAAACACCCCTGGACCATAACACTCATTGGAACATTGCTTTTAACAGAGCTCACTGCAAGCAACATCGACGCCCATCGATAAAATAGATCACTCATAGCCAGAACGCCATAGAGCCACCAAGAGGAATTAATATTAATACAGAAAAAGCACAGGCATGACATGTGACAAAACAGCTAAGTTTCAGAATCATACATTTTGTATTATCCCGTTGATATGAAAAAGTACTATATCTGCATATGCACGGTGTATATGTATGTTTGCATGTACACACGTATGTGTGTCTATGCATGCCCCTGTTTATATGTATATGTATGTATCTGTAGATATAGATGTATGATGGTGTACATGTAGAGAAAAAGGTATAGAAGATTATACACCAAACTGTGAAACCCCCAAAACTCTGAGAGGCAAATGGGGAGAAGGGTGGGGACAGGACAGTGTTTTAACATTGGCAACCTCTGCACTGTCTGAAAAAAATTCACAGCAAATATAATACATATTTATTGTGATCATTTAAGAACTTGGCTTATAGAACTGTGCTGGGAGTATACTGTGCTGGCTGCCCCTCACCTTGCTTCTCCCCATCTCTCAGGCCCCATAACACCACTGACTTCTGCTAACCTCTTCTCTCATAAAGAGCTTCCCTCTCCCATCTATGGTAACTTCTGGGCTTGGGTTTCCCAGCCCACTGTGGCCACCTCTGCTCATTCTGCATCTTTTGGGTGTTACAGAGGCAAAGACAGAGGGGATATGTGGAAAGGGTGGTTAGGGTCAAGGAACTTTTGGGAGGCAGAATAAACGGGCTGAGTGACCAGCTGGACACAGTAGGAGTGTGTGGATGATGGAGGGCTGGAGTGGAGGCGGGAGACGGAGGGGAGAGAGGGTGTGGCTCACTGAACTAGAATGCACCCCCATCCCCACCGCCTGAGCCAGACTCCACGATCTCTCTCTCCATGGGCTGCTCCTTGGTGGCCCTTTCCAGTGCCCTGTCCATGTGCTTTTGAGTCTTCTTTCCTGTCTGCTTTTAGATCCGTGAAGGGAAAGCTTGTACCTGTTTCTGTCTGTCACTACATCTCCAGGGTTCAACCCAGTACCCCACACATGGCAGAGAGTCCATAAATCTTCCTCAAAATGAAGGAGCTTAGTTGTTAGTTAAGACTCCCTTCAGGGTCTCCCTGGTGGTGCAGCGGTTGAGCGCTGGGCTGCGAAGCTGCCCGCAGCCTCTGCAGCGCTGGTGCGATTCCCAGCCGCTGGCGAGGGTCCCACATGGCCCACAGACCTCTTCTGCCGCACCCGCTGCTCCCCTCAGCAGTGTACTTCGTCACTCTGCCTGTTCTGCTTCCTGCTCTGGCTCTGGTGAATTTTCTCCCCCTCCTGTGCTTCTGACTGTACCCAGTGCTTGTATAAATAAATAAATAAACAAACAAACAAATAAATAAATAAATAAATCTATCTTAAAAAAAAAAAAAAGACTTCCCTTCAACCTGGAAACACTTCCCCATGTCTCACACACTGATGCACCCAGGAATCCCAACCCAGACGTCTCACGAGAGAGCACCTTTAATGATTCATCACCAGACACACCAATCAGCTGATTTACCTGACTGAGAAGCATCTCCAAGAGTTCCCGCCAGTCCACATGACTTAGGTGCTGGTAAATGTGTTTCTCCACGGTGCAAAGATAGGCCAAGCATTCTCCAAGTGTAAGTTCTCACCATGGATCCAGGCAGACCTCCCAAAAGCTCACACAGGAACTACTTCCTGCCGTCTTGACTTCTCACAAGTGGTATGCCTTCCCAAAACTGTGCACAAAAGGTGAACTTTGGCTTTATGGAATCTGGAATATTCCATCTTAAACTCACAACCGCCACACTGATATGTGGTCACCATCAGAGGCTGCCAAGAGGCTGACTCTTACAAGGCCTGGTGGCTTCAGGCCTGTGCTTGGGACACTAGCCCCAATCCCTCAGGGTACCACCTCTTATAGCAGGCATTCTAGGACCCTAGAATGCCACCTCCTGCTATGGAAACCACTGCCACCTCCTGCTATGGAATTTGCTTCCTGGTCAATATCTCAGGGCACAACCTTTGTAAACCCTAAACCCTCAGCTCAAGTTTAGCTCTTGGGAAACATAAACCTTAGCAGCTTCCAAGTCCTGACCAGTCCTGACTCCTAACGATTCTGTTCCTATCTGTTCCCAGTGACAGTAGGGCTAAGAGGTCCTCATGACGCTTCCCTGTTCACCTGGAAAAGAAATGACCTTACTGCAAATGGACTCACAAAAAGCAATGCTTTTAAAATTCCAAAGTCTGACTGTGTTAACATCTTCTGACCTGAAGTAACAGTTCATCACGATTTTCCTGTCGAAGCACACCTGACTGCTAAGCTTCCCGGGTGGCCCATCCGTGTGTGACTGTGCACACTCTGGAGCCGGACATCCTCGCCGAGGTCGGCTGGGGTGATATGCTCGGTGACAAACACAACTGACAAAGTAAAAACAGGCATCCGGCGGGGAGAAAATATGCACAATATACATGACAAACAATGAATAAATGCCTGCGTATTACTAAGAGCTCCCGCAAATTACTGGAAAGGGAAAAGAAATTCAAATGACCCAAGAAAACAGGCAAAGGGTATGCACAGAAAAATTACAAGACAAGTGGCAGATAAGCATGGAAACCTAAGAATCAGAGCAAAATGCAAAGGCCTCATCCTCCAAACCACCCACCCCTCCTCTCCCTGGCTCTGGGGCCACCCTTGCCCCCCTGGGACACACACTTCCAGCCCAAATAAGACTTGTGCCAAGGAATGAAAGGGCGTTCCGAGATGACGAGAAGCCATGCTGTCAAGCTCCGAGTCTCTCCTCGCTTGTGGCTTTCCCACAAACATCTGTACCCGCAGATCCTGGCACAGGTGTGCCGACTCTGTCCATATCCACTGTCACAGCACAGCATGAGGGGACCCGACAGAATGTCTTGGCAGTGGGCTCGAATCACCCTGGGGCTACTGAGAGCTGGACAGATAAGCCTCCCCACCCAGGAAGGGAGCATGGGGAGTTGGCCAGGACTGGCAGGAGGGGCCTGCTTGCCTAGGGGGGCTGGGCCAGGCAGGCAGAGTCCTCCCCCAGAGCTGGCTCTCTGCAGTTTCCAAATGTGCCATTGCGGGGCGGGGCAGGGCAGGGGGTTGGGGGCTGAGAGTGCTGCTCCTGGAAGGTCAAATTAGAGAATCATGGAGTTGAATCTATGACTTAATTTAAAGAATAGTGAACTGCTCCATGAATCAAAAAAGAAAAATGAGAAGGAGGGAGAGAGGAGCGAGGAATGAAGAAAGGAAGTCATTGCTGCTAAGGATTATATCTACACTTTGTATGTATTATCTCCTATTATCTCATTTAGCCCACAGAGCAACCCTTGGAGGGAATTATCATTAACACCCGTGGACTTAAGTTCCAAGCAGTGATGGAGTCACTTTCCATGTCAGTGCCAGCTCAGGGGGCTGCAGGTCTGTGCTCTCCTCCCTCAGGCCACACTGCATCACTCTGCAGCTTGACCTGTGTGTGAAGCTCAGTCCTGCACCTCGAGGGCAGTGCAGAAACTGGAGTCGGATTTTGTGTCCATGGGGTCTAGGCTGCTGCCTGAGCAGGCTGGACCCAATAGGAAGGACCTGGACGGCTGCTGCGGCAGGATCATCTGATGAATTTGGACCCTGCTGAACAGCTAGGTGAGAGAAGCCAGGCCATGACCCGTTGCACTAAGATGATTTCCAGACCAAGTACAGTTCCTGCATGTCCCTGTGGGTCTCCGTGTGTCCTTAGTAACGGCATTATTATTCTCCTCTTTCTGCGTCTCGTCTGATTAATCTAATTTGCACATGTGAACGAGAAGCTGCTCTGATCCATTTAATATGTTGGGACCGCATCCCAGCTCATTTGCATGGTGGGTCTGGCCAACAGAGGTATCTCCTGTTCCTTGCCTCCCTCCCCTCCCTCACCCTGCCCTCCCACCAGGCAAATTCTTGCTGAGCAGGCAAATGGTGATCCGTGCTGTTGCTTTTAAGTCTTAAAACCCATTAGGAGTGTATTAGCAGACGTGCTGAGAGCTCATTTGAGTAATAAAAATCTTTTTTTGTGCAGCTAATAAAACAGAAGAAAGAAAGGGGAGAAAAGAGGGGCTTGGAAAGGGAAGTGGAGGGAGGCTACTTCCAGCTCCTGTTAGGATGCAATGCTGAGATCCGTCTACAAATTATTGGAGCTGCTCCTTCGCTTTGGTGATGGGAGAATAAGGGAGAGGAAACTTAACCAATGCCTTCTTCTCTAGAAAGCTCTATCTGTAGGCTGCAGTCCGAGAAGGCAGGAGAGGCATCTTGTCTATCCCTGAGGCGCAGCCAGAGACCCCCTGCAGCTGGTCTTTGCAGTAAGACTGGTTGTGGCAACGGGCCTAGGGGAGAGTCACCATGCCCAGATGTCTGTTCTTCTGCACAGCTGCATTAGCCTGGCTGCTGTCCTTACGCCAGGCTTCCTGAAACTGCAGGTTGCAGGATTTAGAGACGCCGGCCTGGCAGCTCTCGGTTCCAGTTCTGCCTTTGTCGAGGACTATGTCATCCAGCCCAGGTGAAACCGCTCAGTATTGCATCTGGCAAATGAAGGTCTAGCTGCAGTACCAGCATCCAGTATGAAATGAAAATGCAGGGCCCCTTGTTCAATATGATGAAGAACTGCGAGAGGGCAAGAGCAGAATAATAAACAAGGTGCAGGGCACTGCCATGTGCATGACCCTGTGCAATGGACAGGTCACATGCCTAGGAAGCCAGCCCTGGGGCCAAGCTAGGTACTCAATTATTTGTCATTTGAGTGTGAATGTCTCCAAAGAGTTGATCCTCAACTCTTGAAGAAAGACCAAATATCTGGGTCACATCAATAGCCCAGACTCCAGGAATCAGCCTTGCAAGAGGACATTGAAGAAGAGGCTTCAAAAGGCCCCCTTCAGGCAGTTCCAGCCTCCCTGACGCCTCCCTCTGGTTAGAACTGGCCCCAGATGCTCTAGTTTCCCCTAATGGCCCATTAAGGCCCCATAAGCCAAGACTTATCTAAGTCCTTTTGTGTGAATCCGGGAGAAAAGCTGCACAGAAATCCTCTTACAGTTAATCCCTCTGAGAACATGGGCTAAATCTACAGGAATTCAGAGCCGGAGGAGGAGGCAGTAAAATTTGAGGGGATGGGCAGTGGGAAGGGTCTTTCCTGGGATGAACAGAGAAGTCTTTGCTTCGATGAATAGAGAAGCAGGCTTGTGGCGGCTGGACAGCTTTCCGAGGGGGTCTCAATGCTCAGCTTGCATTTGGAGGACTATTAGTACTCTTGGGCAAAACCCTTACTTTCTCTGAGGCTCCCTCCTTCCCCTGTCCTTTAAAATGTGGGTGAAGAAAACTGGACAAATATGCAAGGATATTCATCACAGTATTGTTATGTTCAAAAAAAAGAAGAAGAAAACAACATAAATGTTCTTCAACAGAACATTGAATTTTAGTTAATTAAATGGTGCTAATTGGTACAGTGGCTTTCCATGTAACCATTCGAAGATACCATGGAGAGACATCTTTCTAAAGATGTCAAGTAAAGGCATTACATGTTTTATTTCTCTTGAAATCCAAAGACAACAACAACAAAAAAAGAGAAAATATATAGTGGAGTAAAGGGATTAAACCTTCAGTGAAACATGGAAAAATGGTCCTGAACATGAGATACTAAACATATTCATCAAATACTGCAGGATTTCAATCCAAATGAGAAGGAATGTTGAGAGCATTCTCAGACCTTCAGCAAAATGCAGACTTCCCTAAAGCAAAATAGCTCAGCTTCAGAAAGGCTTCAATAACTTTTGATGAAAGTGACAAGATGTTGGAATGTGGACTAGCTCAGGAAGAAAAGGGAGAGTTCAGCAGAGACCCCCATCAGCACCACAGGCAGGAGAGAAGCTTAGGAGGCTGAAGGAAAGGCCATGCTTTCCTCTTGAATGATCTACAGCTCGGCCTCTGTCCTATGGAGACAGTGACAAATGAGGCATCCATCCCCAAATCACTACCCGGAGAAGTTTTGGCACAGAGTAAATAGAAATACTGGATTAGCAAGAGGATATCTGAGCCACAAAACCTGACCTGCAATGCAGAACTGCTCACTCAGTTCATAATCCCTCATTTCCTAGGCCCCAGAGTTCTGCACACTGCTCTTTAGCAAATATTTGGTCTGGTTAAAAAAACAAAAGTAGGAAACTAGCCAGAGAAGTACACGTAAAAATTACAAGATAAACAAACAAAATAAGAAAGGAACAAGTTAATAAAGTAAAAGGCTATAGGAAACATATATCTTGAAAGAAATTATCAAAGGAAACGATAGTTCAGAAAAAAAAAAACATGATTCTTTAGTCTCAAAGGAATCATAGATTTAAAAAAAGCAATTCAAAGAAGAGTTCCTAGGATCTAAAAGGAAAATTATAAGATAAGCAAAGGACATGGAAGGTGAGCTTGCAGATCAGGGGAAAGAAAAAAAAAAGCAAACCACAAGCCATTGAAGAGAAGAGGAAAAGACCGAGGAGAGGAGCTTGGGGAGCAGGAATGAATTAAAGCATGCCTGAAAACCCAAATCAGGAACTTGGCAGGCAAGTCTGAGAAAATTAAATCAATAGATGGAAAAGATCAAAGACATAATCTATATTATAGAAAAGATCATAGATATTAAATATTGACACTTGAGGTCCAACATATCCACAGAGAAAATATACAAAGATATAATCAATGAAAACATCCTGAAATAGAGAAGGCTGAATCTGAATATCAAAAGGGTACAGGATATCTCCAAAGCTTTTACAGAAAACCATCACCTCTAAGATGCTCCAGTGAAGTTCCTAAAGCTCAAGGAAAAAGGATGAATCGTGGGCATCTGGGCAGCAAAACCTAGTTAAATACTAAGGAGTAAGTCTGACTGGCCTTGGATCAATCCAATGAGCTCTGATGAGAATTACAGCCTAAGAGTCATACCCTCAGGGAAGTCATCATTTAAGTATTTACTAACACGCAGGCATTTTTGAGCATGTAGGAATTCAGAGAATACAACACCCAGGAGCTCTTCTTGTAAAAATCGTATTTGACAGGGAACATCAGCGAACCAAGAGATCAATCAAAACACAGAACTCTAGCATACAAAGTATGCAGGCAGGAGATTGGTGGTAGGTATTAAATCCTTTTATAGATAGGGGACTTGGATTACACAAGTGTGAGAATGATTTTATACAGAATAGAAGTGCTACAGACCTTGCCAAGTGAAAAATTTTAAACTTTTTAAGCTAGTAAAAGAAGGTTGAGTAAAGGAGAACAATGAAAATGCATTATCTCCTTATCTTTCGAAGCAGGAGGGGTTAATAAATATTGTAGTAATAATAGCAATAACAATTATTAAAGAATACAATGAGGAGTTGCAAATTATTATTATTGCAACTGCTCATTGTATTCTTTAATCTTTGGTCTCAGTTTTAGAGGTACAATTTGGAAACTAATGACTTTCTCAAGTTTTAATAATTCCTTCCATATTTCTTTCATTTTTCCATCAATTAAATTCAAGTAAAATTTTCAAAAAGCGGAAAGCATTCAGCAGCCAATCCCATTTTTTCCTGATATTCTTTCTTTCCAGGGGCCTCATTGGATTGTTGTCTCTCTAGGTAAACAGATGTCTGGTGTGATGCTCTCAAAATGTAGCAATGCTTTTTCTGTGCTATTATAAAGCACTTTAGATTGATAATTGTACTCCATCTCTTTAACATTTACAATGGATGTGGATCATTTAAAACAAATATAATTATTGTTTCTCTTTACACATCCATGAGCTGGCTCCATACCAGGCCTCATCATATGGGTGTGGCAGGCACCAGCTCTGAAGCCCAACTATCTGGGTTCAACCCTCCCCAGTCTATTAATCACTCAGTGCCTTAGTTTCCTCACCTGTAAAATGGGGACAATACTAGTTAGTAGCACCTATCTTGGAAAATAGTTCGGAGGAGTAAGTAAGACAATGATTATTATAAAGTGCTGGGCGATGTAAGAACTTCATAAATGTTATGTTCAGAGTGGCCACAGAGGCTCACTGCATGCTAATAAGAAGTGATTCATATGCTCCCCGTATTCTCCACATAAATTTAAAATGCCCTCATGTTCTTAGGGGAACAGTGGCTGATTGCTGTCTTTAGGCCTTCAACTGTTGTTAGGCAAAGCTGTCATTAAACAAATAATCAGTAAAGGACCTAATCTCATGCATGGGGACTTCACAGCCACCCTGAATTGTCACAGGAGTATTGCCATATAAAGATGTTCTTGCTACATCTGTTAATTGGAAAAATAATATTTTAAAAAAACAAGCAGTTCTGAAACAGTGTAAGTCACTATGGCACTGGGTAACGGGCCAGTTTTATAAAATGGATCCTGAGGTCAGCATTGGGCAAGATAAGGCAGCTGAAAGCTGGTATGACTAGGGATGGGGAGAAAGGAAAGAGGGGAGTGGGCCAGCTTCTCCCACCTACAGAAATATCATTCTGGGTCTTTCTACCTCTATGTTAGGATCAAGGCCTAAGTGAGCTGCAACGAGACACCCCTGCCTCTTTACACCCCCTTTCTGTCTGCCATGCCCACGTCCCAGGTATGTGGGGACTGGAGAGGAATTATCCTAAAAGCAGCACTGAGATCTGTGGGAATTACATTGCTTTCTGCCCCTTGAGGTCTTAGCAGAGGAATTGGATTTACTCTGAGAATAAGTGCTCTTGTTTCCTGGTAGAAAAACAAAAGCCTTTGATTTCCATGAGATAAGATCCCTCTGTGGTAACATAGTTTTGTGCCTTTCCGTCATTGCTTTTCACAAGGTGACTAATAAATAATCCCCATTACACAAATACAGCCTGCATTCATCATGCCCAGACTGCGGGCGCTGAGGGATGATCTCTAATGGGCAATAATAATAGCTACGTTTTATTGATTGGGAGCCGGGTGCCAGGCACTGGGCTAAGCATCCCCCTGCATTCTCATCTCCTCTGCTTCCCCCTGCCTTGTAGGTGCAGCTCAGGCTGCCCTCAGCCTCCCCAGCTATTTTGTTCCTTTTCTGTAGACACTCATGGCCCCCTCTGTAGACATGTGTGTCCAGATAGCCCCTGCACCAGCGGGGCCCTGAAGCATTGCTACCCGCCACACTTTGCCTCTTCCTCCCCTGTCCTCTGTTACTCAGTGGGCCATTCCAATCTTTCCCAAGTGGTCTCAGAGTGGCCTTGGGTTGGAACAACTGTGGTTCTAGGCCCATCAGGCTGACACAAGAGTAGACAGGTATCGCTTTTATCTGCCTCACATTTCTCTCTTCCCACTGGAAAAATGCCCTGCCCCATCCCACATGGGCCCACACAGACTGTCAATCAAATCACAATGTCCTACCTGACTTCAAGCCACATGTGGTTCATCAGTCTGGCTTATCATCCCCCAGTCCTCTGTCATTACTCTGGGGGATGATGCATGAGCCAAGCAAAGCCAGTAACAGCTTTTCTATGTAGATTCCATATGAATTTTGGGAGAAATAGGATCTCTCTCTTTCTCCAGGATCATGTAAGCCTAAAGTTCCCAGTAGCAACTTTGTAGCTATAAAAAAGACTGACAGCATAGCTGAAAGATGAAGAGCCCCAGTGATGCTGGATCCAGCTGTTCCTGAAGCCATCTACCTTTAGACTTCCTTGGAACCTAAAGTCAATAGATTCTCTTTTGAGTCCAAGTTTCTTTGTGTTGGTTTTCTCTCATTTACCACCAAGAGAGTCATGGAAATAAGCTAAAGACATTTTCATTGGAATCCAGCCAGCTCACTAGGCATTTGGAACCACAGCTTTATCTAGTAATCAAGGGTTTCTTTGCCAGCTTCACTTTTTGTATATACCATATTTTCCTGATTCAAATATGCCATCATGTGCTATCAATTTAATTAGCTGCTTTTTTGGTAAAATAAAAAATATAGCCTGAACTGCATTTGTTAATTGTTTTTAGATTTGTCTGGATTTCAGAAGGGTTAAACTATGGGTGGAGTGTAGGAGGACAGGCACACATCATAAAATCAAGGAGACAGGGAGCTTATTAAGAAGGCTTTACTGCAGAGAGGTCCAGGTATTCCCAGGATCTAATAAATACCAGTTCACTCCATTTGATTGTATTCTTTCCAACTCTTTCCTACACCTGGTTGCTTAATGTCGTTCTGAGAGCAGGCTCCCTTTCTGGCTCTGGATGCTCCAGTCTTCACTCTCCCTTGCTTCTCCCCAGCAAATTCTTTTACCTCAATCCTGGCTGGGCTGCTATTGGTCCACCGCCAGTTGCCAGAGCACGTGGGGAGGCGGCAGCAGGGGCACGATCTCCTGTCACTCTCCAGCATCGGCTCTTCCTATTGACGTGGGCAGCCCACGAGCTGAGTCCCATTTAGGGAAAATGATCTCTCAATAGGAGATATCTTCCAGAGAGACAACGTGCACAGACAGAAGCACTTTCAGCGAGGGGTGGGCACCACTACTGCCTTGGCCAAGAGCAGAGGGAGGAGGAGAAATCCACGTCCTGGACGTAGATGCGTCATGTGCTCATTTCTGCCTTGGGCATTTTACAGGACCACCTCTGCTCGTGGAAATATAGTCTGTCTTTATGGAACAGGAGAGGATTCCACGGAGGGAGAATAGGAGACTTTAAATGCTCCCAAAACCTCACTTGCCAGGAGTCCTCCCACGTCGCCTATATATGGCTGATGCACAGCAGGCACACAGAGGCCCTCACCAGTCCACAGTGGGTGAGGGGCAAGCTAGGGCAGAAGCGTGGCCCAAGCTCCCAAAAAGCAGAACTTGAGCTGCTGGGGTCTGGGCAACCCCTCCAGACTGGCCTTCCCTGACCCCAATTGGAAGCTACCTTTCCCCATCAAATTGATGAACCATTGTTTAAAAATGTTAATATTCAGCATTGGAGAGGGTATGAGGAACTACATCTACACAGCTGGCAAGAATGTAAATCCTTCTGGAAAGCAATTTGAAACCACCTACCAAAAGTCTTTGAAATGGCCATGACCTTATGGATTTATTCTAAGGAAATAAACAGATGCACCCAAATGATTTATGTACAGAAATTTTTCACTGCAGTGTTCTCTATCATAGAGGAAAAGTGGAAACAATTAAAATTTTAGACACAGGGACCTGGTAAAATAGTTATAGCATGTTTAGAGAAATACATACATGTAATTCCATGTTATAGGCATATATAAGTATGTGTGCATGGTACATGTATAGAATGCACATCTATGTAGTATATGTATACATAAATAGATGTATCTAATTCCAATTTCATGCACACATTTGCACACCTGTGCCTAGAAGCATCGACACCAACACATGAACTTGGTCATATCTAAAGAGTTGGATCACAGTTGATTGTAATTTTCTTCTCTGTGCTTTTGTGCATTTCCCCCATTTCCTCTCATGAACATTTAAAACTTTTATGATCTATAAAAGCAAGTAAGACATGTGGTCTTTAAAAAAAGGCGAACATCTCTAAGTCTGGCTGTCAAGCTGCAGTTTGAGCATAATTGTCTGACTCTTTGAAAAAGCCTGGCGATCTCACTGAAACCAACAAATGATCACGCCCAGACAAGTGGGCAAAGCCAGATCAAGACTTGGCGATTTGCTGCTAGTTCTTTGCCCTTGTCCGTCAGAGGCGCCAAGTCTAAGTGGGCACAGGTGAAAAATAAAAACCACAGCTGTGCACCACCTCCCTTCTGGGTCACCAACTTGCAGATGGTAAACAGGGCACTTCTCAGCCTCGCCAGCCACGAGTTGATTCCTTATAACAAATACATTAGCTATAGAAATAGACGCCTCCTCTTGGTTCTGTTTCTTTGGAGAGCCCTGGCTAATCCACACATACTAGCTCCTAACCCTTACATCCATTAGGCTTATCTTTCCTAAAACTGCTTGACCCTTCACTCCTTGCTGTTCCCTCAACATGGGAATTCAACCTCGGGCCTCTGCACTTGCTATTCCTGCTGCCAGAAACACTCTTCCCTGCACCCCCTCCTGGCTCACTCCACCTCTTTCAGGTCTTCACACATGCAAAAATCACCTTCTCAGGGAGGCTTTCCTGGCTACTTCATGTAAAATTGTAACATCACCACCCCAGAGCCCTCCTCTGCTTTCTATTTTGCTTTGCCCTCAGCAACATCATCCATCTATTTTACCTCATTAATCTTACCTATTTCCTGTTCCACATACTAGAATGTAAGCTCCATAAGGGCAGCAATTTTCATTAGTTTTGTTCACTTCTTTAAGCCCAGGATTTCAAATCATGCCTGGCACACAACAGATGCTCAATAAATATTTGCTGAATGAATGATTGAATATTTCTCCACCAAGAACATACGGTCACAGAAATGAAGTCAGTGAAATATTGCAAATCCCCAACAGCTCTGTCATTACAGCTGCCAGGGTGTGGGACCAAAGGGCACAGCTTGCCTCTCCAGGAGCTTGTGCCAATGTGGCTGTAACCTGGACCCGTCATTGCTTTCTTGGGGCCCCCACCTCTGATGTTTCCCCAAGGCCTCACTTTTTAGAGCCAATGATCAGTCTTTAGAAAGTAGCCCAATGCCAAGCAAGCGCTATAGGCCTGCTAATTGTTCTGCGAGCACTAACACAAGCACGTTGGCACAGTGCTCGCTAACATCTCTGAAGCACAACTCCGGGAACCCAGCACAGGGCAGCATTCTGGGGAATGCGGCTTTGAAAGCAGACGTGGAGGGTTTCCTTTCAAGTATTATCACTCACTGTCATGCCCGTTATGGATTTTTCAATCCATAGTTCCCCAGGCAGTAGGTGCCCGCCAGGCAGAGCCGAGATCCTGCTCCCCGTGTGGCAGACGCTCCTTTGTGCTGCCGCCAACCCCAGCACCCACACACACGCATGACCTGTCTTGGCTGTTGGGGGGGGGGGGTGTCTCCTCAGCAGCTCAGGCCTTCTCTTGTTTCTCTCAGGGCCTCCAAGTAGAACCTACCAGCTCTCCTAAGACCCTGCAGCTCTCTGCTCAACCACCATTTTTTTTCCAGCCAGCATCTACTGGGCACCTGCTTCAGAAAGATAAGAAAGGAGCACTCATCCCACCGCAGCAGGCTTAGTGTCCCTTGCCAGGGTGATGCCCTGTCCCCCTTCTCCTGGGCCTGAGGAAAGAACTGACACCACAGTCCCTGAATGCCGGGAAATGTGAAGGGTTCCCGGAGACAAGCCTGGGTAACAGGAGTGGTGGGCCTGCTCCGAACACCACAGCTCAGTGCAGCTTCGGAGGCAAAGAGAATCTCTCCTATCTCGGCCCCCTCTCGAAGTCGCCTCATCTATCCTATGGCTTTTTAACACCGTCAACATGCTGAGGAGGCCCCCACTTACACCTGCAGGCAAACTCTCTATCCATTTGCCTACCCACCGGGTCCTTCACTGTCTGGGCATCTCAGACCTGACCTGTCCAGCTGAGCTCCTGGTCCCCCGCCCCCGCCCCAAGCTTGCCCACCCTGGGCTTCCCTGCCTGTTAATGGCAGCTCCATGCTGCCAGTTATACAATTCAAACCCTTGCAGCTACTTTGACTGCTAAGATCCCACATCCAACCAGTCTGTCAGTTCAGTTGGCTCCACCTTCAAATCTACCCGGAATATGTCCACTTCTCACCCCCTCTACCACTGCCCTTGCCTAAGCTCCCCGGTCTCTCACCAGTGTCACTGTGTAGGCTGGTGGCCAGACTCCCTGCTCCCATCCTCACTCTCCTTTAACAAAGCACACACAGCAGCTGTTTCAAGCTAATTCAGGTAGACCATGCTCTGCTCAGGACCCTCCAGTGGCCCAGGAGCTCAGAACCAAGGCCTTCCCATGATGTAATGGCTGCCCCTGACCTTGTCCTTCTCCCTCTATGACTGCACCACCTTCTACCACTCTCTCCCCAATCAGTCTACTCTGGCTGCACTGGTTCATCTGTTCTTCAAATGTAACTGGAAACTACTACCTTGAGGGATTCGGGGTGCTGTTGATTCAGAGGCTGGGGATTCCCCAGTGGGTGGTGGTATGGGCCCGGAGCTCATTTAGCTCTTTTCCTTGAGATTAAGCAAGTGTCCACCATTGCCACCCCCAGTGTCACAGCTGTTGGGGTTCTTCTCTGTCTCCTAAACTAGATCATGAGGGCCAAGGACAAGAACTGGACCTCACCCACCCATGTTGTCCCAGGTCCTATTTGGAGTTGGTTTTCAAGGCATGTTTATGGTAGATGGATGGATGAATACATTTTTAAGAACTATATTTTTATGATCTTTAAATGTTTGCCACATTTTTTCATGTTTCCATTTAATTGGATGGTGAGAAACCAAAAATATACACTCTGTGTCCCAAGTAACCTCAGCCAGAAGCCAACCAGTCCCCATGCTGGTCTCCAAGCCAGCTGAGTGTGCGCACAGGAAACAGCACTCTCCCTAGCCTGGGAAGAACAGGGCTGCTGAAAGCACAGCCTTCCAGACATTTCCGAAGGAAGGGAATCTCCCTAGTCTCACCCTCCATTTGAGAGGGACATGGAAACACAGAAAGTCTCATGTGGTCCCAGAGCTAGAGGAGGAAGCACACCCAACCCATCAGGCTGCAGAGGATTGCTGCTCTCTCAGCGCCGACCCCACAACTCGAGCACACAGTGGCTCAGAGGGCTCACAAAAGCACGTTCTCCAGGTAAGACACCCAGTGAGTGGCACATCAAGCAAGAACTCTGTGATGTTAAATTGCAGTTCTACTGTCCCAGCTGCTTCCTGCTTTCTCCCTGCCTCCCAAAGGGCGGGAGATCAGGTAGGTAAGAGGCATGAGGGGGGCACTCTGGATACTGGGTCTAAGCTTACCTTTGCCTATGGAAGGCTTACATCCCAGGTGAGGCTGCCAGATCTTTTCAAGCCCTCGCAGCTTCCTAGATCATATAGGGCTGCAGCAGGAGGTGCTAGAATGTGGGTCAGGAAGAGGGTGTGTGCTAGGGACTGGTCCCATGCCCATATCCCTTCAGCCTCAGTGTTAATAGGGCTTGCTAGGCAGGACTTAGGCTGATAAGAAAGATTAGAAAATACTTTGAAATCAAAGCCAATCGAATTAATGCATAGGGAGTGGCTGATTTAAAGAAGTTACAAAATCACAGAGCCCTTGAATTAGCAACTTAGATGTGTTATGCATTTTAGAAGGCATTTAAGGAAACCAACTATGCAGTTCAGCCTCGCTTCTCTCACCAAAGAAATCCTCAGCAGGAACAGAATGTGTGTGCATGAACCTGGGGTCTGGGGCTCAGGCTAGTGGGGCTGGCCCCTGGAATTTCCAGCTCTGTCTTTTAAAAAAACACTTACTATATTTGACCCCCACCTTTCTATATGTAGCAACAAGCATGGAGATGGAGATAAACAGAGATAAAGACAGAGATTCTCTTTCCTTATCACTGCCATCCTTAGTAGGACACTGTGTTTATCCTGTCATCTGGTCACTCAATACACTATAACCCCCAGGGGTATACAGTATTTCACTGATTTTTTTTTTTCACATTTAACATTTAAACAAATCAGAAATTGGGATGAGTCTTATAATCAAAACTGTGACAGGGTGTCACAGTTTAACTGGCAGTGTTTTTTCTTTCTTAGTGGTGCATAAAATAATGGTTCGTATGACAGTCGATGGGATGTTAAATTGACAGATGTGGATACCCACACCAGCTTGAGAAGCATGCTCGTGACATCTCGGGCAGAACTTGACCAATCAGGTCCTTGCCTGATCACCTCCAGAGATGGGAAGCTCACGTCTCACAGGGAACCCATTCCAGCTTATGATGATTAAAGTCAAATAAGATTTCTTCTCCATTCTTGGCTGAAATTTACCAAACTCTTAACCTCTATGCCTTGCACATTGATTCTATGCTGTGGCACAATCCAGAATAAACATTTGTCTTCTCTGTGACAAGTCCTCAAGTCATTTTCAAGTCTTCTCTTTAAATGTTTTCTGTGAGATCATTACTTCTCTCGTTCATTCCCCAAACACCTACTCTGTGCTGGGTCTTAGGCTGGAGATACAGTGTATGCTAGTAATCATTGCCTCACTATGTGGCTCTCCTTCCTTTGCCACCCAAGATCTGGAGTCTATACATCTATTACTACAGTCCTGTGAAATTTGGCTCAAGTTATAGTCACAGTCAATTGAAACCTGGACGTAGAATTTGCATACGCGAGAACTTAATAGCTGTTTTTGGTTTACTCTTTGATTTTGGATTTCAGATTTCTTCCTCTTTGCTCTATCTCACACAAACAACACTAGTGCAACCGTAAAGAGAAACTGAAGGAAAAAAAAAATCACCTATAATCTCACTACTCCTCCAAGTCAATAGTTTCCCTTTTTACTTCTACCCAGTCCCTGTCCATATAAGACCTACTCTACAAGGTTATAATAAATATGGGGAAACAATTTTGCATTCTGCTTTTTTACTGAAAATAATATCATAAACATCTTTCTTGTATTACTAAATAATGCTATTATACTTTTAAATGGCTGCATAAATCCATTAGGTAGATATGCCATAATTTTCCTAGTCAGTCCCCTATTGTTGGACATTTTTACAGTTTCCAATTTTTCATCATTATAAATAATGCTGAAATCAACACTTTCATGCATATAACTTTCTTCTGTTGCTGAATTATTTCTGTAGGCTATATTCCCAGGAGAGGAATTACTGGGTCAAATGACATGAGCATTTTATGACTCTTGATGCATGTTGTCAAATTGGATTCCCAAAGGACTAATTTACATCACCACCACCAACGTGTGTATGTCTGTTTCCCTGCAACTGCTCCAGCACTGTACGGTATCCTTCTAAGGCTCTTCAAACTAATTTAATAGGGACGAAGTGTTGTTTTATTGTTTTAATTGACATTACTTTGATTACTAGCAAGAGCAAATAGCTTGCCTGTGTATTTACTTGCTGACTTTATTCCCTTTGCTTTGAACTCCAGATCTCTGTCTTACCATTTTGTATGGGCTCTTTATATAAGACTAACCCTTTCCTGCAATGTTGGGTATTGTTTTATTCAATCGTCAGCTGTTTTTCTTTCCAATTTAGGTTATTTTAATTGTACAGAACTTTTACATTCATATATGGTCATATTAGTACACCTTTTCTTTGCTCCTATAAAGTACAAAGCTTGACACTGCTCTCCATTATAGTGGATTTTTTTTTTAAACTTTGATCCAAAGGCCTGATATATTTATTTTTTTTTTTGCAGGTTGAAGTCCAACCACCCAGGTTTGAACCCACATTTTACCTCTTACTAGCTATGTGACCTCAGAAATAAAAAGGCTATTCGAGATTATTAAGAACAACTATAGGCCAATACATCTGATAACTTTGAACAAATGGATACATTTCACTCAACATAATCTACCAAGAGTAACCCAGGCAGAAACTAATGAACTTAAGAAACTGATCATAAACATGGAAATTGAAACAGAAATAAAAAATTTTCTGAGAAACGGAAGTCCAGGACCAGATAGCATTACAAATGAATTTTACCAAACTTTTATTAAAGAACTAATACCTACCTTGAGCAAATTGTTTTTAAAAACACAAGAAGGAATCCTCCCTAATACATTTTATGATACCAACATTCCCTTAATATAGAAACTAGACAAAGACAACACAAGTAAGGAAAATTATGGTCCATTATCCTCGATGAACATCGACGCAAAAATTTTCAATAAAACATTAGCAAATTGAATTCAACAATATGTCACAAGTATTATTCACCATGATCAAGTGGGATTCATCCCCGGGTTGCAAGAATGGTTTCGTATAACACACCATATCAACAAAAATCATAATACTAATAGATGCAGAGAAAGCATTTGATAAGATTCAACACCCATTTATAATAAGCACTATAGAGGAGATGGGAATAGAAGGAAACTACCTTAACATAAAAAGCCCACATATTACAAACCAACAGCCAATATAAGATTCAATATAAGAAAAAAGCTTTCCCCATAAGAGCTGGCACAAGACAAGTATGCCCATTGTCACCACTTTTACTTAACTTAGTATTAGAGGTTTTGGCTAGAGCTATCAGAAAGACACAGGAAATAAAGGGAATCCAAACATGAAACGAAGAAATTAAAATTATCATTATCTGCAGATAATATGATATTACATATAGAAGATACTAAAGATTCCACCAAAAAATTATTAGAAACAATAAATGAATATAGCAAAGTGGCAGGCTATAAAATCAATATACAAAAATCCATAGTTCTTTTCTATAACTACAAATAACAAATAAGAACAAAAGAAATTAAGAAAATAATTCCATTTATAGTTGCTTCAAAAAGAACTAAATAATTCAGAATTAACCTAGCGAAGGAAGTAAAAGACCTATGTGCTGAGAACTACAAAATGTTATTAAAGGTCGGAAAGACATAAGGAGATGAAAGGACAGCCCATGCTCAGGGATGGGGATGATCAATAATCAAAATGACTATCATGCCTAAAGGGTAATACAGATTTAACATAATCCCCATCAAAATCCCAACAATATTTTTCAAAAAAACCAACAAAAATATTGAAATTTATATGTAACCACAAAAGGCCTAGAATTGCAAAAACAACCCTAAGAAAAAAGGAGAGAAATGTGGGTATCATGTCACCTGACTTCAAACTTTACTCTAAAGCAGTAGTATTAATAACAGTATGGTATTGGCACAAAAATGGACCAGTGGAACAGAAGAGACTGTCCAGAAATAAACCTATACATATACCAACTTCTGATCTATGATAAATCATCCAGGAACATAAAATGGGGAAAAGATAGCCTCTTGAATAAGCTGTGCTGGGAAAATTGGAAAGCCACATGTAAAGATTGGAGTTGGATTACACACTAACACTATACTCACACACAAAAAATCCAAATGGATTAAAGATTAGATAAGACCTGCAACAATAAAGTAGACAGAAGAAATCAGTGGTGATACATTCCATGGTATCAACAATAGAAATATTTTTGGTAACTCAATCCCTATGGCAAGGGAATTAAAAACAAAAACAAACAATTGAGATTACCTCAAGTTAAAAAGCTTCTATACAGCAAAAAAAAAAAAATATAAGATGATTATCTAGACACCCTACTGAATTGGAAAAAAATATTTACAGAATATACAACTGATAAGGGATTCATATCCAAGATATATAAAAAACTCATACAATTCAACAACAACAACAACAAAAAATAAATACTGTTAATTGGGCAGCATATATGAATAGACAATTCACCAAAGAGGATATCCAGAAGGCCAAAAGAAATGTGAAAATATGTTCTCTGTCACTTCTAATAAGAGAGATGCAGAATAAAACTACCCTGAGTGCCCACCTCACACCCATGAGAATAACAAGTTTCAGAAAATCCCCCAAGTACAGGAGGGGATGCCGAGAAAGAGGAACTGATTACACTGTTGGTGGGAACATGAACTGGTGAAACAACATAGAAAGCAACCTGGGTTTCCCTTAAAAAATTAAAAAATAAAAATACCATATGACGGACAATCCCATTCTGAGGCCTATAGCTACGGTATATGAAGCCATCACCCCCAAACCCCGTATGGCCTAAATCTTCTTCAGCAAACAAATGGATCAAAAAGATATGGTATGTACAAATCACAGAATATTCCACAGACACAAGAAATTCATCCATTTTCAACATAATTGAGGGAATTTGAAAAAAATGATGTGTAGCAAAGCTAGTCAAAACCACAAAAACAAGTATTGGAATTTTATAGAACAGACAATTCAACAGTGTAAAACACTTTCAACATCTACCAGACATCAACAAACATCCTGAGGGCACTGAGGTTAAGGGGGTGGTGGGGAGGGACAGGGGACACAAGGGCTGGGGGGTGAAAGCAGGGAAATAGAGTCATTATCCACAGGACAGGTCTCAGAAAGGCTGGACTGGGGTCCTGCAGTCCTGGGAGAGGTCCAGGTTCACACTTCAGGCTGCCTGACTCTGCTTGGCTTCTCCTTCCTGTGGGGCAGGGAGGGAGCTGGGGAGCATGGGCTAGGAGAGCTGTATGGACTTACTCAGGGAGACAGCACAGAGTGGTGATCAGTGGACTCTGGATCCAAATTGATTTTCAAACTCTGCATGACCCTTAGGTGCTGTAGAGCCTCAGACAAGACAACTAATTCTCTGGGCCTCAACTTCCTTCTCTGTAATGTGGGGGTCCTATGGCCTTGTCGCAAGGTGGGGATGTATTAGTGTCTGCAAGTTCCCATCATGTTTCTGGGCATGTCAGAGAGGCTCAGGGCTTTTCCTTTCTTTCTTTCTTTTTTTTTTTAAGATTTATTTATTTATTTATACAAGCACTGGGTACAGTCAGAAGTGTGGGAGGGTGAGAGAATTCACCAGAGCCAGAGCGGGGAGCAGAACAGGCAGACTGATGAAATATTACTGCTGAGGGGAGCAGGGGGCTCAGCAGGAGAGGTCTGAGCACCATGTGGGACCCTCTCGGCAGCCGGGGATCGAACTGGCGCTGCAGAGGCTGCGGGCAGCTTGGCAGCACAGCGCTCAACCGCTGCACCACCAGGGAAGGCCCGCTATTCCTTTCTTCATCTCAGACAGGCTGGGCGAGGGAGCCCGTGGTTTGCATGAGGATACAGGACTGTGAAAGAACCCTATTACATTAATGGAATGGAAAGAGGGAAGAATAGAGATGTACTCTGTCCACTGCAATTCTCCAAATCAGAGTGTCCCCACTAACATGGTAAGTGCTATGCTCTCCTGCTGTTTGAATGAAATGTCAGTGGGTTCAACCCTCAATTATCCACAGTAATGAAGGGATGGACTGGAAAGAAAAATCCCAAACAGTGGCTAATCACCCCCAAATTATCAATTAATGGCAGGAGGTGGGATTGGAATATTATGATACTTCTGTTTGGAAGTACCCTCTCCCACTGATGCTGAGCTCATGGGCTGACAGGAAAGTCACCCCAAGGAGGGGCAGTATCCCCTGAAACTCCAGGGCTGGGCTCAGTGGAGGAAGCTCTGACAAGGGCAGCTGACCCAGGTCCACAAAAGAGCATGTGTCCAGCTCCAGTCACTGCCAGGCTGTCCCCCGCCCCCCATCTCCTTCCAGATGAGAAGAGTCACATTCAGGTCCCCACTCAGCAGTGTTCCACCTGCTTCAGGGCCATTCTGGGAGGGACTGGGACGGGGCTGGCAGTGATCCAGAACCAGTCATGTTTGGGTTCTGTGGCTCCTCTGCCGTGGGCACAGATTGGGGGGAAGGGTCAGGACTGGGGCATCCTGCTGCCTCCCTTGAAAAGGACGTTTATCAGCTGAAGACCTGTGCTAATAGGTGTTAAATAGAGTTCAATGCAGAAAATTGAGAAGTAATGAGACTTGGAGCCGAGAGAGTAAATTAAGAGGTGATCACCCAGCGGGCCGAGGGCCTGCACCTGAATGCTGAAAAGGAGGCGCCCTGCTGGTCAGAGAGCCCAGGGCCCGATGTGAGGTCAGAATAATGAGCCGACCCCAAAGGAGGCTGAGGGGTGGGTGGGCCAAAGCAATCAAGGAGTTACTGTATTTCACGAGCCCAGGTAGGGTCCAGGATTTTCCATATTTTAATCTCTGACATTAGGATGCATCTTATAATCGATGACATGTCATATTTTAATTGGTACATCACATACAGTTGCATCTTCTAACTGAGGGCAGCGTCGCTTTGATGAAATGGTCCCAGGAACCCTGAGCACATCCCTTCCCTTGTCTGGGCCTTTTACATCGGATGAGACGATGGTTTCTCCAGTCACCGCTCTATAGTCTCACCTCGGAGATGGTGCGGGGTGGGTTCCAGGCCACGAAAAAAAAGCAGCTACCACAGTAAAGCAACCCATGAAATTTTGGGTGTCCCAGTGCACATGAAAGTTATTTTACACTATGCCGTAGTCTGTCAAGTGTGCAATAGCTCATGGTGTGCAATAGCTGTTTAAAACAAAGTGTACGCATCTTACTTAAAGGTCACAGAGACAAGAAGTGAGCACACGCTGTTGGAAAGTGGTGCCAATGGCCTTGTCAGACACAGGGTGGCCACGGACCTCCATTTGCAAAAAATGCAATGTCTGCAAAGCTCTGCAAGCCAAGCCGGCCCAGGGAGGCCTGCCTGTGATCAGCCAAGCGCGCACCACGCTGTGAGGGACTCTGGTCCTGTGTCGCCTCATTTGTTCCCACGACCATCCCACCAGTAGGGCTTATTACTACTTTTGTCCTCCCATCACAAGGAGGTCAGAGGAGGTCAAGTGACCCACTCAAAGGCCCACGCTGGCTCCTAACTGCTGCCCTGGAGTCGGTTCTTCCTGCAGACCCTGAGCTCCTCAGGAGGTGCACGCTGGAGAGGCTCAGACCAACACAGCACAGGAGACTGGGAGCCACGCAAGCGGTGGGAGACCGGAAGCAGCTAAGCCACGCAAGTGGTGGGAGACCAGTGCAAATGGAGGCTGCTCAGGGAGTGCTGAGCACCAGGAGTAGCCCCTGGTTTTAGCAGAGACTGGAAGGAAAAACAGAGCAGGAGCTTGCAGGGTGGCAATGAGGAGAGGAAGGGAGGTTCGGGAGAGAGGGGTGAGTGGGGAGAGAGCATGGTGTATCTGAAGACTGGACAAGGTCCATTATGAGTGGTAAAGAGAAGCGTGGAGATCAGGCTGATGCCCAGGATGTTAATGGCCAGGTAAGAAGATTGTACTCCATCCTGAGAGCAACTGGAAGACAGAAGAGAACACTCTCTGAGATCCTTGCACCCAAGAATCTAACGGTTCCCTGAATCTTACTGGACAATGAGTGACTATAAACTCCTAAGAGGACAGCTCTGGAGCTAGACCTCCCCCACCCCCACCATGTGTAGTTGCACAGGTTGAGTACTGCAAAAGGCAGAGAGCTGAGGAACACTAAAACTCAGCCTGTACTCCACGGGCCGTGTTCCCTTGGGATGACAACAGCCCTACATATGGGCTAGCCAGGATTCAGGTTAGGAAAGGACATCACTAGCCACTATTGTGTGTCCCTACTGTGTGCCAAGCCCTGGACTAAGGTAGGTGACAATCCTTGCTCTGAAAGCTACGAGGCTTAACCAAAGGTTTTGTCAGGGAAAGGAATGCTTTTTTTTCTCTCCCCCAAATCATACCAGACCCTATTTTAATAACTTCCTTTTACGTGAGCCTACTATGCACCAAATGTTGTGCTAGGGGCTTTCTAAGCCTTATCACTCCTCACATCTCCTTGAACAGAAGAAATAATGATCCCATTTTCCACAGGGCAAAGCTGAGGGATTCAGAGCTTTGCCTTTGGTCACGCAGTGGGAACACAGCAGAGCTCGAACTGGATCGCCAGAGACCCAACCAGGCACGAGAGAAATGTCCTCCATGTGGCACAGCCACTGGTGTTTGCTGCCTGGAGACTGTGCCAGGCATTCCCCATGCACAAACCCTTCCCATCCTCATTACCACTCACTGAGGAGGGCATTAATCAGCTTTGGAGGTTCGGAGACTTGCCCAAGGCCTCACAGCCAGCCAGGGTGTGAGCCCACCTCATTCTGACCCCTGTTCCACCCTTACTCCAGCTGTGCAACAGTTTCAGGCCCCTTAAAGACAGGGGCTACTTCTAGTCACTCCTGTATCCCCCAAGCCTTCCTTGCCACCTGGAGCAGAGCAGGTATACAGACATATTTGCCGGAGAACTAAACAGGGCTAGAGGGGTCAAGCAGATGTACACCTTAACCCACAGACAATCCCACCACCTGAAAAAGCTCCACCCACTCATCTCTGAGTCCCCTGACACCTGATACAAGAAGGGTCAGGCACAAGCCTCTAGGGACAGGTCTTCAAGGTATGTTAATACTCTTCCCCAAAGGGGGCATCATCACCATGCATGATGAACTGTTTGTGGGATTATTGAGGACGTGATATGAAATTCATCCTGATTCCCTACTTATTGAGAAGTGCTGCCCAATTTGTCTCAAATGTCACATCTCTATGTATTAATTTGCCACTTCGCAGTGCTGATTAAAAGGAATGTTCTCCAACTCCCAAGGCAGAGTCATCGGAAATGGAGCAGGTTCACTCAGGAAGCACACCCTGTCCCTCCTGGGCAGAGGAAATGGACATTTGTTACCTCCTACCCTAGAGGGGACCTCGGCAGCCCTGCTGTTCTGGCCCGGAATGGCCTGAGTGGTGTAAATTGCATATATATATATATATATATATATATATATATATATATATATATATATATATCAAATAGCTTCTGTTAGTCCAATTTTGAGATGCCTGCATAATGTTCCAGAATTGGGAAACTCTTTCAGAATGAGAAAATTGTCTGAGAGGCTGAGCCTGGGAGAGGGGAATCAGCAGGTCTAATTGCAGGAAGGAATAAAACCAGGAGGTGTCTATTTCTGAACCCCAATTTTCCTGTGTCCACAGCGACATGATCACCTTCAACCCTGCTCCTCCTCCAAAAGCCAGAAACACACTGTGTTCCAAGGCTCCATCTGAAACTGCCTCTCCCAGCAAAGCAACAACAGGGGGCTACATCTTCATCCATCTGTCTATCACAAATGTCTGTCCAGCCTGTTGCACCAAGCTGTGGCCATATGCAGAGATGACATCACCGACCTTCCATAGTAGCAGAAACACAGCCCGGTACTTTTTCAGAAGAGACAGTAAAGTGAGTACGTGCTCCTCCCTGTCCTGTTCTCCTTTGGGAGAGTGAGTGGATGGGGGTAGCAGGGCAAGATGTGACTGTGAGGATGATGTTTGGATGCAAAGCCGAGGAATGTGCATAGTAGGTGCTCAAGAAACATTAGCTCCATCAAAGACTGGACCACACACTTCACGTGCCATGTCAGTCTCTGACCTCAGTTTTTCCAGTGGACTAATGGCTCATGGGTGGGCTTCAGGGCATCTGAATGATGAAAAAAACATGGAAAAGTGGTGTGTTGTGTGTGTGTGCGCACATGTGTGTGTGTTTGTGTGTGTGTGTGTGTGTGTCAGTGTAAGAATGTCTGTAGAGAAAGTCACAGCTTTCAAGTCCAAGACCCTAAAAGCCTAGGGCCTACAGGCTTGCCATGAGCATCTTCAGCTCTAAAACAACCTCTCCCTTCAAAGGGGAAGGGCCCACGGAAAGATCAGGTTCCAGGACATGGCTCCAAGCCACTAGGTGATAGGGCCCAGACACATCCCTACCCCATGGCTCTCTCTCAGGTGCTGACAGAGACCAAGGACACCCTGCTCCTTCCCCAGGAAGCTGCAGTCTGTTTGTCAGAGTAAACACCTTGAACAACTGAGCTGAGGATTCTATGCAAACAGATGTGCCAGAGGGCGGAGGTGGGGCTGGGCCTTCCATCTATGGAACTGACATATCTTTTCTTCCATCTTGTGAAACAACCGCAGGCAAGTCAGGCTCAGTTGAGGTGATTTCATTAATTAGCTGCTTTCTCTCAAGCATTGATGATTTGCCAGGCAGTGAACTGTGTATATCATGCGACTTATGTTTCTCTTCCTTAACGGTCACCACAGTTCCATGAAGCATTATTCTTACTCAGATGCCACAGGTGTGAAGCCAGAGTTGGTGCCACAAAGTCACTTGCCCCACAGTGACCCAGCAAGCGAGTGACACAGAGGGGATGGGATGGGATTCCAGATGTGCTTGAACCCAGAACCTAAGGACTCGTTCAAGGTACTACAACATCTCTCTCCTGGTTAGCAAGGAGTTTGCACAAACAAGGATCCCTCATCCTTCCAGATTCTGGGTGGGCATTATAAAAAAAAAGAGGCCTGATTTTATGGCAGTCTCCTAAAATCTCAGTCATATTTACCTAGGCAGAAATACCTGTTTTGAGGTCTAGCTATTAAACACATCCACCAGACTAAAACCCAGCACTCAGAGACAGGTTCTCCCTCACAAGGGTGTCAGGGTGACTGCTCAAGATGAACGCTGCTAAAAAAAATCAAAGGTGCAACCAGGACTAGGTGTTAAAAACCTGCAGAGGCTCTTATCTAATTGACATTTCTGATCTGCTGATAATTCTTGTTTACATGCTGAGTGTTCTGAAATAGACAGAAACAACTCCATACCACCCCTGAGAGCAGTGTGTAGAGAAGGTGGGAGGCCTGGGGGCTTTGCAGGGGTGAGGGAGAGGGAATAGAGATAATATCCAAATAGCAGCCAAAGTGGAAAGACACCAGGAAGACACATGCCAGGGGCAAACTGATGAAATAAGAGGCTTTCATACTCAAGAGGGACAGAGGCTACATCCTGAGCACTAGAGTCAGACAGAAGAGAGGCCTAGAAACCAGGACACGCTGGATTCCAGGAGGACTTAAAAGTGAAAGGTAAAAATAAAAGGAAAAGAATAAGATAAGCATTTCAATGAATATGTATCTGGTCTTGGCATGCAAAAGGCCTTTCCAAGCAGGACACCAAAGGTAGAGTCTAAAAGAAAAAATTTAAAGTTAAAAATGTGTGACATAGAAATGAAACGGCTGCACATCAAAAGGAAAGCCATATTAATATCTTTAATATGCAAAGCCACTTACAAAAGAAGAGAATATAGTGACACCCCAAAAGGAAAGTCGGCAGAGACTGGAACTGGCAATTTACAAAATGATATACAAACGATACAAACGGCGAGTCACGCTGGACAGCTGCTCAGCCTTCCCTGTCATCAAAGAGATGTAAACCATGACCCCCAGTGAGATTTCATCTTCGACCCACTTTAATCAATGAAATTGATTTAAAACATGCCACATGGGTACAGTGGGGGGAGGGAAGCACCCCAAGCCCTGTTGGTGGAGACGCAATCATATGACCTTTCTGAAGACACTGTGCAACGAGGTATTTAAAACGTAAAATATTCGCTCTATGACCCAGCAAGTGTACTTCCAAGAATTTATTCTGAGAAGATAATTAGATGAGGGTGTCAGTTGTATGTACAAGGTGTTCTGCACCTGCACGTCCACCAAAGGGGGCTGTTAGAGGACTGTGGTGTGAGCAAACCACCGTGGCTTCCTCAGGGTGTTCACCAAGCAGAAAAAGCAGGGCTGCTATCAACACAGAGGACCAGCCTCGCCTGCTAGACGAGAGAGATGCACGTTCCCCGTAACCCCGACTGCGAATGGATCTTTGTGTGCGCCTGTATGTGCGTACATATGTGTGCGCACAATGGAGCACTGTCTACATGTCTCCAGATGACAGAGGTGAGACTGGACCCTCCGCAGTGGACAAGCAGCCCTAGCTGGACAGAGCAGGGGGTCAGGCGGAAGAGAAAGGGGTGATTGGGGGAAGGCCCCAGGGAATTCACTACTGAAAATGGGGTTTCCCAACCTAGCACACATAAATACAGGATGCTGTATTAAATTTGAATTTCAGATGACCCACAGACATCTTTTTTAAGTACAAAATATTGGAGATATACGAAGAGATTCCAATTTTTAAAAATTGAGTAATTTCAAATTCAAAAGGAGTGTCCAGTATTTCATCCCCCAGCTCTAGCTGAGTAGCTCTGGAACCAACTCTTGTTGTCTCCCTGACATGACCCACGCCAGCCTGGAGGGGTGCTGGGACCCTGGCAGGCTTCCCGTGCCCCCCCCCCCTTTCTCTGCCTTAGCCAGTTTACCTGCCCTGGAAATAGGGTGTCCACCCTCTCCAGGATGGCTGCAGAGAGTGCAGTGCAGGAGAAGGATGAAGTCATGAGTGCCAGAAAAGTCACATTAAAACTCCTGGCCCTTAAGCTGAGCACAAAACTCCCAAGCCCCGGTTGGTACATCTGTAAGATGGAGATAGCAACGTCTGTCTGCGGGGGCTGGCATGGGGATTAAATGAGATAACGTATGTAGAGTGCCTGGCATACAGTCAGCGCTTAATACAAGCTGATCCCCTTCCCTCCTGTCCACAGCTGCAGCCCACGCTCCTGCCCGCGGGGATTACAAATCAAGCATCTCCTGTCATCTGAGCACTTGACGACTGGCCTTTTTGATCTTTTCCTTGAAGCGGCAGCATCTGTGAGCTGCCACTCTTCACCTGACTTCACCTTTCTCCCAAATCCTGAGCTGCGGTTCAGTTCTTATCTGCACTTCTCACTCTCGGACGAGGGTGGAGGAGGATCACACGCTTTTGACAGCAGACTTTCAGGGATGTCAGGCCAGAGGAGCTACCAGGAGTGGGGCCCTGACGTCACTTTGAAATGGGCAAAGCAACATCCTGAATTGAGAATGGAAGGAGGCCAACCTGATGGAGGGCAGCCCGGACTGGTGGGGAAGCTTTTATGCTGGAGCTGGTCTGTCTGTCTGTCTGTCTCTGTCTGTCTGTGTGCTGTCCCGCTGAATGACCAAGGTGGACTCTGCAAAGGAGAGGTTTACCTCCTTTCACTAGAGCCAAATCTCTATAGTCCCTTTGTCTACTGACAAGGCCAGGGAGTAAAACAAAATCTTCCAAGGTCATCCAGTGAGTTGGTTATAGGCCCAAGAAGCTAGTGTCACCAGCCAGTCCCACCAAATGGAATTGTCCAGTTAAGGCCTGATAAATTGCTGATAAGCCCAGTGAGAGAGGGCCCAGGCCACTACCATGGATACATGTACCCCATGGTTTATGCTCAGCAGTGGCTGCCCCTCTTGGTCCCCCCACCTTCCCTCCTTGCCCCTCTACTGGATGTTCCAAGAGTTGGTATAACACACTTTTCTGGCTGCACAAATTGCCCCATGGCCTAGCCCTAAGGCAGACCAACCATATTTGGAGACAGCCAAGGCCATGCCCAGTTCCCTTGTTAGCACAGATATCTGCAGTTGTTCTGCCAAGCAGCCAACCACAGCAGCCACCGACAGTTGAGCAGGCAGAAGCTTGCATGGATGACCGCCTAGGGGCTCACACACTTACAGCACCTATTTGCAATGGCTGGCCTGGGTCTCCCCGCAGTTTTTTGTCTTTTAGGTGCCAATGACTTATATACCTGACACTACTAGGTGGCTGAGGGATGACAGGCCCTTCCTTCTGCCTGATTGGTCCTAATGGGAAAAGCTGAGCAACCTCATATCTGGGCTAGCTTTGCTAGGTCAGGCAGGTGAGAAGTACCCGAAAGGGTACCCCCATCCTAATATTCTGTAACCTCCTTTGGATTACAGACCTTTGTGAGTCTGATGGATGCTCTAGCTCAGCATTACCCAGCAAAATCTTCTGCAATGGTGGAAACAGTTTATATCTGGGCTGCCTAATATGTCAGTCACTGTCACACGTAGCCACTAAATACTTGATATGAGGCCAGCATGACTGTAAATTTTAATTTTTATTTCATTTTGATTAATTTAAATATAAATATTCAACTGTGACTAATGACTACTATATTAGAAGCACAGTTCTAGATCAGAGGTCAGGAAGAGTCAAATGGCAAATACTTTAGGTTTTGCTGGCCATATGGTCTCTGTGGCAATAACTCAGCTCTAAAGAGGAAATACATGCAAACAGGCATAGAAAGTATGTCAACAAATGGCTTGAATGCATTCTAATAAAACTTTATTTACAAAAACCAGGCTTGGGCAAGATTTAGCTGGGAGCCATAGTTGGTGATTCCTGTTCTAGACCCTTTCTAGAAAAATATACACATATCCTTATACATTCAGAATTGTCACTAATTCCAAGGGGTTTGCAGACAGGCTACTGATGTCCAGCTACAGACCCTGGCCATGAATTCCATGCTGGAAGTTCTGACTTATAAGGACTCTGAAAGTACCTTCAGCTCTGCTTCCTGTGATGAAGTTTTTTGGCATCGTGCCCCAGAGGGAGCAGCTGGTCAGGGGTCAACAGGACACTTTTACCTAAGCTCATAAGGCCTTTTCCTAAGGCCTCAGACAAATGCCTGCAAGGAGAGTTGCCCAGGTGGGTGCCCCATGGCCAGCCTTTCCCAGGCTCTCTGCAGGCCCCAACTCCAGGGTCACTGAAGCATTCCCCCCTCCACAAACACAACCTGTTCCCCCAAGGCCAAAACACTGTGGAAGGAGATCAGAGACTTTAAAAAGCTTCTGAAGAGGTTTCTCTTAGTAAGGAGGTTGGAGTTGCAACTTGGAGAGAATTTGTTTGGATTCAGGGCCAAAGTTCAGGGAGAGGAGGTCGCAAGCAGAGTGACCAAAGCCATTGATACGGATGTCCCCCACTTCTCAGAAGTTCATGTTCTGCTACTTCACTTTCATGAAAGAAAACTAGCACCTGTTTTCTCTAACCCAAAGTAACCCAGAGGATTTTTGCTTTTCTGACAAAAGCACAGTGAGCAATCAGCGTCTGTTTGCGGCGGCCATCCCAGGCACGAGAGTGGCATTGCCAACCCCTCCCCTGGAAACTGTTCTGCACAGGCTGTGTGTGTTTCACATCATCCCTGTTTTTACGATATGTTAGTGCAGTGGTAGGTTTTATGTATTATTTGGTATGATGCGGTAGGTTATTTTGGGGGGTCAGGGAATGCTCAGAAAATTTTCTATATAAATTAATGGTAATTGCTTCTTTACTTTAGGCCATTTCGACTTATGAAAGGTTTTATAGAAATGCTGTACTGTAAGTAGCAGGGGAAATCTGTGTTGGAGGAGCTTACTGTTTTTTCAAAAGAAATTGGGCTGTCTCAAGAGACTTCACTTTAAAAATAGGTAGGCCTTTGCAGGAGCCTCGTTAAAGGCAAATGGGGTTATGTCAGGAGCCCTCAGTTAAAGCAAGCTGCAGGTGTATTAGAAGCCCTCAGTTAAAGCCATATGGACCTCTGAAGCCTTCTCAGGTCCCTTTACTTAAAAATAACTGAGGGGCCTGCCTGGTGGCGCAAGGGGTTGAGACGCAACCTATGAAGCTATCCGTAGCCACTTCAGCACAAGTTTGATCCCCGGCCAGGGAGTTACCCACATGGTGCAGCAGACCTCTCCTGTCTAGTCTGCTGCTCCCCTCAGCAGTGTGTTTCAGTAGATCTGCTTGTTCTATTCCCCACTCTGTCTCTGGTGAATCCTCTCACCCCCCACACCTCTGGCATGCACCCCAGCTCTTGTATGAATAAATAAATAAATCTTTAAACAAAACATTTAAAAATAACTGAGACCTTCCCAGGAGCCCTCAATTGCTCAGGTAAAAGCATCAATCGTGTGCCCTACCCCCACTCCCCCACCCACCAGAGGTGGAATTTCCCCAAGAGCTAGGATTTACCCTTTTCCATGGTGTCTTCCTAACCAAGACAAAGGTGATATCTATTTCTACATTGTTATAGCTTCATTCATGAAATTATCACTTATTCCTTAAGTTCTTGGAGGCGAGGGAAAAAAAGCATTCCAATAACTGACATGCTTTACTAGGGTGTTATGTCATTACTGTTATTAATTATCATTAACAGTCTTAAAATATGCCTATTAATGATCTCAACACAAAATAGCAGCGCAGTCTTAGCCAAGAGCAGCATAATTTTCTATTAATGAGATGTAAATTTCCCAGGGAAATGACAGAGATCTAGAAGTACCACCTTCTGAACTAACATAATAAAGTTAATAATAATAATAGTGTATAATCTGAAGATATTAGTGTTAATTTGAATGCTAACACCATATTTAAACAGGCTGAAAGAAGTTATTTGCATAATTCAAACCCAGAAGCCCTAATCCATGCTAGCAGGAAAAACTGATTGTTCTCCGAATGATATAAAACTCACTCTTTACCATCAGTATATTGGGAGGAAATTTTTTTCTGCTTATTTTCTTTCTTTTACTTAGCGTTTTTATCTCTCTTATTTTCAAAACCAAGCTGAGGTACCTTATGCAATTAAGCCCCATAGAAAACAGGATTAAAAAAAAAACACACACAACAAAACCCAGTTAAGGGGACAGAGAAGTAGATGCTACCAGGCCCTTGGGATAAACTATTGTAGCTGAGCTCCAATTTCAATTCTCAGTTTCCTGGAAACACAGAATAGGCAATTTAAGTAACTGAGTTACTGGTTAGTAGCCAGCCTTGTTAGTACAGGCCTAAGCTCTGGATCTGAAGAACACCTTCCCGGCAGCTGAGTGCCGCAATACAGCCCCGCCTGGGACTCCTGGACTCCTCCACCCTGGCCAGGGTGGAGGCACCTACCTTCATAGCTGGCGTGGAAGCCCTGCGCGCTGACCGCATAGTCACTGATGAGGCGCAGGGAGAGGGTGGTGGCAGCGCTCACGATGGTGGCTGGCAGTTGAAAACCCGTGAGCCTGAAAGACAAAGACATGGGACTTAAGGAGAATGACCCTCTTGGGAATTGCACATCTGTTAAGCATTTATTGAGCGCCTGCTGGATGTACAATGTTGAGCGAGGCACAAAGAGGGTTATGGAAGAATCCTAACAAATGCAAGCTGTTCAAAGACAAAGGGATTCTCAGCAGAGGTGAGAATGGGAAGCAGTATCCTTCTGTCTGCCAGGAAAAAATGAGGGGGGGCTACACCCCAAAGCCACCGGCTAGTCCTGGCCTGGTGGCCTGCTTCATTTGTGTCTCTTTTCTCCTCTTCCCATTTCTTCTCCTGTCTGTTCCCTTTCAGGCTGAGATTCCTTGAGGTTCAAGGTAGACTTCATTACAAATTCACAACTAATAATCACCAAGTGACAATATTTATTCATGTACTGAGGAAGAGTTAGCCGACTGTAAGTAGCAGAATGTGGATATCTCTTACCATGGATTTTATTCTTTGAAAGGAGCATCTACTGCTTTTACAGATATGATAAGTAGTTATTATTTTTAAAAGATGAAAGCAAAAATAAAAACCAATGCAATCTTGAAATAATCACTCTTGACAGCTGACATACAAAGAGACGGCAGGATCGGTAGATGGGATCATAGTCAATGAAATTCCATACAAATGGGACCATGCTTTTAAAATTAAAATGCTTAATTTTAATTTTTCCTGAAAGCTAAGAAAAAGAAACAAGGGTAAAATGGAAGAAATTGTTGAACCTCATATAATATCTCTTTAGCAAAAAGAATCATTTTTGAAAGTTTCTTCTAACGTGAAGAGAAAATAATGAAGCTTTCACCAAACGCTTGGGGATATATTTCAGGAAGGAACTTTACCTCCACTGGGCATCCAGGCATGTGGGCCCCACAGGTGACCTGACAGTGCACAGGTGGCAGGGAGGTGGCCAGTCCTTTACCCTTCCACCCTTGTCCTTGATTCCTAACGGAGGCTTTCCCTGCTACCCATCCATGCTCCAGAAGGGCTCTTGACTCCCATATTTAAGTAGTTTGGGGTATCTGGGGTGCTGCTGGACACTTCCTATATCTGCCACTGCTATATAATGTCTAGATGCCCAGAAGACCCCTGCAGAGTAGGAGTCTTGGGTTCAGACAAGTTAAATCAGATGTTTATTAACCCATTGTGAAAAGCCCTGTGTCAGATGAAGCCCTGGCCCTCCCTACCACCATCCTAATCCTCGAGGACTTTTGTTAACTCAGACTGAACTCAAGGAAAAGAAGAGAAAAAAATCATCCACCATGAAATGAGTGACCAAGTACATTTCAAGGTCATCTTCTCTTCTAATAAGTAATCAATAATCATCTAGCAGAGGACCCCTAGTCTCCTCCTCCCTCCCCCTTCCTGTCTTTATTTCTCTCATTTTCTCACAGGGATAAAAAATGTATATATATATATATATAATAATGAAACTACACGTTATAAGAAAACAAGCTTTTTAAAGTCATCTCATGCCGGGAAGGTCTTTCTAAGCCAGATATCTTTAAAGGACGCCTTTGACTTCACTTGCCCAGCATTCTTTTAGGGAGCAGGGGAGGTTCTGACAGGTGCCCTGGGGCTCACTAGCCACAGCTCTGGGACAATGACTAATGAAGGTACAGCTCTGCTTTATGGACTTGATCTAGGTCCAGAGGAGAAGGAGGAGGGCACAGAACCTAAGCAGGAGTCTTTCTGAGTCCTTCATTGGCCTATGATATATAGAGTTGGAGAGTCTTTTATTTTTTAATCTAAATCATTCACATGTAAGCTTGGGTCTGCTGGTAGCCTCTTTATCATGGCAAAGAGTCTGTCTACTATGGAGACAATGATATCCCACATAGATATAATCAAAGCTGAACAGTGAGCAGAGAGGAGAGACAGACTCCTGATAATAACAGTGTTGGGATCCTCGATCTAGCCACGCATGGAGATCTATCTCTGCAGTGCCCAGTGACATGAGCTGACATTCTGTATTTGCTTGCTTTCTGTCTTTTGTTCAAGTTCATTTGATTTGGGTTCTATCTCTTAAAATTGGCTCAGTACTAGTGGACAGCATGAAATCCTAGAGGCATTAAAGGAAAATAATGATTGATTTAATTATGTGATAATTAAAAGTGCATGCGCAGAGCAAAAGAAATTGTAAGAAGGTAAAGAAAAAAAAAACAACTGGAAAGATTGTGTGTAATATGTATGGCAGGAAGATCGTTACTATCATAATCTACAAAGGACACATAAAATCAACATTATAAAGTGGGAAAAGGTAAAGTGGAAAAGGGCCAGGGTTACAAACAAACACATGATCCATCCAATATTAAAAATATTTTAATATTTTTATTAAAACTAAATCCATAAGATTCTTTTTTTCACCTATCAGATTGGCAAAATATCCTGAGTTGGCAGGGGTTAAGGGAAAAGAGGATAATAAGAAACTACACATATACATTTGACAAATCAGATTAAATGGGTCATTCCTTGAAAATCACATGAAATAGATAATCCAAATAGTCCTATAACTAGTAAGGGATAGTAATTTTTAAAAATCTTACAAAAAGAAGTATCCAGGCCCAGCTAGTTTCACTAGAGAATTCTAGTAAAGGTATAGAGAATGAAAGCCAATTCCACACAATTTCTTACAGAAATTAGAGGAGAAAGAAACTGCTAAACTCATTTTATGAGTAATGCCCTGATACCAAAGCCAAAGATAGCATAAATAAAGAAAACCAAAGACCAATATCTCACATGAATATAAAATTAAAAATCCATGCCAAAATATTGCAGCAAATCCAGCAATATATAAAAATAACTATACATCGTAACCAAGTGGGGTTTATTATGAAGATGTAAGTCTGGTTCAACAAATTAAAGATCACTTTAATTCATTGTATTAACAGTTCAGAAGGAGAAAAATCACATGATCATATGAAAACTGATGCAGAAAAAACTCTTGACAAAACTCAATATTCATGGCTGACTTTAAAACATTTTCTTAAAGAAAACTAAGAACAGAGGGAAATTTCCTGACTTGATAAAGAGCATCTACAAAACCCAGTAGCTAACATCACACTTACTGGTAAAAGACTGAATGTTTTTCCCCAAAGACTGACAACAAGGTAAGTATCTAATAATCCAATTGGAAAATTGGCAAAAGACACCAAGAGACATTTCACTACAGAGGATAGAGCACTTGTAACATGTTCAATATAATTAGCCATTAGGGAAACCTAAATTAAAAGCATGATGAGATATTACTACATACCCATTAAGACAGATACAAAATAGTGGTTACACCAAATACTATTGATGGTGCAGAGCAACTGGATTGCTCATAGATTCCCAGAGGAGTGTAAAATGGTACAAGTACCCTGGAAAATAGTTTGGCCATTTCTTTGAAAAATAAACTACTATGCATATGATGATCTGATAACTCAGCCATTGGGGGCAACTGGGTGAAGGAAACATGGGACCTCTCTATACTATCCTTGCAAATTTCTGCAAGTCTGTAATTATTTTAAAATAAAAAGTTTTCTTTTGTTGCGCAAGTGGCTCCCATTATACTTCTACTGGACAGCACCTCACTTTGACATTCCATCTGACTTAAACACAGTCTTCTTAGGTTGAGTTTTCAGCTGCTACTTGGTCCTTACAGGCCTCCTCCCTTCAGCTGCTTCCTGTTAATTCCAACCTTACATTGTTCACGCACACACCCCGCTACCTGCAGCAGCTCTGACTAGGTACTTGCTGGACTGGGACTGATCACTAGAACCATGACCCTAGTCTCAAGGCCACCACTCACCTGTCCCTTGCCTTTCCACTGACTTGCCCAAGCACCAAAAACCCTGCCCCTGTCCCCAGAGAGTCATGTTTGCTGATTGTCAGTTGATTGCTGCCCCCAGTGGGTCCTGAGCATTAAAATCCCAATTTGTTCCCATTTGGGCCAGACCTCTATCTGGATCTGAGCCCAGCCTCCCCGTGAGTTGAACTTTGTTGTCTCTACATCCAAGTGGGTCCAAGTCATAGCAGATGCAACTTACCTCTCACCCAAGTCCACCAACATTTCACCTTTGGGTGCTCTTCCCAGATACGCAATTTATAGCGTCATGTAGGAATCTCTTCCCTTGCCAAGGCTTCTCCCAGCAGCCTTCTCTGGGAATATCATTCTTCCCACTGAGTGGAACTTGCAGGTTTTATTCCCCAAGCTAGATATTTTTGAGCTGCCATTAAAGAGTCCCAGACCCCAGTTTCTTGGTACTATATTGACACAGCTGTGAATAGCTAATGTACACTGTCAACAAACAATTATGGTTTGATCACTTGCAATATATGGAATTGCAGCTTACTAGGCATTTTCTCTAATCAGATATTTACCATGGCTCTGCTATTTCCCTGGCTTGGAAGATAAATTTTAACATTAAGGATCACTCACAGGCGCTAAAGCTGGAGGGGGTGTAGTGCTTGGCTCTCCCCATCTGAATACTTGAATCACCACTCCCCAGCCTCATGGCCTGCTCTCCTCTCACCCACTCCCTATTGCTGGATTGATTTTAGACAAGCTGATGAACTCACAAGCCAGGAGGAGTATCATAGTTGCATGTTGGGATGAATAAGTAAAACTTTCAGACGTTCCCATCTTTCATCTGACAAGTCTAAATTCTGTACTAAAAGCATCGAGGTATCTTCATGCTCACACTACATGTTCAAAATCCATGGGCTCTCTGCTTAGTGGGGTCACTCAGGAGTCCCTAAACTTGGTGAGTTAGTCACAGAAATTTGAGGGTTATAGAAGACTTCAGAATTATGAGAGAGGTAGGGTAGAATAATGGCAAAAAGACATGCAGTCCCTGTTGCTACTGTTATCCTCCTCAGGGGTACAGAGAGTGGCTTTTGCAAACAGGTGGCATGACCAAGGGTGTAAGCTGGTGCTCATCTTCTGCTTTATCGAGGCTTTTTGTCTTTCCTGCTTCCTCAAGAACCTTTGCTTTGCTTTTGCTTCCCTCCCAGAGGAACCCAGAGTTCCCACCATTCCCAGAACCACTAAGGGTGGCTTAAGTTACTTGCACAAATATTACGTTTTATACTAAACACCTGCCTTCCCGGTGGGCATCTCTAGTACAAGCCAGGCAGGGGCTGCCTGTGTGATTAGCCCTGGGCACTGAGTTTGTAATGAGCATCACCTGGTTGGTGATGGTTTACATGTGATGTCAGCATTCACTGCTGGGGATTAAGCACATTCTGGGGGCTCCATTGGGAGAGGTCTCTTGGAAGTTTATGCCTGGTTGTCCCCCAGACTTCATCTCATGCGAGGCATTCTTTGCCCTTTTGCTCTGGATCCTTTCACCATAATAAGTCATAGCCAGAAGCGCAATTATATACTGAATCCTGTGCATCCTCCTAGCAAGTCACTGAATTTGATGTGGTCATGGGGACCCCCTCCATACAGAGTGACAAGTGAACCCAACCAGATTCTACTGAAAAGTGCAAATTTGAGATTATTCTCCCAGTGACAGTCCATAGTGTTCACTGTTTGAGCAGAACTGGAAAATGCAGGATAAACAAAGTTAAGCAAGGATTTTTCAGAAAAATTAAAAATGAAGTGCTTTAGAGAAAGCTAATGGTATAAACTTCCGAAGCAGGAGTAGATTATGTAACAGCTCCTGAACCATTTGATCATAGATTCTTTTATTCTTAGAGCATCGTAGGGGCTGGAATTCCATGGAACCCTCTCTAGGAAATGAAGAACGCAGAGAGGGTGGGGCAGGGATTCAGGCTGTCGCTATCCAGACCACAAGGCTGCTGCCACTCCTGGTGTTGAAAGCCCTAAAACCCAGCATGACCAAAGACTAACAAGGTGTCCTTTTGTGCCCCCCCCCAACTCTGGAGATCCTTCTAAGAAATCCCCATTCTGAGGGTGATCCATGCATATCTCTTCTTTGCAAACTTAAAGAGCCCAACTAATATAAAATTATCCAGAAATAAACAGTAATATAGTAAATTGGGTCTTTATTGAATGGTTCTCATTTAAGGCTCTTAGCACATCAAACAGTGATATAAAAAAAAGACATGTCAATTGACCTTGGGTATAAAAGAGTAAATGTAAGCAACATTTATCACACTGACAAGCTTGGCAAATAGTGTTTTGATTTGCCAGCAGCCCTACTCCAGACAGCAGCCACTAGTTAGATACATAAACCATTAAGCTAAAAACAGAACTATCATTACAGGCATCATCTAGTAATTTGCAGGTAATTGATGGACATTAGTCATAATCACACACAATACACAGAGACACGCATACACCCCTACAGACACACGTTTGCTCTGGTAATTTCAATTTGCATTTCATCAAGAGCTTCTAAAATTGGAAAACTTGGAAAAAATTGGGCTTCCTGTGCATTTAAAACTATATATCATAGGCCCTTCTATTCTTACAGTATGCTATGGGCTGGGGTTCTGTGGAATACTCTCTGGGAAATACTACCCCCAGAAGGCAGGGAACAGAGTATGTGCTACTGCTTCATTGGTCATGAGTTTGCTGGTGAACTCAGTCCCAGAAGCCCTAAGATCCACAGTGACCCAAATCTGTATAGATGGCTCTTGTGCTGTCCTAAGACCTGGCTTCTTATAAGAAACCCCACTGTCAAGCCCTCTGGCTGGCCAGATATCTGCTGAAAAACCTCAGCTTAAATCCATAAATTAATCTCTAAATACCCCAGCCTAACCAGAAAGCACGCACTGGCTGTCCACATGCATATTTCAGCTGGACAAGCTCATCAGCTTTTGGAGGCTGCGATGCCTATCCCAAGTGTGGTGAGCTGGGAGCTAGGCCTCCAAATCTGATACACTTTCTAGGGCATGCACAAGCTTTAGAAGCAAGATATAGAGTCAGAGTACAAAAACAGGGGAGAAGCGTCTATTTGGAATACAAATTCTCTGAGCATACTCAGTCTGTCCACACCCAGGAATATTTCCCAGAGAACTGCACTTCCTAACTTCTGAGCTCTGTCCTGAATTTTCTCCCTAATACTCATCACCGTCTGACCTGTTATATATTTGATTTATCCTTACTTATTAAGTCTACCTTTCCCCACTAATGTGTAAATTCCAAGAGGGCTGGAATTTTGATCTATGTGCTCCCCTGGTGGGTGCCCAGCTTTAGAGAACAGGACAGGCGGGGTGAGTAACACAGGAGGGGTGAGTAACACGTTTTACTCTGGCTGAAAACACAATACACAATGATAACACAACACAGTGCAGGGACAGAGACATGCCAGAGAATCTGGCATCACCAACTTGAGCTGAACTAAAAGGATAAATTGCTAGCCAATCATCCAAAGAGCGTGGAGGGTCAGGGGAGGATAGAGAGGTCATTTCAAGCAATGGGGATGGCGTAAGTGGAGTAAAGACAAAACCCAACTTTCCATGTAATTTATGAAATTGTTCTTCAACCAATGACAGGAGAACAAATGGCTACAACCAGCTGTTCATCCTCCATGTGTCTGCCATGACTGCTTAATTACCACTCTCCCCAAGAGAGGGGATTTTTCTGCTCAGCCCTCTAGCAGATGCACACTTTCCATGGGATCCTGGAAAATTCTGACCCAGCTTGGTCTTTGGTGACAGAGACTGAAGTCTCCAGGACCATGGGTCAGAGGGCTGGTAGGGAAGGGACTCTGGAAGGGGCTTTGAGTAAGAGGGTCCATCGTGTTCTAGAAGACTGCTGTCTCTGCTTCGTCCTCCCCCAGATCAGGCCCAGTCACATTGCCATTTGGGAAGGGAGCTGTGCTCCTTGTTCCTCAAGTCTAAACCACCTCTGGGGCACCGTGGAGCAGCTGGGACCTGCCTAGGCCCTAGACAGCACCATTCTAGGATTGGCACTGACTGGAAGAACTTTGCATTTTCTGATCCAGGGAGACAAAAACAGATATTACTTAAATATCAGTGAGTGGCCAGTAGGGTCTTCACTGGGGAGCCTCCACCCTGAAAGCAGGAGCCAGACCAGCCTCTGACAGCTGCTGAGGCCACCCTTGGCAGGGAGCAGAGCCCCTAAGCACTCTGGGAGGCTCAGGAAGCTGACAGTGTCTGCAAGAGAGACAGTAGGCTATCCTGAGATCCTGGCGTGGGGTGATGTGTGTGTCCTACCTACCTCCTGCACCATCATGTCTTTCTATTGATGACCAGGGCCTGAGTATGGTCTGAAGAGGCTGGGTCTCCATATTGGAAACAGCACTTCCCAGTGTGCCACGGGCAGCACCTGTGCCCAGGTAAATGACAACCATACCCATAATTGCCCCACCTCCAGCAGGTGTGGGATAGGAAGTGAAGGAGCTTAGGCCCTATCCTTGGGAACTGCACAGAAACGCCTCCTGGACACAGGATACCATGTCTACTTGTTTCTCATGCTCCAGGGTCCCAGGATGAACCAGGCCCTTAGGGAGGCACTGAGGAGGTTTCCTTCTGAGCACAAGGAATGCGGGGGGTTCTGCTCAGTTGTTGCCCCAGCCAGGCTGGACTGTGGAAACAGGGCAAGCTGAGCTGGCAGCTGCGCAGCACGAAGCCTGGTGCGAGGACCAGATCACAGGTGACATTGTGAGCAGTGGAGGGTCAACTCGAATTATCAGAGCCAAACAAGAGAGGTGTGCACAGCAGAGGAAAGAGCCCTCCCTGCGGGCCTTACTTGGAGCACTTCAGGAAGGAGCCCTGGGGCAGAGGGACAGTCTGGTCACCTGGGACTTTGTGCAGGGATTGCGGGAGTCTCCCAGCCTCCATTTCTCAGGGTCTGTCTGAATCTCTAACTCTGGCCTGGCCTCCTGCTCAACTCCATGGGGTGTCATTCACATCATAGTCTGTGGCTTGAGTCAGAACCTCTGACTTTTCCCCGAGGCCTGTCTCTTTCTGGCCCCTCAGCATCAGACAGCTTGAACTCCTAACTGGCTGCAGCTCCCTGGTTGCCATCTTTTTGGGCATCCTTGGTGCTGCAGTCTGCAAAGCTAACACTAGTCCCACAGAATCCCATAATCCCCAAGATCCTGCCCAAACTTATGAAGCATGAGAAGACAGAAGGAGACAGAAGCCTGCGACAGCACCGACATTCAGAGCCCCACACATGGAAGCAGGGAGGTGGCGGGTTCTCAGATGGCCTGGCGGACAGCACCTCCTAAGGTGGCCCCATCCCTCCATATATTTCATTATCGCTCTGCATAACCCTGAATGGCTGAGCTCCATGCACTGACCTGTTCATTATGGGTCCTCGTCTGCTTGAATGTCGGCCCCATTTAGTGTGAGAATGTTGCCCATCTTGTGTGTTGAGTGCCTAGCACAGTGCCTGGCAGACAACGCTCAATAAATACATGTCGGAGTGAATGAATGAGTGAAGAGTTGGTGATGTCAGAGAGGCTAGACAAAAGAGTTTCGAGAAGAATGAGGGCAACACTTTCTAGAGGGCTGGGAAGGGACGACTAAGAGGGTCATTGGCTATGGCAAGTCGGAGAAGAGTGGTGACTTTCCCCCGAGCAGCACTGGCGGTGTGGTAGGACTGAAACCAGATTGCAGTGGCTTTAAGCTGTTAATAGGAAGGGAGGAAGTGGTGACATGGAGTCTAGACAGTTGTGTCAAGTAGTGGTGTTGAAAGGAAAAGGGTCAATAGCAAGCTACTTTTAAACAAAAACCTTTTTTTGCCCCCTAATCAGAAACTGCTCATTTCTACCTTTCTCTGCTGCCCAGCCCTTCCTGTAGCTTCTTTTGGGGCACACACCATTAATCATCTCTCATTACTTTATTTTTTAATAGAATAAGCAAGTTCATGGGCGTTTGTTTCAGTCTGATCTTCATTCTCTTGGCAGGATAATAATTGATACCTGAAGTGACCTCATTAATCAGCAGGGACAATTAGAATGATGTAAGTGGAGGACAATTTGCTGTGTAGCCTGTCTAAGAAAGACGAAAAGGTCCCCACTCTTTCTAGGTCAGAAAGGGACACTTCATGGGTAGCTGACTCCTCATTAGTCTACTTTCTTGGGTTCTTTCATGCAAAGTGGAGACAATAAAGTCTCCAAAGAGGGGTCTCCCTGCAGGTGTAAGGGGTTAAGCACTGCACTACGAGGCAATTCTCAGCCTCTGCAGCACAAGTTCGATCCCTAGGCGACCAAGGAGCAACCCACATGGCGCAGCAGACCTCTCCTGTCTCACCCGCTGCTCCCCTCAGCAGTGTATTTCAGTCAGCCTGCCTGTTCTGTTACCAACTCTGTCTCTGGTGAATCCTCTCACCCCCTGCTCTCTGTCCTGTACCCCAGCTCCTGTGTGCATAAATAGATAAATCTTTAAAAAAAAAAATCTCTGCACACGCAGGGTCCAGATGGGTCCATTTTACTGCAGGGATCTGCCCCCCCGGGGGCGCTCTTCCTGGCTTTCTTCATTGGAGAAAACAGGCCTGCATTGCTTGAGATAGGTCCAAAAAGGTGAATGCGAATACAACTAAAGTAGATGAACCTCTTTAAAATGTACTAAGAAAACATGCCATTTCGTGGCAACCCTGGTGAATCTTTTGATCAAGTGGAATGTTCTCTGCAAAGTGCATTATCATCATCTTCATTCCCTTTTGAAAAGTTACCCAGTAGGAAAATCTGCAAAATGACAGGTCTGAGAACATCTGGGACTCAACAGCACTTACAAATGCACAAGCGGAGGAGAGAGGGGTACCCACTTTCACACCCAGGCTGGCTCTCCACCGGGGCAGTAACGAAGCACAGATGTCAACTGGCTATGGGGCCAATAATTTTTTTAAATAAATTCCTTATTATGGACTAGATTGAGATTTACAGAAAAGCTGCAAAAATAGTACAGAATTCCCAAACACCTTTCATTCAATTCCCATAATGTCACCATCTTCCATATCCATGGTTATTGGTCAAAACAAAGAGCTGGACACTGGCATTTTACTATTAACTAAACTACACACTTTATTAAATCTCACCTGTTTTTCCAAAAATGTTCTTTTTCTGTTCCAAGATCCAATCCAGGTCAGAATATTACATTTAGCACCATAATTTTTAATATCTTTCCTAGGGGACTTGCATAGAAGACAGGAAAGGGTAAACTTTTGTCCTTGTGTCCCCCACCCCAACTGTAAGAACAGGTTCCAAACAGCCCATGCCAACATACCCAGAGTTCACGGCGGGCTCTGAATGGGCAACTTGGTACCAAGAATCTTCCCAGGACTAGAGTGTCCTCACAGAGAAGACAGTGACTCCATTCTACTCATGTGGCTTGGTTTAACTCCTAACCTTTCTCGTTTTAAAAAATAATATCTTGCAGACTGCTCCTCACTCTGTCTCCGGTGAATCCTCTCACCCCTTGTACCTCTGGCTTACACCCCACTTCTTGTATGCATAAGTAAATAAAATAAATCTTAAAACAATACTAACATCTTGCAGAAACACAAAGACTAGAGAAAATACAATGAATATTATGTGCCAATACCTGTTAGGGAAATGAAGCATCACAAACAGCTACGCCCCTGGGAAGATCTCTCTCCCTCCCCTGACACAGCCACAAGACCCTTCATCATCTGGGCTCTAGCTCATCTTCCATCAGGCGTCAGCCCCAACCCCAAACAAAACAACAAAAAAGTGAGCAAAAAACTGACTCACCCCAGCTCTACAGAACGTCGCCCCAAATATCACAGCAGTGCACCCCACTTTATACCCACTGTTCTCCTGCACGGACCCCTCTCCCCACCCATCAGCCATCTCCCAACTCCAAAGATTTCATTCAAGGGCGCCTCCTTAGCAGCCTCCCCAATCCCTCCCGGTGCTCTGCCTCTAACTCACCTTGCTCTGGACCCCTCCCTCCAGACTACACTGAACAGCCTGTTTCCTCTATGCACCTGCCTCTACACCTCAAGCCCCCCGAGGTCAGGGCTAGGTCTGCTTCATCACTGGACCTACAGTCCCAGCATAAGAGGTGCAGGGGGAGTATTTGAAAGGCCTGCAGTAGAGTGTGATGATTAAAAATCTCTAAAGCTAGTAGGACTTGGGGGTGCTTCCTGGCTCTGCTACATACTAGCTGTGTGATCGTGTTCACGTTCCATCATGTTTCTGTGCCTCCTCTTCCACTTTGTCATATGCGGGATCTGTAATGGTGGCTCCCTCGTGGAGTGCTGAGACGAGTCAGTGTTTAGGAAGAGGCCTGGCCCCTAGTAAGCACTCCATAGCTATAATTATAATTACTTCCATCAAAGTGTTTAACCCCTATGGGTTAGAGTCACCTGGGTCAATTTCCAGTAAAGTGGGGCCCGGGTTAAGGATTTATGTGCAAGTCCTAACCACAGGAAACACAGACAAGTGAGGTAGGAAAGGGGAGAAGACCCTTAAAGGGGTCCTAATCGTGTAGAGTGTGACATGAGTGAGTGGAGCTGGATCCAGTTGGGAGTGGGTTAGAACAGCAACTCAATCACCCTACCGTGAGGTAGGGTAACTGGGGTATTATCCACCCACCACCTTTCCTTGTTGGTTGCCGGCTGCTCCTGAGACATTAGCGCCAACCAGTGAGCAGTGGATGGGGCAGCAACTGGCTCTATTGGAGTCTTTCCAACTTGCATTTGACGTTTGACCACATGATTGGGGTAAGGGCTGGAGGGCAGCAAATTTCCCTCAAGACTTCCTGGGGTAATGGGCCCAGGTACCACACCATCCTCAGTGCCAGGCTGAAGTCTGGCAGAAAAAGCTTCCATTCTCCCTTCCCCTAGACCCTCTCCCCTGAGTCTCCTTTAGCAATCCCTTTCTAACATATTTTTTCTGCAGCTTTAGTAGCAAGAGGCTCCTGGCAGGAGCAGAGCCCTGGCACACAGGCCGGACTCAGCAACACATGCAGCCCATTACAGTGATTTGTGGCCTAGTTTCCGCCCCCTCCCGGCAGGGACTCAGAGGCTGGGCCAGAGAGAGGTGGGCAGAGAGAGGATCCAGCTGCCCGCTCCTGCCCTCCACACCCTCCACCTCCTCCCCGCTCCACGGCTTCTCATTACTCCCTTCCGCACCCCCTGGCTTGTTGTCCCCAGTGCCTGGTAATTAGGCTGTGTTTATTAAACCACGGGCTCTGCCTCTGTTCACCCAAACCCTGCTCACCGTAGATTTTCCTGCGAGGACTGCAGAGATCGTAAAAACAACAACCCACCTTGTCTCTCTGGCTTATTTACTAACCTGGCCATAAATAATCGGGACGATTTGCATATTACTCCTTGGCTTTTTATAGCACCACACATCTGAGTGCAGGCAGGCAAGCTGGGTGCTGGGACACGGTGGGAAGCGCGTCTAGGCTGGTAGGGACAGCAGCCAGAGCAGCGTCTGCTCACTCCTTTACCCCAGAGGGTCTGCATGCTTGGCTTCTCCAGGCCTGAAATCCTGAAGGGGAACCTGGGCACAGGGGAGTGTGGGGGGAGGAGCAGTGGGGGGAGGGGAAGCCGGGCAGAGCCACCTGGTCAGGGGCAGAGCTGGGCACAGCTGCAGTGGAGGTGAAAACCCAAGACATGGCTTTGAAAGGCTGGCCCTTGAGCTGGGAGAGCAGGAAGAGCCTCCCCCAGCCAGCCTTGCATCACACAGAGGCTGCCGGAGCATGGGGCTCATGCTGTGAATCAGATTGTGTGGCTCTGGGTAGGTCATTTCCCTCTCTGGTCCTCATTCCTTGTCTGCAGGAAGTCTAGAGCGGTAGTACTGACCTCGAAGATGCTTGGATCATTCAGTGAGTTGATACAGGGAAGGCACTTAGCCTGATGGGCACAATGAAGGGGTGATAGGATGGGGACGTTAAAAACAAATCCTCTGCATTCTGACATTATCAAGCAAAATTCATGAAGAAAAACAAAACAAGACCCAGTCTAAGGAGAGAGAAGGAATGGCTGTCAGGCTGCGATGCTGTGGTATCGCCAAGGGTCCATAGCAGCCCAGGATCTGTACCCACAGGGCCAGCAGGCCCAGTTAGAGCAAGGACAGCGGCTGTGTCAGCACTCTGGAGGAGGCCGGTATCAGGTGGGTGGGGTCAGCCCTGGTTCCCCATACACACCCCTGCCCTCAGCCCTTCATCCTGCCATATTAGGTTCTGGCCAGTCCCCTACCCTAGAAGACAGAGCCCGGCCAGGCATGCAGCACTGTGACAGGATGCAAGCCCCGCATGCATATTCCCAGATCCCGCTTGCACTCTGCTGCATGGGCGCTGGTCAATGAAAGTTCCTGGCAATGAAACCCAGCCCCATGCTCTGGCCGCCACCCATCCCACAGGTGAGGTCCCTGCAAATCTGGAGACTGAGTGGCTCTCTCTGTCCCAGGAGTGGGAGGGGTCACGGCAGGACATGAGACATGAACAACCAGAGCAAAGTGCCTGACCGGGCCCGCTGCACCCAAGAAGACTGGTTACTCGGTATCTCTGTGACCTAAGGTGGCCGCTACAAGTGGAGAAGGACAGAGCCAGTACCACCACCACCACCAGCCCAGGCGCCTCCAGTGACTAGCAGTGACATACCCCAAAGGTGGGGAAGGGTGAGCAGGGACCCCCCCCCCTTCAGGGCCAGAAAAGGTCCCCATCTCCTGGCTCAGACCTGCGGCCAGATGTGGCCATGCCCAGCACCCACCCCTCAGCTCCGCCCACCCAACCCCCAGATCCCTGGGTCCTTCTATGAATATTCAACATATTCTCCCCCCATCTCGCTCAGCAGTCTCCCTTCTGGCCCTATTTATTCCCGTCAGAAAGCTTATCAAGAGCTGTAATCATTTTGTTTCTCTGTTTACTTATTAACCTCTCCTACTGGAGGGAATTATTTGGGAAGATGGGAATTGTGGGTATGGTTCTCCCACTGTCAACCCTGCAGGGTGACCACATGGCCCAATAGAATTAACACAGGACATGGTCAGCTTCAAAGCCTGGCCCAGATAGACTTTCAGTGACTATTTGGGGAATGAATGAATGAGTGAGCACAGGCAGCAGAAGCTGCTTTGTGGAGACACATGCGTGCTGGTCTTGGCAGGTGTCTGCTTCCCTAACACCCCCGCCCCAGACCCCTCTGGTCTGAATCCTCATCAGCCCCCACCCTTTGGACTCAACCGGCTGTTTCCATCTCATTGTTAGTTCAAACACCACCCCTCGGCCCCGCCCACGCTGGACCACTGGGGAGCATCTTCACAGGGCCTCTTCTGGGCTACCAGAAGCCACAGGCCTGGCTGGAGTTGAGCCAGGGCTTTTCACACACTTGTGAGGTCGAGCAGAGAGGAAGAAGAAAGGTCAGAAAGCACAGGTGCCGGGAGCTGAGGCCGAAGACCAGGACAGGAAGGCTCAACAGAGGTGAGTGCCTTGGAGGACAAGGCCAGTGGGCTCAGAAAAGGCCTGGGTCAAGTGCATGAGCACCTTGGGAGACGAGACTCTGGAGGTGACGCAAATGGCATCAAAGCAGCGGCAGTTTCCTAGTGGGGGTTTAGAAGTGGAGAGAAGAGGGGGGTTGGTGGGAGGCGAGGCGCAGCCTGGTGTGCAAGAGTCTCTTTTGATCTGTTTTATGAAGAATGATAATGACCAGGTCCACGAGGAGGCTGGGGTGAAGCAGCAGGGAAAGGAAAATGAGAAGTGAGAATCACGGGCACAGTCCAAGCAGGAACAGACCTGCAAGTCAGCGGCGGGCAGGCTCCAAGGAAGAGGGGCAGGGGACAGCTGGCAGGTCTCAGAAGCAGAGGGGCCGCTGGGAAAACCTCAGCGAAATGAGAAGTGAGGCCACCTGCCGAGGCTGGGACCAGCCACACAACTTACAGGCCCTGTGCAAAATGAAAATGTAGGCCCTTGCTCAAAAATGATCAGGGATTTCAAGATGGTGACAGCAGAACATTAAACCAAGCACTTTCACCCTTTCCAAGCACAGGACACCGGCTGAGCACAGAGGTGAGAAGGGGGGGCGGAGCAGGGCAGGTGTGGGGAGGTCAGGAAGGCATGTGACCTGGCTGCAGGGTGGAGGAGCTGGGGTGGTCCAGACCACAGGCAGGGCCAACAAGGCCAGCCCGAGACGGGACGGCGCTGCCCAGCACATGTCTCAGCTCCACGGACCCCAGAGACTGGTGGTGAGAGCTTCTCAGGAACTGGGTCAAGGCCCTTCCCCCCAGCTCACCCTGATCAGTGCCACTGTGCTGACCAAGCCTTTCTGTGAGGCTCTCCACACCTCCAAGAAACCCCGAGGCTTGGTGAGTCAGCCCTGAACCCTGCTCTCCCCACAGGTCAATGCGGCCAGCGGGCCTGGCTGCTTGTTCATGTCAGCTCTGAGCCTCACTTCTCAAGGTCTCCCCAAGCATGCCTGGAATGGCCCCTCCCCCTAGCCACTGTGCACACTGTACCCCCTTCCTGAACAACCCCAACACCCCTTCCCCCCTCCTTCTAGTCAGATCTGATTGGTTCTTCCAAGCCCAGTTTGGGCCTTTCCAGGAAGACCTCACGGGTAAGTCGCCGCCTTGTGATCACTCACGGACCATCAGGGGTCCCGTGTCCTGTGAGCACTCAAGGGCAGGGGCTCCTGTCTCACCTGCCCGCCAGTCATGCCGAGCATTGTGGAGGCTCATAAAGGAGTTTCACAGCTGACAGGATGAGGGGCAAGAGGCCCAGAAAGGCTGAACACCACGCATTTGTCTTAGACAAATTGGGGTGGGGGAAGAAAACAGTTAAGAATCAGAATATACAGTATGACCCAATTTTGGTAAAAATGTACACGTGTGGGGAGCTGTTATGGGTGGTTCTTTGTGGGTGGCAACGTTACAGCTGATTTTTTAAACTTCTTCCTGCTTAATAGTCTGCATTTTCCAAGCTTTCTAGAATTAGACTATATTTATATAATGAAAGCATATGTATCAAAGGCAGGGAAGGAGAAGGACTAGGTGGTGAGGCTGGGAGGCTCCGGAGGAGGAGAGGCAGGTCCTTGAGTGCAGGTCTCTCCCCTGCAGCCCGTGTGCCCTGCCCCCCAGCTCCCTTCCTGGAATTCCCTCTCATCTGAAGCCACATTGCTCAGCTCCCCGGCAGCAAATGTAAGCTTTGTGCAAGTCATAGGGCTCCCTGTTTCTATTTTCCCCCCTCTCTTCCACTTTGCATTTTGTAAGAATCTAATTTTAAACTCCCCAGATGTCATATTTTTGATCTTTTCAATTGATTCTGCGGAAACGGAGTAACAAAAGTGCCATGTAGCTTGTTAATGGAACTGGAGAAAAGGGTTTGGAAAGCAGCACTGTCCAGTCCCCAGTTCCGCCCAGGCCTCACCTCTGTGCACCCCATCCCTCTCCACCCCTGCTTCTGCCTGAGATGCACAAAGGTCTCAGCCACTCACATGCCCAGGGGCCAGAAAAGTCAGCTTTTTGCCTCTGCTGGAGGCAGTGAATTGCATAGGAGGCCATACCCTGCGGGGGAAGGAAGACACCGGGGCAGAAGGGAAGCCACATATCCTCCTGCCAAGGGTCTCAGCAAGGGGCAAAGTTGCTCCGCTCCCTTCTGGTGACATCTGGCAATGTCAGAAGATGCTGGTATCTGCAGTGCAGGGAAGAGGGCAATGGGCAGGCCAGGATGCTGCTAAATACGCCAGTGAAGGATAGCCCCACAACCAAGAATTCCCAGTGCCAGATTTCACTAAGGCCACCACAGTGGAGAAGGCTGCTGGGAGGAGCCAGGCTCTGGGCACCTCCTTCCAGGCTGGCTGCCGCTGACTCTGACCGGCCCTTGTGCTATCTGGATGTTCACCAAGGGCCTCTCCCAGCCTGGCTTCTCTTGGGCACTGAGGTGACTGAAATGGGCACCAGACCCCATCAGCCACCAGAACTGCATGCATCCCCACCACCCCACACACGCCCACTTTGGTCCTGGCTCCCACACACCTCCTTAGGCCTTATGACCTGCTTCTATTAATGCATCCATATGCAGAGTCCCAGAGGTCAGAAGGATTATCCCCATGTCCCCAACGAGGAGGAGAATGGTGGCACAGTGGGGTGGGCATATTTGCTTCTAGCCTCTCACATTGGGGAACCTGTATCTAGTGTCCCCATAGCAGGGTCCCCCACAGGACAGGACAGAAACCCCCTCCCATTGTAGGGAATCTGCTGACCTCTCTTTCAGTGGGGAGTCAAGCAGAATTGATGTAGTTCTTTGGACTCTCAACTCCCAGTCTTGGTGAACATGAAATTCACCTGGGCACAGCCTACCAGGTGTGCCCTCTGACCTCACCAGACCCAAGAGCTGGCAATAGCTCAGACATCACGCAGCAGGCGCCCACCAAGATTCTGCAGTGGCATTTTGAGCAACACTTGCACCCAGGCTAAAAATAAACCCTTAAGCCTTCAGCTATTTTTATTGCCAAGCAATGCACATCACTGGCATCTGTCAGGGGTAACCATGGCACACAGGCCTGGTAACAAGAGAGGCCTGTCCATCCTGACACTGTCACTTTAATGTGGATGTTTTAAAGCAACAATCCAGGAAGTCCTGCTGTGGCCAGGTTTCAGGATACACGTTTGAACAGGCAGTGTTGAAGCAGGTGGGGACAGCAAGGGTGAGACAGTAGAGGAGGGACAGGACCACAAGCAGAAGGACAGAGCAGGGGGATCCATCCTGGAGGGCAAGACAGTCAGGTAGAGAAGACAGCCAAGGACAGCCTCCAAACCTCTGTCTGGACCTCACTCCACCACAGCCTGTCCTGCTCAATGAGCCCCTGCGCCCCCCTTGCTTCTGCTGGTATTTAAGGCCCTATTCTCTGACCCTATTATTGAGTCTTTGAAGAAGGAAAGCAACAAAACTGACCTCAGGAAGCAGTGTCCAGACCCTACTCTGCAAGAGGACACCCCCACCCCTTCCTCCAGGCCTCCCTCATGAAGTTCTCACTCCTCTAAGTGTGTCTTCCAGGTTTCCTGGAACAACCATCCCCCTCTCTCCTTTGCTCAATTCTGCCTCTGCTTCCCCCAACTCTTACTTCTTTCTGCTCTTCCTTCCTGCTCTTGGCTGAACGTGGACAGCATCCGTGATGCCCAAGACCCTCTCAGTTCCGGGCTGGGGGCAAAATCTCCAAGAAGCACCTGTCAGAAGCCACTCCCCCATCCCCAAATCTCCACTTCTCTCCTTCAGGTCTAGGTCAGCCTGGGCAAAGCACACCACCAGGAGGCTAAGTATACAGGGAGCTGGCAGACCGGGACTTAAGTCCATTGCTGGGGCTGACTATGAGCTTCAGAATGGGACAGTGACTTGGCTTCACTGAACCTCAGTTTCCTGATCTGCACAACAGGGTTGATACTGCTTGCCTCGCACAATTGCGTGGCGGAAATGAGACAATTCACAGGGATCCTTTAGCACTATGGCCTGAACACAGGAAATGCTCAACAAGGTGTAGGTTTTGTTCCTAGCACTGCTGTTTGGGCAGAGCTGGGCACCCCCTGGGGCCACAGGTGGGTCCCACAGGGCTTAAGCATCCTTCCAACAGGATGGAATGCAGGTAGTGACATGGCTGGGTGTATTCCTGGGGACAGGGAGCCCAGGGCTACTATCAGAAGGGGACTGTAACCCCACCATGCCAGAGTCAGCAACTTGGGACAATCCTGCATAGCGGTGAAGACAATGAGTTCTGTAGTCCACCCTGGGTTAGGTCCTGGCTGTCACTCACTGTCACTTCGCCCTCGTCACTGAGGTTGCCATCTCATGGGGATGATATTAACACCTGCAGCACGGGGCTGTTAGAGCACGCAATGGCACACTGTACATGAAACTTAGGAGGGTGCCAGGCACATGTATGTGGTTCGTGTGTTTTATACAAAAACACACCCATATATATGAGTCATGAGGTAGCTAAGTCACTGCGCTCACTTTTGTTTATCAGGAACCACTGTCCAAAGGCTGCCTCGCTCATTCCCTCCCTACGCTTTCCCACGCTCCACTGTGGATTTTCCTCCATCTCAGCATCCCCTGCTCAATGGCGTCATGGAACACTGTCTAAATTGGCAGAGAATGAAGGGAGGGGGAAGAATCCAATTTGGGATTCAGCCGCCAGCCTGGTAGAGTGGGGCACACAGGGCCGCTCGTGGCCCCAGGCCTGGGAGGGAGGCGGGACCCCATGGGCCGTGTCTCATTGGGAATCAGGAGTCAGGAGCAGAGCCTGGCTGCTGTGAGAGTCGAGTGGAGTCCAGGCCTCAGAGCGGGCTGGACACCAGCAAGGCACAGCTAGCCAGGGCACTGGACACGGGCACAGCAGTGAGGTGGTGCCTCTCCACAGTCAGGCTGGGGGCAGGCTGGGTCTGGTCTGGGGAACAGCACTGTCCACAGATGAGCAGGAATGGGAGTGGTGGAGGGTGATAGTCAGTAATCAAATTAGAATCATCACAAATTCCTTGGAATGAATGTAAAACCGCGCTGCTCGGAGAGGAATGGCAATCGATGGTATTGGCAGGCCGGTCAAGCCTTGGTGGATCACGGAGCAGTCATCCTGGGGCCCTCGGCCTGCAGCAAGGGCACCTCCCAGGGTGAGCAGGCTCACCTCGCCAGGCCTGCAGTGCAGCGGCTGCCAGAGAGGGCTGGCATTGGGCGGTGGCTCCAGAACCACCCTGCACCCTCACACAGATTTCTTTCCAGGACTCACAGCCCAGGGTAGCGATTAGAGGAGAAAATATTGAGAAATATATGTTTACTCAAATTCTATGCTTGATCAGAATGAAACACACATCATTAGCCATAAAAGTGGGATTAAGACAACAGAGCATTATTTGCAAATGATCAACAGCATGGGTTCAAACATAAACATGTGCAGAAGACATAAATCTGAACAATGAATGCTTCGTTCTATTGCAGCTAAAATACTTAAGTCCTTAAGTCCTGCCTGGATTCACGGCTGGGTCTACATGCTAACTGGGTTCCTCTCCATTTAACATGCCACAAAGGGTGGGCCAAGGACTTGGACACAAGCAACCAATATTCTGCCACCCTGGGGGCCGGAGACCCAGGGAGCTACTGGGCAAAGACTCAGAGATGGAACCCTGGCCTGCCCCTTCCCTCCCACCCCCCACCAGGAGACCTTCAGCCAAGTCCCTGGCATCTGAGATGTACATCTAGGCCACTGTCAGTCTTTTAAAACGCCTGGGCCCCTTGTGATCTCTATAAAATGATTACTTCCTTCTTTAATGTGGCTTAAAACTCACAAGAAAAATGAATAAAAACAAATCAAAATGATGGTTATTCCACAGATACTTTTTTAAAATGCATCTATGCCTCACCTCTGTCCCCTACCTAAGAGGATCAACTTAAGAACCATGTTTGAGGGCCTCCCCGGGGGTGCAGCGGTTGAGTGCTGGGTTGCAAAGCTGCCCGCAGCCTCTACAGTGCCATTTCGATCCCTGGCCGCCGGGCGAGGGTCCCGCATGGCGCCCAGACCTCTCTTGCCGCCCGCTGCTCCCCTCAGCAGTGTACTTCATCAGTCTGCTACCTGTTCTGCTCCCCGCTCTGGCTCTGGTGGATTCTCTCACCCTCCCGCACTTCTGACTGTACCCAGTGCTTGTATAAATAAATAAATAAATCTTAAAAAAAAACAAAACAGAACCATGTTTGAGAAGCCATAGAACATTTGATGTGACACCACTTCCCCTACTTCCCCTGGCTCCAGGAGTCAGAGGATGAAGGGGGTGTAGGTCCCTGGCCTGTACCCCAGCTCTTGTATGCACAAATAAATCTTTTTTTTTTTTTTTAGTTTGTTTGCTAAGCAAGACGTTCCCTTCTTTATTTCCTCCAAAGAGCTGCGCTAAACGTTTGAATTTAGCACCCCGTATTCTTCACTCAGGTGAAGAATCACTGAGCTGTACAGGTAGGTGTCTGTGGCCCAGAGACGAGTGGCTCTGGAAGCCCCAACTTCTGCACTGATTCCTCCAAAAGCAGGAAGTTCGGTGCTCCCAAGGCCAGGAGCCCTAATTCTGGATGGAGACCATGTTAGAAATGCCCCTTCCACTTCCCAGCCTGAGTGCCACCAACTGATGGCAGCTTTTGAGTATTTTCTCCAGACTTTTGACAACAGTCATCAATTCCCCTAAAAGTCTTCCTCCAAGTAAACACCCTAAAGTCATCCAGTTTCCATCTTTCATCATCACCTAAACCCCTCTTCATCCTGGTCCTTCTCCTTGGACCCACGTCAGGGTATCAGCGTCCCTCTGTGGTTATGAGCGAGGGGTAACATAGTCCAGTTTTTTCCTTTTCTTTTGCATTCAACCTTGTATTCCTTGAAAACACATTCTTACTGCAAAAATGACACAAATATGTGCCACCAAAGTATCTTTTCAATAAGATTTTAAAAGCATTTATAATAAGCCACCCTATTACTTACATTATCAGCATGTGGCCCTACTTCTTTCTAGTCCTTTGTCTGAGTGCATGTTCTTACATAGTGATAAGACAGAATGCACAGGCAATTCTATAGTCCGCTTTGCTTTTTTTAACTCAACATTTTTCTGTGCTGTCACAGTCTTGCTCCTTAGGCTCTCCCTCCAGCAGATAGCTGAATTAAACTCAGTCTCTGGCCTGATTTGACCAGTTCAGAAGGAAAGTGAACAGTTTCTCCCACCAACGCTTTCCAATGGCTGCCCCCATCACGCTGCTTGTACCGTGTCCAGTGGGTACCAAGTGCCCTCGGGGTTTCGTGAATGGAGTCACCTCTTCTGTCCTATACTGGTGTCACCTATTTAGGGGAGGGGACCTTAAATACACAGAGCATTCACATTTATTCATCCACTGGAGAAATGTCTGTTGAGACCCACCGTGTACCAAGCCGTGCACCGGCACTAACATGTGATGGTGAGCGAGTCAGGTGTGGTCCCTGAGCTCTGAAGCTTCCCTGGTGCTGGTGGCCTCAATGAGACCACAGAGCACAAAGCAAGGGACACTCACGGGTGAGGACGCTTTGCAGGTTGGACACTGGATAAACACACATCAGCTCAACAGACCTCGTCGAGAACTCTCTCGCTTTGCAGATGAAAAAGAAAAGGGAGATGCCCAAGGTCACAGAGCTAGTAGAAGCCCAAGGTCAGTGCTAGTCCTTGCCCAAGGTCACCCACTCAGGATTCAAACTCAGGACTGCCTGCTTCCAAACTCCTTCAGAATTCCCTAAATTCACACCAAGCTCGCAAGAGGCTGTTTTTCTCTCCGGAGCCTCCAGCAGGCTCTGGCAATTTTAAAAGACCATTATGAGATACTCCCAATAACGGGCTTCAATTATTTCACAAAGGAAAGATAAAAATAACAGGATGCCGCCTGGTCTGGGGGCACGATTACATTTGGAGAAAGGTGGGAAAGGGGAACTTTCTACAGAAGCACATCAGCCAGGAGCACAATTTCCAGGGAAGTGTAATTTAGACACCTTCTTTTTCATTTGACCAGCTGACAAACATTTGTGCAATTTAAACCTTTTCAGAATCACTCTGACAACCAAGCACCCAGGCGTCGACTCAGCCTGTTTCTTATCGCCATCAGACTTTGAAAACTCCACCTCCCTCTTCATAATTACTCCAGGCAATCAGCACCAACTGATCAATCAAACAAAGAAAATTGCAGGTTTGAAGCTTTAATTAAATCTATCCGGCACTATCTAATTAAAGAAAATCTTTACTCTTCTCCATACTCCAAAATAGAAGGAACCCACTACTTTGGGGTTCTACAAATAATATGCCGGGTTGAGGTCCTCTCCCAGCCTAAGCTGGAGGAAGAGCACAGCAGAGAAAACCATGACTCCGTTCTCCTCTCTTTTCACCCAAGTTCAGGTCAAGTCCAATGCAGGAGAGATGGACTGCAGGAATGGGGAGGTTGCCCGCCTCGTCCATCAATAACTTTAGGACACGTGGGCAGCTCCCTGCTCTGGCGGCCTCTCCGGCCCCTCACTGCATCAGCAGTCCCTGCAGGCAAAATGCTGAGAACGTGGCCCCCTCTTACTAGCATTGTACTCATTTGCCATTCTGAGCCTAAGTTTTCTTCTCTGCAGAGTGGAACAAAGACACTTTTGGGCTGGCTGAGAGAAGTACAAGACACCATGCGTATGGGAAGCTGAAAAAAATCAATCAGAATTGGGAGGATTCAGGCTGGTGGAGACTTGCAGCTGGTGGAGAGTCCCAGACCTTGGACTGCAGAACGTACCTTTATTCCCCCACCTACCAAGAGTCTTGACAGATTTCTAGCCCCTGAAATTCTATGACTATGGCATGATGAAGTCCTGCTATGATTGAAATATAGACGAACTCCTGGAGTTAGAATCTGCTCTTCAGGGTTTATTTAAGCCTAAGACCCACCTTGCCGGGCTGTGGGACTCTAGAGAAGAGAGAGGTGGGACGTGCCTCTACCGATTGGCCACAGAAGCCCAACGCACTATTTGAGAGCCCTCAAGACAAACAATCCAATGGGGAAGGTGGCACCAAACGTCTGGGCTGCCTTCCTTCTGCTGCCCAGTAAGGCTGCCCCTGCTCATTAGGGGAGGGAAGGGCAAAGCCATGATAGCAGAGGAGCGGGCCAGGAGGGTACCACGAAAGACCCGGCCAGTGCAGCAGGCCTGGCTGCTAGAATCCTTGTGGAATCATTTCCTCCTGCGGTTCCATTGCCAGGCTCCGAGGTGCCCGGGGGCATCATGAGGTCAGAACTGGCTTCTATGACTTCACCAGCCAGCCCATCTATACTACCCTGTGAACCTGTCAGCTGCAGCTCCAGAGGCAGCTCACATGCGTGCCCGGGCGCCTGTCTGTCCCCCCCCTTTTGCTTCATAAGACCCTGGGGTCCTGAGAAAGAAAACACAGGCAGGACTCACAACCCAGCCCACCAAATATCCCAGAGATGGCTGAAATGTGGAGACTCCAACCTTGCTTCATTTCAGGTTTTTATTCAGGGGTCACCCTCTTAGGATCAGCTTCCTTTGACCCTCTATTAAAATCTCACCCTTACACTTCACCCCCTCCTTGATAAGTGCTTTTTCATAGGTTTAGCTACCATTTTATGTGCTGCCTTCCCCACATGGTAGAAGCTCCGTGTGGTGTGGATTTTGTGTTTTATTCTCTTCTGCCCACAACAGAGCTTTGTGCCTAGTGGTTACTGGGGTGGTAGTGGTAAGATGAAGTATTTGTATAGTGACTGAGGCAGAGACCCCGGGAATGGTAAAGAAAGGCCTGAGGCTGTGGCCAAAGTGGGGTGGGAGGGGGCACAGGGAGAAAGAAAGGGAAGAAAAGGGTGAGGGGAGGTGGGAGGTCATCCTGTGCTCCCTTTCCTTCCCCCAAACCACCCCAGGATGCGCACTGAGTATCAGAGGGCCTACTATGTGTCAGGCAATGCACTTGTGCTGAGGACAGAGGGCCATAAAACATAGACCTCTGTTCTACTAGAGAAGAGGGAAATATGTAAATACATAAAATATATAAATATCCAGAGAGAGAATTTTAACGGCACCCTGAACTAAAAGAATAGGGTGCTATAAGGAAGAAGAAAGGGGGACTCGAATTCAGATCCTCCAGATGGAAGTGACACTTAGGCCTGGGAAGGACGGGGCAGGGAAGATATGGGGTGAAGCTGGGAAAGAGCTTGCAGGGCCTGGAGACCTGCAAGACAGCTGATGTGCCAGAGGGTGAAGCTCCAGGGGAAAGTAGTATCTTTACCATTTAGCGCCAGAGAGGAAGGCCTGGGAGACCTTAGAGGCAAGCTGGGCCCTCCCCGCAGATCTCCTTGCCCTCTGGCATCTGAGACAGGGAGCTGCTCAGCTCTACAGACTGCACCTATTTTAGGCCTGCAAGCACACAATTCCAGCACACCAGATTGTTGCTGCTTCCTCACACCAGCAACTTGAAGGTAAAGACACTGAAATCTTGGCCTCTACGTTCAGTGCACGGGATGGTGCGCAGTGTGTTTTGAGAATACAGGAAAAATAACCATTTCACTCATTTCACAAGTTAATGAGCACTTACTGGGGCCTTGTTCAAGTGTAGTAATACAAGAGTGGGCAAATCTAGTTCCACGAAGCTCACACTCCAGATTGGAGAGACAAACAGCAAGCATGAACACTAAGTGAAGGATTTAGAATGTCAAATAGTGTTGAGTGCTAAGGGCAAATTAAAGTAAGGAAAAGTTAAGTATATGAAAATCAAGATAGGAAGGTGGCTTTTGAAGACCTGAAGGAAGTGCAAGAACTGAACTGGTCTTAAAGATATCTAGAGGAAGAGCAGCCCACAGAAAGCACACAGTTAGTGCAAAGGCCCCGAGGTGGGAGCGGGCCTGGCATGTCAGAAAAGTAGCGTGGGGTGGCTGGTGAGGAGTGAGGGCCACAGAGGAGGTAACAGCCTCAGGGGCTAACAAGGTGGCAGATCACAAGGGTGCAACAGCGTGCCATCAGGATGTGGTCTTTCACTTGGGGTAATGTTAACGACTCTAACACCACTACACACATATCCTGGGAGTAAACAATTAATAGATGGCAGATGGTGGGAGCCAGATTTCTCTGTTTGAGTAGAAGGTTCCGGACAAGCAAGGGGATGAGGCTAGAATGATCCATGTGGCAATGGAGTTGAGTTGAAGACTGCAGTTATGAACTCTTGTTAACCTTAATATAAATACAGATGGATGCACAAGAATATTTATAGCTGTGTATATACACATAGGGTGATAGACACACATGTCCTCACTGCATCAGCCAAGAGGACCTGGGAGCAATGGCACCCCAATAGCAATGAGCATCATTCTCAAATTAAAAGAACCAAAGCTCTTCCGAAGCTCATTTCTCCAAAGAGCGGCCACAAGAATAACAAAAGCTGACAAGGAAGAAGAAATGTCAAAGCACACAGGCGCCCACTAAGATGCTGACCAAAGCCAGAATGATTAAAGCAACAAAATAAAACTATAGTGAATGACATTCCAAAGCATAAAATAAATATCCACAATATACTGATAATAAAAATGCGATAATAATAGAGTGCTAATAAATACCTAAATAGATAGACACATATAAAAATGGAGAACACGCAGCCTCTGCAGCACCGGTTCGATCCCCAGCCGCCGGGTGAGGGTCCCACATGGCGCGCAGACCTCTCCTGCCGCCCGCTGCTCCCCTCAGCAGTGTACTGCGTCAGTCTGCCTGCTCTGCTCTCCCCTCTGGCTCTGGTGAATTCTCTCACCCTCCCACACTTCTGACTGTACCCGGTGCTTGTATGAATAAATAAATAATCTTTTTTAAAAATAAATAAATAAAAATGGAGAACAGACAGATCTTGCCTGTAGAATTCCAAATAACGGATGTAACTTCTCTGCCCTCAAGACGAACCCGCCTGTCTGCTCCGTGGCTATGGCTGCCCATAGTGACTTTCTCCCAAAGAGGCTGGTGTTGTGGGGGTGGGGAGTAATGGCCACAGTGGGAAGTCAGCTGACCACCTTCAACATCACAGGCTAAGTCACATGGACCGTATGTATCCTTGATAGGACTTGATGAAGACGTGACCTTCCTTCCAAAGATCACATTCCTCCAGTCATGAGAAAACGATGAGAAAAACACCAAACAAAACCCAGCAGAAGAACACTCCACAAAATGCCTAACTTGCACTGGCTAAACACTCCTCAAACACACAAAAAAGCCTGAGAAACTGTCACAGCAAAAAGGAACATACAAGATGTTATAACAATAATATGGGGCCCTGGGTGAGATCCTTGCACTAAGGAAATATGAATAAAATATGAACTTTGATGATAACATATCAATGTCGGCTTGCTAGTTACGACGAATGCTCCCTCCACCTGTTAATGTTTATCATGGGGGAATCTGAATAAAGGGGACCTAGGGACTCTACTATCATCACAACTTTTCTGTAAATCTAAAACTATTTCCATTTCTTTCCATGAAAAGTTTATTCTTGAAAAAGGGAAGCAGAAGATCCCTACAGCTGTGGTTTTAGGGATGGACTGAGGTGACGAAGGCAACAGCAGGAGGCCAGGAAGGAAGCAGCTGTGACAACTGAGGCAAGAGAAGATGGAGGACTGGACCAGAGGGGCAGCGTCATCGAGGCAGCTGGAGGAGGCAAGCCTTGGTAGGACGATGGTGATAGAGAGACTATTCCCAAGGGCTTCCCACTTGTCTAGTATCTTCTTCATCCTTCAGCCTTGTAGGGAGTTGATGCTACAACTTTCCTACTTTGTGGCTGCAGAAACTGAGCAGCAGAGAGCAGTGATCCCTCCAAGTCACCCAGCCAAGGAACAGCAGAGAGGGACAGAACCCAAACGGGCTCCAAAGTTTCTCTCCGGACCTGCACACCCACTGTGTGTACATCTGGGCTGTGGGGACGGGACGGGGATACAAACTACAGCAAGAACCACATTTGGGTGCCAAGAAGAATCCACCAGAAGTCAGAGGCACACAAAGTTCGCTTTAAAAATATGGGAGCCATGTAGGTCAATGGCCTAAATTTCAGCTACAAGGGTCAGAGGATTCAGGAGCTTTACCTCCCCCAAAGCAAGCAAGACCAAGTGTCCTTTCTGGAAAGTTAATGGACTCTGCTATCTGGAAGCCTCAACTACCACTAGGCTTTAAAATAAATTCCTAAATGTCAAGACTCAGAGCTCGCAAAGGTGAAGGCAACACTTGCTACAGTGAAAGATAAATGCTGGGCTCTCAGAGGTTCAGTTTGAACACAAGTTAATTTCCCACTTAAGTAAAATCCAACCACTCAGCATCAGCTGGGGGAGCAGATGGGTTCTGGTCTGTGTTCACCCAGGGCACCAGGCTACTTAGACCTTAGACCTTGTTCTCCAGAGAAAGAAAGGGAGCAGAAGATCACACGGGAGATTTCTGGGCCAGGTCTAGGAGAGGTGCCCAGCACTTCTGCCCAACTTCTGCTGACCATTAAGCCACACAGCCATACCTAGACAAAAGGAAGGCCGGGAATTATTTTCCCTGGCTGGGCAGCTACTTCCCACAGACAACATATCACCAGGGAAGAGGAGCAAAAATGATGGAGGGCGATCAGCCTTCCTGCTGCACTGCTACAGGTCATTGGAAAATAAATCCCTATGCCAGAGACAATTGGTGGATTTGTTGAAAGAGCAAGAGCACTGAGAACAGAAATAATCCAAGAAGATCAGGAGAGTCGTATCTATCAATACATACGTCTCTGATACTACTCGATACCCATTCCCAGGTGGGGCTCCCCTGAATCTAAGTCCTCAATTTACAAGTCAGGAAAATGCAGCTGGCCTGAGAAGAGATGGAACGTGGTGAAGAGCATGTGTAGCTGTGGGGCAGAGCCCCGGGTCTCCTGGCCCCAGCCCTGGTTCTCGCCGCCATGTCTTGTGGGAGCTCAGACGCACCCAAAGAAGCAGTCACTTGGCTCTTTGGTCATTTAGAGGGTGAAAGAGGTTTTCCTTTATATTTACTTCAATCCTATGGCTATATAGGAACTCAGTACTTGGGATGTGTGTATTTGGGCACCATGTCTACTGACAAAGAAGCTGAGGAAAGGTTAGAATCTCATGTGCAAACATCCACTACCAGAGGACAATATTCCTCGGTTCTTGGGTTCCTGGTACAGAGATTTCTATTGTCCTAAAGGTTCAGGGAATTGGATTTGGGCATAAAGAAGGGGTCACTTTCCTATCTCAGCAACAGCTCTGTTGGCCACCATTTGCAAGAAAAGGCAGATGAGGGTCCAGGGGTGGCTAACTTCAAACATGGCAGTTTTCACCAACACCTGGTGGCACTGTGGGTAAGATGGATCATGGGGAGAGAGGGGTAAAGGCAGCACTGTCTTTTGGCCCAAGACCCAAGCTCCACAGGGCCTTAAATTTTGGCTGCTATTAAATAGCAAACTTGGCGGACAAGAAGGCAAGTCATTGCCACAAAAACTGACTTTGACCTTGAACCACAGAGTCCTACTGAGAATGGAAAAATTGCTCAGAACCCCAATGTGGCTGCCCACCTGGCTTTTCAGAACACCCACTGATAACCCCTTTCCACACCATGTCCGCCAAAGCCACCTTTGGCATTAGGTGAGGAAGCACATGGCTGCCCCATGGGTCACCACAGTTGGTTCCCCAAGCCCCAAACCAGGTATATCCTGCTTCCTCCTCTTCTGAAACCCCCTTCAGCCCCAATGTGATTGTGCCAACTTGCGTGAACATGGGTATCAAGCAGATCTTGAGTTTGAATTCAGCTGCCCCAAGGTACACAGCCTCTTCGATCAAAAATGGAGGCAGGGGCCTCCCCGGTGGCACAGCAGTTGGGCGTTGGTTTGCGAAGCTGCCTGCAGCCTCTGCAGTGCCAGTTCAATCCCCAGCTGCTCCCCGGCCACCGAAGGAGGGTCCCACATGGCGCGCAGACCTCTCCTGCCGCCCGCTGCTCCCCTCAGCAGTGTACTTCGGTCCTTCTGCCTGCTCTGCTCCCCGCTCTGGCTCTGGTGAATTCTCTCACCCTCCTGCGCTTCTGACTGTACCCGTGTGCTTGTATAAATAAATAAATAAATCTTTTTTAAAAAATGGAGGCAGTAATTCTTAGCAATAAAATAGAGGCAATAATTCTTACCTCCAGGAAAATTGTAAAGATTAAATGAGATATGACACTGGAAGCACCTGGGGCACAACAGACAAATGTTTATTCTACATGCCAGCCTCCCTCTGGTCCCTCTAAGTCATGCTGTTCATGGTTCAAGGGGATGAGCAGAACACATTCCCCCAAATGTTGCAGTGTTTCTTGACCCAGTACTGCTCCCTGGATCCTCTGAGCCCATAGGTGGGTCAGTGAACCCACTAGGGACCTCAGCGGATCCCCCCAAGCTTGTCTGGTGAAAGATTATGAACTAAGTCACAGCAGCAACCCAGGAAGACATGGTCCTACCCTGTCCAGGCAGCCCTGTCCAGTAAGACTCAGAGGTTCCAGCCTCTGCACACGGAAGCTGAGTCCCTTTCTATTAAGCATACATAACTTTCCTGATTAAATAAAAAGCTCCTACCGACAGGTTTGCCTCTGGATGGCAAATTTGCCAGCATTTAGGGTGAATCAAACATATTTACTTTTGAGATGTTAGGGGTTTGATAAAATCCATAATGCCTTTGGCCTCAAGCCCTCTTCCTATTAATTATTAAACCCTTGTGTGTTTCCAGGGTAATTGAATCCATGTTTCTAATTAGTTTACACTTAATTCATCAGAACAATTTTTAAAAGGCTGATGAATGTCCCAATAAGCCTCATGGGCAGTTTAATGAATCTTTATTTAAAAAGAAATTGGACACACACCAAACTGTTAACAGTGGTTACCTCCAGGGAGCAGGGCTGGGACAAAGGCCTGGGGATGGGGGCACTTGCATTGTTTTATTCAGTACACTCCTGCGCTGCTTGGTATTTTAAAAATAACTTTCACTATTTTAAAGAAACTGCTTAAAAAGGAAAGTAGAATGAATTTTTTAAAAGGAAAGGAAATGAATGCAAAGGCAACCAAGGCAGTGAGAGAGCAACTCAGTGTGGGGGAGCCTGGTTCCTGGCTCTAGGGGAGCTGGTGTCTCTTCCCCCTTTAGCTACCTGGAAGCATCCTTGACCTCTTTTATGAGGGTGTGCTGGATTATCAGGTAACACATGGAATGCCTTTTGAGCCTTTGGCGTGTCCCTGCTTCTTTAAGATATGCAACAAGGGCCTTCCTAGTGGCACAAGGGGTTGTCTCAGCACTATGAAGCTATCAGCAGCCACTGCAGCACGAGTTCGATTCTCCGGCTGGCCAGGGAGCAACCCACATGGCACAGCAGACCTCTCCTGTCTCACCCGCTGCTCCCCTCAGCAGTGTATTTTAGTAGCTCTGCCTGTTCTGCTCCTCACTCTGTCTCTGGTGAATCCTCCCACCCCCCACACCTCTGGCCTACACCCCAGTTCTTGTATGCATAAATAAATAAATCCTTAAAAAAAAAAAAAAAAGGATGCAACAAGCCCCCTAGCCTAGCATATAGCTCCCCTGGCGACCTGGCCCAGCCAAGCTCCCCCCACTACCCTCCACCCACAGTGAGCCCACAGCCACCCTGCAAATAGCTTTCTCTCACATTTGCCTGGATCTGTGCACACATCATTCTCGTGACTTGAACCCCCTCCACGCCCTCTCAGGTCTCCCTTCCCCAGAGAGCATTCATCCACTCACTCCCTAAATACTGATGAGTACCCACTGCAGGCCAGCCCTGAAGAGTAAAGAGAAGCATCCCCTGGATGGCACATCAGGAGTCTTGTGGGAGAAGCAAGAATCCATCAGGACGAGCATAAATCAATCACACCTGCGCATAAAGGACAGACCATGGTCATCTGCAGTGACACGGAGGGTCTGACCAGGCTGACGAGTGCAGGTGTCTCGGAGGACTCCCTGGGTGAGGAAGAAACCACTGAGTTGAGAGATGAAGAGTGGCTAAGCCATCTCTCAGCAAAGGGGCAGCTGGAGGAAGCCTCCCCGGACATTCCTGGCCCCCAGGTGAGCATCCACAAAGAAGTTCCTAAGGCCAGGCCAGACTCCCAGATCGCAGTGTATGGCATCCTGGACTCTCTACCTGCTTATTTATGTCTCGCTAAAGAAACTAAGTTTTGTGAAAGCAGAGGCTATTCTGTGAACTGTGAACACTGGCATACCTGGTGGCACTCTGTACATGTTGAGTACACACACGAGAGCGTGACAATAAATGAATGAACGAATGAATCTGGTGTGGTGTCTGACTTCCAACAGGCATTCAGTGCCATCATTGCACCTGTTCACTTTCCAGCAGGCTCCCTCTGATTCAGCCCCACCAAAGAATGCTCCCTCCCCCGACTCCCTCCAGTCAGCTTCTGCCCACCACCGCACGCTCTCGGGCACTCAGGGGAGAGGGCCCTCCTAGCACAACCTGTTGACACTCAGGCACACTTTTCAAGACTAACAGGCAGGTCTTATAGGGGCTTTTGCTGTAATGCATATTCATAAGGAGACGGTAAATCTGGCAAATTTGTGAATTTTTTACAACTTCCAAACAGGTGCCTAATACCAGTTGAGTGAAATCTGCAACCAGCTCCAAATGACTAAAACTGCATTCCACCTTAGGCTGATGACAGAATGTGTATTGCCAGTAATTGAGGGAACGCATTGTAGTGTTTCCCATAACTTGAGCCCAAATGTCTAAATTAAGGGATGCTTAGCTGTGCTTAACTGGCACCGTCATCACCAGCGCTCTCAAGACCCCCATCTACAGCAAGGCAGTTTATTAGCGGCGTCTCCATGGATTATGTGTGCTCGTGCTCCATTAGAAAACTTCATTCCACATTAAACCGCAATGCAATAGGAAGTGTGCCAGCACGGAAAGGCCATCTAATGGTGCAGAAGCAGAGATGTGGAGATTGTTTCAGTAATTCATCCAGGCAAGGCTGACAAGGCATTATCTGGAAGACTCTTTGTTCTTTTGTTGCTAATTTCCAAACTCCTACAGGCTCCCCGGCCTTCAGGACTAGCTCCTACTCCGGTTCCCCACCCTGATCCATTATGAGAAGAATCTGATCAGCTTCTATTGTAAATTTAATTTCAAGCAGCCAGACGCTGCCTTCTGGCACCCTGGGATGTTGCTACTTGTGAATAGCTCTAGATGAAATGTGAGATGCTTTCAAGAAGATGGCGATGAACTCCTGGTAGAGAAAGGGAGTCGTTGGGAGATGAATGGCATCTGCATATAGAACAAGCTGTATGCGCTGCGCCTGCTGCCACCTCTTCATTACCCATGCCAGGTGCAACTGCCAGTGTACAGCATCCCTCAGCGGTCCCCATTTTGCAGAAGAGGAAACTGAGGCTCAGGTAGACTGACTCACCTTAGGCTTGACTGGGCCTCAGCACAGATGGCACTGGTGTGGGCGGCCATACTGTGTGCATTGGGTGACCAGCAGTGCCCCTGCCTCGAACCACTAGATGCCATAACCCTGCTCCGGTTGTGACAACCAGAACTATCTCCAGACACTGTGTTTATATCCCGGGGGTCAAAGTCACCTTCAGTTGAGAATCAGTGTCCCATTTCATAGTTTATTATTTTTGATCTTTGTGTTTTTGTGTTCTAATTTTTCTGCAAATAGACATGTCATCACTTTATTTCTATCTCAACACAACTTAAACCAGTTCATACACATCATTTCACTTAATCCTCCCAACCAACCTCAGGAGGCAGAGACAATGTACCCATTTCACAAGGAGGATGCTGAGGGTGACAGTAAAATGGACTCAGCTGTGCCAAGACTAGGAAGGAGTCCACCGGCAAAGTGAATATTTCATCGCATGGATCTGCCACAATGAAATCGGGAGGAGTCCTGGCTCCCCACAAGGAGCTTGGAATCTAACACCCGGGAGCAAGCAGCTGGAGATGGTGAATTGAAAGGGGATTGGGGTGATGAGGTGACTCTTTGGCCTTTTGTGGGAATGTACCCCTAAAGTGAAAAGAGCAGAGTGCTGGAGAGAAAGGGGAAGAGGGGGCATTCCCTTAAAAGGGCACAGAGGAGAATCGCAAGGCACACACCTGCCAAGTTCTAAACAGTAAACACATGATGCTCTGAGTGATGGGTGCAGAGAAACCTGCTGCAGGCATCCCGGTGGTCCTGCACCTCTGTCGGGTGGCCAGGGGACCAATGAAGGACCCCCACCCCATTCTTCATTCTGTCCTGCACACCCACAGTTCCCTGAACTAAAAAGTCTAATGGGTGGGCCCCAGAGGGCACATCAAGACAGGCCCCAAAGCCCTCAAAACAGTGTGTGCTCTAGGTCCTAAGCACAGAAGGGCAGGGAATGTGGGACAATGCCTCCAGAGCACTTAGGGACCTGCAACACGTGCGTGCACACGGCCATCTGCGAGGTGGCTCAGGGTGATTTGTGCTTTTTTACATGAGGCTCAAGAGGTCAAACTTACACAGAGCATAGTGTTAACAAATGCAGAACCCAGCTGGATACACACCTAGGCCTGTGCCCACAGCACCCCTGCACCCTGCCATCTCACAGGAACTCACCCCAGGAGGTAGCAGCCCTGTTAGAGCAGCAAATACTCCGTGGTGCTGGGAGAATGCATTTGACTGGAGACGGGAATTCCCCACCTGTGACCTGTCTTGTTTTCTGCTTCTAAGTCTTAACACTGTGGAGTCATCCTCTCACCTTGTTCTTATTCCCACTCTGCAGTTCCTATACATCCAACCTTAACCCTGGGGACAATGCTTTGCTCGAACACCATGTACATCCATGGTACCTTCTCTCTTCATTGTTCTTGTTCAGGCTGCCACCCTCTCTGGCCTAGCCCCCCAGTCGCCAGGCTGACCTCCACTCCACTGCCTCTTCCACAATGCAGCCAGAATGTGCCCGAATCCTGTGCTGAAAACCTTTCCTAGAAGGACATCTTCCAAACACCTGCAGCTACCATCACACTTAATGGTAAAAGACTGAATGAATGGCTTATAATCAGGAACAAGGCAAGGGTGTCTATGCTCACCACTTCTATTCAATATTTTACTGGTTCTAGCGAAACTCAAAATAAAAACCATCTATGTTGAAAAGAACTACAACTGTTTTTATTCACAGATTAAAAAAAATCTATTAGAACAGTTAATAACCAGCTCAGCTAGGTAACAGAACACAAGAACACCATACAAAAATCAATTACATATCTATGTGTTAGCTGTGAATAAGGTAAAAAGTAATCCTATTCACAACAGCATCAAAAAGAATAAAAATCTTAAAGAGAACTCTCCAGATTAAGACGGAGAGTTGAGACAACATGTCCAATTCCCCTTAACCTGATAAACACCCCCCATTTTCATAGGAATAATCTAAATTGTACAAAAAAGAGAGAAGATGCGTGTCAACATGGGAAAGGGGGGGGGGGAATACAAGTACTTCACACTGCAAACACGAAGGCAGTTCTATAAGACACGGTAAGTAAAAAACGATTAAAAGGTTAGATGAGATGTTGACAGAGAAATACAGCTCCCAATGTGTTGTGAAGAAGTAACTTCAGCCACCAATGGAATAAAAATCACCAGAAAAGGAAAGAAAACTTGCACTTGAAAATCAGTTATCACCAAAAAATGTGAGTGGAATAACCTTTCCTGCCAAAGAATAGAAGCTCTCAATCGAGGCTAAAGAATAAAATCTAGGGCCTCCCCTGGTGGTGCAGCGGTTGAGTGATGGGCTGCGAAGCTGCCCGCATCCTCTGCAGTGCCGGTTCAATCCCCGGCTGCCGGTGAGGGTCCCACATGATGCGCAGACCTCTCTTGCTGCACCTGCTGCTCCCCTCAGCAGTGTATTTCGTCAGTCTGCCTGTTCTGTTTCCCATTCTGTCTCTGGTGAGTCCTCTCACCCTCCCATGCTTCTGACTGTACCCAGTGCTCGTATAAATAAATAAATATTAAAAAAAAAGAATAATAAAATCTAACTACATCTCTTATACCAAAAGATAGACCTAAAACCATGACATAGAAATATTAAAAATAGAGGAATTATAAAAATTGGACCAAATAATATAAAAGAAAATGGGTGCCATAAAAGAAAATGGGTGGTAATATTAATATAAAAGTAGAATTTAAGGCAAATAAAACATTTGGGAGTAAAAACAACTTTTTTATTGAAAAAAATAGAAAATTCACTCTGAAGAGCTAATGTTTAAAAATACATGCTGAAGAGAATAGCATTAACATTTATAAAACAAAAACTTGGAAGTTAAAAGAGAAATTGACAAAACAGCAGTGAAAAATATGAAAACAACAAATTGCTTATCCTTGACAAACATTTGTACAAAAAATAATGAATTAAAACTGAAAAATATTAACATGAATTTTTTTCACCTTCAACCACAGAATATATGTTCTATTCAAATATAGACCATTTACAAAAACTGATCTTACACTGAAGAGAGTTAAATTCCCCAAAGTCAAAATTATTATCTGATCATAATACAATACAACTAGAAAAGATATGTTTAAGTATAAAAACGTTACTGGAAAATCTGAGTTAAAAAAAACCTTAGCGTCAAGGAAGAAACAAAACTGCAATTAGAGATTCTTTCTAAAATAATGAGTATCCATCAAAATTTACAGGATATGGTCAAAGTTGTACTTAGGGAAAAATGTCTCTTCATGTTTTTATGATCAAACAAGAAATAAAGAAACTAATTCAATTCATGAAATCACCAAAAGAGCAACATTAGCCTAAGGTAAGAGGGAGGAAAGAATGAATAAAGATAAAAACAGAAATCAATGTTACATAATAGGAAAAGAATTAAATTGATAGCCCTAGAGTTGGAACTCTTAAAAGACCAATAATCTGGGCAAATGTATGGTAAGAGACATTGAGTAAAAAGAAAAAAATGCAAATGCACAGGAGCAGAAGTGAGCAAAGGGAGCTGACCCCAGCAACCGTGGAGCTAGAATATTGCATGGAAAGACAATTTACAATTCTAGGCTGACATCCTTGACAAGCCCTATAAAATGGATGATTTCCTAGATAAACACACATCTATAAACTGATTCCTAGATAAGAAGAAAACCTACTGAGCAGACTAAAAAACCATGTGAGCACAGAAAAAATTTCACAGACCCAAGGGCTCCCCCAAACACACACTTGCTGTCTCCCCTTTACCCCCAAAAGAGTGCCACTCCAAAACCTTAAAGGAGCACACACTGATGCCATCTGGACTGTCCTCTGGGGCCTTTTCATTTCCTAGTGGCCCCCCACCTGTGAGCAACTCGGGTTCCAAAGTACTGAGAAGCAGTGTGCGCTGTCCACCCCTTCCCCTTAGCTAAGCTTGCATGCCCTAGGCTGCTTCGGAAATGAATTGAAAAAGCAGATCAGGAAGGTGGTGTAGATGCATGCCCAGGCTGGGATGTCCCAGGGAAGGTACAAACCCCGGAGCCAGGCACAAACCCCAGTTTGGCCAGGACGGCTGTGTCATGGTTAGGAACGCATCCGCAGCCTCCCCTGCCAGAATCACCTCTCAAGGTGATGACCTTTCCTGTCAGTGAAATCTCCCCCACCATGTGTCTTCTCCACCTCCTCCCCACAGTCAGGAAACTCAAGTGTCAGAAAACAGGTTAGGCCAATCTATGACAAGCCAACAGCCAGTATCATCCTCAATGGTGAAAAGCTGAAAGCAATTCCATTAAGATCTGGAACAAGACAAGGATGTCCACTCTCACCACTGCTTTTCAATATAATACTCGAAGTCCTAGCCAGAGCAATAAGACAAGAGAAAGACATACAAGGAATCCAAATAGGAAAAGAAGAAGTCAAACTATCACTATTTGCAGATGATATGATAATATACATAGAGAACCCCAAAAACTCCACAGAAAAACTAATTCAACTTATCAATCAATTCAGTAAAGTGGCAGGATACAAAATCAACACGCAAAAGTCAGTAGCCTTCCTATACACAAACAATAAATCTGAAGAAGAAGAAATAAAAAAAAAACCATCCCTTTTATTATCGAAACAAAAAAAAATCAAATATTTGGGAATAAATCTAACAAAAGAGGTAAAGGACCTATACAAAGAAAATTATAAAACACTGTTAAAAGAAATAGAAGAAGACACAAAGAAATGGAAAGATATCCCCTGCTCATGGATTGGAAGAATAAACATTATTAAAATGGCCATCCTACCAAAAGCAATATACAGATTCAAAGCTATTCCAATCAAAATTTCAATGTCATTCTTCAAAGAAATAGAACAATTATTGATGAAATTCATATGGAATCACCAAAAACCCCGAATAGCCAAAGCTCTACTGAAAAAAAAAGAAGGAAATGGAGGCATCACACTCCCAGACTTCAAACTATACTACAAAGCCATAATCATCAAAACTGCATGGTATTGGAACAAGAACAGACATACAGACCAGTGGAATCGAATAGAAAATCCAGAAATAAACCCACAGATTTATGGTCAACTAATCTTTGACAAAGGAGCAAAGACTATGCATTGGAGCAAAGAAAGTTTGTTCAATAAATGGTGCTGGGAAAACTGGGTTGCTACATGCAAAAGAATGAAGCTTGACCACTACCTCACACCATACACAAAAATCAACTCAAAATGGATTAAAGAACTAGACATAAGACCTGAAACCATAAAATACATAGAAGGAAATATAGGTGAAACACTACGTGATTTGCATATCAAAGACATCTTTACAGACACATCACCCAAAGCAGTGATAGTGAAGGCAAAGATAAACAGCTGGGACTACATCAAATTAAAGAGCTTCTGCACAGCAAAAGAGACAATAACAAAAACAAAGAGAAACCCCACCAACTGGGAGAACATTTTTGCACCCAACACTAATGATAAAGGACTGATCACAAAAATCTGCAAAGAGCTGATGAGACTCAACAACAACAAAGAAAATAACCCAGTCAAAAAATGGGCAGAAGAGCTAAAAAGAAACTTCTCTGAAGAGGAAATGCAAATGGCCAACAGACATATGAAAAAATGTTCAACATCACTTGTAATCAGGGAAATGCAAATCAAAACTACCATGAGATACCATCTTACACCAGTGAGAATGGCACATATTAAAAAAACTAGCAACAACAAATGTTGGCGAGGTTGTGGAGAAAAAGGAACTCTCCTGCACTGTTGGTGGGAGTGCAAACTGGTCCAACCACTATGGAGAGCTGTGTGGAGATTTCTGGACCTACTAAACATAGAGCTTCCATATGATCCAGCAATTCCACTCCTAGGTATTTACCCAAAGGACACAGAAACATCAATTCCAAAGAACACCTGCACCCCTATGTTTATAGCAGCACTATTTACAATAGCCAAGCTTTGGAAACAGCCCAAATGCCCCAAAATAGATGACTGGATCAAGAAGATGTGGTACATATATACCATGGAATATTACTCAGCCTTCAAAAAAGATAAACACATGCCATTTGCAGCAACATGGATGGCGCTGGAAGGGATCATGCTCAGCGAAATAAGCCAAAAAGAAAAAGAAAAATACCGGATGGTCTCACTCATAGCAGGAATCTAGAAAACTTAAATAAGGGATCAGAAAAATGAATAACTATAAGAAAGTGAAAATCAAAATCAACAAAAAACTATGAACCAGAGACACTTTTTGGGGGGTGGGGGCCGGGAGGGGAGGGATTGGGGTCAGAATGGGGCATGTGCAGTTGTATGGGGGAATATAAAAATAAAATTTATTATTTAAAAATAAATAAATAAATAAATAAATATCAAAAAAAAAAAAAAAAAAGAAAACAGGTTAGGCCACACACATGTGAAGCTTATTTCAAGAGCAAGGAAAACTGGAAGAGCTCCAGTGGGTAGAATTGGAGAGTTTGCCTCTAGCTGTTCACACCCCAACCAAGCACCCTATTGAGCTAATTCGACTTTCTTTCAACATTCATCAAAAGTCTACGTGGATGCCCCACAGCTGGTAACCCCTGATCCCATCTGCTGGTGAGGACTCTTTCCTTCCTGACCTCATCCAGGCTCACGGTTTTAAGCACTCTCTAGTCCCAGTCTCCAATTTTTCACCTCTAGCTCAATGTCCTTGAACGCTAATCACATATTCACGTGCATGCCTGTCTCCCCCATCAGTTTGTAACCCCACAAAGGCAATGGCTTTGTTTGGCTCACTGCTGTAGGTCCAGCACCCAGGTCAGTCTGGAACACCCCGGGTGCTCATGGAGTGTTTATGGAATGAATGGGTGAAGAGGACTCCAGTCCTTTCCCCAAATTTCACTGAACACCTACCATGTGCCAAATTCTGTTGAATGCCAAAGGAAGAGAGATAAGCCCAGTCTTGACTAGGAGGCATGACTGGTCGGGGGACCCCAGATGTTCCCAATGGGCTCCAGGCTTAGCAGCCCCACCTCTGCACTGCCCTTAGCGGGCGGGGGTCGGAAGGAGAGAGAGTGGCCAGCATTGTTTGGGACTCTGCTCTAGGAGTGTGGAGCCAAGGGCTCAGAGGCACCTGGAACAAAACCTTGAGGTAAAGCACTGGGCAGGGAACCTCAAAATAGTGCACCACTAGTTAGCACCTCAGATTCCCTGGGGTTGGCAAACCTTTAGCTCTTTCACTTCCTGGGGAGTCCAGGAAGTGGGCAGGACAAGGATTGCAATGGAGCACAGCAGACCACTGGGTCAACAAAACTTGGGGATCCAAGACTGAAGCCTTGATCTTTGCCCCAGAGGAGTCTGCCCTTTCTGCAGAGGTGGAGGCTTCCCTCGTGATGTGATGTGACATGATGATGGGATGTGAACCCTCCCCCTTGGGAAGCAGTTCAGGGATACAGGAAAATAGCCTCCATCCCTACTATTTTCTCTTCCACCAACAGGGATGGGATTTGAGAGTGTGGGAACTTCCTCAAATTACCAATTCTACACCAACAGCCAAGGCCACACCGATGCAAGCCAGGCAATCCCAGCCAAGTTCAACAGTCCCCCTTAGCCACAGGGGAGACGTACGTCTGAAACCACAGAGACTTTCGGAAGCCCACATGTACTGTTTCTTCCCAGGAACACAAACCCATGGTAAAGTTTAATTTATAAGTTAGGCACAGCAACAATAAAATACAATTATAACAAATCCTGTAATAAAAGTCATATGAATGTCCTCTCCCTTGCTATCAAAATATCTCATGGTACAAAATATTATCAGACCAGACTTGCAAAAAGCAAAACTGCAGAGAAGGGGGTCTACTCTATTGAATCGAGTTCAGGGTGCAAGACATAGCAACACATACTTGGTTTCAGAGGGAAAAAAATATATTGCTATGGATGCAAAGAACATCCACCAAGGTGTACACATTCACACACATATGACTGTAAAATCAGTTTCCATAGAAAGACTATAACCTTGCAAGTCTTCTAGTGAGACCTCTTCACCAATCCTGCCCCTTGGGTACTTCTATGCAGGAGAGAGCATCTCCTGTATAGAAAGGGGTTGGGGAATATACAGACAGTGCAGGAGCTGTCCTCATCCCCTGACCTCCCGAAAACAGAGTCTCTGCTGATGACTGAACCTTTCACCCAAGTGGGTTCTTCCCCTCAGGGAGCATGGCTCAAGACCCCACTGTTTGTCATGAAGAGCTAAGGGAAGAGGGAGGCGGGAGGTACCTGGTTCTCAGGTTCTCTGGCTGGGGCGGGCCATCAAACACCGACAGAACGTCAAAGTCCTCTTCCAGGGCGAACGACTGGAACACGAGCTGGATCCTGTGCTGGTCCTCCGCCATGATGGTCCATGTGCAGTTGGCATAATTGGGGTAGCCATATGGGAACCCTGGGCTCTCCACTGTCCCATTGGGACCCTGTAGTTGGAACGTGCAGTTCTGGCCTGGGAGAGAGAAAGGGAGCAGTTAAGTGCAACCAGAGAACTCGCAGGAGCTTCCAGAGTGACAGGAGCAATGTGCTGGAGATCATGAGCCCAGTTTTCCTAGGACAGCCCACAGGTCAGCCCTGCTTAGACAGAGAAGTCTGGTGACTAGCACAGACCATGAGGTGGCCCGCGGGTGCCCCATCTAGGTGATGCCAGTGCCTCATGATCTCAGGCCACTCGAGGTTCAGAGAGTTTGAAATGAAAGTCCACTAGGCCAGGCCGTGCTCAGGCTTCCCTGCACAGTGAATGCCAGACCACGGCTCCACAGCCTCCCCACTGTCTGCAGCCTCCAGGCTCACTCCCGGCCTCTCCCCTTCAGGGAAATAAAAGCCATCCGTGGGGATTCCCTTGTCACCCCATTTCCAAACCTATCAATCTGCCCCACACTATCTTCCTTCCTCCTACAGAGGAACAGCCCTCCTCTGACCTCAGCACCAGGCTTCCCCGTGCCCTCTGAACCCCACCCTCCCAGTCTTCTAGAGCTGTTCGTGCTTCTCTCATATATGTTAAACTTGGTCAGTTGCTCCTCTCCACTGGAAACTTTCCTTTAGAGTGTGCCCAAACTCTGTTTCTAAGAAAACAATTCCTGCTCCCCCCATCTCCCTCCAGCCTTGTTTCTCTCTCTCTCTTGCCAAACTTGTAGAAAACACAATCTGTCCATCCTCTCTGTCTCCATCTCCTTCCCGCTTACTCTCCAGCCCTGGGAGCTCTGCCTCCTGGTCCAACTGATCGACCCAGATGGGTTTACTCAGGTGGGTCCAGAAGGTTCTTTCCAGTCTCCCTCTAACAGGCCCCTCTGACATCTGCCTGCCCAGGACACTCCCCTGGGCAGAGCATGTTGGCATCACTGTGCCCACAGAGTGCCCCGGTGCTGGGCTGAAATGTGGGCTCTGCTCCATGCACCTGGGCAGGTGGTCTCGCTGGATACCTGGTGACACCAGGTCACTGCCGCTCACTCAGGGACCACACTTGCTGCAGTGTGTCCTCAGGCTTCCCTCTGCCCGACCACCGGCTCCATCCCTCTCACCACCCCCTCCCACTGCTCAGTGTCCCGCCACAGCCCATCTTCTCCAGGCTTGAGGTCTGTGCACTTGCGCACTGGTGACTCCAACCTCCCAGTCCAGGCCAGGTCAGAGCCCCTCTGGGCTCCAGATCTGACCTCTCCTTTGAGGTGCCCACCCACGCTGTCCTGACACCTTCTCCACCGCCAGCCTATCACCCTATCTCCATGTCCACCTCCTCCCTCTCCACAGCATTCTCGCCCTTGGATAGCCATAATAACCGAACTGATGAACGGCCTTTCCCCAGGTCTCTGCCAACACTGCAGCTGGAAGCGTGTTTTCAAACAGAAATCTGATCGGATCCTCTCCCCTTCCTCCTCCTATACCAAAGTTGCAAAGGCTCCTCATTGCTCTTCAACCAGGAGAAGGCACTTGTAGACATAGGAAGGCTGCTGCATGGCTGGGCATGGCCCTTAGTGACCTCCCAGCTTCTGCTACCAGTTTTCCAAATCACACTTCCTTCTCAGACTTCTGGAGCTGCCAAACTCTTACTGCACAGCCACGAGACCTTTGCACATGCTGTTCTCTCTACTTAGAACACTCTCCCCTCCTTCCTGGCTTATTTACCTTTCAGATCTCAGTTAAGCATCCTTCCTTGACATAACCTCTCCTTGGTGGTGCTTATCAGAGAAGTAAGTTCCATGATTCCGTGTAATTAGTTCATAAGTACCTGTCTTCTTGCCAGGTTTTTAGCTCCATGAAAAGACAGATCATATGTGAGTTTTCTTATCTTTGAATATACACCCAAAGTTCATTTCAAAGCACATGGTAAGTTCTTCATGGCAATACATTGCTTGTATTTAGCGAGGCTATTTGGTTAGATGCTCTTCTAAGAACTTTACATATATTGACTTGCTTAAGCCTCACAAAAGTCCTACAAGGTAGATATTAGTAATATCACTCTCCATTTTACAGATGAACTAAAGCAAAGAGGAACTGAGGAATGGGCCCCAAGTCATACCATGACTCACAGATGGTATTGAAATGATAAGCATTTCACTCCAGATCCATCTTCTTAACTATGGTGCTGATGAATTAACTCACCACTAGTTTCTTTTAAAGTCCACTTTAGGGAATAATTGACAAAGGCAGTTTATTTCTACACTGACTTTAATATTGAGAAATATCTTCATACAAAGGATCCCATTACAGGAGAAAAAAAGTGAAGGTCTTCTGAATCAATGCTAAATAGGCATTTAATAAAATTAGACACGTAACCCTGATTAAAATAAGCAGGTGGGACTAGGAAAAAGAATATTTCCTTACCATGATAAAGCATCCACTCTAGAATAATATTCTCCATCCTACTTATGGTGAAACACCTGATTAAGATCAGGAACAAGATAGAGATGCTACTAACACCTCTGGGATTTCACGCCTTATTGGAAGAGCTAACCCATGTGGCACACGAAAGGGAAATGAGAAAGAAGCAAGGAAAACTATGGTTTGCAGATGATATATTAATATACCCTGGAAGCCCAGGAGAATCAATTATAAAGCTATTAGGACTAATAAGAAATTTCATTAAAATAGCCAAATGCAAAATAAATATACAGTATCAGTAGCATTTCCGTATGCTGGTGACAGAGGCAAGTATCAAGAAAAAAGGTCTTGTTTATGATAACTACAAAATGCATATAATAAATAGAAATGAACTTAATAAGACACAGATAGGCACAGTCTGAAAATAACTTTTCGAGAGGGATACAAAATTTGAATAATTGGAGAGACATAATATAATCTGGAGTGGAAAAACTAACTAGTGGAAGGTTAATTTATAACATTAACCTTCTGAAAAGTTATTGAAAAGTTAATTTATAAGCTTAATGCAATTCTGATCAAAAGCTCAATGACCTGTTTTAAATTTAGTAAAATGATACTAAGTTTAACTGGAAAAATAAGCACAGTCATGGACAATGTGCTTTTTTTTTTTTTTTAAGGAAGTGAATGGACTGGTCTCAGCCCGCAAGATTCCAAATAATAATTGTGGATAATAATTATGAAAATAGTGTGGAAATGTCCCAGAGTGGACAGGCAGGACAGGAAACGGTATGGCGAGAACAGCCTTAACACACAAAAACTGGAGAGACATCTGAACAACATGTTATAATCAAAGAGAAGGAAAATATCTCTGTTGTTGGGTCAACTAATTAACTGTTTGGGGAAAGAACTGAGTTATCTTCCCAAATCACCATATACCAAAATAAATCCCAGATGGAGTAGATTGGGAAGTTAAAAAAAAAAAAAAAATAACCAAAAGGTAATTAGAGGGAAATATAAGCAAATAATGATCTGAGTGTAATTTTCTGAACATTAAATCTATGGCAGCTACTACAGGTTAATCATTTTATATAAAAAGTAGGTGTATGTCTGGAATAAAAACAAAATCAAAAGGTATTAGGTAGAAAAGTAATATTAATATAGAAAGGAGTGTTACTGATAGGAAAACAACAAACATTACCATTGAAAAATTGGACAGCATCTTGAAAAATTTCACTAAAGAAGACACAAGAGGCCCTGAGAACAGAAAATTATTCAACCACAATGAAGTACAGCTTCTCTCCACAACTTTCACAGGAGCCTCCTAGTGCACTTCCCTGGACTTCCTCTCACTGGTGCTGGCAACAGATCTACTCAGGCACATGTCTTTAAACCCTGTCTGGCCATGTCACTCATTTGTTCATTCATTCATTCATTCATTCATTCATTCGTTTTCCAGGTCAGACTCCATGATGGACCAAGGGGCTCTGACCACAGACTAGACATGAGCAAATCCATCCGCCTGAAGGGACCATGCTAAGGGGGGCACAGTGACTACAGAGTCCAGACACTCAAGGCCACACCTGAAGGGCCACCCTCGTCTGTGTACTGGACGAGCACTGACGCCAACATTCCCCACCAAACCCAGCTCCTCAGCATCAACTCAGCTGCTGCTCAGCTCAGAACTGCACAGGTCTGCAGCTCCTGATTCAAAATCAGGGTGCGAGCAGCATCTCCTCCTGTGCAGAAAGAGGTGAAGGGGCCCCTGGGAACACTTTCCATTCAGAGGGACAAGGCAGATAGGGGGTGGAGCGGGCAGGCAGATGGTGAGGGGGAACCAGAGGGCAAAGGTGACTCAATGTGTTGAGCACACAGAGAAGCTAAGCTGAGGGTCATGGATGAGGTCACTCAGTTTGATACCTAAGGGATCCCTCTGGAACCAAGAAAGCTGAGAACAGAAGCTTTGTCCTGGTTCCTGCTGCATCCCCAGTGCCTAGAATTCAATAATATTCACTGAATGGACACCTGAATCATAGCAAAGTCAGGGAGCGGATGGCGAGGTGGACAATGTGAAATATTGTAATAAGTAAAGGCAAAATTGGCTGATGAGAAGGTGGAGGCCTTGTAGTTTAAAGAATAATTTTATATCTGCTCCTCATTTTAGAAAATACAGGCATAAATAAAAAAAGAGGAAACAGTATAACCTCACCTGCCTTCCAGAGCCAACCACTATTATTATGTTCATTAATTCTTTCTAGATTACTCCACGCATATTTCACATTGTTGTGGCAATACTGTATATATAATTTTGTGTGTTCCTTTCTCAGAAACCTGTTGGTAAGTCTTAAATTACAAAAGGCAATGCGCATGCACTTACCACAGGCAGAGATATGCAGATGTGCAACACAAAAATAGATAAAGCTGTCTCAAGTCTCTCTCCCTTCCATCCAATCCCAAGTCACCAAAGGGAATGGGCAGGTACATGTGCCTCTCCAACCTTCCCCCTCTCACGCAAACAAATAGGTAACATTCCCAGAGAATTTTTATTGTTATGATTTTGCCTTAAAAATAAGATGGTAGTTTAGTTCATTTCTCTCCAACCTGCTTTCTCACTTAACAATGCATCAGGGACACCTTCCAGGTCAGTAGATACATATCTAACTTATTTTTTATATAAATGTGTAATATTCCATGGCGTGGATGTGTCTCAATTTATTCAACCACTCCCCCGTGGATGGCCATTCAGGTCATTTCTCAGTTTTCTTTTGCAACAATTCAGCAAACATTATAACATGAGCTTTTCCCCAAGATATTGAATCTGTTCATAAACAGCATTTTAAATGGAAACACTGCATCCCAGGTTGTGGTTATACTAGAATTTACTCAACCATTCTCCTATTGTCAAACATTTAAATTGTTTCTGGATATAGAGATAGATTTTTTTTTTTTTTACACTAAACCTAGACACTTTGTGTCTGGTAATAGAACGGTGGTCAGTGTGGTGGAAAATGCTTTTCCACAGCCAGAACCCCAAAACAAGCATCCATTTATGGGGTATTGCATCCAGCTCAATGTCGGGGTAGGGGTAAGAAGTGGGGCACAGGATAGTCCCTATTGTGGAGGCACTGTGGGAAATGATGAGGAAGGGCTAGAAGCCTGGCTCGTATGGACATTTCCTTGAAATCAAATGTATGTTAGGGAAGAGAGTAAGTTATAACCAGAGCAGCCACTCCAGACCCAAGCACCTTCAGGGTAGGGGTGTGAGGAGGGTTAACTACCCTCTAAGCCCATGAAAATGCTGAGTTTCTTCCAAGCAAAAGGCTACCTGTTCTTCACGCCCAGGGCCTCACCTGCTGTCTGTCAGACAGGCTGTTGTTGCTCCCCACTCTCCTGAGAGCACTTTGCATCTCTTTCCCAATACCTGGGGGTGCTCTGCCTTCTCTCATCTTGCCTTCAGCCTCTAGCCCAATAGCTACCAAGCCTGTCCAGGACACATTTCAGGGCCTAGAACAATCCAGAACTAGAATCTGCGGCATTGACACATTTGTTCTAGTACGATTTCCTTAGGACAGACTCCCCAAAATGCAGGTCCCTACAACAAAGGGTCTGAACACTGAAGCTCTAGCTCTGGGGCACCCAGTGCTCCCCGGAATATGTGCCCGTGGCAGGTTGGCAGCCCCAGGAGGAAGCGCCTCTCCCGGCTCACTGCATTCATCTCACTGAAAGGTTTGCCTACTTGACAAGTACAAAATACTGTCATTTACAAACTTTTCCTAATAATTTTACTTCCTCCTTTTGCGAACTTCCTGATGAAATCTTTGGCTCGTTTTTTTCTGGGTGTTTATTTTTTTCCTAGTGATCTATATCCTCTCTGAGGCCGACATGCTATCGATACATACAAGTTTAGGAGTTATTTTGGCCTTTTAATTTTACTGTTTGACATACTGAGGTTTCCAAACTTTGTGTACTTAAATCTTCTGTATGTTCCTACCATTTTTCTTAACAATTTGTACTCTTTACGGACTCAGAATTTTAATCTTTTGTCATAGTTGTTGCAAATACTGTTTCTACCTGGGTGTGCGCTTTTATCTTTAGATTTTTCAGGTAGATTAAAATGTTCAGTCTTCACAGGCAGTCACATGTACCTCTTTTTCTTAGCAGTATCTTTCTTTTTTTGAGAAGTCAGTAAGACTTCTCTCTGGCGTCCCACCTCACTTAACATAAAAGCCAAAGTTCTAGCTGAGGGCCTCCCCAGTGGCGCAGAGGTTGAGCGCTGGGCTGCGAAGCTGCCCGCAGCCTCTGCAGCGCCGGTTCGATCCCCGGCTGCTCCCCAGCCACTGGAGAGGATCCCACATAGCGCGCAGACCTCTCCTTCCACCCGCTGCTCCCCTCAGCAGTGTACTTCGGTCCTTCTGCCTGCTCTGCTCCCCACCCTGGCTCTGGTGAATTCTCTCACCTTCCGTGCTTCTGACTGTACCCAGTGCATGTATAAATAAAAAAATAAAAATAAAAACAAAGTTCTAGCTGAGCCTGAAAAGCCCAATATGAGTGGACCCCTGCCCTCTCCCCTCATCCCTGTGACCAGCCACGATGCCTCCTCCAGGTCCCTAAAGCCATCAAAGGCCCACCTCCAGAACTTGCATTTGCTGGACCTCCAGTCCAGAAAGCTCTTCCCCCAGTAATTGTGTGTCCAACCCCTCACTTCCTTCAGTCTCCAAATATCCCCTCCTCAGACTCATCCAGACCTCCCTCCTCTCAAACCAGGAACTCAGACCCCTGCTCCATGGATCTCCAGCTCTTACCTCCCGACATGTTGTGGTGGCACCAGGCACAGGGCGAGAAGGTAGGTGTAGGGTAAAGAAAATGTCAGGCTTTTCTGCCCTTCCACCATCAGGATAGATGATGGATCCTTGTCCTGAATGCATGCCTGATGGCGGGCACCTGGAATAGGGTGTGGGCATAGGTAGATGGGATTCAGCTGAGCTAAGACTGTGCTTTTAAGGGCGGCGTCACAGGGGGACGCCAGCAGCAGCAGCAGCAGCAGCAGCCCCAGCCAGCAGCAGCAGAACCTGAAGGAGAAGCCGAAGCAGAAGCAGAGAACGCCATAGCGCCCAGATAGAGTGAAGACTTGCTGGGGGCTGGGAGGCCTGCCAGCCTCCCAGTCCCCCAGCCAGCACCCCTGCCTGCCATATGCCTGGTGAACCCCAAATAAAAAACCTGCAAAACTACTGAGGACTCTGACTCCTCCTTTACCCGGTCTGCATGGGATCAGAAAACCTGCACTGTGCCCAGTCCTGCCCTTACAATTGGCGTAGTCGGCAGGATCCATGCAGATGGGTATTGGAGTCCTCCGAAGACCTGGAGGGACTAAGAACAGACCGTTTGCCTGTGACGACGCTGGAGGCGCCAGGGCGGCACAGAAGATGGATACGGTCCGGGAGCTGCAGGACGGGACCTGGCATGAAGGAGACGCCCAAGAGGACCAGCCAACGACACCGGAAAGGACCAGCCAATGACCCCTGAGGCAGCAGGCCGTTGCTGACGCAGGGAGAGGCCAATGGACTTGAACTGATGGACTGATGGACTGACATTCCCGCCAGAAGGCGGAGGACCTTGCAGGTTGATATGTTTTGGGACCCTGGGGGTGGAACAGTTTTGTTTGTAAACCCCAAGAGATGGGAATGTGGGGGTGGCCAGTGGGCCTAGATGGCCAAAAGCAGCCTGTGCATGCCCAGCAGGCAGGTGGAGGAGAAAAGCCAACTAAGTAGGCAAAAGCTGGTACTGATGCTAAGTTGAGAAGCCCTAAGCGGCTGTTAAGCAGCCTGGGTATGCTGAAGAACTGTGAGTCTCGTAAAATCACCTGTGGGTGATGCCCTGCTCATTCTTGAGTGAGGGTGAGGAGCTGAGGAACCTGTCCTTGGGGGATGGGTGGGGAACGTGGCTTGGGGTGGAGCCCAAGCCAAATGTAGAGTTTGGATCCCCAACCCATGTGCTTGTGCGGTGGGTTGGCCTGAATGCAGGGGTCTGCGAGTCGCATGGGTGGCCATGAAGGCCGAGTGTTGGAGCGACTGCAGACAGAAACCCTGAGGGTTGGCGATTACCCCCAACAGAATAAAATTGCCAATCCCAGAGCTAGTGCATCCTGGGGGTGGATGCTGTGTGTGCCTTGTAGCCGAGACTACAGCCAGAGAAGCCCAGGAAGCCTGACGGCTCCTGGTGTGATATAGTAGATGCCGTGAGTGATTCCCCTCCCTCATATGAGCAGTGCCTTCGGCAGCAGATTTGGTGGCTCATCTCCTGGTACCAATAATTGTCTTTTGCTACTAGGTTGGTGCCCTGCCTGGACTTATTTGTGTTCTGTTGTATTTTGTTGTGATGTATTTGCTTTTGTGGGCCATGGCTGCATTGTCTGTTTGATAAGAAAATTGTATATATATAGACTGTATGGCAGAAAACCCTGAGGGGGTGGACTGTAGGGTAAAGAAAATGTCAGGCTTTTCTGCCCTTCCGCCATCAGGATAGATGATGGATCCTTGTCCTGAATGCATGCCTGATGGCGGGCACCTGGAATAGGGTGTGGGCATAGGTAGATGGGATTCAGCTGAGCTAAGACTGTTCTTTTAAGGGCGGCGTCACAGGGGGACGCCAGCAGCAGCAGCAGCAGCAGCAGCCCCAGCCAGCAGCAGCAGAACCTGAAGGAGAAGCCGAAGCAGAAGCAGAGAACGCCATAGCGCCCAGATAGAGTGAAGACTTGCTGGGGGCTGGGAGGCCTGCCAGCCTCCCAGTCCCCCAGCCAGCACCCCTGCCTGCCATATGCCTGGTGAACCCCAAATAAAAAACCTGCAAAACTACTGAGGACTCTGACTCCTCCTTTACCTGGTCTCCATGGGATCAGAAAACCTGCACTGTGCCCAGTCCTGCCCTTACAGTAGGCTTGCAGGGAGGCTGGGCATGTGGGGGCAGACGATCTCCCAGTCCCTGTGATCTCCATCATGTCGCCATCTCTCCCCCAGGTGTCTGCACTAAGAGGCACACATGCCCCGTGCTCACTGGCTCCTGGCCCAGGTGACCATAATTACAGGCACACACACCCTGTGCTCACGCTCCTCAGCCCCGGGTGTCTGTGGGTGCCCCGTGCTCGCACTCCCAAGCGCTTTTTTGTACCAACACAATATCACGGGTCGGCAATGAAACCCAGGAGGAAAGCAAGGCTGTGGGTAGTGGCTGTAGGGCTATAGCATTGGGAAGGAGGAAAAACGCCTGACTTACTCCACTTCCCTACACATGCCCCCCCGCCCCTCCCCCCATGAGAGCAGGGGTACAGCTCTACTTTCCGCTAGCTCCGGCTCCCAGGCCTGTACCTGGAGAATGGCAGAAGCTTGCATGAGAGCTGCGGTTCAAATGAATTCATGGAGTCAAGACCCACCCAGCTGGCTCTGCTTGGAATGTTCTCTCTAGCTAACCAGCCAACTCCAGGATCTTTAAGATTGGTTGGCCGCCTCCAGAAAGCCTTCCTGGACCAGCCCTGGAGACAAGAACAAGCCTCTTCCTTGGCTTGCTATGAATGTCATGACCTCCACTGTGGCCCTGTATATCTTTAGCAGCCTCTCTACCAATCTCAATTCCTTGAGATTTTACTTACACTTTTATCTCCAGTACCTCACTCAGTGCTTGCCCATGCGGTGCATATTTTTGGAATAAATGGATGAGCAAAAGGAACGAATCTTTTCATAAAGCTCAGTGTAGGGGCCGGAAGGCCACAGTGCAGGTTTCTATGACTGGAGCAGATGGGGTAAAGGAGGAGTGAGTTCTGGGAGCCCTCGGTAGCTTTTTTCAGGGTTTTATTGGGATTTTACCAGGTATAATGGCAGGCAGGTGTGCTGGCAGGCCTCCAGTCCCCCAGCAAGTCTTCACTTTTTCTGGGCTCTCTGGCATTCTCTTGTGGTCTCTGCCTCTTTTGCTCTGCTGTTCCTCTGGCATCCCCGTGGCGCTGCCCTTATGAGCCCAGACTCTCAGCCCAGGTGTATCCACCTACATAGGGCCACACCCTGCTCCAGGTGCCCGCCATCAGGCATGCATTTAGGACCGCAGGGTTCCATCATCAATCCTAATGGCAGAAGGGCAGAAAAGCCTGATAACCATTTATTTACCCTACACTCAGGTAACATCCACAAGTTTCATAAGTCTGTGTGTTTATAGTTTATTCTGGAAATGGCTTAATGAAAACGTTAAAGACTTGGGTTTTGGAAACAAAAAGCCTTGGGTTCAAATTTCAATGCTGTGACTGAATACTTTGTGTTATTTTGTGTAAAACTTTTAAACCTTAGTTTCAACATCTTTAAAGTTAATGCTCACTTCTAAGATGGTTGTGCAGATTAATGTGATATTATTATCTGGCAAATTGCTAAACGTTGAGTACAGTATCTGACATAACTAAAATGATCGATAAATACCAGTTAATCTTTCAGTAAAGATTTGTACTTTATATAGTTCCAGTCATATCTTGCTAAGGTTATTCCCAACATTTTATGCACTTTTTGTTGCTCTAGTGAATGTCATTTTTCCCATTATTTTTTTCTAGCTGTTTATTGCAGTTATACAGAAAACCTATTGATTTTTATATATTCATCTTGCAACCAACTGGGTTTCTGAACTCTTATTAATTCTAAAGATTTCTCAGTTGATTCCCTTGGGTGTTTTAGGTACACAATCATGTTGTCCACAAATAATGATAATTTTGAGGAGATAACTCTTTTGAGAAGTTTGGCAGGAAAATTCAATTCAATCCTGTAAATATTTATTGACTGCTAAGGTCAATTTTGGACAAATTTAGCTGGAGATGCCAGTGGGACATCCAGATGGAGATGGCCAGAAGGCAATTAGGGTTGGAGACTGGAATTTAGGAGCGTACTCCGGGCAGGTGACAGGGATTTGTCAACGTCATGCAATTAATGAAGCTGACCTAAAGGAAACACAGAGGAGAGCTGCAGATGTGGGTTAATCATCACGCCCACTGACGTCTCACCTGCCACACTGAGAGCCTTCTGCACCTCGAGACTATGATGGGGTCTGACCGTCTCTATGCACGCCTTCTGGCAGCGGCGCCTTATCCAGACAGATGGGAGAAGCAGGAATCTGATAATCTCTTCATTCCTCTGCAATCAGCCCTTAGAAGCAGACCAGAGGCCAAGGTCGCAGAGACGCTGGCACCAAGGCTCATCTCAGCCCCTCTCCCCTGTACATGGTGCTTCAATCTCACCAAACAGCTTGTCAGCTCCCAATAGCCCTTTCAGGCATTTACAATACGATGCTTGATTCCTTTTCTGGAGTGCCCTTCCGCTGCCTCGTAAACCCTATACACTGTGCCAGAGTCACATAACACCTCCTCCGAGAAGGCTTCCCTGGTTTCCCAGACAATTACTGTGTGTGTGTGTTCTCTCTCTCTCTCTCTCTCTCTCTCTCTCTCTCTCTCTCACACCCCTTTTTGCTCACAACAACAGCCATACAAATTACCTGCCACTCTTCCTTAAAAATCCTCCAATGGCTCCTCTGGGAAAAACCCCAGATCTGAAATTTGGTGCACCCCAGCCCACCCCTCCCCTATTCCAGGCTCCCCTTCTTGCCACCCTTGCCCTTAAACAACACTCCAGCTGTAGCGGCAGGATGGGACAGAGCAGGATTTCTATGATTCGAGCAGACGGGGAAGGAGGAGTCCTAGGAGCCCTCAGTGGCTTTTTCAGGCTTTTATTGGGATTTACCAGGTACATGGCAGGCAGGGATGCCAGGGGTCCAGGGGCAGGGAGGCTGGCAGGCCACCCAGCCCCCAGCAAATCTTCACTTTTTCTGGGCTCTCTCGCTTCTGGTTCTTCTGCTCCTTTTGCTCTGCTGTTCCACTCTGCTCTTTTGCTGGCGTCCCTGTGACACTGCCCTTATAAGCCCAGTCTCAGCCCAGGTGTCCCACTTACATATGCCCACACCCTACTCTAGGTGTCCGCCATCAGGCATGCATTCAGACCGCATATCCATCATCAATCCGAATGGTGGGAGGGCAGAAAAGCCTGATATTTTTACTTACCCTACACCAGCCCAAGCCAAACTCCATCCAGCTCTTAATGCTCCACACTCATGTGATCACTCTGAGTCTCCAAACTTGCTGTTCCCTCTGACTGAGGCTTCCTTTCCCCATCTCCAAGACTCACCAACTCTATTCCTCTTCAGGTCCTAGTTCAAACCTCACTGCCCTTGGGAGGCTTGACCCACCACAAAGCTAAGGAGAATGAAGGTGTACTGTGCTCACCCCAGCACGCGCCCAAGCACACACCCTGCTGTGAGTCCACAGAGAGCCCCAAGTTTCCAGCATCATGCACAACGTGTGTCAGGCACTCTTCAGCATCTGTGTTCCCTGACAGGTGTGATTCCATGGGGCAGAGGCCATGCTCTGTCACAGTCACACCATCCCCAGCACCCAGCATGTTGCCCAGACAACAGGTGCCCAGCAGAGAGTTGGAGAGTGGCTGCACCCCTACTTGGTGTGCATCCTACTGAACTGCGGACCCCGAGCTACTCCAGAGTCATAGTCCCCTCCGTGATCCAGTGCCAAGGCCAAGGCTGGCAGACACTGCAGATGTGCATTAAGTGATGGGTGAGAGAATTATCACAGTTGTTTCTAATGAACTTGTGCATTGATTTTTTTTTTTTTCGCTAGAGGTCTTCACAATCAGAAAAATGTCCCTTAACGTGCTATAGTCTTGTCCAGGGCTTCTCAGCCTCGACACTATTGACATTTTAGTGGATAATTCTTTGTTGTTGGGCTGTCCTGTGCACATAGGCCATTTAGCAGCATCCTGGGCCTCTACCCAATGAATGCCAAGTAACACCTCCCAATCGTAGTGATCAGAATGTCTAAACACAGTTCTGAGAATCCCAAAGTGGGAAAAATCTCTCCTAGTTGAAAATTATTGGTCTACTTCTTAACCATTTTGGAGTTCCTAATGAAAGCTACAAAAAAAAAAAAAATCTCTAGAATAATATATTGGGTTGTCGGAAAAGTCAGGACATATTTTTTCTGTTTTTCAATGAAAAAATATGTCTTGACTTTTCTAACAACCCAATACATGGAGCTCTAGTCTCTCACCTTTTCATTCATTTCAGGGGATTCACAGATCAAAAAAGCCTATCCAGGGACCTCCTAGGCCAGAGGCTTTTCATATCTGCTGGGTCATGGCCCCCTCAGAGAGCCTCCAATGTTTTAAATGCATAAAGCAAAAATACATAGAATTACAAAGGAAACCAATTATATTGATGCTAGTTTTCCAAACATTTTGAAAATTTGTCACCTAGGTACTTCTTTACTAAAGCATATCTAATAAGATCTAGCAATGGGCCTGATAAATACGGTAGTTGGATGCATAGATGCTATTTCTAGACAGCTGCAACAACTGTAATGGATCATGCAGGGCAGTGGGGAGAGAAGATTGTGGATTGTGGCCCATGCCCTCGAGGACTTCACAGTGGAGCGCAAGGACAGACTGAAAGAGCCCATATTACTGCATCTCCACTTGACAAGTGGTTCCGGAGACTCTGCTGGATCCCAGGGAAACAGAGAGAACACACACAAACTGTTGTTTTCATGCAGGTCCAAGACGGAAACCAACATTTACCATATCCCCCACCACCACTATTTCCCCAATGCAATGACTCTTAGAAATGTCTTTATGTCCTCTCTCCTTACTACCACACAGGTGAAGAAAACTCCTCAAGGTTCAAGAGAAGGTTCAAGGTCAAACAGCTAGCAGTGGAACAACTAGGATTCAAACCCAGATCTGTGCAAAAGCAAAGCTCAGCCCCCTCCCACTGCCACAGCAAGGATTCCATACATCTTGGACACAATTCTAAAGCTATGATTCCATTTCCACTATGAACCCAGCACCAGGGCTGGGGTGTGGGATTTATTGAAAAGAGCTAGTGCCACTGCTGTGCCTCAGGAACCTGGAAATAAAACAGGGTCTCCTTCCTCCCCGCACGCTGAGGCTGCATGCAGCAAAGGCACAGAGCATGGACAAGGGTACAAGACAACAAGCCTGTCCCTGGACAACCACCAACTGCTCATGGGGATAATCCCACACCGCTCAGTGTCCTAATTCTAACTCCAGGCTCTCTGATTCTCCGGGACATGCTTAACACAGAAGCTACCACTGTGGCCCAAATATGATTGTCCCTGCCTGGCAATACAGAGGCAGCTCGTTTGTCATCATTTGAGCCAACACCAGCCAGGGGTTGTTTATTATGTTGACAGGGAATCCTGGACCAGCAGATGTATCTCTGCATTGCTGATGGCAGAATTTCTCACTCATCAGGTTGTGCCATGTTCCTGGATCAGCACTGAAAGAAGGGACAAGTGTGTCCGGGGACAGGTGCCTCTGTCAAGCTGGTCCTGCTCCTGCAGAGTCTTGCATAGCCACACAGGGAGGTGTCACTGAATTCTCCCCAGCCTGAGCTGAGGCTTTTGTTCAGGGAACAGTGGCTGAGCAGGGGAGCTGACACACAAAAGTTCAGGTTTTAACAAATGCTAGAGTCATTCATTTACTCATTTAAGAAATAGTATTAAGCACTCACTGTGTCCCAGGCACCAACCCGGCCCTCATGGTGCCTGGTGTAACAATAATAGATGATGAAACACTTTTCCCTGTGCCAAATGCTGTCTTTACACTTTACACTGTATATCTGTAACACATGCCACCATTAAAACTGTATTAGATAGGCACTGTCATGATTCCCATCTTACAGATAAGAAAACCAAGTCTCAGGAAGACTAAGTAACTGCCTGAAATCAGATGGTTGATAAATGGGGGAGCAGAACATAACCCTAGGCAATCAGAGGACAATTCCTGTCTTCTTAACTACTATGCCGCGGATGAAGGGATGTAGTTAGATGCTTATGGCCGGTGTAATAAGCCATGTCTCTTTCCAGAACACTGTCACAGGCAGGGCATGTTACCTTGAGGAGATTTTTCCTCACCTGCCAATAATCTCAGCTCAAACTCCTAGGTTTTTGAACTTGGAGGCTGAGTCCCCTATGTGAGGCTCAGCATGGCAGTAAAAAGGGAGCCCGTATGGGGAATTTAGTGGACATTGGACTTCCCAGGAGAATAAATAAGTAACTTGGGAAACAGGAGTGAATTGTCCAAAGTATGTAAAACCCAAGCTTATGTCTCTGTCTCTCCCACCGGTCTGAGCACCTCACAAGTGCAAGGATCACATCTGAGTCACTATTAAATCCCCAGCACGGGGTTTGGCATTTCACAGACACTCAGTTAATATTTGTTGAGTAAATAGATTAATATATCTGGTTGTCATCTGTGCCATTTCTTTTTCTCTTTCTTTTTATTTGCTTCTTTATCCATCAAAAGCTTCTGGCTGCTGTTTTGTCTAATACACATACCCATATTGGAACCAGCCTTGTTCCCAAGGGACACAGGCAACTTTAAGTCATTTGTCCTTATGTGACCCACATCTGAAAAGTAATAAAAAATGGAAAAAACAAAACAAAAACATGCTACAGAGTATATAATCAGAAAACCCTTGTGCTTAACTCTGCTTTGTCGCTTAGTAGCAAAGGATACTGTGAATTCTTTAGTCTCAAAAGGCCTCTGCTCCTCCTCTGTAATTACAAGAACACCCCATAGCTGGCCTGAACCAACTGATCTCCCAAGGAAATGCTGACTAGGTGGTGGCCAGAAGAAAAGAACTCTGTCCATGGTCCTGAACCGTTAATGTCTTCAGAGACTGTCATTTCTTCTGACCCTAGCCAACTAGGGATGCCTGTGCAAACTTACCCAGGATTTCTGCACGAGATGAAAAAGAAAAGGCAGTTTGTGAAATGAGGAAACAGGGAGAAAGAAAGAGCTGGGGAGAGAGTGGCAGCGAGGGCAGAGGGCACTGGAGCTCCACTCAGGGTCCTGAGTGCTAGAGACAACAGCCTCCAGCCTTGGACAAAACCAGAGGCCCCGGTAGAGGTGGTTTACCCCAGGAGGGAGAAGGAGGTAGACCCTTAGGAGTGGGTTATTGAAATGTTCTTGGCATTTTATCCTCAGCAGCCAGTGAGGATGAGTACAACTGGTAGGGCGCTTGCTCTCAAGATAAAGGGTGGGCAGATTTGAGGTAACAGTAAAAGACAAAATCAGACACCTTGAAAACCAGAGTTTGCAAGGTTGTGACATGTAGTCACTAGCAATTTGGGCAGTCTCTTCTTCCTCCACAGATGGCCTCCACCCCTCCCATAACATCAGACTGGACAAATGCTGGAGATCTAATGGCTCATCCATGGTGACTTCCACAGCAGCCACAGGCTGAGTTCATCCAGGCTTTTCTTTAAATTAGGCTTTCTAATTTTAAAAAGGTCATCTGAAATTTCACTTTGTTTATCCCACTCTTCAACAGATGTGCCACTCTTTTCACAGGCTAAGGAAAGGCCTTTGTGTTTTGATGCCCCCAAAACTGCACATTTGAATTTTAAAATTGTTCCTGTCAAAAGGAAGAACTAAACTCAGGCCCTTCTGTGCAAGCAAATTAGTGATGAGGTCGATCCTGGTCTGATCCAGCTTAGACCAGCCTACATGCCAGCAAGGACCTAGTCACTTGACTAGTATTCACTGTACTTCTATACGAGGCATGGGACAGACACCATCTCTGCACATGGGGCTTGCATCTCATGCCCCCTCCAGCCCCCCAAGCTTGCTTTCCTCTGGTTCCTCTCACTCCCATCATGGTCTTGCCTCAGGGTCTTTGCACTTGCTTTACCCTCTTCTTGCCAAGTTCTTTCCCTCAGATAAGGCAAACTCCTCTTCCTTTAAGTCTTTACTCCATATTGCTTTCTCAATAAGATTCACCCCTACTACTTTTTGTAAAACCTGCCCCCCAATTCCATCCCTGACACCTCTAATCTCCCCTATTTGCTTTATGCTTTCTTTTTTCCGTACCATGTATCACTCTAAAGCACTCTCTGTAATTTACATATATTTAATGTTTATTGTCTGTTTCCACCTGCTAGAACATACACTTCTTTAAGAGTAAGGTCTTCATATATTCATTCATATGTCCCAAATGCCAGGAACTGTGCACACAGCAGGCACTCATATTTTTATTGATTGAATGAACAAAGAAAATCCAGTGCACTTGCAAATGCACAACTCATGTGGACCCAACTCCCCAAACTCCTAGGAAGTTAAACTAGTTGGTGTGGCTATGTCTCAAAGTAATTTGGGATAGAAGAATCCCACAGATCCAGTCCAAGTGGAATAAGAGCTGGGGAAAGAGAATCTCGGGTGCCATACCCCACTACTTTAATGGCCACACCCCTCACCTCCACAGACTGAGCTCCCTGAGGGCAGAGAGCATGTTCACCAACACGCTAAATCATGAGTACATCTTTGAGAGCCCAGCACAGGGCTGATGTCAGTAGCAGCTGAGGAAGGAAATGCCAGTAGCACAAGGTTGGAGGAAGTTCAGCCATCGTGTATCCAGCACTGTGTGTCAGCATGGTGCAGAGCTCCTACACTGGCGTTCCCTTTTTCAAAACTCACAACATCCAGAGAGACAGGTATTCTTTTTGACTGTTTAACAAATGAGCTTTAGGCTAAGGAACCCACCCAAGTTCACACAGAAATAACAGATGGCCAAGCTGAGGTGCAAACACCCAAGACTGAGATCTGAATGTATGTACTCTACCATTGTATGGGAGGAAGGGAGGGAGGAAGAAGGAACAGAAAGGGAAAAGAGAGGAGAATGAGGGTAGGGCTTGGTGATCTCACAGAGCTGCCCAGAGCTAGGGAGCTTTTCCTCATGGCTGGACATGACTCTATCACAGCCCAGTCCTCCCGCTCCCCAGAGGAGACAGAGAGATGGCATTTCTTGTCCTACAAGAGACTTTATTTTTGTTTTGTTTTTTAGATTTATTTATTTATTTGTTTGTTTGTTTGTTTGTTTATTTATTTATTTATACAAGCACTGGGTACAGTCAGAGTGTGGGAGGGTGAGAGAATTCACCAGAGCCAGAGCAGGGAGCAGAGCAGGCAGAAGGACCGAAGTACACTGCTGAGGGGAGCAGTGGGCGGCAGGAGAGGTCTGCGCGCCATGCGGGACCCACTTTCGGTGGTCGGGGAGCAGCTGGGGATCGAACCGGCGCTGCAGAGGCTGCGGGCAGCTTCACAATCCAGCGCTCAACCGCTGCGCCACCGGGGAGGCCCAAGAGACTTTATTTTAATTAATTCTCTTAAAGCCCTTCTCTCTCTCTCTCTCTCTCTCTCTCTCTCTCTCTCTCTCTCTCTCTCTCTTTCTCTCTCCCCCTTCTTTTCCCTCCCACCCTCTCTCAGCTTGAATGAACTGAGGGAAAAATATATTTGAGTGGGTGAAAATATAATCTAAAAATTGTGTCAAGGAGTAGCAAAGAAATATATTTCCTCTTAAAATCTCTATAAAAGGAAATCATCGCAGCCCCACACTGTCCCTCCTTGCAAACTTGCCGGCCATGATGAACAAAGTGGTTAGACTAGGCACGGAGGGGCACCTGTTTAGAACCTGCCCAGTGACCTCAGACTTCTGCTTCGAAGACAATCATGCCCACTTCCCCAGACACTCAGCGCTGGCCTTAGTGGCCTTGCCTCTCTCTTGCTTCCTCCAACCAGTCAGCACCAGCACCAGACTGTACACCCTTTATTTATTGTCCTGGTAGCCTCCTCACTGCAGCAGAGATGCTCAGTCTGTGAGGTCACTCAAAGGCTTCCCAGGGCTGGCACATGGGTCCTGGAGACCTTAGGGGCTCCCTTCTCCTGTGGATACACCAAAACAGTGTCACCCACAAGAGACTGGACAGGAATTCCCAGGGCTGTCTGCTGGGTGGCTTTGAGAAAAATAACTATAGTGGAATGAATGAATGAATGAATGAACCTTCCAGTGAGGAAATCTATAAAGAAGAAAGTCTAGGACGGGCCTTTAGAATCTGGTTGGTCCCAATGCTGGGAATTTATGGCAGGAAACACATGGGTTTAAGAAGTGTCATGAAGCAATGGAAAGAACAGAATTCAAGAAAATTCAACAAATATTTACCAGAGCCTCCTGCAAAATAGTCTGAACCTTCCTCTTATGGTTGAGGGGAGCTAGCAAGAGAATATACAGCAGAGAAGAGCAGGGAACTCACAGAAAGAAGATAAAAGAGGGTGATATGGAACCCAGCTTCATCCCCCACTACTGTAAACTAATCTCTGCCTCTGGCTGGGCCACCTCTTAGCTTAGGTCTTTTAGGTTAGACCAGGAAACCTGTTCTATCCCTCATTCCTTATACACTCCTGGTGATACTGCCCATGTAAATTCCTAAGGTACAAACTTCTTCCTTCTCCTTGGGCCTCCCAAGAGGGAAGTATGCTCTAGTCATGCCAATTAGTAGATGTCACATCTACTGAGGTGCAGAATGGGGACCCAGAGCCTCTGATTCTTGACAGATAGCACATCCTAGCAAAACATGTCTGTCCCTGAAATGTCTAAGAGCCCTTCTTCACTGGCAACATGGAAACATGCAGGCCACATTAGAGTGGACAAAACTGGAACACACATGCATTCAATCATCACAAGCCCCACGGTCACTTTTTGGACTGGAGAGAGTTTATCATGGTCCATCAAAGCTTTCACAGGTATGAGACCCTGGCCTGATACCAGTGGTCTCTGCTGAGGGTTGGTGGGGAAGAATGCTTCCATGAGGTGCCATTCAAAAGGGGCTTGGGAGTGACATCGTCATGATGGGGAAACAGGAATCCTCAGACTTTGTTTCCCCACAGAAACACCGACTTCATAATATATGTCTTTGCAAGAACTCCAGAAACCAGTTACGAAAGTCACAGTACTCTAGGAAAGCTTAAAATCAGTAACAGTCATGTTAAAACAGATGTGAAAAGCCATTTTACAGTAACTACAATAGCTCTTCCCCAAACCAGCACAGCTCAAAATGAGTGGGAGGAACAGTCCAACTAGAGACTTCTCCCTTGGGTTTTTCTTCCCTTGGGAAGGAAAAATAGAGGAGTACAAGTCTGATGTTCCAGCTTTTCAGGGAACTGGCCAAGGGACAGCTCCTGTCATGCCTGTCTTGCAATGGAAATGAAGAACCAGCATATTTTGGATATCTGGGAGCAACCAAAAAAAAAGAGCTTGGGATGGTGGCAGCCTCAGAGAACACACAGGGTCATAGACAGACAGAAGAGGGGGAAGAAACTACAAGGTATTAAAAAGAAAATGGCAAGCCACTGGAATTGGGAAACTATATGCACACACCCGAAGAAAACACATCCCTGGAAAAGGTTTAAAGATGGGGTAAGTCTAGATCTGGTACCTCTAACGAGACTAATTGGTGAAAGTCTTGTTCTGCATGAAGTTAGTCCATAATTACAAGGAGAAGTAGCCATGTACAAATCACTGAAACAAAATGGGAAGGCACATGGAGAAAAAAGGAAACATGGCCCATTCAAGGTAAAAAATAAATCTCCAGAAACTGGCCCTAAGGAAATGGAAATTCATAACAAACTGACAAAGCATTCCAAATAATCATCTTAAAGAAATTCATTGCATTACAAGAGAACACAGATAGGTAATGAAATAAAATCAGGAAAATGGTGCATGAGTAAAATGAAAATAGCAACAAAGAGACTGAAATCACAGAAAATAGCCAAGCAGAAATGTTGGAGCCAAATAATACAATAATTGAACTTAAAAATGTATCAGAGGAGTTTAACAGCAAAATTAATGAAAGAGAAGAATTAGTGAACCCAAAGACAGGTCATTTGCAATTATCCAGAGGGTCAGAAAAGAAAAAAAGAGTGAAAAGAGCCCAAGGGACACTGTTTAGCAGACAGACATATGCACGAGTCTCAGAAAGAGAGTAGGGAGAAAGAAGAAGAAAGTGTATTTGAAGAAATAATCAAAAACTCCCCCAAGTCTAAGGAAAGAAAATAATATCCAATTTAAGAAACTCAAAAGATGCCAACTATATGGAACACAAAGAGGACTACAATGAGACACCTTAATCAACCTGTCAGAAGTTAAATGAAAGAATCTTATTAGCAACAAGAAAAAGTGACTTATCCTATACAAAAGAGCTCTCGTGAGATTATTAGTGGTTTTCTCAGCAGAAACATTGCAGGCCAGGGAGAGGGAAGACATATTCCAAATGCAAACAAAAACAAGAACAAAAAAACAAAAACAAAGAAAGAATACTATATCCAGCAAAACTGTCCATCAAAAATAAAAAAGAAATAAAAATCATCCCAGATAATCACAAGCTGAAGATGTTCATCACTAGACCTGCCTTAGAAGAAATGCTAAAGGGTCCCCATAAGATGAAACACATTACAAAGAAACCCAAAAGCAAAAAAAAAATAAAAAGCTCTCTGGTGAAGTTAAACAGATAGGAAATAAAGAATCCTATGATGTGGTAATGGTGGTAATACTGGTATAAAACTTAAAAGATAAATGTATTAAAATAACTCATTATAAAACTATGTTAATAGATACAAAGTGTAAATCAGTGTAAACTGTGACTGATAATGTAAGGGAGACAGGTAAAGAAGTACAGATTTTTATGCGATTGAAGTTGAGATGTTATCAGTTTAAAATATGTTGTTTTAAACATAAGATATTTTCTGTAATCCTCATGGTAACTATCTGTTGAAGATCCACAGAAGATAAGAAGAGTGAAAGCATGTCACTACAAAAATAAGCCAACAACTCATGATGCGGGAAAGCAACAAGACAGAAAAGGTCAAAATAACTATAAAATATACAGAAAACAACTAACAAATGGCAACAGACAGTCCTTCTCTAACAGCAATTACTTTAATTATAAATGAACTAGCACTGAACTTCCCAGTCAAAAATACACAGTGGTGGGTGAAGGACAGCAGGATCCAACTATATGCTGCCATGGTCCTTACTGTAGACCCGAGGACACACATACACTGAAGTCAAACTAAGGGGGGAACGTCCCATGCCAATGATAACCAAAAAGAGCAGGGGTGGCCACACTCATCTCAGACCAAATAAACTTTAAGTCCAAAACTGTCACAAGATGCAAAGAAAGACATTATGTGATGAAAAGAAGCACAATTCAGTAAGAAGCACGTAGCAATTAGAAATATAAATACACCAACAGCAAGGAGTTGTGCTGCGAGGGCCTCCTGAGAGCCGAGCCCACTGGGCCTGGGTAAGCAGGAGTATTAGCTGGAAGCAGAGCTCCTGTTCCTTGTACCTGCTGACTTCTATTTTCACATCTCTTTCTGGCTGTGGGGAAGCTGCCATTCTCTTTCAGTTTAGTAGTAAGGTGGTTCTCAATGGGGGTGATCTTCTACTCCAGGGTTCTTAATGGGGGGTCCCCTCTACTCCAGGGGACATTTGGCAATGTCAGGAGGCATTTTTGATTGTCTTTGATCGAGAACCCCCTCCGTGACCCTGAAGCCTATAGGGCCCTGTCTGGCCTCCTACTCATTCAGAGTGAGTTTTCTCTATGGTACCCATTTATCTTGTCCAGCTCTTTCATTTTCATGGGGCCTTTCCCCACCCCCACTAGACAGGTCTACATATTTCTGAACACCATCTGTGGTCAGGAATCAAGATCTTCCTCATGAAACTCCTAAATCCCAGGAAAGCCAGGGGTGTCATCATCCTGAAAGTTCCATGACTGGTAATGGACATCTGGCCAGGGACGAGAGAAGTCCACTGGAGATTCCAGTCTTGGCTCCTACAGGCCTTCATACCTGAACCTCAGCTGAGACTCAGCCAAGACACCTTATCATACTTGTCCTAGGCACCTGCTTTAAGTCAGGTTCTGCTTCAGGTGCTTTGTCCCATATAATCTTCCCAACAGCTCTGGAAGGTGGGTACCACTTCTATCCCCATGTGCAAAAGAGCAAACTGAAGCACAGAGGCTAAGTAAGTTGTCCAAGCCACAAAGCTAGGAAGTAGTTGAGTGACTATGTTTACCCAGGCAGTTTGGGTCCAGAGCCCATGGGTTTAACCACTACACTATAGGGTCCCTTGTCCATTTCACCTCGACAACAACCCAGGCAGGCTTGGATTCTGTTCTCAATATTACAGATGGATGCCAGCTTCTCAAAGGCAAAATACCTTAGCTAGAGATAACAGACCTAGGACCCAAATGTAAGACAAAAGTTCATGCTCAGGTCAGGGAAGAAAACTGCCAGCTCACTCGTTCATTCATATATTCATCCATTTGTACTTTCACTGTGCACTCAGCTTCTGTGTATCGACGCTTCTTGAAGGTCAGGCCCAGACTGAATGTTAAGAATCCAGAGAGAAATCAGCCCTGACCCCTGTGTTGGAGAGCTCAGAGGGAGTTTTGATGCTGCAGGCTGGTGAGGAGGATGAGGAGGCGGGGCACCACAGAGGAGTCAGTTTAGATGTGTTCTCTGGGCACGTAAGCCACTGTAGGGAGAAGCACTGTGGACACCAACTGGACCCTGCTCATGTCCTCAGGTGGTCACCTGGAGACCCTCCCTGGCACACACTCACCTGTACATACCCACATCCTCTTATTGGCTACCCATCCGTCCTCCCCTTGGATGACTCAGACTCCAAACTCATAAGCCCAGCATGAGGAGAAAGAGAAAAGGACCATGAGCCCCCCTCTGTCCCCAATGGATCAATGTGAGGTTGGCATCCCAGCTTATCATCCTGAGGTCCCAGAGAGAAACCAAATTGTAACTGTCAGGAACATGACAGAACTGTCAAAAGCAGACAAAATCAGCCACGTAAATTGTGAAACCCAAATCACAGTTCTATTTGTTCTGCGAGAGTGAACATCTCACTTTTTTTTTTTTTTTTTTTTTTGTCAAGATGAAAAATAAAAACAAAGCCAGACTAGGCGCCTTGCAGGCGGTCCAACTCTGTGGAGAAACTCACTACAACTGAGTCTGTTCCTAGCAATGTCTATCCCCTCCCAAACTATATCCACTTCCATCCAGGAAACACTCAGTGAGTCTGTGGGGGTGTGTGGTACATTACCACAAATGGTTATAACCCAGTCCTTGTTAGAAAGAAATAACGGTCAGGCCTCCCCAGTGGCACAGCGGGTTGAGAACAGCGCTGTGAAGCTGTCCACAGCCTCTGCAGTGCCGGTTCGATCCTAGCCAGCCAGGGAGATACCCACATGGCATGGCAGACCTCTCCTGTCTCGCCTGCTGCTCCCCTCAGCAATGTATTTTAGTAGATCTGCCTGTTCTGCTTCTCACTCTGTCTCTGGTGAATCCTCTCACCCTCCCGCACATCTGGCCTGTACCCCAGTTCTTATATGCAGGAATAAATAATTCTTTAAAAAAAAAAAAAAGAAATGATGGTCTCTTGGTCAAAAGACAATCCTATATCAGCTCGTAAAATTAGAAGATTGTGCCAGACAAGATAGAATAGAGCAGAGCAGCTCAGGGAGTAACTAATCCCTCTATGCTGGAATCAGAGATGGCTTCTTGGAAGAGGAAACATTTGCAATTGAGCCTTGAAGGATGAAATCAGATGTCCCCTAGTGCAAAAGGAAGGGAAGGAAACTCCAGAGACAGGGGCAGGCCCATGCACAGAAGACGGGCCAGGGCAGAGAAAGGAACATAGAATCCAGAGCTCCTTTGAAGTCAACTCTCCATTCTATACAACAATCCAGCTAGGAAGAGTAATCCCTGCCAGGGACTCAGGCCGTCAGGCATCCAGGACTCCCCTATTTGGAGAGCAGGTGCAGCCTTCCCACGTGTTCCAGTCACGCGCACAGTGGCTGTGCACAATCACTGCCTGCACAGGTCCCATCAGCCCCAGTTGTGTGTGTGCCTGTGTGCGTGTGTGTGTCGGCAGTGACCTGGCAGGCCGTCCTGCAAAAGCCCTGCAGCACCCATGCTGCTCACCAAAATAGCATCGAGCAATTTAGGTCAGGAAGTAAGGACTGTGTTATTATTACTAGTTACTGGTGAAGTTATTTAATAAGAATGTCACATCCAATTGAGACCATGGTGGGAATTGTCAGCAGGAAGAATGTAATTACACTAACTGGAGGCGCTCCAGGCCCCCACCGTTTGCACACCTCCACAGATCTACACAGAGATGGACTCTCTCCCAGACCCACTGCCGCCCGCAGGGCATTTCCTTAGATGGGGCCACGGGGCCAGGCTCTGGAACAGTCAACCCATCCTACTCCTGCCCTGACCCAGGAGAGGGTCCCAAGGGGGGCATCTCCAGAACCTGCCGGGATCTCCTGAGTCACAACCACCCTTGGCCAGATGCCAGTGCAAGGTAGGAAAACAGCAAGACAACCAGAGGCAACCAGGAACTCCAAGGAAAAGCAGGCAGAAGAGACAGGCAGATAGAAAAATAGACAGACACAAAGGCAGACATGGTGAGAGACTGCGAGGGGGGGGAGGGGACAGAAGAGGAGCCGGAAAGGGACAGAGAGACAGAGAGGGACAACGCAGAGTGTGATGGAGCAGGGACAGACACAGCAGCAATAACGAGGGCTGGAGAATGAGAAACAGGAGGAGCCACGAGTCCCCATCACCTGTGACAAAGGCCACCAGTGTCACGTAGGACACAGTCCCCTCGGTGGGATGGAGACCAGTGCCCCCCTAGGAGCAGCCCAGCTCTAAACAGAAGAGCAGGGCAGCAAGCAGAGAAGATCAGGCCCAAAGACAGCCCCCCTTTTATTCTGAACATGTTTTAAATTTAAAGAGTAAAGTCAGTGGGAAAGAAAAAGAAAATGGGAGGGGCCTCCCTTGGTGGCGCAGGCGGTTGAGCGCAGCACTGTGAAGCTGTCCACAGCCTCTGCAGCACCTGTTTGATCCCAGCCGGCCGGTGAGAGTCCCACATGGCACTGCAGACCTCTCCTGTCTCGCCCGCTGCTCCCCTCAGCAGTGTGTTTTGTCAGTCTGCCTGTTCTGCTCCCCACTCTGTCTCTGGTGAATCCTCTCACCCTCCCGTGCATCTGGCCTATACCCCGGTTCTTGTAAAAATAAATAAATCTTTAAAAAAGAAAAAAGAAAATGGGAAAGGTGGACGGGAGAGGAGAGCCAACTTGCAGAGGGAAAGAATGGCACCCAAAGCTTGGGAACAGGGAACTCACTCATAAGTGGGGTGGGAGAGGGGCGGCTGGGTCTGGTGTCATGGAGCCTGGAGTGTGTGTCTTGGGCTGGCCACTCTCAGGAGGAAGGCAGGCAGCCGGTCGAGTGGGCCAAAGATGCTGGGCTCAGAATGCAGCGGCTGCAGGGGTCACTGCCCAGGCGAAGGGCAGAGCTGGCTGTGTAGAGCAGGGACAGCAGCAGGATAAAGAATGATGTCCCCAGAGGGAAGTCTTCCAAGGGGTGGCTTGTGGAGACCAGTCTTGGTGATGAGGAAAAGAGGCTGGGAGAAGCTGTTCTGGGGGTCCTGGGCTCCAGCAGAGGCTTGGAACGGCGGGGCACAGCCCACACCCATCTTTGCACACACCCCTATGCCTCCCGGCCCTGGGTCCTCCTGGTTCCAGCTCTGTGGTTCCATGACCCACCCAGCATGAGCTCAGTTTGCCTTTGGCTATGGTGCTTGCTCCACCTTTCTTGGGAAGCAGAGTCTCCCTCCACCTTCTCTGCTGTCAGCTCCCTGCTCCCCAGCCCCTGTCAGGGCCCTAGGCAGCCTTCCTCCCCCATCTCTCTGTACTCTGAACTCAGCCTAGGCTGGCTTGAGGGCATCTCTGTCCTCAGAGATGCCCAATCATTCTGCGCCAGTCACTCAGAGGCTGTAAGTAAAGCCCAGGCAGAGACCCCTGCCAGCCCAGCCCCTCATCCTGGAAGCTCCTGGGGCTCTGGGAGCACTGGAACAAAGGAGGCGGAAAACCTCTCAGGCTTGTAGAAACTTCCGGGAATCACACCTCCTCCCAGTCTGCACCCACAGGCAGTCTGAGGGTGAGCCCCTCCTTTCCCCCCCACCCTAGAAACCACAGACAGTACTGGCTCCAAGCCAGCAGGTGCTCAAAAAGGCTGCAGCTCCACAGAAAGAAAAGTCCCAGCTGTTCAAAGAGGCCTGAAGGTCAGACAGAGGCACAGACCCCGGCCTCCTGAGCTCAGCGCCAGGCCCAGGCCTCCTGGAAGACTCGGCCTGGCTGGGCAGGCTCCGTGCAGTTACGGTCTAGCTGGGCTCTGGCTATTGCCAGGCATGGTTGCCAAGCACAGACTCACATCCTGGGTCATCAAAAAGCTGCCTGAAGACTGGAGACAGGAAAAAGCAACTTAGGTGTGGTCTGGGAGGGGCCTGACTCCTAAATTCTGTCAGCACAGATCAGTGACTAGGGAAGGGCCACTTCAAGGTCAAGGCCTGATCTACCCCTGGGGTTGGAAGCTGGAGTTGGGACCCAGGAGAAGCACGACATCACCCATCTCCCGGCACAGAGTTCAGAGCACTCACACTTCCTCAACATGCATGCTCACGCCATCACCCCTACACACGGGCACCCTCCCATACGCAGTCCCGCCCCTGCACCCAGCTCGTCAGCACACAGGGGCACATCCCACACTCTCAGGCTGTTGTACCTTTACCCCAGATCCTGGCTCCATGGGCCTTCCTGGGCCTGATTTCTGCTTCCCTTCCCAGCCATGTTCTGGAAGAATTAGTGCAAAGCTCTGGGTGTCTCTTGCACCTGGTGCAATGTTTTCAAGTAGTAGAGCAGAGTGCACTGGTGCATTGTGTGTGCCTGGAGGTGTACATACATGTGCTTACACACGGAGGCTGGAATACATGGCAGGATACAGGTCAGTCTGAGGAGACTGAAAGACAGCAGCACTTGAATCTGGGCCGCCCCCACTGTTGCAGACACACCGCTCACTGCCCCCAGCACACAGCACAGCACACCCCACAGAAGAGAGGTGGGGAGCGAGGTTGCCCTATGGGGTCAGACAGACTTGACTTCACAGCCCCACTCCACCTGCTGCTGGATGTGTGACCTTGGGCACCCTGCTCGCCCTCTCTGAGCCTCAGAAACCTCAGCAATAAGGGAAGCATAATAAACGCTCCTTCACGGGCAGACTGGGAGGATTAAATGAGATTATGGACGTGACACTCCGGGCACTGGGAGCTCAGCAAGCATGAATTACCTACCACTCTTTCTCTCCCTTCCATCCGCTTCATGCCTCTCACTCACACAAGTGATGCGTATTTCTCGAGTGCTAAGTGTGTCAGGTCCGCTATAGGCACTGGAGGTGCAAAGTCTGTATGCTCACACAGCTTGTTTTCTAGTGAGGGAGGCAGCTGGTAAGCAAGGAAACAATAAGCAAATAAGACAATGAGCATGACCAGAGCTATGAAGAAGGCGACGTGGTGAGCCTCCTCCACAGTGGTCTGCTTCTGAGGGTGCCATTCCAGAGCAGAAAGCCAAAGGGGGATTCAGAGGGAGCCATGCGAGGTCTGACGTGCGAGCAGTCCAGGCAGAGAAGAAGCCACATCAAGGCCAGCACACTGGAACGAGCTTGCGGTTTTCCAGGTAACAACAAGAAGACTGGCACACTTGGGGGGCAGAGGAAGCAGCAAGAGTGGTGGGAGATGTAGGGGGTGGATCGCAGTCAAGACCAGACCGAATCTGGATTGTCTATGTGCATGTGCAGGAGTGACCTAGGCTGACCCCCATGTTTTAGGACCTCTCACTACTATGAAAATGAACACAGGGGTGCAGGTAGACCAGCCAGGGAGCTATTGTCCCCAGGGAGAGACAAGGAGGGTTTTAAGGACTCACCCTGCAGCACCCTTAATGCCTCCCTGCCTCCCCACCATCTCCCGCCTGTCCTTAGTTTCTCAAGATGCTTTCTCTGATGACTGCAGATGTACACTGGCTACTTCCCAACTTTTTGTGAGCATGTTTTCAAAAGCCAGCTCCCCAGGACACCCTCCTTGGTCACCACCTCTGCACATCTGTAGCACTTGGTTGCTGTTTCAAAGGACCAGCTGATACCTTCCTACCTAGGACTAAGCAGACATGGCATCTGATTGTCCTTTATGGTCCTACCCACCACATACAACATACAGTCAGTGCTCAATAAGTGCATACTTGTCCTTTTCTTCTCAAGGCTTTTGCCTCCTCCCGAATATTCCCCCTCCTCTCACACACCAACTGATGTTTCCTTCCTGTTAACAAACATTATTAAGTACCTGTTGTGCTGTTTTTTCAAGCACATGTCCTCATTTCACCTTCCTGATGATGCTATGAGATGGGCCACTGAACCCCACTTTTCAGAGGGGGACTCTGAATCATTAAGTGATTAAATAACTTGCCCCAGCAGCACAGCCAGCAAGTAAAGAGCCAAGTTACACCACTGACCCAGAGCCAAAGTTCTGCAACTCACTCCAAGAGTTGGGGGGGCAGGGGAAGGAAGGGGTCATGTCTTAATTGTTTTAAATAAACTAAAGTGTGGCTATATCTTGCAGGTTATTTACACAGGCTGTCCTCATCTGGAGATCTTTCCATCCTGCATTGTCCACAGTGGTGCAGACACTAGTCTTGGTCAATGCATCCTGCACTTTGTCCTCGATTCGACTGTAGGGTTCCTGTGAGCTGGCATGGAGTGCAAGGGGTAGTGGAGGCACACAGGAAGCCCACCATCGCCAAGCTGCTCATTCCCTTCCAGGCATAAAGTGTCCTGATATTCAAAGGCCTTGCTTGGCCTTCAGGAAAAAACACTGGACTGGCTGGACCCTCCTTTGGAACACAGACCCAAACTGAATGTCAAACAGTGCCATGGCCCCAGCACACCCCTCCAGGGAGATAAGGTAGAACAGAGAGCCACCTCACCTGGCTGTTTTAACATTCTCTTTCTCTACAAATGCCAACTGACATTGATGAATTCATCCTAAGTCCTGGGGAGCAACAGGTGGCAGGTACAGAGACCCAACCCGCTCATTACCCACTTCTCTCTATAATCATGTTTCCCACTATACTCAAATATCCCCTTCTCTGTTACCTCCCCAGGTAGTTACTTGCTCCCCCTCTGCTCCCAAATCCACTTATGCAATCACCAAACATGGGCTGATTAGTGTCGGGATCTGTTATCCGTCCTAGGACAAGAATGATAAGACGTGATCCCTACCCTGCACAATCTAGCACCTTCTATTAGCATCTCCCTCCTTTTTAAAATATCATCTGTCATCTTCTCTAGTTGTCACTAGACTGCCAGTTCCTCCAAGGTCGGAGGAGTGGCTTCTGAAGGATGTTGACCCAGCAGCTAGCAGTCACAGGACCTTGTGCGTGAAGGTGTCTGAATAATAGAGAAAGAGAGCTTTCACAAGCCTGATGGGTCCGTTCATGGAGTCAGCCCATAATTACTAATGCGTACACTGTTGCTGGTGTTGCAAAAGGCAAGTCTCCTTTCCTGCCCCCTTTTCCAATGGCAAGTCTGGCAGTTCAGTGGAGGAGAGGTGCCAGGGATGGAGAGCATGCAACAGAAAGCTTGGGCAGCCTGATTGGCAGAGGGGAGGGAACTCCTGTTTGCTCTGCTGCTTCATGCTGATAGCTTCCATGCTTCTCTCTGTCTCCATTACTTTAGAGACATCCGTTTGCCTGAAAACAGCCTACACATTTTGCCCTCAAACTTCAAACTCTTTTTTTTTTTAATTTTAACTCATCACAGCAATAGCCTAAAGAGGGGGAAATCATCAAATGAGAGTTTCTTTTCTCTCTTACAGGCCCAAGGGATGAAGAGACTGAATAGATCCCTTCGGGTTAATTCAGAAATGTGAAGACTTCACATTTTCATTTTCAATTAAGTAATTACTACATTGCCATAGTAACACTGCCCGACTTTAAATTAGACTTTTTCACAAAAAAAGCATAAAACACATTTATGGTTAACTGTTATATAATCTTAGAGTGAGAAAGACCTTTCTCTAAGTATAACACAAAACTCTGAAGCCAAAACACAGGCCATTTGGATTGAAGAAATTTGTAAAACATTTTATGTAAAAATAAATAGATACCGCAAAGACTAGACAAGTTCTAAACTGGGGAAAAGATTTGCCATACTGCTACAGAGAAAAAGCCAACATCCTTCATATGCAAAACGTTCTTAAAAATCAATAAGAACAAATATTAATAACCCCACAGAAAATGGGCAAAGTATCTGAACAGTTTGCAGAAATTAGACACAGATGATTAAAAAACATGGAAAGATACTCAATTTCATTTACAATTAAAGAAACATAATAATGATACGTATCTGATATATATGCATATTATATGCATATATATGTGATTTTTTTCAATTGCTAGATAGGTGCAGAACAGTGATTTCTTGACCAACGCATAAATATCACCTGGGAACTAATTAGAAATGCAAATTCTCAACCCCTTTCCAAACCTGCGCTACCTGAGATCTACTGAATCCCTTGGGCTCAGGAATATTTAATTTTACAAGCCCTCCAGATGATCCTGATGTACTCTAAGATCTAGCAAAGCCAAAAACCCTCAAATGCTATTCATAATATTTAATTAACTTGGAACATTTGGAACTTTAACTGGCAAAAATGCATATGCCCATTGAGACAATAAATTCATTCTATAGACTAGTTCATTCATGTTAGAATCACAAACACACACACACACGCACACAATTATTTTATTGTGGATTCTTTGGGGTAGTCAAAAAATAGCAAAAGCCCAAGTAATAATGGACCAATTGAGTCATTTATGGTTGTTTATGAAATAATTAATATTAGTCTATATATGCCTACCCAGAAAGATGTAGAAGAGATACTGCTGAGACAAGCAAGCACATTATAAATAGCATCTTCAACGTATCTAGAAGGATCCCATTTGTATGAGAGATAAAGAGTTTGTATTATAATTCTACTTTCTTGTATGTTTTGAAAATTTCTGGAATAATTGAGAAGAAACTACCTATAAGGGGGCTAGAGACCTGCAATAGGGGAAAGACCTTTTTTCACTATATGCCCTTCGACACTTCTTGAATTTTTGCTTTGAGTACATATTACTTTTATAATAATCAAAAAGTAGTTATAACTAACTTAAAAAAGAAGAGAAAGAGCAAGTAGGAGAAAGAAGCATGGCTGGGAGGAAAGTAAAATTGGATCATCTGGGTCACAGTTAAGAACCTCAGAGACCTCTTCTATGCTTTTTCTCTAGCCATCCATGTTTCTTTGATAAAGGCCAACTAAAAACTCAGGTGGTTTTCAAAATAAATTATTTGTTTAACAAAGCAAGAAACCTCACATCCCTTAAGCAAAGCAAGGACCCCTGAGCTACCTGGTTTTCCTTTCTATTGGCACATCCACCCAACTGGGGTGCTACAGACTGTTAGCCATTGGCTCTCGTAGGGCTTCCAGCAGAGTGCAAGCAGGTACTCTCCACTACAAATCACATGTGAGTATAAACACCAATATGGACGCAGCTCATAATTGCATGCTGGACTCAATAAAGACTATGCCTGTGCATTAGAATAGACACAGTCTGTTTTCACAGGGATGTGTAGACATGGTCTGCACTGGTGTTTCAGGGCTGATAACCCAAGAGTTTTCATTAGGGTCATCATGGGAATTGATAAGTGATGACATAGAGGAGTCCAGGTCAGGCCCTCTAAGAAGCCAGTGTATTTTATTCCCCAGTTCAGACTTTATCTCCACTTTTGGCCAGGTAGCCTCTAGATGCATATATTTGAACAATAAATTAGGGAAGTCACGATTCCGCCTGTATCCAACCATTCTTCCATCCACTTACCCTTTGGCCTTTCGTCCATCATATTATCTATTCAAAGACTCATAAATGAGGGGCCTCCCCAGTGGCGCAGTGGTTGAGCGCTGGGTTGCAAAGCTGCCCACAGCCTCTGCAGTGCCGGTTCGATCCCCAGCCAACGGGCGAGGGTCCCACATGGCGTGCAGACCTCTCCTGAGGCCCGCTGCTCCCCTCAGCAGTGTACTTCATCACTCTGCCTGCTCTGCTCCCCGCTCTGGCTCTGGTGAATTCTCTCACCCTCCCGTGCTTCTGACTGTACCCCAGTGCTTGTATAAATAAATAAATAAATCTAAAAAAACAAAGACTCATAAATGTGCTCATGTTATGAATCTACTCACTGTCCATTCCATCAACCCTTTCATTCAACCATCCTTTTATTGGTATAATCTAGCAAGCAAATCCTTCCCTATCCATCTCATCTATTCTTCCATTTTACAGTATATCAACCAACTAGATCCTTGCATCCTAGCCATTCTTGCATTCACCCATTCCCCCTATATAATAGCCCACCTGTCTTCATCTCAAATGCCCCATCCAGTTATCAGTCCCAGTCAGTTATCACCATCTCATCCATCCACCTTCCTTCTATCACCTATCTATGCATCCTACTCATCCAGCCATCCATTCATTCATCAGGTACAGCTTTTCATCCATTCCCATGGCCTGGATCTGATTATGTTTCTGGAGATGAAGAAACAGGAGCAGCAGGCAAGGTCAAATGATTTTACAAGAAAAAAAATTAAAGTGATTAAAATGATGATACTTTTCCCAAAGCCTACCAAGCTCTTTTCACCCAGAACATATTTGAGCTTCACATCCTTTCTCTTTTTGATGCACAGACTCCCCCACTGGTCTCTAATCCGCTATTAACTTCTAGGTAACAGCCAGAGCAAAAACACCAGGCTCAAAACCTGCCTGTAACTTCCAGGGCACATCATGAGTCCAGGTGACCACATGTTCCTTTCCCTCCTATCCCAATTCCCACTTTGAACTCTAGCTTGGGGTAAAGTCTCAGCCATAATGTTTGTGGCCCTAGCTCAGTTTACATCCTGGTCTGGCCATAGTCCAGTGCCACTCAGCAAGGTTCCAACTGAGGAAAGAACCTTCTAATTGAGAAAGCAAGCAACCTAACATTTAATAAACACCTGCTAAAAGGCAGGAATTAAGTTATTTGAAACCTAATTTCATGTTCACTGCAATTCTGAATTAGGCAAGGAGGTTCAGAGGAGAAATTGAGGCTCAGAGAGGTTAAGTGATTTGTGTAAAATCACGCAACTGCTGAGAGACAATAACGGAATCCAAACCCAGATCTGTCTTCAAAGCTTTGGCGCTTTCCACCCCCACTTGCTGCCACTAAGAGGATAATTTCCAAACTAAATCAGGAAGAAGAGATTAGAATGATAAGGAAGAAAGAGCCCTAGAGTCTTAACTGCTTCTCTCACCAAGAAAAAATGATGATGTGGATTATGATTCATAGTCTCCAGACTGTGGCAAGTCTGTGTGACGTGCTGGCTAATGGCTTTCTATCTATGATTCCATTAAAAAGAAAGGGAAGTCACTGATGATCCTCCTGTGGGTCCCACCACATATGATGGTTGAGCAGGTCTCAGTTCAAGGTTTCAAGGGTCTCAGTGCAAGGTTTCACGGGTCTGGGGTATGTGCTGTTCTGCCTTCTCCAGAAGAGGAACCCTGGGGTGTGCCCTGTTGATCAAGCCTATCCATAAGACAGGATTCCTCATGTTTTTGCCAAACATAGGGGTTTGGATCCTGCCACGACTCTCACTTGCCTTGAGACTCTGGTCAACTACACCTTCTGGAGCTTGTTCCCTCCATCTGCACAAAGGAGGTGGTAAGTCTGTGTCTGCAGGACTGTGACTGTCACAGACGGCAATTTCTTTTTTGATGTAACACTTTGTTAACCTTTCTCTCATTGCTGTTTAGATGATTCCCATTCCCCCCTTTATTATAAATAATGCTCTGCATCTTGCACATAAATGGTTGACTGCAACTCTGGTTATTTCTTCAGGGTAAATTCTTTGAAGTAGAATACTGAGTCGAAATTTATGAATATTTTTAAGGCTGTTGATAATGTATTGCCGAGCCGCTTTCCAGAAAGTTCACGACAATTTACACTCCTATAGGCAATTAATGAAAATGCCCAGCACTCTGCACCCCTGCCAGCATCCAGGACTCTTTTTCTGAAACAACGTTTATATTTCTTTTTCCATACACATTTATATATAATCTTGCATGAATAAGTAAGTATGATCTTATTATGCAGATTGGATTTTAGGGCAATTCAAGTTTTAACTTTTCCTTTATTCACTTGGCTTTCTCTCCCTCACTCCCCACAATCATCTACCCACACTACCCACTGGCCAACACCCCCCTGGAGGTAACCCATATTAACAAACTAGTTTGCATCTCTCCATAATTTTATGCTTGCTCATAAAACCATATATAAACATGAACTTACATACTCCCATATACACATTTACATATATAGTAGGGGGTTGACATTGTTTATCTTTTTTAAATTGGATCATATTATACACACTTCTCAGCATCTTGCTTTTCTCACTCAATAATAATGACGTTTCAATTAAATGAAGTAATGTCTTAAAGTACTTAGCATAGCAACTAGCACGCTGAGTATGTGTTATTTATTGTTGTTGCTGTTATAAATTTTAAAAGACCTGGCATCCCTCCTAATGCTGTGAAGTTCACAGGTAAGATGCTTCCTTCAGTCTTCTGGTCTGCGGTGGGAAAGGGTGAGATAAAGCAAGGTCACTACCACCTCCGTGTCATTCCATCTTCTCTGGATCGTTCTTTATGGTAACTGAGAATCTAGGATTTGCCAGGAACTATCTATGGTCGACAAATAGGATGACACACGAAACCAGATACATTCCCTGCCCTCCTGAAGCTTACAGTCTAAGAGGGAGAGCAATCATAATAACACAATAATGACTGGCCAAGGCATAATTATCAGCTGAGATAAGCCATCAGAGGATAAGGAACACAATTCTGTGGGAATGATCTAAACCGAGGGCCCACGAGGAAGAAGTGAGGCTTGATCAGAGATGTAACAGATGAGCCATGGTTAACGAGGTGAAAAAGAGGCAGAAACTGTCCAGACAGAGGAATCAGCACATGCAAAGGCCCAGAGGCAGGAGGCAGCATGGGTGGAAACAGCTGTAGACACAATCAAGAAGCTCCACGTGGGTGGATACGGGGTAGCAACAGTCCCAGCTCCAGCCCTTCCCTGTGGAGTGATCGTTAGACAAGGCATTTCATCTCTCCAAACCTCAGTGTTTCTAAAATGGGAATAACTAACTAGACTACCAACCCGCCGCCTATGATAATACACCCAACACGGTGCGCGGGCACAGGGATGTGCTCAACACTGTCAGAAGCAGAATCGGACAGGTTCGCCCCCTCCCAGGTAAGACACGTTCACCCCCCAAAAGCAGCCTCCTGGGCCATTGCCGACAACACTGCCAGGTAAATGGTTGTGCTTTACTCTGCTCTGACTCCCCAGAAGCCTTTGAAACCTTGAAAATACTTCCAGGACGACATCCCTGGTAGCCCCTGCCCTCCCGCTACTGTAACCCCATTCCAGTCCCAGCCAAACTCTATTGGGATACTCATAACAATGACTTAATTATCTGTTAATTATCTGTCTACCCCAGGGGTCACAATTAGAAACAGTGAAAGCTTAGGGGATAGGAGTGGAGGGACACATATCTTGCCTGGCATGCTACTTGTGGGGGCTCAAAACAACTTGGCTGAATGGATGAACAGAAGGCTGGATGCATGGAAGGGAAAAAGGAGGAAGGAGGGAGCGAGGGAAGATGAGGGGGACAGGAGAGGAAAGAAGAAAAGGCCTTGGCATTGCATCACCACTGCTTGCCCTAGTAACTTTCTGTCATCCACCGCCTGCATCTCTTACCTTGGACCTATTATTCCACTCAATTTTGGTCCTTCATCTGCAAAGCAAATGTACTGTGCCCAGCCCGACTCTGACATCAGTTTCTATCAAGGAGTTAACCAAGGAGAGCGGGTGCATTTTAAACAGCAGCCCCATTCCCTAACAATGCGCCTGGATGAAGCACTTCCTCCTTTACTCTTCCAGGGGACAATGAAGGGGAAAGAAAAGTGAAGAATTTATTTTCTCATTTAAAGATGTCACAGAGGGCCTCCCCGGTGGCGCAGCAGGTTAAGCTTAGCGCTGTGAAGCTGTCCGCAGCCTCTGCAGCGTGGGTTCGATCCCTGCCGGCTGGTGAGGGTCCCACATGGCGCTGCAGACCTCTCCTGTCCCGCCCGCTGCTCCCCTCAGCAGTGTATTTCGGTCCCACTGTCTGTCTGTCTGTTCCCCACTCTGTCTCTGGTGAATTCTCTCACCTTCCCGCACCTCTGGCTTGTACCCCAGTGCTTGTATAAATAAATGAATCTTTTAAAATAAATAAATAAATACATACATACATATGTCATCTGGCCCGTAAGCGAGCCAGATGAGCAATGACTTCGTCAACCTATCTTCTCAGTCTGGATGAGGCTTTCGGGCACCCTCCCACTGGCTGGGGTCTGTCTCTGTGTCCCAGGTGGTCAGGGCTCCAGCCTTTCCTTCTGGGTGGGTGGGACAGGCCCTGCTGGCCGGCAGACCCCACGCAGCTGCCCCCATCTGACCTGCTCAGGCCCAGTTCCACGGCAGCCCTGCCGGAGGGCACCTGCTCACCTGCTCCGGTCTCCAGGGGACATCCCCCGTGCCCCAGAGGGCAAATGTACCACGGGCACACATGGGTCCTGGTCCCTCTGACCCCTCACTCTCTCCCCAGGGTAGGGGGTGATTTGGTTAAATGTGAGTTCAGCTGGCTCGGCTCCATCTGCCTGGCACCTCCCTGAACGTGCCCAGCCCAGTCGGCCCTGGCGAGGGAAGCCCGAGGTTGCCCCCTTGGGCCTGTGAACCAGAGGGTGAGTTTCTCCAGCTCAAGTGTGATGTGCTAACAAGCCAATTTGGCCGCATATCCAAAGCCACATTCTCCAATCAACTTGATGGGTAATGAAGCTGACATTTTGATCTCTCCATTTGACTCCTCTTGTGTTTTTCACTCAGTTGGTTCCCAAGGTGAGAGGGGAAGAAAGGCGTGGGGGGAGGGTGAGAAGAGGCACTGGACAAGATCAGTGCTCCCTGCCTGAGGTCCCGGACCCCTGCAGGTCTTCAAAGGCAGCAGAGAAGAGTTTGTGAGTTATTTTCAAAATGTCAAAGATCCTAACAGAAAGTGTACTTATCCCCGGTCAGAACACAGGCCAAAGAAGTGCCAAGTGTGTGCTTCGGCCTGGAATGACTGCCCACCCGTGAGGCCACACTGTCTTTTGTCCACTCTGACTGGCGGGACGAAGCCACCACCCTCTGGGAACCCCACAGGCTTGACAATGAAGGGATGCGGTTTCCCCGGCCCCTCTGCTACTGCACAAGAACTTTAGCCCCATCAACAGGACGGTCTATTGCTTTGGGGGAGGAAACTGCAATGAGGTGCATTTGGGGGCATGAACGGGGGCAAAGGGGGGGTAGTCCCAACCTTAAAGAAAGGGAATGAAAATGAGTTCCCAAGATGCTGTCTTTTCCCAGGGCCAAAGCACAGAACTGAGCAGGTTAGGAAAGTGAACACGTCACAGCAGCACCAGACACGGAAGGCCGGGCCACGGCAGGGTGGGCAGGAGGCTGGGGCTCTGGCCCCCGGTGTGGCGGGGGACACCTGTCTGCTTCCTCTGGTTGGTGTGGCGCCACCCTCCTGTCTGAGAGTGGACCTGAAGGAAGCTGGGAGCTTGGGAAACTCGCTCCTGCCCTTAGTAAAGTCTCCCCTGTTTCCTGTTGCGGGGAAAGCAGGATTTGGAAAGAGAGCTGGACAGTGGCAAGGGACTGAAAGCCACTGGCCGTTCCATATGCCTTGTCGGAATGAGAATGAGAAGAGAATCCACACCCCTCTTAATATATGAGTCTGGTGGGGAGGGTGCCTTGAAATACAAGTTTCTTGGGAGACAACAGTAGAGCATCATTACAAAGTCGGGCTACCCTGAGGCAGGAGGATGGCAGAGCCCTGCCACCGTGGAGGTCTCAGCACATGGAAAGGGGGACCTCCCTTGCCCTCACCCCCATGCTTCAGAGGGCCTGGAAGAGCAGTTTTGCACTTGCCCAATCTTCCTACCTCACCCCTTGTCGGGCCACGTTTGTCAGTGGGTGGGGCTGCGGGGCTGGAAGCCAAGCATGTCCCCCAGACGCCCCTGTCTAAGGGCGAGAGCCGGCCAGGAAGAGGCGTGAGGTGAGCGCTGGAGACCCTGTCCCGGTCCTAATCCTGAAGATGTTCCTAAGCGCTCAGTTCCCAACATCCAGACTCACAGTGGAAGGTGGAAAAGCAACGAGCAGCTCAGGTCTGAGCCATGCTCTCCAACATGATGCGCTTTGATGGGCATCAGGCACGCGTCCAGCTATTAATAAATGAACCGGTACTGTCCCTTCCACCCCACTAGTGCTCTTTGTCCTTACACCCCATCAGTCGGAACCTCAGAAAGGAGGGGTGTTAGTGACATAGCCACTGAAACCCCTCCAAGGCTCACTCTAACCCCAAGAGCTTGAGTCTTCGCCATTTCTTAAAGGTGTGCCAACTTCTCGCTGATCTTTCTCTTGTTCCCCCTTCCACCGCAAAGAGCAGGGACCCGCCTCGCCTCTCTGTGACCACAGTGTGCGCCGCCAGCTGGAGGAAGGCAAGAATGGATGGGGAGACCACGCCGTTGACAGAGGTCCAGGAGACAAAGGTGAGAAGTCCAGGGAGGATGTGGGAAGTCTTCAGAGCCGTTTGGGAAGTAAAATCCACAAGGTTTGATAGGTGAAAGGGAGCGGGAGGGGTGGGATTCAAGACATATTCCCAATTTTCCAATTTAAGAAGACACATGGCTCAGGAAGCAATTCATGGAGGCGGGACCCAAAAAGGGCTTGGGCTGGTCAGATTGCTGGGGGCAGGAGCATGGTCAGTGACAACAAAAAGGAAGAGCCCAGTTTGTGGGACACTGAGTATGGGGCTGTGGACCATCCTGATGGTAGGGGTGGGGTGGGGAGGGGCAAGGGAGGGTGTCCTGGAGCTCGGAAGCAAGGTCTTCCCTGGAGATGTAAATGTGGGGATGGAGGGTTTTCTCAAATTTGAATAGTGACAGCAAAGCCCCTGGCACGAAGGAATGAAATGTGGCATAAAGGGAGAGGAAGGCTAAGGTCAGAGACCTGGAAACACCAATATGAAAGCAAATTTTAAGTGGGAGGGAGCAATGAACAGTGTCAGATGCTGAAGAAGAGGAAGGACAGACAGAAGGTCAAGAGGCAGGTTCTGGCCAGACTGAAAAGTCTAGAAGCCAAGAGAGCCGCCTGGATGTGGTTACCAGGAAGTCATGCGGGGCCTGGGCTGGAGCTCTTCCCCTGGAGTGGGGAGGGTGGAAGCCGGATGACAGTGCTGAGAAATTGGCAGACACCCTCTCAGGAAGCACAGCCGGCAAGGGAAGGAGAGAGACGGGGTGACAGCCAAAAGGGGGTGCAGAATCAAGGAAGGGGAGTTGTTTAGTGTATTTTTAAGATAAAAACAAAGTGTGCTTATGGGCTAATGGGGAAGACATAAGGATGGGAAGGGACTGTGAAATGGGGGCCAGGAATGCCAATGCCACACAAGACACAGCACCCTAAGAGCTTTCCTAATCCAAATTCAGCTGCAAAGTTCATGCGATTGTTTCTTTTAGCCAGAGAGGTCCGCAGCCCAGACCAAGAGGGAGAAGAGGAGCAAGCATGAATCAGGTTAACCTCTGGGTTCAAAATCTGAGGCCCGGGGATATTGGGTGAGTCCTGAGACATGAAGTCTACCCTTTATCACCCTACCTGGCTCAACTCTCCAGACTGATCAGTTCATTTTAACTAAGGTGTTAATGGCTAACACGTCTTAAAATATTTAGTTTTAATGACTCTAAACTCCCAGATTTCAACAATAGAATCTTCCTGAAACATAGGCTGACACAGAGCAGTTAGCTCATTGCTCTGTAGCAAAAATTTCTACTGCCCCCTTGCCCCAGCCTTTCAGCAATCCTTCACCTTGGGAATCTGCTATATCAGGTGCAACAACAGAAAACACTGTGTCTTTTCTGCTCTAGAAAGCAGCTTCCAGGGTGTTTAGTTTGACCTGACAACCACTTGATGAGCATTCGTTCATTTAACAACTGTTGCCTAAGTAGCTCCCAAGCTGCAGGCACTGTCCTAGATGCTCAAAACAGGGGTGAACCAAAGGGCCCCCAACCCTTTGTCAGTGGGCATGGGTTTTGGGGGCCAAGATGCAGAAGAGCTGTGTGCACTGAGACAAGCACTTTGCAAGCATGGGCCTTTAAGGCATGACTCTGCAGTCAGGCGTTTTGCTGCATTTTACTAATGCAGCAAAGAGGCCCAGAGTGACTACAGCCAGGATTTGCCCTGGGGTGGCTTTTTTCCAAAGTTTCTGTTCAGAAAGTGTGCCCCCTAGTGCTTCTTAGGTATGGGAGTCACTAGGGATCTCGTAAAAATGCAGATTCTGATTCAATAGATCGTGGGTGGAGCCTAACATGCTTCGTTTCTAAGCTGCTTCCTGACAAAGGCTTGGACCATGCACTGGAGACCAAGGGTCTCCCAACCTTATCTGGATATAATCTTTTTCTCCAAGGCACTCATTTAATAGTCCCTACTGTACTGCCTAATGCCCAAGAAACAGATGGCCAAATGAATGAATGAAAGAGTGAATGAGTGAATGACACTCCTGGGCCTCCCTGGTTCTGTACTTCCTGACTTAGCATCTCTATTTGCCTAACTGGCCCTTTGTCTCAGTTTCCCTGCAGAGTCCCAGGCTCCTCATTAGGACTGCAGACTCTCTAAAAGAATACCCCCACTAGGCTAATGCCGCTCCCTGAGGACTAGATCCCATTCCCTCCAGGAACAACACAAGGGACAGAACCAGGTCTCCCGGGCCCTACCCTCTGGAGCTTCCTCCTGCCTGGCTGACCCTGCCTGTTTGCCTGCAGAGGCCCTGTCCTAAAATGCCAGCTGCCTCCCATCAACAGGCCCAAGGAAATGGCATTTCAGTGCTTTGTGTCTGCTCTTCAGTGAGTATTAAATCTAAAATAATGGGAATTAGTACACAGAAGAAGTTGAGGCTAAGACTCCCCTGAGTGCCCCGATTTCTCATCTAAAAAATCAGGGGCTGGAGGAAGGATCTGGTGATTCAGGAGCTCCAAGCTGGAGGGCAGACCCTCACCTCACCAGCAGGCCTTTCGTTAAGTGTGTTAAGCAGTTTAGGAATGTTCATGTGCAGGCCTGCAGGGCTAGGTACTTCCCGGCCTCCCGGGAGGGTGGTGGTGGGGAGGGGGGCTGCCTAAACTCATCAGCATAAATCTGGTTACCTCTGTGGAGTGGCAGCCTCTGGGAACAGGCCCTGGCTCCACCAGTGTGGGGCTCACAGTGGTGGTGGGGAGGAGGGGTTGAACATGGCTGCCAGCGGTGCCTCAGCTGCTAGAGCCTTTGCTCTGAAGCCACGAAGACCAGGAGTTCTTCCTCTGTTCACACTTGGGCAAGGTCAAGACCAGGTTCATGGGAAGGTGACAGGCCTTTGGGGGGCCTGTCTCGGGAGTGCCACCTCCAGACCTGGGGAGGTTCTTAGACACACTCAGGGTGCAGCAGGGATATAAGCAGCAGCATCACTGAACTTGTTAAAAATGCTGGTTCCACATCTATCCTAGACACTCAGACCATCAGCGGAGGGCCTGGGATCTACATTCGTAACTGAGAAATGTAAGTTTGGAGGTTCAGACTGTGAGCCCTAGAATCAGACTAGGCTATAAGCCAGACTCTCTATCTCCCTAGCTATGTGGTATTGGACAAAAATTTAATCTCCTTCAATCTCAGTTTCTTCAACTGCAAAATAACAACTGCTGAGCAGGGTGAAATTTAAGGAGAGAGAAGATGTACAGCTCTCAGCACTGGGCCTGAGTGTACCCCAAAGGGCAGCTTCCTGCTTCCATGACAACGGTAACAATGATGCTGAAGGAGGCGAATGAAAACTTGACATCCCCCTAAGGCAGCCTGCTGCTTCAAACCTGAATCTGGCCACACCCTCTGCCCTGGCCCCTGTTCCATCTCACTCTAGAAAGCCTGCAGGGTTGGTGCCTAAGGATGGGGGAGGCAGGGAGGAACAACTTCAAAGGTCAGGGAGAGGCTCTAAGGGATGATGAAGATGGGGTGATGAGTCCCAGTGTCCAGGGACTTAACAGGACAGCAGAAAAGCGGGGAGCAGAGCAGGAAATGGAGGAAGATCAGTGGAGAAGGCCAGAGGAAGAGAGAGGGAAGGAGAGGAAGAAGGACCAGCCACAGGTGAACAGACAAGGTAGGATTTGTTAGGTCTCCCCACCAGACAGGATGTTGAAATGACCTGCTGACTCATCTCCAAGCAGGCCATCCTACTTTTATGTTCTTTCTCGATCAAAGTTTTGCGATGTTGTCACGAAGGCAGGGCTAACAGAACCGTGATTTACAACCCATAATTTATGGCGTGGGCTTCATGGGCTTCTGTCGGTTCTATCAGAGGTCTACTGTCCCTGGGAAAGCAGGGGAAAGGGTTGAGAAAATGTAGAAGGAAAAGGGTTCCCTCCTCCCCTCCCTGCTGACCTCTCCCTGTAGGGGCACAGGCACCCACACATACCTGGCCCACCCACTGTCACCCACACCCAGCCCTCCCGCTGCCTTGTCCCTTCATAGACCTGCACCTGCCAACCAAACCAATGGCACCAGCCTGCTCAAGACCCTCCAGACCCCTCCGGGCCCTCATTCAGCTAGCAGACCTGAGCTTCCTCTGCCCCCATCACCAGGGAGCCTAAGCAGAAACCACTATTGTATTCCCCTCCCCCAATCTGCTGTCTGCTAGCTCTCCTGCAAATGTCACCTTAAACAGCACTTCTTCTGGGAGCATTCCCTGACCCCTAAAAACGAAGAGTTATACCTCTTCTTTTTCAGTTGTGGCAAAATATATATATATAACATAAAAACTCCCATCTTTACCATATTTAGGGGCCTGGTTCGGGAACATTAAGGACATCTGCGGTGTTGTGCGATCCTAAGCACCACCTGTCTCCGGAAGGCTTTTCGACTTGTAAAACTGAAACACTACAGCTATTAAACAATATGTCCCTGTTCCTCTGCCCCTCCCAGGCCCTGGCAACCACCATTCAATTCTCCATGTCTATGGATGAGAGTACTCTAGACACCCCATATAAATGGAATCATTATTTGTTCTTTTGAGACTGGCTTACTTCACTTAGCTATTGTCTTCAAGGTTCACCCACACGGTATATAGAATCTCCTTTCTTTCTAAGGTTGAGTTATAAGTGAATAATATACCACATTTCGTTTCTCCATTCATCTAAAGAAGGGCACTTGGGTTGCTTCCACCTTTTGGATATTGTGAATAATGCTGCTGTGGACACGTGTGTAGTTGCCTCTCTTCTGTACCCTTAACTGTGAAACTTGTCTACATCCCCCAAGAATCTGAGAGCTGGGGTACAGCACAGGCCCTCAGTAAATGCCTGACAAAGGGCTGCATTATCGTCATGCTCTTAAGGGGTGGCACTCATGGAATAATTAATTTGCACTTAAGCTGACTCCTTTGGGAAATACGGGGCTTTAAGCCAGCAGAGAGATCCCTGTAGGGTCTAGGCACCCAGGATGGACAGGGAAGCTCTGGGGCTACTCAAAGCCCTCCACACCCAGACCCAGCCCTACAAGAGGGTGTACAGAGGTGCGACTGAGAACTGCCCACTGCTCCCTAGCTTATCAGCACCACGTAAGTCTCAACTTTTCTCGGCCACAAAACATTGATGGATCCGATTACATCAAAAGGAAGCATTCCTGTCCTCGGAAAGGTACCATAAACAAAACAGTCAGATCAAAGATCAGGAGGAGTTATTTGTAACCTCTAAAATTGACAAAGGGCAATGTCTGAAATAGCAAGGAACTTCAGCAAATCAACCAAGTATTTTTCTAAATTAACCCAAGAGGTCCAATTTAAAAATAGGACAAGAATATGAATAGGTCATTTGCTAAAAGAAAAGCCCACACAACTGACAAGCATAGACAATATTCAAACTTACCAGCTTACTAGCAATCAGAGAAATGCAAAGTGAAACAATAAGATGTCACTTTAAACTCATCAGCATGGCAAACATTAGAAAGGTAGATAATATGAAGTATTGGAGACAACAAGGGGAGACAGAAACACTTGCACACTCTTGATGGACATGTCCCCTGCAATCCATTCTGGAAAACATTATGGCAGAATATAGAAAATTAAAATGTTAACTCAGGGACCCCAATCCTCCATTTGTACAACCCAGAGTTATTCTCATACTGATTCCTAAGACAGCATATACAGGATGTTCTTCAGAATTTCATGTGAGGCTGGGAAGAGTTGTAGACAAGCCAGGGGAATGGAAACATAGAATGTGATTGATGGAGGTACAAGTCACAGGGCGACACAGCCCTTAGAACACACACACACACACACACACACACACACACACACGAAAGAGCAAGGCTCGATCTTTAAAATATAGTGTTAAGTAAACAGAGTGAGAAACTGGACAGAATTTATAGTTTGATATCATTTATTTTATAAGGATCCACGCATATTTCAAGGCATATATGAATTATATCAGGGTGGAGACTGATCGGGGATGGTAACCATAGACTTCGATTAGGGGTAAAGGGAGGAAAACCTTCTAAATAAAAATGAGAGAGAAGCCTTGCATAGATAGATGATCATAAAGTGTCATGGTCTGAAGCTAGGCTTAATGCAATGTTCTGCATCTGAGGTGTAAAATTTTTAAAAGCAGAAAGCGAAGCCGTGCAACTGTATCTTCCACATGACTTATGAAAACCATCCTTGTATCATTTTCCTCTTACCATGTTTCTCGGAACAAGATGTCATTGGAGGTGTGAGCCCCCGAGGTCCTCAAACATAGGGAATTCTCATCTTGTTAGAGTTAAAAGGTCTCAAGGCAGACCCTGTTCCCTGGATGGGTGTGTTAGTGGCCATGCAGTGTAGTCACCTCCCAGGCTGAGACACAGCGATGCTGCCCCCGCTGGACGAGACCGGGACAGGTGTCTGATGGGCTGTGGACCTGAGTTGCTTGTGTCCTCTCTTTCAAGTTCTCAGCACCAATCACACAGGTCATTGGAGGGTGAGAATGGATCAAGGGCAGCAAGCTCAGGGAGTCCACCCTCCTCCATCCACCACCCATGCCCGGAGCACAGCCAGGCAGGCCGTTTGCAGAGGCAGCAAGCACCATACCCCTGGGGGCCACTAGGCAGGGTCTCCATGGATGGAGTTAGATTAGTGACCTGTCTGGAAATCTGTGACCTCTTCTAATACCTCTGGATCCTTTATGGTTTCTTGAACTTTAAAACCCAGTATTACACGGTCAGGGTGGGTATTATCACACCCAATTTACAGGTGAGGAATAGAGGTCTGTGGGTCATGGGGGCATGATCGAGGCTGAAGGACTAGTTACCTGACTCTCAGGCCACAATTCAAGATGTACAGGAAATACACAGACTGCCCTGGTCTTAGCTGCCAGTCTGCTGCGGATCAGCCCTCTAGGACTGCACAAATGACAAGGGCCAGAAGGCAGAGCTACCCAGGTCTCTGGAGGAGAGGAGGCCCGCCTTGAGTTGGTGGTTTTCATGCAAGCAATGTTTTAACAGGAGTTGAAAATAAACCATCCAACATTCATCGTCTTATTGAAAGTAATGTTCCAGAAGCCCACACACCATCACCCAGCTCACCTGTCTCTGAGCATTTCTCTCCATCTCAACTCCCACGCTTGAAATGGACATGAGGAAGCAATGAGGGTCAGCAAGTGTAAGTGAGACCCAGGCTGGGCTGGGGAGTCAGACAGCAACCATAGACAAAACCCTGGGGCCAGAGGCACCTGGACCACACTTGCTCAGCTCAGCAAGGGCCATCAATCATCCCACGCAAAATGCCTGCACTCTCTCTGATGATATACTTGTCTCTCAAATGGTCTAAATGTCAAAGTCTCTGCTTTTTCCCCTTAAAGTTACCACCGTCACACTCGCTTACTTTCAATCAATAAATAGATGTAGCTACTTAATAATGGAATTTATTCTATTTCCCATTTGAAAACCTAGAAATGGACACATAATTTCTGAGGTTTCTGGATGATAATTGCACTTAATTGAGGACAAATTAGACTGGCAGGAAGGAAGGCTATTTGTGCCGCAACACAGGCCCTTATTTTCTTCTCTAGACCACACAGGAGATTCTCAAATACATTTCTAAGAGTTATCTTGGTGCTCTCAGTAATTTAACTATACATAATTTTTAGCATCATAAGAGTTCCTTATAATAATGATTTTCAAGGATAGGACTGATATCCCTTTAGAGATCAATTCAGTTTAAAATTTTCTGACACTGCAGAAACAAATAGGTACAAAGTAAAAGGCAGTTTCCAGTGAGGAAGATTCCCCCCCAAAAAAGGGGACCATAGAGGTGAACCCCTACGCTATCTAGGACTTTGCTTTCTGTGGGTACAGACACCCCACTAGCTGTAGGTATAGCACAGAAACCGTCTCTTGATATGGGGTACTGTGGGTCTCCTGGCATATTTCTTGGGTAGGGATTGTGGTGGTTTCCACATGGGAACCCCAGTTTCCCCTTTAGAAAGACCCCTTATAGCAGGAGAGTGGAGCATTTTAGGATCCTTGCCAGAGAGAAGTGACAGGGACTTGCTGCTGGAAATTTCAGTTTGTACAAATAAGAAACTGAGGAGTGCTGGAGAGAAAGATGAAGATGCTCCTGAAATGTTCCTTGTGTCCTCCCTCACTTCCCATTTCCTCATGATGCCTTGTCAGTAGCTACATAATAACCCCATCGCATCTCCCAGTACCCCACACCAGTTCACCCAACCCAAGCCACCCCAGTATATCCTGACTCGCCCCATCTTGCCCTGTTCCACAATAACACATCTCACCTCACATGTCCCATTGTCCCCTTCCACCCCACCCCAACTGCACCTGTCCCGTCCCATCCCAACCCAGTCTACGCCATTCTTAACCCCGCCCCACCCCAGCCCAGGCAGTCCTCTGAATACTCTATATCCCTCCTTCTCAATCCCACCCCACACCATCCTATTTCACTCACTCCTATTCCATTTAGTCCACCCTCCATCTCAGTCATCCCAGTTCACTCTACCTATCCTGTCCCAATCCATCCCAACCCACTCTTGGTCCTTCCCCAATTCACTTCTGCCTACTTGGTCTCAATGCATCTCAGATCACCCTAGTTCTCCCAACCCCGCCCCTTCACGTTCCATTCTGTGCTCTCCCCTCTAATTCCCTGTTTGGTTAAAGTTCTTATTTATGTTATTTATGATCACATACAGGGACGTGACCCTACTTCTTGTCACATGAAGCTACGTGAGCAAGTCACAGGGTCTCTCCAGTCCCCATAGATCTAGGAGCTGAGTGTGCATTGAGATGGGAAATTAAAAAAAAAAAAAAAAAAGATAGAGAATCTCATCTTTGAAGGAGGGGTATGAAAAGGTAGTCCGGGGTGGTGGGGGGCTGGGGGGGGGTGAGCACCTAAGAGTCCAGAAAGAAAATACACTACATATGAGTTTCCTTTGTCTCTCCTGACTTACAAGGGCCAGAAAAGTGCTCCAAAAACCACACACAGCATCATTTTTAACTTCACAACCCCCACAATCATGGCTCATCCTGTGCTGTCTGTGAGTCCAAGAGAAAGCCAGATTCCATTGAAAGCCAGTGCACCCAAGTCTCTGTGGAGGACTCTGAAATAATCCCCCAATTGCAGGTTCACCCAGATGCTCCCCTGTGGTGGGGAGCAGAGAGGAGGGCTGCAGCAGTAGAAGGAGGTGCAGCAGCACAGAGGAGGGCTGCAGAGGCCATATCCACTCAAGGAGCCAAACCCACAAAGGCAGTATCAGGATGTTCTCCAACCTCTAGGGGCAGCTAGAAGATCCCCCCTCTACCCCTCCAGGAAGAGGGGTGTGACATGGCTTGATGGGCTGGGTGAGCAGGCCAGGTTCTAAAGGATGTGCTTTCAAAGGGAAGAGCAAAGAGGAAAGACGTGCCAATGCATACAGAGGCACCGTGTAGTGCAGAGCGTTAGAACTGGTTCTTTCAGAATCCTAAGAGGCTGGTGCAGAAAGTGAGTTGACGGTGGCGGCAGCAGCACGCAGAATGTGCAGGAGCAGGAGTGGCAGCATCTGACATACACTGAATGCTAAGCATGGATCTGACACTGGCCAATGCTCTCTGCAAATTAAGAGCATGGGTCCTAGAGTTAGGTAGCCCTGGGGGTCAGTCCTGCCTCCTCTATGTACCTACTCTACAACTTGGTCCAATTGTTTAATTTCTGAGCTCAGTCTCTTCACATATATTCCAGAGGCCAGGTTGTTGTGAGAATTGAATAGTAATGTCTACAAGCACTCAGGCAGCACTCAGTTCCAGAGAGCTCTTACGGTGATGGTGCAGCAGGACCTAGGGCTGCCTGGCGCTCACAGATGCCCTTCACCCCTTCCTGCTCCCCTGAGCTCCTGGCCCAGGAATGTGTGACAGGACAGTCTGAGGCAGAGGGAGCTCAGGCTCCAGCCAACCTGCCTCCCATCCTGTCAACAGGTGTGTATGAGTGTCTGGCCGGTGCTGGGATCTGGCTGCACTGCGGCCGAGTTCATAAGCCCTTAGGAAATGAAGACACCATCTCATTAAATAGGAAACCCCGTATGAGGAGGTTTACAGCAGAGGGAACCGGGAAGCTGGGAGAGTCCACAGCAGGGTCCAGTGGAGATGGGTGCTTGCAGCCACACCCCCACCCAGGTTGTGCTGGAGATGGATGGACGAGGGCTACTTGCAGGGATGTTTGGGGTCCAGGCCTCCAATGCCACGCTCTCCCTCTCCTACTGGACAGGATTTTTCAGATCCTCCCAGGAGTCATAGAAGCACCAGCACCCCAAGAGGGCATAACCGCTGGCAGCCCTCGCAAAGAGTAAAGTGGAGGCAGGCACTTTACTGGCCAAAGGGGCTCAAGGGGTGTAGCGCCAACCGGGGCCCTTATAAATCTAACCGCAGTGAGGTTACAAGGAAGGGATTTGAAGTCAAGCAGACTTGGATTCAAACTCTGGCCTGGCCATTTACTTGTGTAAAGAAGTGCTATGCCCCCTCAGAACCTATTTTTCACATATAAAGTGAGGACAATAACCCTGCTGACCTCTCTGGGTTGTGAGGACTGACTTAACACACACAAGTGTTTGCAATGGTGCACAAGTGCACAAGTGTTTGCGATGGGAGGCTTCAGGGGACATCCCCTATTAGTGCTGACCCTGGGCATCCCCAGACAGCCTTCTAAGCATGGGGTGGGTGGGACAGGGCACAATAGGGGCATGCAGACTTCCTGGCTCAATCCTTCGTGTTCCTGTTCAACGCCAGCTTCCGTGTAATAGGTGCGTTCAAGGATACAGTCAGGTCCTGCGCCTGTTGCATCACTGATTTCTAACCCTTTTCACTCGGCAAGAACTACTTTGCACTTTAACTGGTGGGAAATCTGAGGCTTGGAGAGGTCTGAAGATCAGCTGGTTCCCCGACAAGTAACATCTGGCTCTGCTGAGCACTCTGACTCCTTCATGATCCGGACCACGATGAAGAAACAGAAGCAGGTGGACCGCGGACTAAGGGGGTGCTGCTGAAGCCACCTGCTGGACTCTTGTGGGCACACCCAGACCTTGCAGCCTCCAAGAGCCCACAGTCTGCTTCTCCAGTCCCTTGACACATGCTTCTCGCCTCATCCTCATCACAGCCGAACATTCACCAGCTGAGACAGGGTCAGCACTGTCTGTGGTTAACCATAAGTCAGCTTACTTTTTTTTTTTTAACCACAAAGCCAACAGCTCAGTTGCAAATGGCAATTCAGATCCATACATTGGTGACGGAGCAGTCAAATATCTTTCCTTTGGAGGAGAGAGGGGAGCTGGATGCTAAGATCTTGCAGTTGCGTGGTTCTAGAATCAAAGGAGCTGTATCACCAATCTGTAACATTTATTTCTGGGGGGAAAGCTCTGGGGACCAGATGTCTTTGTTATCTCATTAGCTCTGCAAATCTGTGAGCTTCCTCGACCCCTAACACTCTTGATTTAGGCTTAGCCATCCCTCGAAAACTATCTTAGAAAAAAACATACTTTTAAATCATCTGCGATTCCACAATGATCTATCAGGCACCAAATCTGTGCAATGTCCTGAGTTGGGTTCTGGGGATACCAAGAGAAAGAAAGCACAGGCCCTGCTGGCAGGAGGCTCACATTCCAATACATGAGGAAGATTAAATGCTTTGAGTACAACTCAGCTAGTACTACCCTCGAATCCTGGGTATGGTTAATGCTACAGTCTGCAAGAGGCCTACTGAGCAAGCAACAAGGGAACAAGAGAAGTAGGGAGACTTTTCTAAAAATATTTTGGTATTTAATCCTTTAATTGAAGTGGTTTGCATAGGACAAATCAGCACTTTGTCAGCATTTCTTACGCTTATCGCGTAATATTACTTGTATTTCGAGTGACTTAATACTATGCCCAGATCTTCTTCATGGAGAGAAGAGAAGCTAAGTTTGAGAACAAATGAAATTGTAAACCTGAAAGAATTTGATGGCCATCTGATAAGGATGGAGCTGAGGATGATCCTAAGACTCCTGAGCTGGGTCCCTGGGAAGCAGCAGGCACCGCCAGCCTATAGGAAAACTGGAGGCGTGGGAAGGGAGCTAGTGAGTTTGCTTTGGGAGGCAAACAGCTAGGTGAAGGTATCCCAGAGTCAGTCGAATATCTGGGATGCCTGTTCCCTGAGCTTCTGTGCTAGGAAGCCAAAGGACATATATCAGAAGCCTCTTGGCAGGACAGATCTGTCTGGAAAGCTTCAGAGTGTGAAAGTGGAAGGGATGGGCGTGGATGAGCTCCCCCCAGGAGTAGTGAGAGGAAATCAGCAAAAGCGCAAGGGCTGGAACGCTGCAGGGAACCATTCGTACAGGAAGGGAATAAGCTCTGCTATTGGAGACTGAGAAGGAACAGCAGAGATAGGAGAAAAGCCAGGAAGGCTCAGGGCCCCCAAAAATCCAAGGAAGAGGAATTTAAAAAGGAATAACCTGAAGTGTTCAAAGTCACACAGGGATAAAGAAAGATAAACTCAAGAAAATAGGATGGCTTTGGTCATAGGGGACCTTTCCTAGAAAGCTCCAGTCCTGGGGACAGAACCTGGACTGTGGAGAATAAATGGTAGCAGAGAAAGTGAATTAAGATCCCTTCAAAGAGAGCAGACTCATGAAAGAGAGGTGGGACTATAGCCCAGAAAACTGGTGAGCTTGATTTACGTAAAGATGAAGCTGTCTACCAGGCCAAGGGGAAGCATCTGGGAAGGGAGAGTGACTGATCCACAGTAGGGGGAGAGGAGCAGCTGATGGGGGCTGGGGGAAGAGTATGAGACACACAGATGGGGGGAGAGGAAGCCGGTGAAAGGTAAAGGTGGGTGAGAAGGTGCCCCCTTTCAAAATTCTTATCTTCCTTATATCCATGCATCACTGGGCCAAGGAAGGGAGATGGTTCAGTTTCAGTCCTGAGCATCTTTGAAAGTCAAGTGTGAAGAAACACAAAATGAATGTGCTTCCCCCTCTCATGTGCCAATCCTGAGATCATCTGTCACCAAGTCCATTTCCAAATCTCCGCTCCTTGCAAGGCCAAACGGCACATCTATATGCGGGGAAGGTTTATAAAGAAATGCACTGAAAGCTCTGGAATTCAGAGCCGAAGGCCAGAGGGGGCCCACCAGAGCCCAAGTGGTCGCCAAGCCATTCCCCACCACCACCCCCAACTTCCTAAGTAAGGCAAGAGCTGCCAGCCCGTGGATCTCTACAGGGCAAAATTCCAGCTCGCGGAGCAGTCTGCACGCTCCGGTGAGTCGGCCTTTTTCTTCCCCAGGGCCATGCCATGGGGACAGATGTAGCCGGAACAGTTTGCGCACATCAGAAGCAATCTCGGGCCGGCTAGGCCAGGGCAGGCACCGCGCCTAAACAAACGACCCAGCGACCAGGCGGCCGGTAGCGGCCATCCAAGTGGCCAGTCTGGGTGACCAAGTCTGGGTGACCGGCGGCGTCGTGGAGAAAGGCACAGCCACCCAGTGGGTGTGGGTGTGCGAGAGGCCTGAGCTCCTAGGAGCGCGCGCCGCGGGCGCCCCTCTCTGGATGTTGGCGGCTACGACTCCTTTGAGAACCCGAGAAAGTCCGATCAAGTAAGGAAGGGAGAGCTGGGGCCGGCTGGGGCGCCCTCCCAGACCAGCGACCCCAACATTCCTAGGCGAGCGAGCTGGCCACGCGGTCTTGGGGAAGGGACCCACAAAGTGCAGGCGCCCGGGGCCTGCGGGAGAACTGGCCAGGGAAGGGGCGCACTTTCCAAGAAGGGGACAGAGGCCAAGCTGTCAGGTTCAATCGGTGGTTTTCAAAAACAAACCCCAAAACCGGCAGGGCTCCAGGCCCGAGGTGCGCCAAGCCCAGGCCCGGCAGCAGGTGTTTGGGCTTTGCGCTCTCGGCGGGTGGTGTCAGCCTCCAAGCTCCGGCGTGAAAGAAAATGCGGCTCCGGGCTTCAGGCGCCGGACCCGACCCCACCCGGGCTTGGGGAACTTTCTAGGCTGCGGCCAGAGCGGGGCCTCAGAGCCATGCAGGGGATGAAAGTGGGAGGGCGCCGGCCGTGGCCAGTGGTGCCCACGGGGGGCCGGGTTCTCCCGAAGGCCCGCGGGCCTCCCCCGGCCCGGCAGCTGCGGGCAGGCACCCGCGAAGTTCCGCGCCGCGCCCGCCGGGCCTGCCCCCCCGTTGGGCGGCCGGGAGCCGGTCCCGCGGCCCCGCCGTGGCTGCCGCAGCCCGGGCGCTCCGCCGCAGCAGGGCGCGGGAAAGGGCACTTTGGCGCGGAGTGGGAGCCGAGGGAAGGTGGCGGCGCGGCGCCGGGCGGCGACACTCCCTCCCCGCCCCCGGCTCGGCCCCCGCCCCCGCCCCCGCCGCTCCGCGCCCGCCGGCCCCCACCGAGCCCTCGCCGGCGGGCGCGGGACCCCCGCCCTGGGTGCCGCCCGCCCTGGGTGCGCCCGCCCCGCCGCCCTCCGGGACCCGGCGCCCCGGGAGGGGCCACTTGGGGGGGCGGTGGCGGCCGCAGTCTCCGGGCGACTCCGGCGGGGGCGCGGGCTTCCTCGGGAGAAAATGGGCGGGGGCGGGGAAGGGCAGACCCTGCGGACGCGGCGACGGGGAGGGGGCGCCCTCCCCTCGGCCCCGGGGCGGGCGTGCCGGCCGCAGCCTGCGGTGGGGGAGGGCTCGGAAAGTTTATCGGGGAAATGCCTGGCACCTTGGGGGCTGGGCGGCTGGAGAAACTGAAGCCCGGGTCCCGGCGCCCCCGCCTGCCAGGCCCCCACGCCCGCCGGATCCGGCCAAGTTGCGGCCGGGGCCGGGGACCGCGGCGAGGGCGCAGGTGAGGCCACGGCGGGGCGCAGGGCGGGGGCCGGGGGGCCGCGAGGCCCCTGGGTCCGAGGGCGGGCGACGGGGAGGGCGGGCGGTTAAGCGGGGGAAGGGACGAGCCGGGTCGGGGGCGGGCGGACTCGGGGCTCAGGTGGGGCGCGCGGCGGCGCCGGCCACCCGGCGCGCCCGGACTCACCCGCGGCGGCCGAGGCGCCGAGCAAGCCCCAGCCCAGCAGGAGCAGCAGCGGCGGCGGCGTTGGCGGCGGCGGGCGGCCCCAGCGGCTCCCCGCGCCCGGCGCGAGCGCCGACATCCCGGCTTGGACGCGAGTCCTCCCCGCGGGGCGGCCGCGGCGCCCCAGCTTCCGTCCCCGCGAGCGCGGCATGGCGCGGCCGGCTGCGCCCAGGGAGAGGCTCGCTCGCCGCCGCGGAGAAAGGAGGTCAGGAGAGCTCCGGAGCTTTTTTCTGCTCGGAAAAAATCCCGGTACGCGGGAGCCCTGAGCTTCTGCGGCTGGAATGAACCAAGTGTCCGCCCGGCCGGGGAGAGGCGCGCTGCGCTCTCGGAAATGACTCGCTCCAATCCTGCTTCGCGGGGTTCGCGCCGGGGGGCGGTGGGGGGGGTGAATTATCCCCGGATTAATCACTCCGGAGCCGCTTCTCCGCCGCTCCAAATGCTGGGGTGGAGGCGCCGCAAAGGGAAAAAAAAAATATATTGGGGGGGGGTTCCTCTTCAGCGCCACCTCCACCGCCAGATAAACCACAAATTACACCCAAAGGGTTGTTTATTCCTGTTTGTTTTACAATGGACCAGTTTCTTTTAAGTTCAGTCCTCTCTTTCTCATTTATAAGATCACCCATGAATGCAGCCCCCACACACAAACACGCGCGCACACACGGTGCTACAGACACGCACTCACATACACACAGGGGCGCGCGCGCGCACACACACACGCGCACACACACGCACACACACACACGACTCTTCCACGTTTGGAAACGGGATTACTGTCTGGGGAAAAGGTAGCTAAAAAGAACGCGTTTCCAGAGTCACGGCTCTTGGGAGCTGCTCTTGGGTGGTGGCTTTGAACTTGCCATCTGGGGCCGGGGTGATGCTTAGTATCCCCTTTCGCAAAGCCTCCTACTCCATCCCAGGAGGCGGGTGTGTGTGCTTAGACCCAGGGTTAAGAATTGGTGGGGGGTGGGGTCCTGTTCATCTGACTCAGTTCGGTCCTACGGTACCCCAAGACAAAATCTCGGGGTGGAGGGAGTAGTGCATGTGTGCGCTGGGGGCGGGGAGGGGGGCTGGTGATAGTAGTGGGGATGGTGGATTGGCGAAAGGACCGTGCAAGAGTTACTTGTACAATTTATCGTCAGAATTAAATAACGGGACCGGTCCTTTGCCCCCTCCCCCTTCCAGCCTGGGCCCAAAGCAGGCGAGTTTCTCCCCAAGGCAAGAGCCGCTCCCCACCTGTCCCCGGCCGCCAGGGCCCAAGGGCTTCGCGTCGGTCCCCACCCCATCCCCCACCCCCACTCGCCCGCGGTCTCGGTCTCTCTCCCCCAGGCTCCTCCGTCAGTCACGATGGCTCCTTCGCCGGCTACGCCAAACTCTCAGCGAAAAGGAATAGATGCTGCTGGCTGCTGGGGTGGGTGGCTGGGCGGAACCTGAGGCTGGGGGGGCCAGGATGGGAGTGGAGGCCCCAGCTGGCTCACCCCGCCGAAATGCTCCCGCGGGTGAGCACCCCACCCCCTTTGCCTGAGGCTCGGGAGAGGCTGCACTGGCAGCTGAGGGGGTTAGCCGAGCCGAAGCTCTGGGATCTGCGAGCCCCGGGGGGCCGTGGCCTCGCGCTTGGTGGGGCCTGGGAATTTCTGGCCCAGGAGGAGGAAGGGCTATGGGATCTCTCATCCTGGGTGGGAAGGGCGGCAGGCGAGGCCCGAGAAGAGTGGACTCTTGCCCTTGCTCCCTCCCCACGAAAAACTTGCTCCCCAGAACCAAGGGCTCCCGCCTCCAACCCAAGTTGTTCTGCTTCCCCGCATGAGCTCATCCCACAGCTGGGGAGCCAGCCCGGTGGCCCTGGGCCGGCGAGCTCCTTAGAATCACCGGTCCCTTCCCCACCCCCAACACTCTTTCTAGCCCCTCCCGAAGCGTGCTGGGTGCCAAGAACCAACCCAGGCCGCCAGAACTCCGCAGTGAAAGGCTTGCTTTATATCCCCGGGGCAGTGGGGAGGGTGCTTTTTGCTTCCCATTGTCCAGACCCAGCCCCTGAAAGAGAGGGTTCAGCCAGCCAAGACTGGCAGGGCCTTCCCACCAGCCCTGGAGAGGAGGGAGGGTCTGTCTGTGTGGCGAATGGGTGGTGGCCTGGTGGGGGGTGGGCGGGCTGCTTAATGGGTCTTCCCCACCTCCCTCCTGTGGGGGTCTCCTCCAGAGAAGGAGCTGGGAAAAGGAGCTAGGCATCCCAGAGCTGGGCAGAAGACGGTATAGGCTGCTCTATAATTCTGGGGCTCCCTGCAAGTGGACCTCCCCCTCCCTCTTCTCAGTCCCAGAACTTTGCCCCAAGCCCTCACTGGCAAAAAAAAAAAAGATGTCTGTCAGCCTTTACCCTGAGGCTTGTGGAGGGCAAGGACTCCCTAATCCCACTAAGGGACCCAGTTACCCATTTTCTCCTCCATTTGTCCCTCTCAGCTATTTGGGGCCACCTACATTCACTGAGGCCTTCTGGGTCTGAGGCGCTGGGCCAGCCAGCCGGTGCTGTGCACAATGCAGAGATGCACAGTGAATGGTCAGGCTTGGGAGGAGGTGGGGCAGGTTTGGGAAGCCACACCCCACCATAACCCTACAGCAGGGCAAGGGGGCACCCCATGATGGAAGGGGAGTGTCAGAGACCTATGAAGACAATGAGTGTTTCTTGGGCTTGGCGCATTGGAAAATGAATTAAAGGAGGAAGGTTGGATTTGGGCTGTGCCTTGGAGTCTGGATAGAGACTTTGACAAGGTGGTGATTGATTTAGTCAACAAACATTTATGCGGATCATTATATGCCAGAGACTGTGCTAAATAACAAATATACACCCAAGTGAACAGGCCTTGGTTGGATGAAGGCAGGTGAAAAATAGAGTTATTAGTTAAGGATGTTATGAAGGAAAAGTTCACTGTGGTATGAAAAAGAATGCAGGAGAGGACCTCACATAGGTTGTCTGGGAAGGTCTCTGAGGCGGTAACCTTGAAAGTGGGATGGAAAATTAAGCAAGCTAGCCATGCAAAGGGCTAGTGGCTCAGAGGGGCTGGGCAAGGTGCTGACCCAGGAAGGAGGAGGATGAGGCTGTACGGAGATGAGCCAGAGGCGGGAGCCAGCAGAAGCTAGTTCACACAGGTTGGCAGGGCAGGGCCAGGAGTTTGGGTTTGATCTTGTTACAGGGCAGGGAGAGGGGCAGCCCAAACCCTGCAAACCTGCCTATTCTATATAGGGTTCTGCCATCCACCGCATTAACACAAAACATGAGACTTTAATGGGAAGGAACTTTAATACAACTAGGAAACAATGCAGGAAAGGCAAAGAATCTAGTTTCTAAATCAAGCATCCAAAGTCACCTGTCCCCTCGTGGGTAAAACTCCATCCAAATGGGATTGGCCCAGAGCAAGGCCCCAAAGCCTGCCACAAGTCTAAGCATCTTCCAGTGGGGACCCACAGAAAAGGGTCAGAAACAACCAGACAAGCCCGGAAGGAAAAGAGCAAAATCAAGATAAAAGCTGCCATTGTCACCTCCCCACGGGTCTCACCCACATCCGTGTCACCCCGTCCATGACCAAAAGACAAGCACAGTTTCTTCACGTGTCTCTAGGCTCCATGCGCCTCCTCCAGGTCTCCTTCTGGCTCCATCCTGTTTCCTTCCTCAGTCTCCGCTGCAGCTTCTTCTCTCCCTGCTCAGCTCCACCCTCCCTTGGGTGGGGCAGGGAACCTGGAGCCTCCCCCTTTCCTGGGGACCACCCTGTTACAATCTCAGGCAGTGGGAGATAGGTGATGTGTTCGCTTGCTAAGGCTGCTGCCGAAACAAAGTACCACATACCTGTGACTAAACAAATTTATTTTCTTCCAGTCCTGAAGGCTAGAAGTCCAAGATCAAAGTGTCGGCAGGGTTGGTTCCTTCTGAGTCGTCTCTACTTGACTTTTCCCTTTGTCCTCACATTGTGTCTCCCCATGACAGAAGGGGCATGGCTGTGTCCAAATACCTTCTTCTTGCAAGAACTCCAGACCTATTAAGTTGGGGTCCACTCTAATATCTCATTTTAACTTGATTCCCTCTTTGAACTTGTTGGGCTAAAAATGTCTCCAAATTGTTACATTCTGAGGTACTAAGGGTTAGGACTTCACTGTGTGAGTGTGCGGGGTGGGGAGCATAATTCAGGAGGGAGAGCAAATGCATGAGTGTTAGTCACCACTATAGCTGTCTGCTTTATAAGGAGATAGTGTGGAACAGTGGGCAGCTCTGAATCCCAGACAGGTGGGTTTTCATTTTTAGGAAATAGAGCCAAGTAGCATGACCTGGCATGTACTCTGACTTCCCTGAAGGGAAATAGATAGAAAAGGGGGAGGGAGGTGACTTAGGAGGTTGCTACAATTGTCTGAGCTGGAATTGATGTGAGCAAAGGTAGAGATGGGAACCCCGGAAACATCTGCAGGACCAGGGAGAGGCGGAGTCCCAGAGATGATAACAGCCCTGCTTGCTCCAACCTTGTTGAGTGTGGCTTTTAGCCCAGCCCCAGGGCTGGCCCCTTCCCTTCTCCCCTGGAGCAACAGGTGCATAGGTCAAGGTCTTTCTACAATATCACTTTGCAAAAAAAAAAAAAAACAAACAAACCCAATGTTGTGTAGTGACTTGCCAAGATAAGCTGAATGTCCAGATAAGATCAGAGTTCCTTTAAGAAAGAAAACAAGGCCTGATGCTCCAGGGAACTCGGCCTGATTCAAGTTGGGGCTGTAGAGTTGATGCCTTGAAATTTTCATTCTGACCCAAGAAAATAAAAGAGCCTTCCGAAGCAGAGGGAGGGAGAGAGAGGGGGGCACACACTAGAGGCCCAAGGGAGAGCAAGGCCCTGGGAGCAGAAGTGCTGGCTGAGGGGCAGGCAGGACTGCAGAGAAGGGCTGGGAGCAAAGACGAAAGCAAGGCCCCAAAGGAAAAGCCGAGGCTCTGAGTGGAGGTGGGGATTTTAAAATCATGAGCATGATCAGACAGAAGCTAGTATTTCCCAGGGACCAGGCTGTCACTATAACGATGACAGCGATCCGCTTCCCAAGAAAAGGTGACAGAAGAGGTTCATGAAGAAAAAGCCCAGAACAAACTGGGGTGAGGCCCTGGGCCCCGTGCAGGAGGGGGAAGTGAGAAGGGCCGCAGGCTGGACACTTCCTCCAGGGCTGCCAAGTGCTGGGGCCACCGAATTCTGAAAATTCTTGCAGAAAATCCTCCATCTGGGAAACGAGGAACCAGAGAGAGCTCAACAGTGGCAAAAGAGGTCAAATTTCCCCCCACTAGTCAGAGGCCACAATCCACAGGGGAGGAGCCATCGCAGACCATCCCCTCCACTTGACATCCCTCCAATCAGCCCTGCCTTTCCTCAGGCTGTGGACTCGGAGGCTTTCCCATTTCCTCTCTCACTGAGTGTCCTGCACCGCCCTCCACCTATTCCTCACGCTTATTCATTTCATTTGTGCCACAAACATTAATCTGCATACCAGGCTCTGGGCTAGAATACAAATGTGAAGAAGAATAAGATCTTGCTAGCTAGTGGTCCCTGCCCTCAGGGGGTGGATTGCTTATTGATAAGAGAGTTAAACAGCACAACTTGATTACTCTGGGAGAAACACAAACAAGGTGCCATGGAAGAGAAAAGGGCTTCTAGCTCAGCCTGAAGAGAGGGGCAGGTGAGAAGTGGCACTTTTCCAGAAGAAAGCCAATGCAAGGAGGTTAACACAGTCTGCAAATACTGCAGCCCTCACTGCCCTGGGTGCTAGGGAAGGCAGAGAGGGAGGGAAACCATACCTCTGACCTGCTACTCTCTGTTGTCTCTAAAATAGTCTGCTTTCTTTGGCCTCTCTGGTGGTTCAAAGGGTTAAATCTCAGCACTATCAAGCTATCGCCAGTCACTGCAGATGAGTTCCATCCCCCAGCCAGGGAGCTGACCCGCATGGCGCAGCAGACCTCTCCAGACCTCTCCTGTCTTGACCGCTGCTCTCCTTAGCAGTGTATTTCAGTCAGTCCACCTGTTCTGTTACCCACTCTGTCTCTGGTGAATCTTCTCACAGCCGCCCCGCCTCTGCCCCCACACCTCTGACCTATACCCCCATTCTTGTATGCATAAATAGAAAATAAATAGAAATAAATCTTTAAAAATAAAATAGTCTGCTTTCTCATCCCTCCCCACCCCCACAGTGGACTTTTGTAGCTCTCCTTATAGCTCTCCTCTGTAGCAGACACCCCCTGAATGTCTCCTGGGTCCCCAGGGACCCTTGTATCTGGCCTCTCTCCTCTTGGATCTCCCAAGGAGTGTGCTGGCCCAGCCTACTCAGAGCTGGACTCTCCCACCTCTAGCCATTCACCATCTGACTCTGCTCAGTCCCCCATCTCAGGAAACCGTTGCCATGTCCACCTGGTTCCTGAGCTAGAAACTTGGGGGTTCATCCTGGACTCTCCTCTTACTCAGCTCCAAATGCAGGTAGTCCCCAAGTACTCTAAATTCTACCTCCTTAACACCCCCCCCCCAGTCTAGCCAGGGCCCCTCTTTCTGATTACTTACAACAACCACATGGCAGGTGTCCCAACTCTGCTCTTGCCTTGTTCAATGTGTCTTCCCTTTGAACCTTTTAAATCACTCACCTGATTTTACGGCTGCCCGGCCTTCCCCAGATGTTTCCTAATGACCTACAAAGTCCAAGCTCCCTGCTACCAGGCCTTCCTTACAAGAATCTCCATTGCCTGACACTCCCTGCCCCTCTAGCCTCCCCCTACAACCCCCCGTTTGCCCATGTCCCAGCCCCCAGGCTTTAGCCATTCCTAAAATCAGCCATGCTCTCTGCCCCTTCCCTCTAAGCCTTTGGGTACGCTACTCTTTCTGCTAGGAATGATGTCCTTCTCCCTCTTTGTCTGGCATTTTCCTAGCTGTCCTTCAAAACTCAATCCAGTTTCAGATCTTACAATCTTCACCAGTGCCATTCAGAGTGCCTGGCACATGGCGGGAATTCAGTAGATCTTGGCTGAATGTTGGACAGGGTGGATGAAGGATGGAGGGAGGATGGATGGAGAGAGGGACAGGAGGAGGACAGGTGGATGGAAGGATGGAATGAGGGAAAGATAAATGAAAGGAAGCATGGAGGGAGAGAGGATAGATGGAGGATGGAATAATGGGGAGATGAGTACAGGGAGGGAGTGGGGATGCTTGAGTAGGTGCTCAGTAATTTGTGTGGGACAGACCCAAAGGTATCTCTCCTGGACTTCATTATCTGAGTTCCTTAAAAAAAAAAAGCCTTCTCTGAGTTATGATTTAATGTTATGCTCTGTCTTCAGAGAACCCTGATGTGAGAAACTGACCAACTTAATGGCATTTCTGTCTTTATGAAAACAGAATTGAATATATTGCCCACTCTGTCACTCAGTGTCCTTTATACAAGGACTCATGATAAATTCATGCTTGGGGTTATTTCCAGGAAACATTTTGTCTCTGCAGATGAAGATGTGTATTTTCTGCTGTCAAAAAATAAAAACTCTGCCATCCGACGTGTTTCCATTTTTGCTTGAGCTGACAAATAGGGATACCCAGTTTTATTACCTTATTACTTCCATGTGTTCTGACCATTCAGGTGCCTCAAAGTAGCAACTCTGTTTTCCTTAGATGGAGTCACTTCTTGCTTTACTCTTCCATGCTGTAATTTTTACCTTTTAATCTGAAAGCCCTCTCAAATCATCTCAGCAGCAAGTACCTTAAATCTTAATGAATGCATACTGGTAACCAACGTCCTGGCATGAAAACTATGGAAGGAAAGGCAGAACTCAGAATTTCTAGTGGAAAGGAATCCCATCGAGAGCCTCTCCAAGAATTTCTGGGGTAGCTATCGTGACAGGGCCTGGCAGGACGACCAAAGCAGGAGCAGAATGTCAACTGGATTCTGACTTTTGCTACCTTATTGTGTCTTGCTTGGAATAACAGCTTCCAAGCTGCCACAGTTTCTATGTCTGCCACAGCTGCCAAGGTATAGTCTCTCTCTCCACCAGCTATGGCCTTCCTTTTCCCTAACTTCATTTCTTTTTTTCATATTTATTTATTTATGCATAGAAGTACTGGGGCACAGGCCAGAGATGCGGGGGGGTGGGGGGGGTGGGTAAGAGAATTCACCAGAGACAGCAGGGAACAGAATAGACAGACTGACTGAAATACACTGCTGAGGGGAGCAGCGGGCACAGCAGGAGAGGTCTGCTGCACCATGTGGGTTCCTCCCTGGCCGGCTGGGGATTGAACTTGTGCTGCAGAGGCTGCGGATTGCTTCATAATATGGTGCTTAACCCCTTGCGCCACCAAGGAGGCCCACGGGAGCTATCTGACAGGCTCCCGTGTTTACAGTAGTATAAATAGTAACAATACTAATAATCACCGAGCCAGACACTGTGCTGAGAACTTCAAACATGCCCTTCCCTATTTGAATCTCTCCCCTCTGAACTACTGCTTTTCCCACTTTGCAGATGTCAAAATGCTGGAGAATTTAGGCATGTACAGAGTCACACTAGTAGATAGAGCAGGAATTCAAATTCAATGTGTTTGTAGACACCATCCAAACTTAACAGTCTTCTCACATGTAGCAAGGGATAGAGGCAAAAATCCCCCTGGGAAGCTACAGGGTTTGCTGATGATGTTGCCAGAAGGGAGAAGTCCCAGAGTCATAGCTTTGCTTCTAGAACGCACTAGTGTCCTTACAAAGTCCTGGAAATGACTGGCTGCTTTGGAGCCAGATTCAGGTGCTAGGACCAGGCCCTAGGGAGGCCCATTTCCATGAAATAGCTCTACCCTCTTTGTCCTCCAGGTCTGATGGTTTGTCTGTAAGAAATGTGCTTGGGATATGGACCCACTTCTTATCCCTACTAGGCACCATCAGCATGAGAGCATTTTTTTTAGGGGCCTACCAAGAAGTTTGAGGCCTGAAAACATTTTTCTAACAGCTCCACAATTCAAAGAGGGAAAGCAACATGGAAATCAGTAAATATTTAATTAAATGCCAAATCTAACATTATGTCAACTTCATTAACTGTTGAATTTAGTAGTCATAAAATTTTCATTACATTTGATAACAATTTGTAGGTTGGAGTTTTCTCACTGTGCAAGATTCCCCCGGGTAGGCACGGCGATTGGGGAGAAATCATAGCCAACCGAAAATTAAATAAATTACTCATGGCCAAAACTTTCAAAAGCAAAATGGCAAAAACCTTCTCAATTTTTTTTTTAACAGTCCCAAAGTACTATTTGTGGTGAGAGGCGGGTGTGTTTCAGATATGTTAAATGAGAATTGAGTCTCCCAAAGTAGGCTGGCTTAGGGACTGTAGCGATCTGAGGGGAGCTGAGGCTGCATCCACTTCTCTGAGTTCTCCAAACCCCCTGTGTTTGTGTGAGTGACAGAAGCCAGGGGCATGGAGTCTTTGGCTAGAGAATAGGTAGGAAGAACTGCCTCCTCCTGGGGTTTTCTTAGTTCCAACTAGAGAAGGCCAGAACCCCAGAATCCTAAATAACAAGAGCTAACATTCAATGGGTGTGGAGCACATTCCAGACTGTGCTAAGCACGACACATTTATTATCTCAATTGTCACAAAACAGCAATATGAGGTCAGTGTTTTATTATCCCTGTTTCACAGATGAGCAAACGGTGGCATAAAGAGGTTAAACAATTTGCCCTGGATAATAGGGGTAGGAGGGGTAAGTTAAGAATGTGTTCAAACTAAAAATAACTTAGTGATGGTGTCTATGGCCACTGAATGCTTTATTCAAGCTCTAAAAAAGGTAGGGACCAGGACTATCTTCATATATAGATACAGTTATATGTAGGTGTAGATTCAGCACCGTTCAAGGTGTTGAAGATGGAATAGTGAATATATATGTATTCAAGTGCTGGAGGAACATAACCACATATTGGAAGGAGGCTAGAATAAGCTGGGTTTTTCTCACATCTGCTGTGTTTCAGGTACTTAGAGCATTCACGAATGCTCTACCCGCTTTGCTAGCCTGTGCCAGTGCCTAAGCTAGAGGTCTTATTCATCTCTTAGCCCTAAGCCTGGACCACATGGTCCATGGTAGGTGGTCAAAAATGAATAAAGCCTAGAAGGGCTTAGTTGATGACTTGAATCCATTCCTCCATCATACAATTTCCCAGGGCAGCAAAGCTCTCTCTCCCTATACATAGCACAAAGTCTGTTATTTAGAAACTCCAGTGGCATACATTTCAGCGTAATCAAAGGGAACTAATACACTGCACTTTTATGTGTCTCTCATGTGCCAGGTGCTGTTCTAGGGACTTTGCATGTATAAAATAAGTGCCACTGAGCCCTTGAAATGTGGCTAAGGTAATTAGAAAACAGACATTTTCATTTAATTTATATTAAATTAAAATTAAAATAGCCACATGTGGGTGTTGGCTACTGTATTGTATGTAACTTTATGCTATTTCTAAGTAAGTATACCAACTTATGTTTTTGATAGAATCTTCTAGAAACTTCAGCTATGTCCTGAGAAACATGCCTCTATCTTTCTTCCTTATTCCTGTTGTTTTTTTTTTGTTGTTGTTGTTGGTTGGTTGGTTGGTTTTGTCTGTTTATTTTGTAATCCTTTCTAGTTTAGCCCATTGTCTGGTCTCCTGTTTAAGGAGCAAGAAAATGGAAGGAGTGAATGAGCTGGCTAACGTTCCCACATCCTGGGGCCTGGGCAGGTCATTGGCCTTCTGCTCCAAGCATAGGTGTTAGCCAACCAAATGCCAAGCAGCACAAACACTGAGTGACATTTTCAGAACTATTAATATTTCATCAGAAATGATCACTTTTCTTTAAATACACTATCTTAAAAGGTTTTCTACATTCTTAACTATAATTTTATTCAGTCTAGGTCCTCGGAATTTTCCCCAAAGGAGCACATCTTCAATTTTATAATGAAAATCAAAGGGGAATGAAAAGCTCAGATTTCAAAATTTAGAGTCAACATTTCCAGGCACTCAGCCCCTCTGTAAAGAGCAAGTTTGCATATTGGGCCAGGCACTTTACATACAGTATAACATTAATTCATCCAACACATTTTTATTGAGTGCCTACTATGTGCCAGGAATTTGATCTTCATAATAATTCATAACACCATCCTGCAGAAAAGCATTCTTTTTCATGCAGCTCTTCCATGTCAAATGCCTCCTCAAAGAGGCCTACCTGGGGCCATCTCAGGCTGCTTGCTTCTTTGGCAAATTTCCAAAAGAACCCTAATTTCATCTATATTACTGCACATTTACTTGCTTTGCTAGTTAGTGATCTGTCTCTCTGGGAGACTATAGAGACTCCAGGAGAGCAGAGACCGGCCAGCACGGTTCACCTTCATGCTTCCTCCTGCCCAACCACTCACCTGGCAAGGGCTCTTCTAGGGAACATGCACGTGAATGGGCAAAGTGAAAAAAAAGTTGTTAGGGTCACTATGGCTAGGAAGTGGCTGTGTCAGGATTCAACCCAGCCCTGTAACTACAGGCTGCTTTTTCATCTGTTTTTCTCCATGCTTTCCCTCCTTCTTGTCCCTCCTTTCCTGGGGGAAGGCTTGAACCATCACTAGAAGCTGCCGCCAGAGGGGAGGAACCGCTGAGCAGCAAACAGCTTACTTAGCCCTTCTCCCTGCACCACTGGCCCCACCCCCTCTGCCATCAGCCAGCGCCTCCACCCCCACACCCCAGGCCTCCGGTTCCCTGCCCGCCCCCCCCCAAACCCCACCCCCCCGCCACCCGCTGGCCAACAGAGCTACCAGGTCAGGCTGGGGGAAGCCTGGGTTTGAATCCCAGCTCTCCCCTTCCTAGCGGGGCCTTGGGCAGACACCTCTGTTGCCTCAAATGTAGAACGACAATAAATAACGGTAGTAACTTCACGAGCTTGAGCTTCTTAGGACTGACTAGGACAACACAGCCCAGCGGCTGGCACCCAGTAAGCGCCCATAGGGCAGCGGTTGGGGAAGACCAGGCCATCAGCAGGGGCGCGCTGTGTGCCCAGCAAGGGGTGGGGGAGAGGCGAGTGGAGAAGCGGTGCCCTCGACCTCGAACCAGGAAAGCCGAACACGCCAACCCCCATCCCCACGCCACCCCACCCCCACCCGCCGGAGGGCCTTGGGCACCGAACCTGGGGCGCCCCGCGCACCGAGCCCAGCCGTTGCGTTTGAAACCCACAGAGGAATTCCAGCGCCGGGCGAGGAGAAGGGTGTGGTGGGAGTCGCCGGCACACAAATCGACCTAAGCCGCCCAGAGGGGCGCGGAGACAGCGCCCCTTGAAGGCACTTGGTCCCTTCTCCAGGCCGAGCTCGCTGCCCGCTGCCCGCCACGGGAGGGGCCCGTCGGGGTGGCCGGGGGCGCCGGGGGCTGCGGGCGGCCTCACGCCAAGGACTTCCCCGCCGCGGGCAGCAGAGGGGCGCTGGAGAGCGGCCCCGGGGGACAGTGTGCGAGCCCAGGGGGGACTTGCCTGCCAGGGGCGGAGGGCCATTGGCCCTCAGGGGGCGCGGGTCGCTGGGAAGGCCAGAGAGGGCATCTAATGGCGGGCTCCTGCCCCTGCGGTGCCTAGCACAGTGCCAGGCCGCACCCAGCCATCCCCTAGGCTTAGCGGGGAGAATGGGCTGAGCCCCAGGGCTGCAGGGTGTCAGGGCTTCTCGCAAGGGGGGAGTGCCAGGGACTGTGGGGAGAGCCAGCCCTCCCCCTCCAGCAGTTCCCAGATGTCATTCTGCCCGCCTAGGCGCCTGGTTCCTGAGCTCAGGGGGATTCCACAGTTACTAAGCTACTGGTTTTTGTTGACTTTTAAATATTTTCTTCTAAGGGAGAGGGGGAGGGGGGCCAAAGCCAGGAAAGAGCAAATAAAAACAAATCAAAATAAGCTCCCCCTCCCCAAAAGAAAGCTGTCCTCCATCCCCCACTCACACACAAATCCAAGACCTCTGAGCACAGGAACCTTGCTGGAGCAACAGCCGGACAGAACTGAACTATTTCTGCCCCATCCGCCTCTCCCTTTCTGGTGAATGAGGGGTGGCGGTGGATGGTCCCCCTGTCTTCGAGCCCTGGGTGGACAAAAGGGCTTCCTGAAAGAGAGGAGGAGGATGGCCAGTGGCAACGGGCTCCCTTCCACCTCGGCCCTGGTGGCCAAGCGCTCCTCCGCCCTGGGCCCGTTCCCCAGATACATCTGGATCCACCAGGACACACCCCAAGACAGCCTCGACAAGACCTGCCATGAAATCTGGAAGAGAGTTCAGGGTCTACCTGAGGCCTTGCAGCCCAAGTCCTCCAGAGAGCAGTTCTCTGCCCCCATGTCTGGGACTCCAGGAGACAACAGGCTCAGCTTCCAGGAAGAGTGAGTATCCATCCCCTTCTTGGGTGGCATCAGGGAGGAGGGAAGAGACCGGGTCTGGGAGAAGGTTCTGGTCTATCGTTCAGTCTGGTGAAATCCTAAAGTCTGCATGCTTTTCCTCCATACCCCACCATCCTTTGTCCAGAGTTCTTGGTAGAGCTGACTGGGGTCCTAAAGTTGCGTGGGGGACTGTATTCTGCTGCCCAGTAAGGGGGTATTTCTTATTCTGAAGACATAGGCAATGCAGATGTACACCTTGAAAGCTACCCAACACTGAGGCAACAAGATCCTTCCCCCAGCCACCCTCAAAGGCTAGGCGTTGGCACAGATGAGTGTGGTGGTTTTAAACCACATCTGGAATTCCCTAATACAGGGAGCAGCTGTCCCATTCAGCCTCCACAGAAGCCGCTGCAAGAGCACACATCAAAATATTTACTGGGAAGGCATTGACATATTCAGAGGACATAATGGAAAATTAAAGTGCGGGAAGATGGCTGTAAATAGCCCGTTTCCTGGATGGGAAATCCTGTGTCTGGGAAACACAGAGCTAAATGTTTCTCCACCAGGGCAAAGTCAGGCAGATAATGTTGGGGATGGTTATTCACAAGGAGAGGATGGAGCAGAGAGAAAGAAGGGAGCTCGTTAGGAAGAAGCAAGTAAATCCACCGTGGTTATTAATGCCACTGTTGAGCACTTGTTCAGTGCTTTGCATCTTCAAAGTGGGCTGCAAACATTAATTAATCCTCCCAGTGTCCCTATGAGGCAGGTATTAGTGTCCCCATTTTACAGATGGATTAAGTGTTAATAATTAAGTGCTAATTAAAGACTAAGTGATAATTAAGTGTTGCCTGTTCCGACACATGCTCCAGCTCAGTTCAGAGATGCTCTGGAGTGGGGGAACCATTCAAGCAATTATGAATTGCATCTGGTTTGGGGGATTTCTGCACAAGAGCTAAGAAGAAAGGCAGTGTATAACTGCTGCTCAGGTCTGTACTGCTTGCAGTCCCTTTCCAGGCTCATGTACTTGCTGCAGATGAAGCTGAAAGGCCCTTTGGCTGTTACTGGCTCCCCTGCCCTGTGCTCAGCAGGACAGACTGGGATCGGAATGGCTTCTCTATAGCCAAATTCCTGCCGAGCAACCCTCCCATGGCACCAGCCCCTGTCTCCTGCCCATTACCATCTGCTCTGGACAGGGCCTTGGCAGGACGCCTGTGGGGGCTGTGTGCTGGGCCCTGAATGACGGAGGAGTGGCTTGTCCACTTTGTAGACTAAGGGTCAGTGGCCATTTCTAGTCGATGGCACCCTTTCTGCCAGGTCACACCGAGTTAATGGAGACAGAACTCTACTTCCAGTCTGTACTTGGCCGAAAAGTGACCTGGCACACCTTTGGCCAGTTGCTTCACTCTATTTGGCCTTGATTTTTCTCATCTGCAAATTGAGGGTGATCTGCCCTACCTGTCTACCTCAGAGTTGATAATGAGGATCAAATGTGATGGGAGGCAGGAAACTGAAAGATGCATTATCCAAATGAGGCTGTCCTTAAATGTCACCCTGAGGATTTAAGGGTTTTTTGTTGTTGTCCTTGTTGTCTTCGACCTGGGATTTTCAAACTATGCTTAGAGACCCTAGAGTGCTTTGGGGACCACCCTAGAATCAAGTGACCTAGTTGTTGGGCCAGATGCTCATTTCAACCAGAGCTGTTTTGATTTTTATCAGTTTGGCTTACTGGAGTTCTGAGTAAAGGCTGCTTTTGAAAAAAGGTTCTATTACTGAAAGAAGAGCTCGGAAACCACCGACTTAGATGAATAAATGGTATCATAATCGTGTAGATATCAACCAAGCAGAACACAATGAGCTATTCTCGAAATAAAAGCAGCTGTGATGGTGGAGTCAGAGAACTCTGATTTCAGATCGCATTTCAGCCTGTGCCAGCTACAGACTTGCTTAATTTGTGTGAGCTTCAGTTTCCTCATCTGCCAAAGGGAGATGATTACTATGCATTTCGTAGGGTTGTTGGGATGATTAAATGGGATATTGAAACATTCCTGGTAATAATGAGGATTTGTAAAGATTCCTTGTAATAACGATGATGATTTCTTTAAGCCCTACAATTATTACATGAGGTAGGTACTATTTTAAACTCCCCCTCTCTTTACTTTTTATTATGCAAATTTACAAATGCATAAAAGAGAGTGGTATAGTGAATATTTGTCTATGTGTCTATCACTGAGTTGCATTAATTATCAAATTTGAGCTGCTATTGTTTCGACTCCTCCCTCCCCTGTTTTTAAATGAATTCCTGTTTATAGATGAAGGAACAGGTTTAGAGGGGTTAATTCTTTGCTTGAGGCCCTATGGTTTGGAAGTGATGTACTTAAGAAAGCAAACCCAGAACCACTATGGGATGGCATTGACTATCTTCTCCTAGAAATTGAGGCATCTTTTTGAATAGGCAAAATATTTGACTGTCTGTCCTATGTCCTAAATGATGACCTATTAGGAAAGAGATCTCAAATCCAGGGAGCTGTCCAGCATCTTTCTAGATGGCTGCAGGCCCACAAGACGCCTCTCAGCTAGTCTTTCTATGGCTTAATTTTTAAAAAAGATTTATTTATGCATACAAGAACTGGGGTACAGGCCAGAGGTCCGGGGGGCGGGGAGGATTCACCATAGACAGAGTGGGGAACAGAACAGACAGATTGACTGAAAAACACTGCTGAGGGGAGACAGGAGAGGTCTGCTGCGCCCTGTGGGTAGCTCCCTGCCTGGGAATCAAGGGGCTCAAACTTGTGCTGCAGAGGCTGCGGACTGCTTCATAGGTTGCGTCTTAACCCCTTGCGCCACCAGGGAGACCTTATGACTTAATTTGCAGATCTGATTTTGGTGATGTTTTCTGCTATCCGTGGCTAGATAAGTAAATTCTAAAACTCTTGTTACCCCCCCCCCACCAATTTTTTCTTGTCTCTATCCCTGTAGATATTGTAGAAACCCAGACATCTCAAGGACAGGGTACAAGGATTTTTCATTTGCTTGAGTCCCCTTCCTCTACATCCTTGCCAAGTGGGGAGCTGTCTGTACACTTTCTCAGATGGGGAGCTCATCACTTACCTTAGGTATCTGCTTCCTTTGTCCTGAGCCCTGATTGTCATAAGGCCATTTTCTTCCTGAACTGAATCTTTTCCTATCAAGCTAATACCCATTGATCTGGATTCTGCCCTTAGGGCTCCAGACCAAATCTATCTTCTCTTTCTCTCAATAGCTCTTTAGATATGAAAAGATGACAACAATATTCTTCCTGGGATTTCTTGTTTCTATAAGCTGAGTGTCTCTGGTTTTCTCTGTTTCCTCCTCACGTGCTAACGTGGTTCCTTTCCTGCCCAGGCTGCTGGTCCTGTGGCACTGCAGTAACCAGAACAAGGACAGTCACCCAGGTGCGATCCAATCCATGCACATTGGTTTCTCACTGTCTATATTCTGTATTCCTGTTAAGGTGATTCATACTACATTTGCTTTTCTCCCCAAACTGACTTCACCCCATGGACCCATTATTGAGTTCATTCATCATTTTATTCATTCATTCAGTTACTTATTCAGCAAATATTTACCAAGCATCTACTGTGTGCCTGGCACTGTGTTAAGAGCTAGCGAGGTAGAGCTATGAGTCTGAGAAGGTCCTGCCTTGCTACATTCAAGTAGGAAAGGAAAACAGAATATGAATAACTCAAAAAAAAAATAACTTAAGAATGTGCAGAGAGCTTGTATTCCTGACGTAGGGAGCCAATATTAAACACATACAAGTAAACTAGATAATTTCAGTAGCAACAAGTGCTTAAATGGAAATAAAGTCAAGTAAAGCACCAGAGATAGCAACTTCAGAAGGGGAGGGCAGGAAAGGACTCTCTGACGAGAGGGGATCATTTGAACCAACCCCTGAAGACCTAGAAGGAGCCAATCAGGTGAAGATGCAGGGAAGGACATCCAGGCAGAGAGAGCGCAACCTCGAGGACACTGAAGTTGGAGTGGCTGGGGAGGGGCCGTGAAGAATAGCAATAAGCCAAGACACTGTGCACATGGGGTGAGATGATATTAGGCGGCAGGCAAGTCTTAGAAGCCTGGAGTTTCATGGTGGGGAGTACAGATTTTAGTCTCCATGTTATGGGATTTCTAGGAAAGGGTATAACATGATCACATTCACTAGTTTTTAAAGCTCTCTCCAGCTGCTGCATGGAAATAGTTTGCAGGCGTGGAGAGGAATTTGGGAGAGCTCTGGGAAGATGCTACAGTAGTCCAGGTGAGGCTTGATGGTGGTGGAGGCCAGACCAAAGTGGTTGCTGTGGAGATGGAAAAAGCAAGGGATTTACTTCCAAAATTGTATTTTGAGAGAAGTCAGTGGGACTGCTGAGGATGCACAAACAGAGACCTCAAAGCTGAAACAAGACTTTGGCTTGACCCACTGGTTGAAATGGTGCCCTTTACTAGGTTGGGAAGAAAAGGGGAGAAATAGGCTTCTGGGGAGAAGTCAATAGTTCTGTCTAGTATCAATTAAACTCCAGAATTATGTTCAGTTATCTTTTAATTAGTCTTACATTTGGGCTCAGAGAATTGTGGCAAGCCACTTACTGACTCATATTCCACAATTATTCATTCATCCCACACGTCACTGAAAGTTCACGGCCCCAGAATGGGGGCTTAGATTTGCTGTTGACTCCCATTGCCCTGACTATGAAATGGCATTTTTTTTTTATTCCTTCAACCAAGACTCACAGTTGTCTTCTTGGTGCTAGACCCTGTGCTGGGCCCCAGAGATATAGAAGCAGGCTGGGTGGAAGCCCTTCTTTCAAAGGAGTTCCAGCCCAGCAAGTGTGATGAACACACATGCATTTGGTAGCAGTGACATTTGACAAATGTTCCCTGTGCACCTGCTACATGTAAAACACTGGTGCAAAAGATGGGGCCTGTGTCCTCCTTCATGGACCTTCCATGTCTTGAGAAATGCAGATCACAACACAGTATGTTGATAAATGTTCGATGGAAAAACACCAGTACCATGGGGACACACTAAGGGGACTCATGTCCAGCTTGGGGGCCAGGGAAAGCTTCCAGAGGAGACAGAGGGAGGTGAGCTAAAAGGTCAAGAAGCAAGTCCCCAGAATCGTGAGTGTGATGGAAGACACAGCTCCCAGGATTGATCATAACTGTCTGTCGGGGGGGGGGGGGTCAGTTCTTGTGAGGGGGTCACCTGGCTTTGATCATAACTGTCTGTCAGTGTCCTGGGGGGGGTCAGTTCTTGTGAGGGGGTCACCTGGCTTTGTACGCCACCATGTGTCAGCAGCCCTACTCCCCCACTTGACCATGGCTCCTCTAGGCCAATGCTGTGTCTTCCACATCTTTGTCTGCCCAGTGCCTGGATGAGTTTCCGGCACTCGGTGGCCGTGCAGTGCACATGAATGAATGAGGAAGGGACTGATGGATGCACCATAATGATGTCACCGCAGAGAAGGCCGTGAGACCCAGGGGTGACTGGGCTCCAAGGTAGCGGCCATAGACATCAGAGGAAACATTGGTGGACATAGGGACAGAATAGCAATAAGCCAAGACACTGCAGGTCGGTGTTGTGCCCCCTCCTTCTGTCTTAGGCTACGCAGACGTGAAATAACATTTTCTGGAGCAGCTGTCATACGCCAGGCTCTGTACTTGAACTCTGTCTTAGCAACCCTTCCATTGTACAGATGAGGAAGCTGAGGCTCAGACAGGTTAAGTCACTTGTCCAGAGTCATCAGCGTGGCGGGGGCAGAGCAGGAATGGGAACCCAGTGGGGCTTCTGAGCTGAGCTCTTTCCTGGATGCCCGGAGCCCTTGTGTCTGCTTAGCACCAGGAGCCATGAGCTGTGAAGGGAAGATGAATCGTGATTAACGCGTCCCACGTCCCGTGTCCCCCTTTTTAATTTAATTTTATGGTTTCAGTAGCTGTGTCGCAGGTTGTGGGGGCCTGCAGAGATGGGCCACCAGTGGTTTGGTTTAATCCCCTTTTTAATATCTTTGTTGCAACGTTCTTTCCAATTCAGCTCCCAAGTCACATTAAAAAAATACCTCTTCCTTGGGGTAAGCCTTCTCTTATTAAACAGATTCAAATGAAAAGTTTTAAAGATAATTTGAACAATAAGAATTACTCTGTAGCTCCCAGCCGAAGCTCCTTTATTGCTGTATTTATTCCCCAGTATTTCCCGTCTCATTCCTCAGCTCACTGAATCCCTCACCCACAAGCCATCCAAGCTGCTTCCAGGTTCTCAACGTGTGCTTTCCCTTGCAGGGGGACGGGGGTGTTAGCAGGGTGGTGGGGGGCCGGTGGAGGGCTCTCTCTTCCAAGTGCCAATCTGCTTTCTCCGGTTGTCCCGCCTGCCTCTGGGCACTGGCTGGGTGGAGCCGGCAGTGTCCACGTGGATCCACACCTGGCTGGGTGTCTCCAAGTGCAAGATAGATGGCAAATAGGCAAGTGGAATCCCGCTGGAGGCGGGGGGGGGGGGGGGTGGGGGGAGGCGGTGGCGGTGGATTCCTGCTCTGCATGCAGGTGCCCAGGCTGCCTTTTCACCCGAGGACCTTGTCTGCATGTGAAACGAGACCCGAAGGTGCCGCCGCCTTGCTATAGAAAGTTCTCTGACATGTTGGGGGCCAAAGCTGAGGGAACTTCCTGCTTAAAAGGGATGCACTTTGAGTTCCAAGAAAGGCGAGGGAAGGAGCAGCCTTCCTGAGTTCTCGGCGTATGCCAGGGACACTGTAAAACGTCTAGGCTGCTATCTGGGAGAAGTGAGGCTGAGGGGCTTAACAGGATCACCTCCTCTCACCAGGCGGGCGTCTCCCACCATGGAGCAGATCAGGAGACTCATTCTGGGGTCTGGTTTTCGACCCCTGGCCAGCCAGGCCTGGGCTGTGAGGGGTCAGCAGGCCCCAGGCCTGCTGGGCAGCTCTCCCGCACCCGCACCCACACCCGCACCGCGTGCAGGGTCTCTCAGTCTGAGCTGCTAACATTTGCGTAGAGCTCCTTACAGTTTGCCAAGTGCTTTCACATTCATCATCGCACTTAATCCTCACGCAGCAGCTTTGAGAGTGGAGGAGGGGCGGGGGTGGGGAGGCCAAGCTTTCTGAAGGCCTCAGGCATCCCCTCCCAGAACAAACTCAGTGGGATTCCGGGTACCTTTGGGACACAGTAAGCACAGGCCCTGGGATGGTGACTGAACCTGTAGGTTTGCTCGCTGCCCCTCCCCCACACCGAACAGGCCCCTCAGGGCGGGAGAGGTGGATTCACCATCCTCCCCAGGTTCATCTCCTTTCTGCTGGTTCTCCACAAGGCTGTGGTGTGTGTGTCTGTGCACAGATGTGGGGCTGTGTACATGGTTCTAAGGGTGTTTGTGCATGTGTGTGTGTGCTCTGTGTGTGTTCATGGGTACATCCATGGTTATATCCTATGTGTGTACATGGCTATGGTGTGTATACATGACAGTGGAGTGTGTGCATGGCTAGGCTATGTAGGTATAGGTGTGGTGTGTTTGTGCATATGTTTAGTACATGTGTACATGGGTGTGAAGTGTCCACATGGGTTGATGTACGTGTGCATGGCTGTGTGTGGTGCATGACTGTGGTGGTTGTATGTGTTTGACGGTCGTGTGCTGTGTGTACATGGTTATTGTGTGAGTGTGCACGTGCATGGTTGTGGTGTGTATGCAGGGGTTGGGGTGTTTGTGTGTGTGCAGTGGTATGTATCAAAGGCAGAGACTCAGGGCAGTTCAGTGAATCCTGGCTCTGGAGGTTAGAGCAGCTGGAGCAAGACATGGGGTAGCTATGACAGAGGTGGCAGTGCCCCTTCCCTCCACATTGTGCAGGGTGCTCCCTGGATGCTGTAACATGTGTCAGGGGAAAGAAGTTTTTTCCCTGCTCCCCATCTGGACAAGAAGACTCAGTGCCCAACACCTTCAACCCAAGTGAGGTAGGGGCCCCTGGAGAATGAAGCCAGCTGGACTCGGAGTCTCTGCTTCTGTGAAGTCCTCTCCTTGTCCAGCCCCTTGGTGCCTCCCCCCCGCCACCATGGCTCGCTGCCATGGCTCCTGAACGGCACTGTGGTGGACACCCGACAAAGTTCTGCCTTCTTCTGCCTTGTCCTCTTGGCTCCTGGCTGCTTTCTAGTTCCAGCAGGAAAGTGCCAGGCCCTGGTTTCCATGCATGAGGGATATTTCTTCCAGGGAACAGTCCAGAGAAATGCTCGGAGGGGTTGAGGCCTGAGCCAGGATCTGTGCTGGGTCTACTAGGTGCCAGGTCTACTTGGCAATTGCACCCACAACAGCCGTGAGGGACAGGTAGCAAATGAATTCCCAGTTGAGAAGGAGGAGACTGAGGCTCAGGAATTTTGAGAGACAAATTCTGGTTCACCAGGAGAGAAGCGTTGGAGCAGGAGTGGATCCCAGGCCCACAGGCCTCCTAGCCACTGCCCTCCACTTCCCAAAGCAGCAGAGAGGAGAAAGAGCAGGGGCTCAGCAGTCAGGGCACATCTCTGCTCTCTGATTGGGTAGTTTCTGCAATTCGCTTCCCTTCCTGAGTCTTAGTTGCAGAGAAGGCCAGGGTTCAGGGAGCCAGCCTGGAGGCTAAAGAGAGGGATCTGCAGGAGATGGCCTCTGTTCACCCAGTTTGTCCCTCCTCAACTCTGTGTCCTTGGGGAAATGACCCAGCTTCTCTGTTGGCTCTTCACTTCAAAAACCAGGGTCATGTTATCTGCGTTAGTTTTTGATACAAACCACCCCAAAGCTTAGTGCGCTCTACTCCGCTCCCATTTGTGTAGTTCGGCAAGGGGGCCACTTCATCTGGTAGGGGCTGGGCTTGACCGTGAGGCTGGGGCTCTCCACACAGCTGCCGCACTGGGTCTGGCTGACCGTTGGCCAGAACCTTGGGGTGTGTCATCCCCAGCAGACTTCTGGGCTCCTTCACATGCAAGAGAGTCCCAAGAGAAACAAGAGCTGAACCCTAATCCCCAAGAGCATTCCAAGTGTCTGCTATGACTAAAGCAAGGTGGGCTGAACCACCAGAGAGTCGGGGTACAGGAAGTGATCAAATGGGGCCATGACTTCAATCAGTCCACCATACCGCCTCCCCCACCAGCACTGTTGTGGGCATTAAGACGAGATTTTTGCACATAGAGAGCTGAGCAATACCTGGTGGCCCAGTAGCTCTCCATAAGTGTTACTGTTTGGTGAGTGAGGCCTAGAAGCTCATTAGACAGCTTGCTGGAGGTCTGGCCTCCACAGAGTGGTGGGGATTTGAATCCAGTTTCCGCATCCTGAGCCCTTAGCCACTAGGCTCTGCTGCTCCACCCATGCAGACGTGGAGAAGGCAGACTGTCACCCACGGATGCGAGGTTGGCCTGTGAGCGGCTGGCCCTTCTCCATCAGCTGTGAGCCCCATCCCACCGCTCCCCAGTTGCTTCCCCTCGCCATCCGCCATGCTCCCGGGCGCTGGGCCTGGTTGCATTTGTCGTTGGTCTGAAATGCCAGAGTGGGAAGAAAATATTTGTTTTGGTGTCCTCTTCCAGCACTAACAATTTCCTGCTTGCGTTTTTCTGTTGTTTGGCTCAGATGAATAGCAGTTTTCATCTTTGCTCTGTGTTATCATGTACACAGAACTGCTGTCGGGGAGCGAACAGCACGCTTGCTTAGTCATTATTCTGGGAAGGGGTGCCAGCCAGTCAATAGCCTTTATTTTCACACGACTCCATGCACTGCGAATGCAGAAATAATGCGGTGTTGGTGCACAGAGCCACCACCGACACACTCGTCCAGGAGGGGGTAGAGCAGAGGTGTGGCTACCGCCCCAGGCCATGGCACCCGTCAGGGGAATTGGCTTCCTTCGTCAGAGCCGGGAGCTGGGTTAACCTCCCTCCATGATTCACTGTGACAGAATCTGTGGTAGATTTTATGGTTTTACTAACTCAAAGGGGAAAGCAAGTAGCATGGGAAAGATGCCAGGCTCAGCACAACTTCTTAGGAAGAGGAGACAAGGCAGACTTCAGGACACGCAGGTGAACCACCTTGCTGTTAAGTCTGGAGAGGGTGTAGGGAGAAAGGAAACCTTGCTGTGGGTGGTGGGTTGCTGAGAGGCAGGGGACCATGCCTGGGGTCAGCCGTGGGGCTGCCTGTTGAGGTTGCAAGTTCTGAGACCCGGACCGAACAGAGTGGTTGGTGTTACCTAGTCAGCTCGCAGTTATGCCAGGCCTGAGATGAGATGGGAGGCTGGACACGGAGCTAGAGCCGGACAGGTCACCACCAGCAGAAGGAGTCAGCAGCCTTGGGCAACAGGCTTCAAGAGCGGTGGGAGATGGACAAGACTTGGCCCACGGGCGCTGGCCCATCTGCCTGTTCAGCAAATGACTTGGCTGCTCAGGAGTCCTGTAGCAACCAGTGCTCCAGGCCCCTGGCCTCTGTGGCGAGCAAGCCATGGTCCCTCCTACAGGACTGTTGTGTGGAGAGTAAAGGCACAAGAAAGAGGTGCCATTGGATTGTGATGAAAGCTAGAAAGAAAATAAACAGATTGTTGGAGCAGAGGGTGTCATGTGAGGGGGTGGGGGGGGCTTAAAAATGGGCAAGAAAGGCTCCTTTGAGAAAATGAAACTTGAACTGAGGCCTAAATGATGAGAGGGAGTCGGTTAAAGGATCAATCTAGTTCATAAGAAATGCAAAGGCCCTGGGGTTGATCAAGCCTGGTATCTTCCAGAGTGCCGGGGAGAGGGGACGTGCAAGTGGGAGGAGGGGACAAGGTCCCCTTGGCGAAGTGCCTGGGGCTCAGAGGAGTCTCCATTCCCTGCCTGTGATGGGAATCTACCTGCGGGCTCACCCGGAGGGGCCAGTTTGATCTGAGTTCTGAAACAAGCTGCGCTCTGTGGGCCTGTAGTGTTCTCGGACAAATAAGAACAAGTGAATCTTGTTTTCTTGGGGACAGGGGTGGCAGGTGGGGGAGACCTCAATCAGGGACCGTGTGCTGGATCTTGACTGCAGTGACGTGCTTGCGAAAGGCTGTCTTAGAGAAGTGGAGGGGTAATAGGGACTGGATTGATTTCTTCCCCCAAAATGTTGATCCAGGATTACTGTCAGGCTGGGGGGACGGTCCCTGCCAGTATCCCCAAGACTTGGCCCCAGACTCTCTCTGTTCAAGATTTCTATCCACAAATTGGCGTGAGTCTCAGAAGGCGTGCTCATAAGACATGCGGCTGACGTGGGGCTGGCAGGGACAGCTAATGCCACAAGACAGCACAGGATCCATGATGATCCTCCCTGCTGCAGTGATGGGATGAGACCAGCAACGCCCTGATTGCCATGGGATTGGGGAACAAAGCCCTGCACAGAGCAGGAGGAGCTCCCATCACTATCCTGGAGAGGAAGCCCCGCAGGGGTGGGAGGGGTTAGCAAGTCAGTTGGACCCTTTGGCATCTGACTCAGCCTCTTCACCTACAGATGACAAGGTCCTTAGCTTCTCTCAGGCTCACGTTTCCCAGCTGTAAAGTGGTGGTGACACTGTCCATTACTCAGGGGCATGGAGAGGATTAAATGTGAGTGAAGGTGGTGCCTGGCTACTTGGCCGGCCTGTACTGGATTCATGATAAATGCATGAAATGGGGTTTGTAGAAGTTGTCCCAGGGATGGTGAGTGTCTGGGCAGCCTCTCGGTGCGCATGGAGCATCCACAGCTGGGAGAGGGGGCCTCTCTTGGCCCTCACTGCCCCTTCTGGGAACACCAGCTTATAAGAAACCCCATTCTATGATGTGCCCAGAGGAATGGATGCTGTGTGAGCCTCTGCTGGGTGCTCTCCATTGCCGGCCCCCAGGTCTGGGGGCGCTAGGTGCGTCCTCACAGGGACTGAAAAGGGAGAGACCACCTGTGGGGTGTTTTTTGGTACAGGAACCCGGGAGTCTTTTAGAAGCTGTTTTGACTTCTCCCCGGAGCTATTGTTTTAGAAGATTCAGCAGAGATTTTTTTTTTTTAAAGATTTATTTATTTATTTATACAAGCACTGGGTACAGTCAGAAGTGCAAGAGGGTGAGAGAATTCACCAGAGCCAGAGTGGAGAACAGAACAGGCAGACTGACGAAGTACACTGCTGAGGGGAGCAGCGGGCGTGGCAGGGGAGGTCTGCGCACCATGTGGGACCCTCACCTGGTGGCCGGGTATCGAACCAGTGCTGCAGAGGCTGCGGGCAGCTTCGCAACCCAGTGCTCAACCGCTGCGCCACCGGGGAGGCCCTCAGCAGAGTTTTGTGTTGGTGCCTGTACTGTGTCCAGCTTTTATTTAAAACACAAAACAAATCAGAAACCAAGCCTAGACAAAAGCAGAGGGAGTCAAGCGCCAGGGAACCCCTGTACCTATAGCCCCAAGCAGCAGAGATCAGTGCCAGGCCTGTCTAGTCCATCTCCCAGCTCTGCCTGCCCTTGCTGGATGAAGTTTAAAGCAATCCTAGACTTGCTTTTATCCACTTTAGTATGTGTCTCCAAAAATAAGGACTTTTATTTGGGTGGTATCAGTACAATCACAATACCTTATCACAAGTTAAAAATTAACATAATTGTTATGTCTTCTTAATTCAGAATAACTATTGCTATATAGTTTGCTTTGCAAGTTATTTCGAGGGGAGTGACTAGAAGCAGAACTTCCGATGCCTGGTCTCTGAGGCTGGGTCTCTGAGGCTGATTGTCCCTGGGGACAGCGCAGTGAGAGTGGGGCCTGTTCATAGACAAGGGAAGGGGAGAGAGGGGGAGGGGGGGAGAGGGAAGGGAGACACCAAGAGCATGCCCCCCCAACCCCCCACCCCCAGCCTCAGGTAAGAGCAGCATGCTCACCTGCACCAGCTGCACTCACCTGCACCAGCTCGCCAAGTGCTCACCCCAGCAGAGGTGGTGCTGCTAGCGTCACACCCATGTTATAAGGGGGATCCCTGAAGTCCCAGGGTCTGATGTGAAATAGCCAGTGACACCCGGATGCAGACCCACGTGCCTTTGGCCTGAGCCTGCTCCTTCCAGGCACTGCTCCCTGCCTCCAAGCCTGGTGAGGCTGGTGTTCAGAAGGCACGGCTGTCCCCTTATTAGAACAGTGACACGGAACCATAGCTTTAGCTCTTTCCTGTGCTCTCCCGACTGCCCCCACTGCCCGACCCCTTTCCTATACCTCCCTCCATCCAATCAGGACCCAGTTACTAAGGGGTTAATGAGTGCTCAGCACAGCAGGCAGCCCCTGGCCCCCAGGCCCAAGAGAGACCCAGGCATTCCACAGTGGAATCCAGGATCCATGGACCCAGAGGGCTAGTGTGGACAACCTAGTGGACACCTGTGTCCCTTTTACTCTGTGCCAGATGTGCTTTGCCCCTCTGTGACTTCCTGTCAGCCACATGAGGACACAGGGGTACTGAGATGCTAGCTGTTCAGAGCAGGGAAGGGACAGAGCCAGGTGTGAGCTCCGGCCACCCACCCAGGCCCCTTTCTCATGCACTCTCCGCACCCTGGACTGGGTGCTCAGGGCTGAGGGCTCCCTCTGGCCCCTTTGCTGCAAGGCCTTTATTGCTTCAGGTCCGGGACATGACTGAAGAGGGAGGATGGACTGAAATTAAGGCCTGGTGCCCTCAGCAAGATGTGGTGTCAGGAGCAGAGGACTCAGCGTCCTGTCCCCGCACTGTGCTCTTGGTACCGAGTGTGCTGGTGTGCATAGAGCCACCATGTTCTCTCTTGAGAAAGCGACATATTGCTTTTACCTGAAAGGTGTTCTGTCCACTCCCATACCCCGGGGCTGTCTCCCCTGCAGAACCCCCCTTACTAAACTGGCCCTGGTGCTGTCTGTCTGTCTGTCTGTCCGACCTGTTTGCAGGGCACTGGAGTTCAGCAGCTACAAAGATGAGATCTCCCTGTTGGTGGAGCAGGAGTTCTTGAGCCTCACCAAAGAGAACCTCATCCTGGTGTCAGAGAGCCCTGGGGAGCTGGAGGTGCCGGGCAACTCTCCTGAGGGACCCAGACAGCCAGACCCAGGCGGCCTTCTTGGGCTGCCTCTGGTGGCAGGCAACAGTGAGCGCCCAGCAGCTGCCCTCACCGCCAGTGCCAAGCTTTTGGAGCCGAAGGTGACCATGTCCCTCATGAGCAGCCGGCAGGACTGCGATTCTGCCATGTCCACGGTCACGGGCATCCTGCGTGCTGCCAAGGTTAAGAGTGTCAAGGGGACAGAGGATGGGGGCCACAGCCTGGGCGTCTCTAACTCAGAGATCAGCAAGCTCCTGGCCCAGTTCCCCCTGAAGTCCGCAGAAACGTGCCAGGACCCCGACAACAAGATGGTGCTGGAGGGGACAAGAGTCATCAAGGACTTCCTGCAGAACAGCATGTTCAATGGCCCCGGACCCAGGGAGCCCACTGGGCTGGGCCCATTCCTGCTGCTGCCGCCCCCCGCCTCTCCTGCACCCCCTGACAAGCTCCCTGAGCTCCCTGCCCAGAAGAGGCAGCTCCCAGTATTCGCCAAGATCTGCTCCAAACCTGAGGCTGACCCTGCTGTGGAGGGGCACCACCTGATGGGTGAGTGGGGCTGAGAGCAAGGCTAGAGAGTAACCTACAGGAAGGGGCACTTACCAGAAAGCCCATCGGGCAGTGGCAGGCCCAGTGCACGCAGCTCCTCCATGCAGAGGAGGACACCGAGGGGCAGGCACATTCCAGCCCCTGCAGGCCCCCTTTGGTGAGGCCAGCATGGAGGGACAGCCTGGGTGGCACACCAACATGCTCTGTGGAGAGGGGCAAGATAGGACATGTGGGCACTGGTTCTTTGACCCCACCTCCGTATGCAGAGTACAGTGAAGCAGGTGTTTTACTTTGCTTGGTCCAAGATAAAACCACAGAGTGGGGACTTGAAGCTGGTGAGGAGTGAACTCTGACTGGCACTTGGGGTCATTTGGAGGCACCTGCTCCCATCACAATTCCCGGTGCTCTCTGGACAGGGAGAGGGTGTGTCAGTCCTCCAGGTGCACTGCAGGCTGTTGGCCCTGGGATCTGTCCCTTTGGAAAAGTGCATTCCCATCTCAGATGTGGCGGGGGGGGGGGGAGGTCCACCTCCGTCCCAGGAAATCCAGCAACCTCCCAGGTTTCCTCCACCCCACTCCCAGGTTCTGCGTCTTGTGCCCGTTTTGGTATAGCCACTCAGATGAGATGGTTCCAAGAGCACAGACTGATAGCAGGGATGTTTGCCTACAGTCAGCAGTTGCTAGAAGAGTAGATCTTACTCACGTCAAGCAGAAGAAAAATTATCCCCAGGCTATGAGTGGGGATGGATAACTGAGCGATGCGTGTATCGGGAGGCTCAAATCTCTCTCCCTGAGAAATCAGGAATGAGGTCAGCCTAGAGAGCTTTCTGCCTTCTGGAACATTGCCGGAAGGCTGAAGAATCAGAGCTGTGGACAGTAAGCTGGCCTCTGGGTCCTGGGCAGGCCTTGAGGAGCCAGATGCAGGCCTGATGGGCGGGTGTGTGGGAGGACTGAGCCCTGCCCAGAGAGAGGGGCTGTCCCTCTCACCGCCTTCTGCAGGAGGGATGCCTGGGTCCGACCTGTCGGATGGGGCCATTGGGCTGGAAGGGTCCTGCTCCCCCCTCCCACCCATGCTGCTGCATGTCTGTGCGGACAAATGTGTGGGCAGAGGGAGCTCTGCAGGTGTAAGTGTATCTGTTAGAAAAATACCGGTGGGTGCACCTGAATGCATCTGTGTTTGTGTGTGTGTGTCTGTAGTGTGTGTCGTCAAGGATGAAGTCAAAGGGATGAAGGCAGGAATGCATGTGTGTCTGTGTGCACAGACATTGAAAGAGGGAGCTCTGTAGATGAATGAGCAGCAAGTACGTTGAGGCGGCCGGAGGTGTGTGAGGCTGTAGGTGTGTGTGTCTCTGGGGAAAAGAGCTATTATTAGTGGGTACTGTTATTTCAGCACACTGGCTGGGGGCTAAACTCGGCAACCAGAGTCTCTAGGAAGAGACTCTAGGGACATGCTTTGCTAAAAATGTCATTTTCTCCTAAACTGGCTCAGGCTAGGACAACTCTTTCCTTTGGTAGGTTGGCACTGGCAGGGCAGGTCCAGTCTTGTCCAGATTCAGCCTGGAGGCAGCTGGGCTGGAGGGGGCAGCAAGAGCTGGTGGGATCAGATCTACTCCCAGCAAGTAACACCAGGTACAGGTCTTCTGACCTGACCATGTCCAGCATAATCCCAGGTGTCCCTTGAGTGTCCAGCACTGTTTCCCAATCAAGTTCCATGGAGACCCACAGGGGCCTCTAGGCTGGGGAAGGAGACAAGCCTGCTGGGGGGGTAAAGCTCTCTTCCTGCTTCAACTAGACAAGGCCTTCAAAAACAGCTCATGGGTGTGATTTCCTGCCATACTTATTTTTGTTGGAAGAAAGAATTCCACGGCTAAGAAGGAAATACTGGTGAAAACTACTGCTGTGTAGACACTACACATGTATTACCGCTGTGGAGGGTTCTGAGATGGTGCAGACAGTGCCCTGCAGTGGGGGAATGTCCCATCTATTTGGAGAGAGGCCTGAGCCTGGCACTGACCCTGTCCTGTGACCCATTTGTCTTCTGATATGTCATCACCTTGGCCTGCAGTCACCTGGTGGAAGGCCCACTTCCTTCTGGAAGCCCCCGGCCCTCTCAGGCAGCTTTCTCAGCCACCCTCTCTCTGTCCCTCTCTCACCTCACATTCCCCATCTGCCTTGGCCCGGAGCTATTTCTGGTTCTCTCTCGCTCCTTGTTGAGCTCCTGCAGGGCCGAGGCTGGCTGTGACTCATCACAGTGTCCCCAGTACCAGGTCAGGGCCTGGCTCTGACGAGGCGGTGAGTCGCCTGAAAGGAGTGAAGCAGGGTGGAGTCCACGATGGCAGTCCACATGCCACTCAGAGCGCATGTTCTGTGGGCACGCGTAGCTCTTCATTAAGCTCAGTGCTCCCCAAAGGCAAGAACAGTGCTCCAGCCAGCTTTGTACCCTGTTGCAGATGGAAGGGAGGGAGGGAGGATGGGAAAAAGGGAGGGAGAGAGGCAGGGGGTCAGGGAGGGAGGGAGGGAGGCAGGCATGGGCGTGTGGCTAGATGATGGAAGGATGAGGGGGACAGCCAGCATGGGCAGCAGTCAGTGAAGACTTCAGTGAGGAGGGGCCTGGGAGAGTCCCCCGAGTGGTCTGAGCCTTGGGAGTGTGCTATGGAGGATCTGTCACTCAGTCCACAAGGTGTTCCCCATGTCCAGCATCTGGCCTTTGAGGGTCATTGACTCAGTTTCCCTCCTGTAGAGCGAAACCCTGGCATCAAGGAGCCAACCAAAGGTCGAGAGAGCCTCCTTCCCAGTCAGTGGCCCCAGAGTCGGAAGGACACTTGTGGTGAGGAGGGTTGCAGCGACCCGCTGGGTTCCATGTCCGTGGCCCTGCAAGCCAAGAAGCCTCCATGGCCTGCTGAGAAGAACCTGCTCTATGAGTTCCTCGGGGCCACCAAGAACCCAGGCGGACAGCTGAGGCTTCGCAGCAAAATGGAGATGGATGGGCTGGAGCTGAAACGTAAGCTGACCCTGGCCATGAAGAGTCTGCAGGGGAAGGGGCTCCAGAAACCCTCATGAGCCCCCTGGGAGGTGCTTTGCCATCAAATATCTGTCCTGGGCATGAGAAAAATCAGTCTTTTTCTGTGTGTTATTTTTTAAAACCTTAGAATGGAGGGAGTGACCTTCTCCCTATGTCCCTTACTAGGGACACAATTACTAGAGAAATGGACTTGGCTTGTCAAGGGTCACTTGGGCACTCCTAGGGGTCTACGTGACCTGCTTTCACCGGATGACCTCAAGTAGCTCAGGCCAAAGAGGAATCCATGCCTTGGATTATTTCTACATTGAGACTATCACGTCTCTCTGTTCTCTCTCTTGTCCTCCTACAACTATTTCAGTCCCTCCCTTCAAAAAGATCCCCCAAAGGGGAAACTGAGCCTCCATGTTGAACTCTATAAGCCAGCAGGACATATTGCAGAGGGAGAGAACCCAGTATTCATATAGGAAACAGCTCAGCCAAGTCTTATGCCTTCACACTAATTTTAGTTCATGTCATACTCAATTATATCATGTTTTAAATATTTTCCTTAAAAAATGATTTCAATATAGATAAGACAACCCATACAAGGTCCTCAGTGTGGCCGAAAATATGTCCTCAGGGGGTTGCTTTAATAATTCAATAAGAATGAATTGCATTGTTTGTCTAAAACTGCCTGTTTTCTGAAGCTCTTAAAGGAACTTGGTCTTATACATAGATAAAACATAGCCCTAGCAGCCTGGTTTACTGTATTCTTTTGCTAAACCACCTCCTTCCTAGTGGATGATGGAGACAGAAGCTGCAGGCCAGACTGTACTGGAATTTTTCACCCCTTCTGAATTGGCAAGGTGTGAACTACTGATGTTTTCCAGCAATCAGAAATTCACCCCAACTTTGAAGAACGCTTTGAGGGCTTAGAGGACCCAACCGCTAAGAACATTGGTCCCAAGGGCAGTGATGGTGCTGGAGCTCTAGCCTTTCCCTCCTTCCCTCATGCAAACAGTGTACCCCTCTCCTGTGACTTACAGTGAACCCACCTGCGACCATGGCCGACAAGAACAACCTCAAGTACACAGGGAATGTTTTCACACCACGCTTTGCTACCACCTTGACCTCAGCAACCCTGAACCAGCCACTCTGGCTTAATCTCAACTACCCGCCTCCGCCGGTGTTCACAAATCACTCCACCTTCCCACAGTACCAGGTGAGCGAGGGGTCTCAGCTCTCCAGGAGGTCATCCCTGCAGGCTCCGGCCCGAGGGGCGTTGACTTGCAGAGGCTTTAGAACATCAGACTAACTACTTGGTCTATGCACGCGTGCACATGCGCACACAGGCACATGCATGTACGCTTCTGGCTTTCCATGGCCTGAATTCCAGTCCGCTCTGGGCTGTGTATTCCAGAGCTGCTTTGCAAGTTAGCACCAGAATAGGGTGCCACGTAGTCCTTGTTTCCTGCCCTCCTCCCATGACTTCCACTGTAGTTAGATGACGTGTCCAGAGTAGTTGGACTGTCCCAGTTTAAGTCTTTTGTCCCAACATAATGAAGGACATTCTTGGCCTTTGTCTTATAGCTAAACGGTACCTGGTAGCCAGACACAAGGGATGGTGAAACTTGTAGCAGGGCTGGAAATTTTATCACAGAATTTATTTTTGCAGGGAAAATATAGTTTCCTTGGTTTGTCTATTTAACTTAATATCCCTTAAGAGCTGCGGCCCACTGGGTAGAAGGAGGAAGAAATCAAATAAATGTCCACTTTGGTTTAAACTTCAGTCCAATCCAGTAGCATAAACTGTCCCTTTGGGTTGCACTCAGTTTCTCCAGGAAAGGGGCTCGGCGTCTCGGATTTTTGTCTCTGTCTCCTCCCCAGCTCCTCTCCAGAGCAGTGGTGGGGGGGTGGGTGGGTGGGAAGACAAGCAAATGTGGCTCCAGGTCCCTGGGAATGTGCCCCACTGGTCTGTCCCAGCGGTGCCTGGAAAGGGAACTCGAGGACTCCTTGTCCTGTCTCATGCCCCTGGGGTCCCCGTGTCATGTCCTCTGTACAGCATCACCCACAACCTTCCTGCTTGGGTGTTCATGCGGAAGGTGGAAGATGGGTCTTCTCCACTCCAGAAAAAGCCTCTCTGAGCTGGTCCACCAGGTTGACCCCCGGAATCTTAAATGAGAGCCAAAGGAGTGCAGCAAAGCCTCTCCTTTAGTTATCTGCTGTTTTACTTTCAAGGTGTTTTGTTTTGTTTTTTTCCACTGTTACAAAGCACAGGAGCCCACCCTCTCCTTACCCAGGTAGAAGGTTTCACTGCTGAGGTGAGAGGGTATCGTGAAGCCTGATCCAAGGGAAGTTAAACCCCTCACCAAGTTCCACATCTGTCATGATCGTCTCTACCCAGGTCTCGAGAGAAATGCCCGCTCGTGGACTCGCCAGCTCAGTCACCCGTGTTCTTCTATCCTTGCCTTTTTGTGTTGGCTCATTCACAGTTCAGCCGTTTATTCACTTACTCATGGATTTAGTCATTTTTGTTTATTTATCAATTCATTCATTCAAGTTATTTAAAAAACTTTTGCTTTTCACTGACGGCAGGCCAGGCATTGGGCTAGGGAGGGGTCCAGAGATGACCGAGAAGCCTGGAGTCCAGGTCTGTGAGAACAAATCCCACACCTCCACTCTGTGCACCCTTCCTTGGAAAGGCCACAATGTAGCATTAGTGTGAATCAAGTCACTCTACACTGCACTGTCAGGGTTCAGCGTGTAACTCCACCTGGGATGTTAACCTGCTATGTTAAATTCTTGGGAGTGGGGGAGATTTGAACCTATTTTCTGAGCACGCAAGCCCTTTGTGGTCAGAGATGCTGGGCTGATTCCAAGGTTCTCTAGCCTCTGGGCAGATGTGATTGAGGGTCTTGGCTGGTAGGGCCCATAGGTTCTATGGGGACAATTTAGGTGCTGACTGACCCCTGCTGAAGCCCACCCTAGCAGGAGAAGGAGAGTTGGGGTAATTTACTTTCTCCCAAACCCCCAGGATCTCATAATGTCACCCAGCTGCAAGATGGCTGACATAATAAAAGGAAGCAGGGTTGGGGACCAGTGGACTTGGGTTTAAGGGAACTCCACTTCCAAGCCAAGTGGCTGTGGACAAGTTAGCTAAATGCTCTGAGCTCTGGTTTCCTCACTCGTGAACCACATTCATAATGATCGTAGCGGCAGGTTATTCTTGATACAGCTATAAAGTTAGTTGAGTCCGTGGATGTAAAAGGGTTTTGTAAAACATGAAATATGATAGAGATGTTGGTTTTTATTATTTTTCAGCCAGATTTTCTAGGAACCAGGGTCAGAGGGCTCTGCAGATCTATAGGGGACAGAGAGAAGTGGGGAGCAGCCTTTCCTCATTTCTTTTCCTGCTTGGTGTTAGGAATAAAGATATGATCCCAAATCCAGTTTACTTAGAGAGCCGCTGTGAAGCGAGACAGAGGGCAGAGGACTAAGTCCTAGCACCGAGGAGCCCAGAGACCCCTGGGCTACATACCACATGGAAACTCTGCCCCCAATAAGGAGAAAGTATGAGGGGGAGAAGCGCAGGGCCTCCTGCAAGGAAGCCTGAATATTTATTTACCCTTGCTTGTGATTTTGAAGAATTACAGTTCAAACAACTAGAAATGCCCTTCAAGTCATACTGTGTCGCTCATCATGGTAATGACACTGTCTCCTGAAAAGCCTGTAGCTGGCCTCGCTGTGGTGGGGAGGGAGGCAGCCTGGGGGGCTGGCTGTGGCAGGCAGAGCTAAGTGCTAATGGGAGGGCGGGAGACAGTGGGGGCATGCGTGCTGGTGTGCTTGCATAAGCCTGACACAAACTCACCTCAGCACACACAGACACGCCATGTCTTGAGCAGGAATGGGGTTAGGGAAAAGCGCTTACAAAGGGGTGCAGAGAGCAACAAAGATAACATGGCCAACCTTTCAATGTTCCCGTTTGGGCACACATGACTGTACAGACAAGGCAAAAGAGGCTCCCCAAGGCCAGGTCACTTGCCCAAGGTCACACAGCCCTAAGGGGCAGGTCTGGGACTCAGAGCGAGCCCGGCTCTAGAAGCTCTTAGATAATCACCGAAGAGGCTGTGAATGCTGCTCCATGGGGCCTTCCTGAGGTGTGGGATGTGCTTGCTCAGTGTGGGTGCTGCTGGCCGGGAGGCTGGCGGGCCTGGTCAGCACTGTGGTGGGACACTCAGCCACATCTGGAGGTCCAGGCTGGAAACTGAGCTGAGTGGCTGTGCTCTTGAGAGTCTTCTGCTGGGCACTGAACACTGCCTTCTCTCCCCAGGGCCTGTACCCTCAGCGGGCAGCCAGGATGCCTTATCAGCAGGCCCTGCACCCCCAGCTGGGGTGCTACTCCCGACAGGTGAGTAAACTGCTTTTCCTCCTCTGGCCCAAGTCCACAGAGGCTGTCGGGTCAGGGCATCTGCTGCCCTGTCTGTCCAGTGGTTACCACCCATCCTCTCCAGTTGGCCATGTGCCAGAGCAGACACAGATACCGACTTGCATGGGGTGATACAAACCTGTTCCCTCCACGATGATCACGCAGAGCCCCTACTGTGTGCCGGGCCCGATCTCTCAGGGCTGAGCCTACGGGAACTAATTTATCCACCACAATTCTCCTATGTGAGCAGGTTATGAGATGAAGAAACTGAGGCAGAGGGATTCAATATCTAGTCCAAGGTCATAGAGTTGACCTACAACTTAGCTTTTGCAGTAGCAGCAAAGAGCCTCAAAATCTCAGAGACTTTCGACAATGAATAACTTACTTTTCCTTCACCCATAGGTTCTGTAGGTTGACTGAGCTGGGCAGTGGATTGGGTTCTGTTCTGTTACACCTATTTTATTTCGATGTCTAGAGCGGGAGGGATGAGAAGAAGCCCCAAAGCCTCTGAACTGGTGCAGGGTGAGCTCACCTTCCATCGGTCAGGGCCAGTCCATAGCAGCCCCCCTTCACCAGGCCCAGAGTCACGTCCCTTCCTTGTTGGTTTGCCAGATAAAATACAGAACATCCAGTTACCTTTGAATTCCAGATGAATGTTGAATAATTTTTTTAGTGCAATTATGTGCCAAATATTGTATGGAACCAGTATTTGCTTTTTACCTGAAATTCAACTGGCTGTCCCTGAGTTTTGATCGCTAGGTCTCTGGGTAGGTTGAAGGGACATATTGATATCTGCTGGACAGTCATGTAACAGCAGAATTGGGGTTTGGCCTTGGGCAGCCTGGCCTCAGGGTCTGTGCTCCCAGCCGCCAAGTCCCACTGCCTCTTATAGAGAGACACGCAAGAACACAGTGTTGAAATAAGGCAGCGCAGATGTTCAGACATGAGCAAAGACACAGGCCAGTCAGGCACCAAAGGCAGGGGAGCAGAGGCAGAGACAGAGTGTCTTGGCACAGGGATGGGGTGTGAGGAGCGGAGCTGAGCACCTGCTCCATTGTCAGGCTGGCTTTGAGGTACACAGACACCCAACCTGGAACTCAGGCCCCTGCACCTCTCTTCTCTCCCTGGGGAGCCCCCGTTCTCCCTCTGCAAATTGTACCTCTGATCTGCTGTGTGTTAGAATGTTCCAGAGGGCAGGGCAGCACCCATACCTGCAGAACAGTCTGTCACCTGGGTCAGGACAGCAGCAGGAGCTTGGCATCAAGTGGAAACACAGCCCCTGCAACCCCCACAAACCCGGCCACGTCACTTCCACCTGTGAGCGCTACCTGGCTCCCAAGAGCACGTTTAGACAGTTATGTATGTGCATATATTTTAAAAAGTAATGTAAGAATATGGGACAGAATTTTAAAATCTTTGAGGCCATCATCGTCAACTGATTTCTTAGGCAGCTTCCAGTGATAGCTATATAAAGGTTTTTATTCAGATGCGGCATTCTGGGCTCCCTGTTCTGTCGCTGCTTTTGTCAGCAGAGGGTATCTCTTGGAAATGGTTCCACAGTGTGCACGAAGTTGTATTTTATGGTTTTCATTGATTGTGTGTAGTTAGACACACATTTTTGAATAAAGCGTGTGTAAGTTGTAGGTCCTGCCTCTTCTCTTTTGTGTCGGTCTCCGCTCAGGTTGTACCCCCTTCCCCCACTGTGAAAACTGGGGGCATCTTCTGCTGTCCTCACCCTTGGGTGTCTGTCCTAGGAGGTGCCTTCCTGGGTTCTCTCTGCCAGCTCTTGGGGCTTTCTGACCTTTGGCTTGTCACCTGGGGCTTTGGTGCCCCTGTGCAGCATCACCAGGTTCGGCATGTCCAGCGAAGGGCCCAGGCTTCGAGGGGGGCGCGTGGCCTGGGCTCGGCCTGCTGGGTTCTGATCATGACTCAGGCACTTGAGGATTTAGTAAGCAAGTCACCTTGATTCTCGCCGGGTCTGTTTTCTCATCTCTGAAGTGGGGAGAGTAATGGACCTGCTTCCCAGGACTGTTGGGGCTTGTGGTAGGGACCCATGTGAAAGACCCAGCACACCCTCGTGCTCAGAAAGTGTCAGGCTTGTGCCTTTTTCAGTATATCAGGAGATGCAGGGTGAGGGGCGCTGTCAGCGGCTGAATCCCTTGGCAGCTTGGGCCCCAGACTCTTGCTGTTAAAGTGGAAATCCCGGAGGTTGTCCGGTTGTGGCTGAAACTCCCCTCGGCGCACTGTGGCTGACTGTGGAAGTCAGCCCCAAGGAGAGAAGATTGTATGACATCAGCAACAGAATGTGGTGCTTCCAATGTAGCAGCGTTAGTCCTCACCCCTGACCTGCCCCCTCTCTCTTCCTCCCTCATTCTGTTGTGAATTCATTCATTGAACCTGTGTCTGTCGAGCAGCTACTGTGTGTCAGGCTCTGCCGTGGGGCTGAGGCTGCATCAGGAAGACAGATGGGTCCTGCTTTGTCAGGGGCAAGAGCTGGGAGTTTTTGATGGGTGTCTGGCCCAGAAATCCTGCTGGGTTCCTGTATTTCTCTAGATTTGAGCTGAATCTCATTGCCCTTTGTGTCCTTTCTCCTAGCCTGCCCAACACCACAGCCACCAGTCATGCATGACTATTTAAATTTAAATCATCTAAAGTAAATAAAATTAAAAATTCAGTTTCTCACTCACATTAGCTGAGTGGCCGGTGGCTAACTCTGGGCAGTGCCGCCGGAACATTCCCACCACTCGTGGCAGGAAGCTCCACTGGGCAGAGCCGTCTTGGCCTCAGAATCAGTTGCAATTCTAGGAGAGAAGCCAGGGATATGTAAATATCAACAATGTTTCATAGTCAAAGACTTATGAACAAGAGACTTTGGGGATGGTTATTCACAGAGAGAGGGTAGGGAGATGAGGAAAATAATGGAAATAACATGTAGAGTGCACAGTCTCTTTTATCAGCGGACTCAATCCCATACGATGGATATAGTGTTTGCCCATTTTATTTATTTATTAAAAAAATTATTTATTTATGCATACAAGACCTGGGGTATAGGCCAGCGGTGTGTGGGGGGGGGGTGAGAGGATTCACCAGAGACAGAGTGGGGAACAGAACAGGCAGACCAACTGAAATACACTGCTGAGGGGAGCAGCGGGCGAGGCAGGAGAGGTCTGCCATGCCATGTGGGTTGCTCCCTAGCCAGGGATTGAACTCGTGCTGCAGTGGCTGTGGATAGCTTCATAGGTTGCATCTTAACCCCTTGAGCCACCAGGGAGGCCCTGTTTGCCCATTTTAATAGAGGAGGAAACTGAGGCTCAGATGAATCAAGTAACATGCCAGTGTCACGGAACCAGGTTGAGCTTTTTCCATCCCGGTGTACGGCACCTAGGTAACTCACGGTGACCGGGGCTGGGGGCTGTGGTATGGGGATGGGGTCAGTGTCAGATGAGGGAACTGTGAGGTCTGGAAGAGTGGGCTCTGCTGGGCCTCACCCTTCTCTCCTCTCTGAACCACAGGTGACACCGTACAGCCCACAGCAGATGGGACAGCAGATTTTCCGCTCTTCCTACACCCCCCTGCTGAGCTACGTCCCCTTCGTCCAGCCCAACTATCCGTACCCTCAGAGGACACCTCCAAAGCTGTCCGCCAATCCCCGAGATCCTTCACCCATGGCAGGAGATGGGCCGCAGTACCTCTTCCCCCAGGTGTATGGGTGAGTCCTGAGCCCACCCTGGAGGGCGGCTTGTGCCCAGAGGGCTGCTGGAGACGGGAGGCGAGCGTGTTGGGTTTCTGGGTGTTCCATGGCTGTGTCCCATGGCTGTGGGCAGGGGAGGACCAGCGCCTGTGTCTGGCGGCTGTGTGGCTCCTGGACCATCTGCTGGGGAGCTGAGCGGGATCTGGGGTCTGGGACTTGGGACGGCAGCTCTGCAGCCTGGTTGCAGGGGTGTGACCGCACAGGAGGCAGCGGATGGGCAGGTGGTGGCGCCGCCTTCACCTCCCTCTTGGTTTACAGCGGGGCATGGCCAGGTCACCTCCCGGCGTGCCCTCCACTTACTCTCCCCAGCCCTGGCCAGGCGAATGTTCCTGAAAACCCCGTCGAGGCCACGGTGACTCTGTTGAAGGTCTTCCACTGCTTATTCAGGGCTGTTCATATTTTTCCACCGAAGTGCCCCAAACAGCAAAGGAGAGGGTCTTAGCAGCAAGTAACCAAGACAAACTCAACATTTTAGTTGCAACTTCATGCACGTATTTCATGCCGGTCAGTCAGATACTTGTGTGTTCTGCTAACGGAACAACACATACCTGTTCATTCCCCGCCTCCCATCTTCAAGGAATATTGATGCTCCCAGAGGCAGGGGCCATGTCAGTCCTGAGAACCAGACCGGGGGGGGGGGCGTGTGCCCCAGCTTGAGAAACTCAGCTTATGGGATTGGAGGAAGGCTCCCCAAGCCAACACGGATTCCTCCCTGCCCCCGCTCGAAGACACCCTTCCCTGTAGTGTCAGCAGCCATCCCTGCTCCCGCTCTTCAATCGGGGTGTCCCCTGAGCCCCCGCTTAAGAGAATGCTTGCTAGAAAGGGATTTCCCTACTCAGATCTGTTTGGGAAACAAAGATAAGCAGATTTCTTAGAATTTTCAGATCATTTAATTTTCTGTTGTGCATCGAGAATGTTCAAGAGGGTGGTCGATACTTATTGGAACATAAAACCCACAACCCCCCTTTTATCCCTCTTTTTCCTCCGCACCCTGCCCTCTCCTTTCCTTCCTCTCTCCCATCCTTCCTCTCTCCCTCCTCCCTTCCTTCCCTCACCTTGCATGGCACATCACATGTGTTCCACCCAGCACACCTGGGGCAGGCTGCAGAAATCAATAGGAGACCCAGAAATCAATAGGAGGACATGATCTTTCCTCTTAAGAGCGTGGGTGAGAAGGGGGCATTGTGAAGTCCACCCAAGACCATCCAAGTGGGAGGGAGGTGCCCTGCTGGGTGGACAGTGAGGGTCTCTGGACAGAGAGGATTAGCAGTTAGATGAGTGTGTTCCAGGCAGTTGGAGGAAGGCCCCGGATGGGACTGCACGTGGCAAGCTCCAAGCCTGGAGAATGAAAGCATCTAGTTAAGATATTAAATTTGTTCCTGAGAAAGGTAGAAAATAGGATTGGAAAAGGGAGGTTGGGGTTGGATTATGAAAGGCTCTGATGGCTAGACCTGGGGATCCAATGCAGATCTGTGCACTTCAGAGTGAACTGGTGGATGGGAGGGGAGGAAACAGGAGGCACATGAGGGTGCAGACTGGAGGTGACTGTGGCGTGAGAGGTGCTCACCTCCTTGGAGATGACACTATAAGCTTCCCCCTTCTGTGCTGCGACCTGGAGCTCAGGGTAGAGAGACTTTCTGCAGAAGCTGGAACTGGTGGACTTGGGAGCATGCAAGCTCCAGGGTCTCATAAGTCAGCCGCTGGGAGGCCCTGATCGTGACCAGCAAGAGCAGAGAGTTGAGATGTGGTCTCTGCTATCCACAAAGGAGCAGAGAGAAGAAATGAGCAGGAGACAGAGGGAAGGGTGGACTTAGAAGTGGGAGAGAGCCCGGGGCCGGGGGAGACAATGGTGGGCAGAGGAGGAGAGTGGTGGCCATTGCTGGGGGTCAGCAGGGTGGAATGGAGGCCTGGGAGGTTGAGAAGACCAAGAACATGAGTCTGAAAAGTCAGGCAAAGGGTGCAGACTCGCGTCCCCGCAAAGAGTGCTTTGCTCGTTCTAACAGTACCATTGAGCACCTTCTGTGTGCCTAGCACTGTTGTAGACACTGTGGATGCTGGAGTGAACAAAGTTTTCCTGCCCTCATGGTGGGGGGATGGGGGAAATAGACAAGAAGGAAATGAACAAGCAGCGTTCATGTCAGGTGCTGGGGGTGAGAGAAAGAGAATGAAAGAACTTCTCTTGAAGCAAGAGTGTGGGCCACGCATGTGTGCCCGTGGTGGTGCGTGGTGGTGAATGCTCCAGGCAGCAGGATTAGAAGGTGCAAAGGCCCCAATATGGGAAATGTAGTTGCAGTATAATGAGTAGGGGAGAGAGGGTGGCAAAATCAAAATCAGAGAGGTGGCAGGGCCAGACTAGACGGGGCCTGGGAGGCATGGTCAGGTAAGGGATTTTCTTTTCAGAGCAGTGGGAAGTCATCAAGGCTTTAAACTGGTGAGGGCAAGTCTAACCCTTTTTCAGGAGAAGATGACTGTCAACCAGTGCCTGAGGAGGGCACGAGGGACGGGGCTGGGCAGGGAAGCAGGTTACGTGCCTGTATTCTGGTCCAAGCAAGAGGGTTGGGTGGTGTAAATGGAGAGCAGTGCCCATGGGAAAGGCGTGGGTAGACCTGGAGTGTTTATTTTCTTGATAGAATTGACAGGACGTGATGGTGGTTGGATGTAGAATGAGGAGAAGAGAAGAGTCGAACATGATTCCTAGGATTTCGACTTGCGCTCCTGGATGAGTGGAAATGCCAGAGCACTCAGGTCAGGATGACTGGAGCAGGGATCTCGCAATCAAGCGTTTGGCTCTGGAAAGCTTGAGATGCCTGCCAGTCACAAGAGCGAGGTGTTGATTGGCAGGTGGATATACAAGTCTGGGGCTCAGGAGAGGGTGTTGAGATTGGTACTATTTGGGCGCCATTAGCATTTAGATTATGTTCAGAGGTATGGGGTGGGATGCAAAGGCCCAGGGATGCAAGTCCATAGAGAGGAGACCCGAGGACTGAATTCTGGACCCCCAGCACGTGGAGAGCTTGGGGTGATAGAGGAGCCTGCAAAGGCACTGAGTGGGAGTATGAGAGAGGTGGGAGGGCAAACGAGAAAGTGCAGCGTGCGGAAAGCCAAGTGAAGACAGTGTATCCTGGAGGAGAAAAGAAGGGATCACAGGTTGATGAAAAGCAGGCCCAGGCACTGTAGGATAAAATGCAGGGAGCAGTGAGCATCGACGGGACCTTTGGGGGCTTCCAGGGATAGCAGTTGATCCAATCAGGGTGCTGCATGCAACAGGCCTAGGAGACGGTGGGCTGGGCTGGGCAGGGAAGGAGACATGGGCTTCAGTGATGGCATTTGGTTTGGACTAGGAGAGTCGGCGCTTCCTCCGGATCTGGATCAGGAGCAAGGGGAGAACCAAGAGACTAAACTACATGAACTGGGCGAGGAAGGAGCAGTTAACTTGTGAGTTCACAGGGAAGGCACAGGGGAGCCCTCCCCTGCCTCTGCCGAGTCAGTCTGCATACATTCATCAGGATGGGATAACCGTACACGTCATCTTCCAAACAATGTTGGAGAATTAAGAGCACACAGATATTTACACTGGAAATGCCAGTAAGGAAACTTCACCAAGTTCAAGAGGCATTCGGCCTCCTCCTCCTCCTCCAGGAAGCCTTCCCTGACAACTCCAGCCCACATAGATTAGCCCTTTTCTTGATCTTCTAGTGTGTGTCCTCTTTAGACCCTGCCCTTAGCAGTTGAGTCAATCAGAGGTTCTCAACCTGCAGGGCCTAAATGCATGGGGCATGACGATCAGACCTGAGAGGTGTTGCTGCTCATTTGTAACCAACAATTATTAAATGCTGAAGTATGGATCACTGCCTTTGTTTTGTAAATCAGAGTGGACTCTAGGGTAGTCCTATAATAGTATCACTTTCAATCATTTCTTTTCCAATATGATTTTTGAAAAAGAGAAAAAGAGATGGGTTACCAGCAGCAAAATTGCTTACCAGGCACCTACCTTGTGTCAGGCCCTGGACCGGATGCCAGGTATAAAATGGTGAACAGCCCAGATACATGTGCCTGCTTTCATGGAATTGATTTCAGTGAGAAAGGAGTCAAACGTAACCCAAAATCCAGCTGTCTGCAGACTCATAGTGACAGATACTGATAACCAGCTGAAGCATTATGAATTAATGCTACTTGTTTCCCAGTGCTTCTCCCTCCCCAACCCCCTCTTTGGTTTCATCAATCCACGGGAGAGTGACATGAATGTAAATATCTTGTGTAATATGCATCTGCCCGGAAAAGTGACTGAGAATCCCTGGATTAGACTAAATCTAGCCATTTGCTGCAATTTATATTGATCTCTGTTCCCATTCATTCAAAGTATTTTGGCAGACAGGTGACAAAATTGCAGAAGGATCCCAGAAGTGTGAGTAAATGATTCCTTCTGGAGAGGTTGGGCAGGCTTCACTGAGGAGATGGCTTGTGAGCTCTAATTTGAAGTATGACTAAGAGTGTTCCAGGGAGAAAAAGGCAGTAGTATTTCCACCTTTGAAGGTGACTCTCCAATGTTGGTACTTCCTTCCCAGGAGTCTAGCAAAGTCCCAGGCACTCCATGGGGCCTCAGGCCTCATTTCTGGGACAGATGTTGACATGGAGGTTAGCTGAGTTAGCTGGTGCCAGTACGCAGGGAAGGAGTCTTGGAATTGTCTGGAGTCAGATCTCACCATGGGAGGTGGCCCTGAGTTCTCAAGTGTGGTCTGAATTTCCTGAGGGACACACCCGGTCCTCTAAGGCAGGAGAATGGCCACAGTCCCACAGGAAGATGCTGAGATATCCCGAGAGGTTCCCTGCTATGTGGTCATGGGCAGGACCAGGTAAGTAAGTGGCCAAATAAGCTCTATTTTGTTTTCCACTTGTACCAATTTAATAGTTTGTTTTTCAAGAGCCAAACCATTTTTTATTCCTACACGAACGCTTTTAGCCTCCAAGCCTGTCATGATCTTCACAGCCTTTGACAGCCACAAAATTAATATAATTTTTTTTCTAATATCTCCTCTAACATCAAAAATTTCATCATGACGTCCATCTTCTTTCTCTTCCAGGTTCGGCTCGACGTCTGGTGGACCCCTGATGAACAGCCCCTATTTTTCCTCTAGTGGGAATGGCATAAATTTTTAGATCTCCTTCACTTCTCCCTCCTACCTTAGCCCTTAGAGCAGGGCTAAGGGCTCTGGAATTCTGGATTCTGCAACGGCTTGGTAGGAAGTTTGGAAAGCCAAGGTTCCCACCAGGTCACAGACAGAAAACAGCAAGACCAGACTCATCTGTTGACCAACACTCGCACCTACAGACACACACACATGCACACACATACCCCAAACTGCACACACACACCCCTCATAGTCATACTTACTTGCTCAACCACATACGCACCTGTATTTAGCTAACATGAGTGATTTTTGTTTTTGTTGTTGTTGGTAAAATAGAAGTAAGACTTAATTTTAGAAAGTTTGTATTTTATGATAAAAGTATGAGCTGCTTGAAATGGAGTGTGCCTCTTTGTGTTGGTTCTGCTCTGTGTAATCTTTACTGCTCATTTGAGTCTCAATGTTTAGACAGGACGTGAAGGAGACTACAAGCTGGAGTCCTAGAAATGCTGCTGTATGAAGAGGGGACCCCAGGGATGATAAACTCGAGGGATCACCTCTTCTCTTCTGTGATCCACTAATTTCTCAATATCCCAGTTTATCAATCTCAGGAATGGGCATAAAAGAAGTGCCCCCTTCACTTGAAGTTTTCACAAATGCCGGGACCTTTACATCCCCAAAGGGCTTCCTCGCATTGTACTTCCAGTTATCAACCCAGACTGCGCTATAATTTGCCACCCTCTCATCTCAGCGTGTTCGGAGGAAAGCGAAAGTAAGAGAAAGCGCCATTTGCCCTGTGCAGAGTTGGGTTCTTAGCCACTTTCCATCTCTGACTCTGGGCAGAGAAATTAACCTCTCTGGACCTCAGTTCTATTAATGCATTGTTAATAGTTGTGAGGATTAAAAGATAGTGTAGCCTCAATATAGATTTAATGTTTGCTTAATGTAGACTTGTGGTTTTAAGATGCTTGAGTAGAGATATGTTTCTGTACCTCTTCTTTTGAAGTTTACCCCCAAATAACAAGGAGGACAAGAAAACCTATAGAATCCCCATTATTGATGAAACTAGGGGAAACCATCCATATCACCCACTATCGACAAAGGCATCCATAGAATAGAGGAGTGGTAAATGCCTTAGCAGAGTAGGGGATCATCATGTTGAAATAGGGGATGTATGCAGGAGATTCATCACCAAGAAGCAAACCATTTACTCCTGCAGGGCCCTGAGGTTCAGGAGGTTCCAGGTGCTGGATACCATGGAAGGTGGGGCTGGAGAGAGATGGTCGATGTAAGGGGTAGCTCTTATCCTGGCCCCACAAAAATGGGGCCACAGATTGTTCTAGTAGAGAGAGATGTTTTCTCTGGAGAAAACTACAGACTGGGCATAAGGATTATGGAGATGTGGGTCCAGATTAAAAATGGGCATTAAGTAAAATATGCATATATATCCATAGGCAGCTAGGTTTTAGCCAAGAGATAGGAGTTTGGAGGGTTCTTTGGAGAAAATGAACTTCCCCAAAGGCACTTGGAAATATCTGTGAAAATTGCCCTCTGATTTTGCCCTTTTTTTTTTTTTAAGATTTATTTATTCATGGATACAAGGCCAGATGTGTGGGAGGGTGAGAGAATCCACCAGATACAGAGCAGGGTACAGAACAGGCAGACTGACTGAAATACTTTGCTGAGGAGAGCAGTGGGTGAGTCAGGAGAGGTCTGCTGTGCCATGTGGGTATCTCCCTGGCCAGCCTGGATAGAACCTGCACTGCAGAGGCTGCAGACAGCTTCACAGCGCTGCACTCAACCACCTGCACCACCAGGGAGGCCCTGATTTTGCCCTTTTATGAAGAGCTTTTAATCAACTTTTAAGGACATGACTGATGCTCAATAAACATGGATACTCTCTAACAAGAAAGAAACAGATCAGAACAAAGGTAAACAGGAACTAAGAAACGAGAGACTATAATATTCTCAGAGATAAGACAGTACATTTTAAAAATAAGACAACATGCCGTATGCTTATTTTTAAAACCAGAACTAGAAAGTGCTTTTGAAATTAAAACAGCGATTGCTGATTTAATTTTTTTCAGTGGAAAGGGTTGGAAGCTAACATCAGAGAGAGCATGGAAAAGAAAATTTAAAAAATACAAGAATGGGTTATAGGAGATAAAAATCAAGAAAATAAGATCAATCCAGGAAATGAATAACTGCCTAACCTAGCCAGAACAGTGAAAATAGAACTATTAACAGCAATGAAGATGAAAAAACACGAGAAAAATTCCCAGATTGACGCCCCAGACAAGTGCTCACCAAAATGAATGAAAAAGATGTACATTGAGGTACATCACTGTGGAATTTCACAATGTTAGGGATAAAGGCAAGATTTTAAAACCTTTTCAGAAAATCCCGCTCACTCACAAATGTTCAAGACTCATAAATGGTATCTGATTTCTCAGCAGTGTCATGGGAACCCAGAAAATCCTGGGGCACAGCAGTTATAACTTTGAGTGGAGATGATTTACAACCTAGAATTCTATTATCAAACTGTGAAGGTGGAATGAAGATGTTTTCTGATGTGCAGCGTTGCAAAAAATTGATCTTTTCGTACCTGTCAGGAAACAAAGGGAGGATGTACCCCACTAAAAAAAGTGGGGTACACTGAGACAGAAGACATGGAGTCCAGGAAACAGGCCTCCAAGGGCCCTCAGTGGGAAAGAGGTTGAAGAGATTCCCCAGGAGATGAAAAAGGAAGGTCCCAGCTCCAGAACCCTAAAGGCGAGCTGGAAAATCACCACCTCCAGTCCAGGCTGAAGCAGGGAGGTGGAGCCCTCCAGTGAGGGGGTGTGTCAGAGGGGTCCGGGGGACTGTAGAAAAAGGACATGGTAGATTCTTCTGACAGTGTTCACTGCACTGTGTGGAAAATTGTATCAAGTGTTGTTTTATAGTATTTGGAGGGGGTGGGGCAATTTAGCTATAAATTCCCATAAAGCAGTGAAATAATTGGGACTGACTATTCAGTGAAAAATATTTACATGGCCATAATAAGGAAAAGTACAAATATGGATTTAAGCAAAACTGTGTTATAACTGTTGTGGGAGGATGGAGGTGAAAAGAGGGGTGTGAATGGAGCCCAAATTCTCATTTATCATCATAAAGTCAGTAGGTAGTATCTAAAATGGATGATTCGAGAGATAGTGGAATTCCCATAATTACCTAGAAATCTGGAGGTAAATCCCAGAATAAAGTGTCAAGAGAGTTGAAGGAGGTTCTATGAGGAGAGGATGGATTTGTAAGGGAGGCAGGAATCCTGCCTTGCTTATGAGTCTTTAGCAGTGTTTGCCTTTTAAGCCACGTACGTGTCTGGAGTCTCAGTGAAAGATAAACACACACACGCACACACACACACAATCACTCTGCCACCAACACAGAAAGAGCCCACTGCCCAGACCCCCATCCCAGATGTCTGACACTCTGATTCTCAGAAGCCTTTCTGAACTGTTTCCCTAAGAAATTTTTCAGGAGGAAGCTTCGTTAAGGGAAAGCTGCTACCCATGCCCAAGGCCTTTCCAACACATTACTGACTCAGCACAGCTCTCAGGGAATCCCAGAAATAGGAGAGGAATGGAAACAGTTACCCAAGTACCTGACCTGACTCATGATTATGAAGTCTGGGAGGGATTGAAAACTCCCAGATTTCCCCTGATTCCTTCCCACCGACTCTCCTGCCCATTTTCTCAGCACATGCTCCCTATAACTAATTCCCCTGATAAAGCAGTGGGGAAGACAGACACAGTGCCTGCCCCCGTGCATTTTTAAGCTTAGATACTAAATCGAAGTTACTATGAATGAGATGAGGCTTTTAAAAGGATATGTGAGAGCACATAGTAGGACACCCACCCAGTTAGAGTGTCAGAGAAGTGATGTCTGCTCTTAACATCTGATAGGTTTTCAAATCACAAAACCCAGTTTCCTTCCTCAGGACCGACTTGCTTTGTAAATCTTAAAACTAACGATAGTCTGTGTGTGGTTTAAGCAACAAAATTGAGGAGTAGCATGTTTTTGTGGATTCTAGAAATACTTAATAAAATAAGAGCAGTTACTATTCATTGAGCACTTATAAGCACAGTGCTACATAGATCATCTTTATTATGCAATGTAATGGTCGTATTAACCCTGTTGCATATATATGTAGATGTATGCATATAGCTATATAGTTATATTAATATTACATATGCAGAAACTAAGGTTCAGAGTGATTAATATCTTAGTTAAGGTCACAAGATAGGTGACTCAAAGTCAATATTCTTACACACTTTTCTTCCCAATTCCCTGTTTCTAGTCACATAGCCCAGCGTGAAAGAGCCGTGTTGAAACTTACATGATTAATGACTTCAGACAACTAAGACCTCTTAGTTGTTTTCCAGTGTTAAGCCACAAGACACAAGACATGGGAGGTGGGGGCTGAGGACCAGGAAGAAAACAGATCTTGGGAAAAGAGGGGCTCATCCAGATGAGGGGCTCGCCTGGAGCAATTCCCCCCTCCAGGACTTCTCCCCTAAGACGCCCCCCATTGATTGGGAAGGTGTATTCAGTTCTGTTACTCAATCCTCTATGTGACAACAACTGCCGGTTGACTTCCAATATGCATCCCCCCCCTTTTTCCTGGCTAACAGAATTCTACTTTCCAGCTCGACACACAATCATTCAGAATATGTGAGTTAGTTCGGGACACTTGGAGTACAGTCAGATGTGTTTTGTGTGATTTCTGGAAAGCTGAAGCTTCATTATGAAGTTGGTAGAGGGAAGAGGCATCAGACCAGCTCTGGACCTCGTTGAGAGGAAATTAACCCCTTAAAAGTCACTGTTATTTTGGGTTTCTTTCACACACAGGCAAACCCAATTCTAAGTGACAGACCAAACAATGGTTTGGAAGTCAACTAGTGAAGGTCTAATAGCAGGAACATCCCCTCTAATAGACTAAATGTTTGCATCTCCCTCAAAATCACGTCTCTCCAATATGGTGCCATTTATAGAGGAGACCTCTGGGAAGAAACTAAAGCCAGATGAGGTCATGAGGATGGAGGCCTCATGACAGAGTTAGTGCCTTTAGAAGAGAAGGTACCGGGGAGCTTTCTTTCTCCACATTACACAGAAAGGAGGTGTGAGAGCTTAAAGAAGGCTAGACACACTGAGGTGTTAGCTGCCTACAATCCAGGGGAAGCGACCTCAGGATGAAACTTAACCTTGCCGGAACCTTCATCTTGGACTTCTCAGCCTCCAGAGCTATGAGAATAAATGTCTTGTTTGAGCCACTCTATAGTATTTTGTTTTGGCAGTTGAAGCAGACTAAGGTAAGACTTAGATCAGCAGACTAAGAATTCATGCCCAATTCTTTTGACATAAAAAATTTTCAAGTTTGAGGATGTTCTGAAATTGTCAAATATGGCAGTGACCAGTTCAAGAATCATTGTCTGAGACTCACCCCAACCAGTTCACCAGCACCCCTAGTCTTAAAGAAGAGTATATAGGTGTTCCTAGAGATTAAAGTTCCTTGGATGACATTTTTACACAATGTTTCCCCAAATCTTATTCCCCAGAAATCATCTGTTGTCCTTCAGGAATCACCCCAGGAAGCAGGGGGGGTGGGAGGGGAATGATCAGAATCTATTAATCAACAGACAAGTCATCGTCTTGCTGCATCATAAAGTCTCAAGGCTTAGCTTCAGCAGTTTATTAAATTACCAGAACGCCAAGAAAAATAGCTTTAATAACACATTTCTGCCTATCTATTATTTTTTTATAACCCAGAGTGGAGAATTAAAAGGCTCCCTACCATTTAAAACAGCATTTTTAAAATTAAAATGAACATGTTAGAGGGATCCTTTTTTTTTTTTACTCAAAAAAGGAGTCATTGATTCAGGATGTGATTACTCTAAGGCGAAATTTTATGGCTAAATCTTTGTGTGGTGTAAAGGAAGGAGGAGAAATGGTTTTCCTTGGGAGGTTTAAAAGTATATTAATTAGAACAGGTGGATGGGCAGGTCACTTTGTCCTCTCATGTGGTTTAATGTTACAATTACTAGTTTCAAGAATTAAAATGTCAAAGAAGCTGAGAGAGATGCTGTCTAGGGGACTAGCTGGGCACCCATATGGAACCTCGTTGGGGGCAGAACCATGGAGAAGTGCCCATAAGTTCAGGCACTACTTCTGAGTTTTGCAAATTCAAGAACATTATCAGGAGCCTTAAAACCCAACTACAATTTATTTTTAATGAAGGTCTCCTTCATCACTTTTGGCAATCACTTATTGAGCTCTGCCAATGAAACAGGCACTGTGCTACGAAGCATAGATAAAATGGAAACAAAATCACAGCCCATGTCCACACAGACCTTACAGTATGGGTGGTGAGGAAGGTGCAAGATACAGATAAATATAGTACAAAATATTTCTACAATAGTAGAACACAGTTGTGGAGACATATAAGGTTGCGGTATCAGTTTTTTTTATTGCTGCATTACAAATTACTCCAAAATATATAGTAACTTCACACAACACTATCTCCTAGTTTCATGGGTCATGACCTTGGGTCTGGCTGAGCTGGGTCTTCTGCTTATGGTCTCTCAGAGGCTGCAATCCAAGGGTCTGCTGGGGCTGTGATCTCATCAGGAGGTTCAATCGGGGAAGATGCACTTACAAAATTAGTACTCACAAGTTTCTTGGCAAGATTCATTTCCTTGCAGGCTGTTAACTGAGGGTTCCTTGCTACATGTAGCTTCCCAAAGGGCATCTCACAACATGATAGAAGACAAGAAAACATGCCAGCAAGCATCTACTAGCAAGATGGTACTCACAGTCTTCCTGGAACCAACCCAACATTGGAGGCAACATCCCATCACTTTGCCATATTTTATCACTAGCGGTGAGTCATAAGGTCCAGCACACCCTCCATGGGAAGGGCAGGCACAAAGGCAAGGGGTCTTCTTGGAAAACCAGAATCCATAGAACATAGCAGGTAGTAATAATCCCAGAATTACTTGGAAAACTTTGCCTGAATTCAAAGCCTGGATTTAAAACTTCCAATTTCCTAAGTCTCTTCTCTAATAGGGAGGTGGTTCATTTACACATTCATTGAATACCTATTATCTGCCAAGTGCCATTAAAAGAGAAGAGAATCCACAGTGAACAAAACAAAGTCTCTGTTCTCATGAAGTTTGAGGTTCAGTGAGGGGAAATATGAACATTGATATGACTGTGACTTGTGCAGAGGCCAGAAAGACATGAGGGAGGAACATGTGGACATGTGAGGGGAGAAAGCATTCTAAGCAGGGAGAACTATAATGGCAAAGAATAATAGTACCTACTTCATATGGTTGCTTTTAAAGTTAAATGAAATGTGTGCTCCTCCTCCACAGGGATGATGAAGGCTACACAGTAAAGCAGAGCCAGGTCAAGGATGAAGAGCAAAATGGTGAGCTATTCTTCTATGTTCTTTTCCTTGGGTAACTTTTGTTTTGAAATCATTTCAAATATACAGAAACATTGCAAAACTAGTAAAGATTCCAACACACCTTTCTCTTAGGTCACTAACATTAACTTCATCATTCTTTATGTTCTATTATTCTTTTCTGGAACCATTGGACAATAAGGGGCAGATACAATGCCTCTTTACCTCTAAATACTTGAATGTGTGTTTTCCAAGAGCAAGGACATTTTCTTTACGCAGCCACAGTACAATGATCAAAATCAGGAAATTCACTTAACACTATTATCTATTCTGCAGACCTTATTAAAATTTTAACAGTTGTACCAATAATGTCCTTTATATTAAAAAAAGAGCTCTTTTTCTGCTCCAGGATCCAATCTAAGATCACATGTTCCATTTAGTTGTCATAGCTCTTTAATCTCTTTTAATCAGGAATAGTTGCCCAGCTTCTCTTTGTCTTGACATTTTTGAAGAGAACAGCCTAGTTATTTTGTAGAGTGATCCTTCAATTTGGACACATCTGGTAAAGACAGGGAACCCGCAGCAGTAATGTGTCATCTCAGAATCTCGTGTTAGGAGGCCACTCTGATAATCTAGTTAAGGTGGTGGCTGCCAGGTCACACCATCCTAAAGCCATGATTTTTTTCCTTTATAATGGATGAGTCTTTTGTGGGCAGGTACTATGAGCCTCTATAATTATCCCATTCTTCATCAAACTTTTACTCACTAGTTTTAGCATTTGCTGAGGATTCTTGCATGACTCAATTACAAGTAAGATGGTCACCAAGTGACAGTTTTCAAATCCCATCATTCCATCTGCATTTATTAGGTAGCATTCTATTATGAGCTATTTTGGGAGGGGAAGGTTTTCCCCAGTAACATTTGAGTGGTGGCCAGAAAGGAGTGCAAGAATGAGCATGAAGATTATCTGGAAGAGCATTAGGTAGGGGAACTCCAAGTGCAAAGAATAAAAATAACAACTACTTCACATGGTTATTGTGATAAGAACACACAATACTACAGGGGTGTTGTGATAAGAACACACAATACTACAGGTGCATGGATTTTAGAAACAACTCAACACAACTAAGTTACTCTTGCTATTGCATAGTGACATCAAAGTTGAGATCTGTAAGGTAAGAGCTGGGGTAGTGAAGCTGAAGTCAAGATGAGGAGAGTGGGGCAGCCCAAGTGCAGTAGGCAGAGTTTAAGATGCTCCCCAAAGACCACATTCTTGCACAATTCCCTCTTTCTTGAGGTGGGAGAAGCTGGGAATACAGCAGAGCATTGTTGATCATGAGGTTGTGTTATGTGGCACCACTGACAAAGAGATCTTTCTAGTGAGCCTGAATGAATCACATGAGTCTTTAAAAGGGCCAAGATCTTGGGCCTCCCTTGTGGCACAGGTGGTTGAGCTCCACGCTGTGGAGTTGTCCGCAACCTCTGCAGTGCAGATTCGTTCCCCGCCGGCTGACGAGAATCCCACATGGTGCAGCAGACCTCTCCTGTCTCGCCCGCTGCTTCCCTCAGCAGTGCTTTTGGTCTGTCTGCCTGTTCTGTTCCCTGCTCTGTCTCTGGTGAATCCTCTCACCCTCCCGTGCATCTGGCCTGTACCCAGGTTCTTATATAAATAAATAAATAAATAAAAAATAAATAAATAAAAATCTTAAAAAAAATAAATAAAAGGGCCAACATCTTTCCTGGAGAAGGAGATCAACGTCAGAGAGATTCAAAGAATGAGGTGGATTTGATGTGTGAGTGCTCCATGTCTGGCTTTGAAGATGGAGTTGTCCGTGTGACTAGGACAGGACTGTTGTCTCTTGGAGCTGACTGTAATCCCTGGAGGGCAGCCAACAAGCAACTGCTTTCTGCTCACAACCCGAGTGAGCTTGGAAGAAATCCCCTGCACTCCTGATGAGACAGCAGTCAGATAGCACCTTGAGAATATGAGCAAAGAACCTGGGCATAGTGTGGCCAGACTTCCGACCTACAGAAATTATGAGATAATAAATAGATGTCATTTAAACTGCCATGTTTGGAGTAATTTGTTATGCATGCATCAATAGGAAGCTAACACAGCCAGAGAGCAACATTAAGAAAAATCTCAAAGAGAAACAGGGCAGGAGAACAATGGGAAATCCAAATAGCTCTGCGTAGCTGAATGAGATGGGGCTGCAGGTTTAGTAGGGGTGTGTTCACTGGGCAAGGTGTTCAGATAAACCCAGCTCAACATTTAGTGAGGACCTTGGTGCCAGGTCCTCTGTCATAACAGGCTGGAGACTTCAAGATATAAATGTGAATTTCTGCTCTCATGGAGCACTGGTGAAGAAACTCTGCTGGAGAAAATCAAAGCCATGCAGACTGGCAGGCCTCTATGCTCTGTTAACTTTTGTATTCCAAGTTCCTGCAACTGTGCTATGCATGTAGTAGGTGATAATCACAATATGTTGATTGAATGGGACTTAAGTGATATTTCAATCACTAGCAATTTTACTCCCCATGACTAATGTCTGCAGACATTTTTGGTTGTTACAGTTGGGGAGGTGCTATTGGCATCTAAGGGTAGAGCTCAGCAATGCCATTAAATATCCTGCAAGACAATGGAGACAGGTCCCCACCCTAAGAATTACCTGTTTAAAAATAGTGGCAGGCCAACAGGCATATGAAAAAATGTTCAACATCACTTGTAATCATGGAAATGCAAATAAAAACTACAATGAGATACCATCTTACACCTGTGAGAATGGCACATATTAAAAAAACTAGCAACAACAAATGTTGGCGAGGTTGTGGAGAAAAAGGAACTCTCCTGCACTGTTGGTGGGAGTGCAAACTGGTCCAACCACTATGGAGAGCTGTGTGGAGATTTCTGGACCTACTAAACATAGAGCTTCCATATGATCCAGCAATTCCACTCCTAGGTATTTACCCAAAGGACACAGAAACATCAATCCCAAAGAGCACCTGCACCCCTATGTTTATAGCAGCACTATTTACAATAACTAAGCTTTGGAAACAACCCAAATGCCCCAAAATAGATGACTGGATCAAGAAGATGTGGTACATATACACCATGGAATATTACTCAGCCTTCAAAAAAGATAAACACATGCCATTTGCAGCAACATGGATGGCTCTGGAAGGGATCATGCTCAGCGAAATAAGTCAAAAAGAAAAAAGAAAAATACCGGATGGTCTCACTCATAGCAGGAATCTAGAAAACTTAAATAAGGGATCAGGAAAAAGAATAACTATAAGAAAGAAAATATCGAAATCAACAAACAACTATGAACCAGAGACACTCTATGGGAGGTGGGGGACGGGGAAAGGAGAGCTTGGGGTCAAAATAAGGGGGTTGTAATTGTATGGGGAATATAAAAATAAAATTTAAATTAAAAAAACATAAAAAAATAAAATAAATAAAATAAAAATAGTGCCAGGGTTGAGAAAATGTGATCTAGATGGGGATGTCCTCTGATGAAACCTTTGCTCTCCCCAGCAGAAAGTGACTGTAATGCTTCTTACTCCCAATCTCGAATGTCTTCTCACTTTGGTATGATCGGATAAGCAGGGAGAATCCCCTTAGCGGCATCCTTGTAGGGTTTCATGGAGTTCAGCTCCTTTGCATCAGCATTTCTTTCCACAGAGCTATCAGTGTTATTGATCACAGCCCAGCGAGTCTTATGCCCAGTGCCCTGCTTTGGTCTGGGAGGTACCAAGTGGTGTGCTGGGCAATGTTCAACAACCAGCTCTCAAAGATATAACTATACTGTACATTTGTAAGCTTGTTAAAATTTGTTAATATTAAAATATGCATGACCGTTTATTGTAAGTTCCATATAATCCAATTGATTCTCATAGCTTTCAAGTATTTTTGCTGAACTCTTGTATCTATAGCCAACCTAAGGAAGCAATTGGTGAATGGGTATAGTTCTGACATGAATGTTGGCTGATATTTTCTTTTATATTAACAAGTAAGATGAAAGTGAAACAAGGAAGGCATGCCAGAACTCCATTCATTCGTCAATGATGTGAATGACTGCTTTGCTGAACCAGATAATAGTTTTCAAATACTGGGAGACTATTTCCTCAATTTTTGTGTCATCCACAGTGTAACATTTACAGACACGACAGGCTTTTAAGTTTAATTGGCATTATTAACATTTTCTCCATCACTTTCTTAAGTCTAGACAATCAACAAAACAATAAATCAAGCTCTGGCTTGTAGCACTTTCTGATTTCCATGGTGTAAACACCCCTACCTTAGCCGATTTCAAGCCACCAAGGGGATGTCAATGAACTCTGAGTCGAGAAGAAACGTGCAGGGGTGTACTCCTCTGCAGAGCTCCTGCCATGCAGACAGAGTAGAGGGGAATCACCTCCGAAGCATAGGGCACAGGAAAATGTAATTAGAAAGCATGAGTTCTAAGTATTTGTTGTCTTTGTTTTTAATACAATTTATTTAATTGTAGGTATAAAGCATTTAATTTTTTCCCCCAAATTATATTTATTGAGGTCAAAGAGTTTCACATCTTTGCACCTTCCCCAGGGCTTATAGGTTCAAACCTCTACAAATGTATACTTTCAAGCCCTGCCCACTACCCATACCCCAATAATCCTCCACTGTTTTCCATTGTGTCTCCCTTCCCCCTTCTCACCTCACCACACTCTCCCTCTTGTTGCTTCAGTTTTACAGTTAGTTGTTTAGAGTTTATTATTGGTTTGGTTTTGACTGATCCTTTGTTATGTTTCCCTATATTCCACATATAAGTGAGACAGCTGACATTTGTCTTTCTCCTTCTGACTTGTTTTGCTTAGCAATATCATCCCCTCTAATTCCATCCATTTTTGGCAGATGACAGGAGTTCATCTTCTTTATTGCTGAGTACTATTCCATTGCAAATATACACCACATTTTCCAGATCCACTCCTCTGTCTTTGGGCACTTAGGCTGTTTCTATAACTTAGTTATAAATAGCTAAGCTTAAAACATTGAATATTTAATATTGTCTGTGCTTGACAACTAGTTCACAAAATTCCAGAACATTTAACAATTAACTTTTGAAACTGATAGTTGCTGAATCCAACACACTTCTGTTCTACCTAGTCAGGACTGTGTGTTGATGGTCAAACTTAACTCTTCAGTTGATACTTTTAATAAATCCACTCACAATTTCTAAGTTCTGGGGATTGTTCTGAACACACACACACGCACACACACATAGTGTGCATGTACTAATCACATAAGAGTCCAGTCTGTCTACATTACACATCTCCTGTCTGTACGTTTGTCTAGACTCATAGATGCCCAGCACCGAGAGGGGGCCCTAGGATGAAGCATACTCTTTGATAACGATGTGTTCATGTGGGGTCATCAGTTATAACAAAAGTCCCACTCTGGGGACAGGGAAGGAACTGTGGTTTTAAAAAACCTTAATTAATCCATGCTGGCTGCCACATGAGAAGGTAACTTGCTTAAGAAATTCTCAAGTTCAGGTTCAGTTTATTCCTTTATCACACACCCTCAGCATCATCCCCTATGATGCCATGTTGCATCATTTCCCCAAACTCCTCCTATTTACACCTGGTTCCACTCTGAAGTAGAGCTAGTCTGACTCCATGTTGTACCAGCCCCACTGTCAGGCAGGTTTTCCACTTCCGGTGTAATAGCAGGAGAAGCAGGGCAGAGAGTGGGTGCTCATGGCTTAGTCTTTAAGGGGACACTCTTTCCTCTTTTCTGGATCCAGCCACATCCAATGGCTCACTCCTGTGATTTCAAGGTGGTAATTAGGTCATTCAGGACCTTAAATTAGGTAATTAATTCAAAGTCATTGAGCCACCACAGTCTCCCTCTGGGTTATACTGTCTGCTTTGTCCAGAGTCCTAATGAACCCTCCATGTTTTCTTGAATTCCTAGACTTTATTTCCACCAGTCAAACATAAAACACAAATCATCCCTAAACATATTTAGCCACATAATTATACCTTATCCACTACCAAACATCTTACCAACTACATTTAATGTACTTAATGCTTAACCCACAAATTCTCTTCTTCTAATGCAATGCATTTTCCTCTCAGTCAATTTCAGACATTAAGGACATTATTTGCTTTATGGAAAGTATTTATTTATGCTTTTTAACAAACAGAAATGAGTGCTGTGCTCTGGGATAATGGCTGGGGATGTATCAGCGAAGAAGGAAGACAGACCTGCTCCCTCTTCTCATGCAATTTTCAGTCTGATGGAGAATGACATTAAGCAAATGCACACATATAAACTATATATATATAACTAAATATACAATTATACATGATATAGTGTGAAAATGTGCATAAGGGCAGAGAATGGGGTCTTATGATAAGGGGCACATTCTGTATTGGGGGTCAGAGAAGTTATTACAGATGAGACAGAAATAGCCGGAGGAGGGCATGGGGAGAATGACTCCAAAAACAGAAGCAACTTCATCCTGGACCTTAGGAAGAAGAACACGTGGTCTCCAGTGCAGGCTTGGCGCTGCTGGGTGGAATGGGACGAGGTGGGAGATCAAGACAAGTCCAGGTGACACAGTCAGGTAGGCCTGGCTGCAGAGTTTTTAATCTAACCTTGATAACCATTGAAGTCTTAATGCAGGGGAGGGAGCATTTGAATTCACTTTCTAAAACCATCACTCTGGATGATAGATGGAAAGTGGATGGAAGAATTAGAGCAAAAGGGGAAGCTGAGCAATAGCTAAGAGGCAGAGGTAGCCTATCCAGGATGGAGACAACGGTAGTGTGAACCACGGTGACTGCAATGTGGAGGCGAAGAAATGGAGAGACTCTAAATATTTAGAAGGTGGAAATGACTGAATATGCTGGAAACTGTTATGGAGAAGGGGATGAAGGAACCGGAGGTCGGGGATGGGCTCAGGTTTCTGACTGGGCAGAAAGAGAGGGTACTTACTGGGGACATGGTGTAGGTATCAGCTTAGCAGGACTGTTCTGACCTGGGGAGGGGTAGCTGCATGGGAGGCAAGGAGAGAGACAAGGTCATTGAGCTAATTCCTTTGATGTCTCACGTGAGGAGCTCAATCAGACAAAGTAATGTCCTCTCTTGCTGTTTTGCCTCCCATCCTCTTTAATAACCAGCTAGTCCTCATCTTTCTCTCTTTGGCTATTCATTCAACGATTTTGACCAAGTTCAAATACTCTGACACTGTTGTGTGAGTGCTGGGCAGGTGGCACTGGTGGTGTAACCGAGGATCACAAGTGGCATGGAAAATGACTTTTCGATGCTGTATGGATATGGCACATCACATTGAATCACATAGTGAGAAAGTAATTTCCTTTTCAATTCTTTCTTAGGCCTTCTGATTACATCAGGGAGAAAGGCTCAGTTTGGTGTTAGTATGTCTTTACACCTCTCTAACACTTGATAATCTCTCTTTTTAACAAAGAGAGAACAAGGCCACAATCTCGGAGCGTTTTTAGCAGGCTGCTATCTCTAAGAGGAATTTAATAATGTTGCTTTGTTTTCACTGTAAAAAAAAGTTAAGTTTACCTCCCACTTATGGAAATTAATATTCATTTTTATTTGTGACAGTGATATAAATAAATTTATTTAAAAATAAAGCTCTAAATGCAGAAAAGGGGGGGTGGTGAAAAATGTGAAATAAAATACTGTAAAAAAATAAACAGTCCACGTGATACATGAATAAGGCAAGTGACGTGGAGGAAGAGCGTGTGGCCAAAGTCAGGGACACAGCATGCAAACAAGTGGATGTTTGTCACACTTGTTTGTATCTGCGTGCCTTTCTTGGGGCACATTTCCTGACTTGCTTTGATGAATCATCTCTCCCCTACTCTCAGCCCTCCATACTCCCAGTGAATTTGTTTCACTCCCGGGCCCTAGAGGGCAGCACTGGGTGTTGCAGTGCCTTGGCCCTGAGTGTCTTATGGACTGGCACCTGATCCAAATCAGACAGACCTCCAGGCCCAGAGATAGGATTTAAACCCAGTTTGACTGTAGCAGCCAGGCCCCTCAGCACTGCATCCTCCAGCCTTCCTCATAACATGGCGTTTAAGCAGAGATCTGAGGTTCTGCAGACTTAAGTCCCTAGATGAAGGAGGAGGAGGCCATGTGATGAAGTTATGGCTTTAATCAGGGACTAGACCAGTCTTGCAGGCCTAAGAACAATGGGCCCTTACAAGGTTTGTTAAGGAAGGTGGCAGGCCTTAATTGGTATTTTTAAAGACCATCTTGGTTCAAATGACACGTATAGGAGTCCAACACCTAGTAAACATGAGTGTTAACCTGGAGAATACCCAGTATTTTCAGGGCACAGAATCGGGGTTCAATAACTGTGTGCCCCTATCCCTTCCCCTTTTCCCTGTTCCTGAGGCTGCTTCTATGAGGGAGAGCCTCAGGGGAAAGTTGAGTCCTAAGTAGGACGTTGCCTTACCTAAGGGCACTGATGTTTGGGTGGAGCTGTTAGCTGTGGCCAAAGGCAGGAAACAAAGGTTAGTGTTCCTGGGACTTTTCAATTCTTGAGCTTTGGTAGTCACTATATCTCTATGTTATAAAAAAGTGGTACCCTCCAGCAAAGAGGAAATAAGGCAAAGAAAATTTAAAAACAGAAAGAAAAAGTGAAACCAGTAGCTGGTGGTTAAGGAGAGGTCTGACTTCACAAAGGTGACTGGACTTAGAAGAGCACCCCTTTTCCGGGTCATGGCAGGCGGGCAGGGTGCTGTCTGGTCTGTTCGTAGGCTCTGCTTGCATGTGGGGATGAATGCACAGCGACAGGGGGAAGAAGGGAGGGCAGCTGGAGCTAGAAGTAGTCAAACGAAATCAACTGAGAAATAACATCCTGGCACAAACTTAAGACATAAAAATAAAATCAATTTCACAAGACCCAGAAAGTCTGATTCTTGTAAAATATCCTCATAGAATCTCAACAAGCCTGGGTGTGCCCTCCTCCTACCCCAGTGTCCTAATCCCTCCCCCACAGTGGCTGGGCTCCCGCATGGAGAGAAGTCTGCAGACTCTCAGTCATTCACCTGCTTTTGTCCACAGCAGTTACAGCCATCAGCCCTGCTGCATCTCCTTCCATGCCAGCCTCCTGGGTGCAGAGGCCCACACAGACCCACCTGGTGTAGCAAAGGTGCCACCTGGGTGCCACCCCACTCCTCCTGGCCTTTCACTGTGAACCTGGATGGCTGCATCATCTCCCCTTCCCTGGAGTCCCTCCCAGGTCAGGGCAACTTGGCTCAATAAGTAGTTATGTTTGTAGCACCCCAGAGCCCCAAACCTGCATGCTCTAAATGGGTTCTGGATCCTCTCCATAAAGACAAAACATACTTTTAGTGTGAAAAACCTTCAGTAATAAACAACTTTGATGCAATTAGCATGAATAGAGAGAAGAGAAAGAATATAGTTAAAATAGTTTCCTCATGAGACACCCAAACTTACCCATCCCCTGGTGGGTAAATGCCCAGCCAAACAGGGTTGCCCCAAAGCGGGGCCACTGAGGCCTAAAAACTTGCCAGAAGTCTGAGGCACCTTCTGGTGGGGACCCATAGGAAAGGGGCAGATGGGGGCAGGCAAGTCTGGGAGGAAAGGAGCAAAATCAAATTACAAGTCAAGATAAAGGCTGCCATTGTCAGCCTCCCCACGGTCTCTCACTCACATCTCCGCATCTTTCAGGTGTCTCCTTCCATGTCCCCAAGTCCTTGGTACAAGTCCAAAGCCGAGAAGCAAGCACAGCGTCTTCACCTGTCTCTGCTCCGTGTGTCGCCTCCAGACTTCTTATCTTTTAGTTTCTCCCCGCTGCTCAGCTCCACCCTTCCTTGAGTGGGAAAGGAACCTGGAACCTCCCCTTTGTGTGCACATCACACTGTCACAGTTAAGCATGCGTCGCAAGCAGCCTCCCGAGCTGCACAGACAGAACTGGGGTACTGAGCAGTGCTCAGGAGAACAAGCTTTAGTGTCAGCGTACCAGGATCTAATACCCAGTTCGTTGCCTGCACCTACCGCGTATGCTATCTTCAAGGGATTATTTAGCCTCTGTGGGTGTCAGTTTCCATCTCTATACAATGGGGAGAATCACCCTACCCACCTCATGGAGCAAAGAGCCTTAGTAAACAAATTCATACGAGTGAGGAATTGAGAACACTTTGTGACAGTGGGTAAATGCTCCATAAGTATTAGACATTGTTGTTTGAATCCTTTCCTCACTGTTTACCATGTCCATTTTCCTCCTGTACATGACTTAATCTAAACCCCAGCTTCAAAACCATCCTCCCTCCTTGCCACCCTGCAGTGCCCATTCCTTCCCCTGGGCAAAAAGAAGTGTCAGCAGACAGCCTCGTTAGCTCCGGGCTTGGGTGGTGTCTGCTGGCTGGGCCCTGATCCAGATGATGACCTGCATTTACTCACTGGTGTCAGGCTCTCACCCCTCTGCAGGGTTCCTCAGAGGCTGCACCTCTCCACTTCATTCTTTTTGCCTCTTTCTGTCTCAAACACTTGGTCAAGTTTCCATGCCTGCCTTTGTCTTTGTTTTTAAATGCAGAGTTTGTTGCATGTAAACTGTACAGAAAGGCCCAGGTCCGCTGACGAATGCGCTCATGATGGAACTCCAGGTGTGACTGGTCTTCACAAATAGCCTCAGAACCTACCTGAACCGGGCATTTGGGTCCTCCTGGTCTCCTTCATCCCACTACATTCTAGCCATCCTGACTTGTCAAAAATTATTTTTTGAGAGCCATTTTAGAGTCACAGCAAAATTGAAAGTAAGGTACAAAGATTCCCCATTTCTCCCTGCCTTCTACATATACAGGTTCCCCCATTCTCAAGGCCCCCACTAACGTGGGACGTTTGTTATAACCGATGGCCCCACATGAACACCAGAGAGTGTGTTTCACCCTAGGGCCCGCTCCTAGCGCTGGGCATCTGTGAGTCTGGACAAACTTACAGACAGACGGGTAGCCATTATGACTTCAGACAGCTTCTTTTCACTGCAGAATTTTCTTATTCCGGTGGAATGCTGGAAGCTTCTATAAGCACGACCTACTTTGTACACAGACCTTGTTAAACATACTTGTTAGCACTAGTGTTTTTTGGGGAATGTTTTGTCCATCACTTAGGATTTTCTGCTTGCCACCTTTTATATCTTTTCCCTGCTAATGACCATCAGTACAGTGTTAAATAGAAGTGTTGAGTAGACATTTTTGTCTTCTTCCCAATTTAGGAAGTAAAGCCTTTAGTCTTTTACTACCTGGTATGCTGCAGGCTGTAGGTTGTTTTTTTAGAATCCTTTATCAGATTAAGAAAATTCCTTTTTATTCCTAGTTGGTGGAGAGATTGTATCAGGAATAGGTCTTAAAGGTTTCAAATGATTTTTCTCTACCTATTGAGGTGATAATAGGACTGTTCCCTTTTATTCTGAATTACATTGATTGATTTTTGAATGTTAATGAATATTACCTTCAAGGGGTGATTTCCAATTACTCAAGATATACTATCTTTTTTTGTGTATTACTAGATTGAATTTGCTGACATTTTGTTCTGGATTTTGGGTCTCTGTTCACAAAGGATATTACCCTGTAGCTTACTTTTCTTGTACAGTCTTTGTCTAGTTTGGTTCATGGCAATTACAGACTCCTAAAATTATTTGGGAAGTGTTTCCTCCTATTTTTTGAAAGGTTATGCATAAAACTGGTATTATGTTTCACCTTAACTATTTTATAGAATTCACCAGGAAAATCATCCTGATCATATGCTCTCCTTGTGGAAAGGTTTAAATTAAGAATTCACTTTCATTAATATATATATATAGGATTATTCTAATTTCTTGTTTCCTTTTTAGCAAGCTATAGTATGTTTTGTCTTTCAAGGTATTTGCCAATTTCATCTAAAGTATTGAATTTATTAGCATAAAGCTACTAATAATATTCTCTCCATGATATGTAGTAATGATCCCTCTTTTATTCCTGATATTGTTAATTTGTTTCAAATTATTTCATTATCGAATTCACTATTGTTTTATCAACAAGTATATATATATTTTTCAAAAAGCATATGTTAGGCAGTTCAGTGCCTAAAAGAAAATTAATGGCCAACATATTTGGAACCCCAGAAAATACTTACTGGAGTAGATAAAGCCCAGGATGAGCCATAAAATGCCCAGAGGGGGAATGGCAGTTCTTTACCCCTACTTACAGGTAGAACCCCTTAAAGGCCCAGCAGAGGAAGAAGTGCTTAGAGGGGGGAGGCAAACACCAGGACCAACCTGCTGTTGGAGCTACAGAAACCACACCCTGGAGCGCAGTAGAGGGGGGTGACTTAGAAACTCCCCCGGGATTCATAAACCAACACCCAGGAGTATCTATGCAGTAAACCCCAGGAAGGGACTAAGTGAGCAGCTCCCTGCACCCCAATTAAGCCAGGAGTCCCCCACTATTCAGGGTAATTGTTCTTCTATTGACCCTGCCTGCTTGGACCCTTCTCTAGCGCACTGTCAGTAAATGACTTTGCTTTGTCTAGATAAGGCCTTGAACCCTTTCACGGCCATTGTCAAGAAATCAGGAACCCCCAAACCTGGCATCATATATCTTGATTTTATTTTCTCAATTTTTAGTCTATTTCTTACTTCATTAATTTCTTCTTTTTCCTTCAACATTTTTTTTCTTCTACTTATTTTGGTCTTAACATGTTCTTTTTATAGTTTCTTAAGGCAGAAGTTTAGATAACTGATTATAGACCTCTCTTCTTTTCTAATAAAAGCATACAATGCTCTCCTATTTTCTTGAAGCACTGTTTTAACTTCATCTCACAAATTTTGATTTTTTTCATTCAGTTCAAAATATTTTCTAATTTGTGATTTCCTCTTTGACATGGATTTTAGAAATGTTCATTTAATTTCTAAATTCTAGGGATTTCCTAGGTATATTTTTGTTACTAGTGTCTCATTTATTTATTTATTTATTTATTTATTTATTTATTTATTTATTTATTGTTTATTCATTTATTTATGCATATAAGAACTGGAGTATAGGCCAGAGGTGCAGGGGGTGAGAGGATTCACCAGAGACAGAGTGGAGAGCAGAACAGGTAGATCTACTGAAACACACTGCTGAGGGGAGCAGCAGGTGAAACAGGAGAGGTCTGTTGTACCATGTGGGTCACCTCCCTGGCTGGGGCTCAAACTCATGCTGCAGTGGCTGCAGGTAGCTTCATAGGCTGTGTCTTAACCTCTTGCACCACTAGGGAGGCCCACTAGTGTCTCATTTAATTCTTTTGTATTTAAAGGACAAACTCTATATGATTTGACTACTTTTAGTTTGTTAAGATTTCTTTTATGACCTAGTATGTGTTTATGTTGGTCAATGTTTCATATCCACTTGAGAAAAATGTTCTGTTTGCTGCTGTTGCAAAGAGTGCTCTGTAAATGTCAATTATTTCTAGTTTTTTGATAGTGTTGTCCAAGCATTCTATATACTTCCCAATTTTCTGTGTATTTTTCTACCTTTTATTGAGAAAGGCCTGTTGCAATCCCCAACTTTAAATGTGGATCCATCTATTGCTCCTTTCTGTTCTATCAGGTTTTTTTGTGTGTGGATTTTGAAGTTCTTTTACAGTGTGCATACACATTTAAGATTAATTGATGACTCTTTTGTCTTTATTGAATGATCCTTTTTGTTTCTGGTAATATTTTGAATATGTTGAAGTTTTCTTTGCCTGTTATTAGTTTAGTTAACTTCAGACTGTCTAGATTTAGTGTTTGCTAGGTATCTTATTCTGTCATTTTAATTCTCACCTACCTGTGTTTTATATTTAAATTGCATTTCCTACAGATGGCATATGGTTGGGTCTTGCTTTTCACTTTCTTTATTTTTTATTTCTAAACACCACTTCTGAAGTATGCTGGATATATAAAATGCTGTATCTGTTGAATGCATACAACTTGATAAGCTTGGAGATATGTGTATACCCATGAGCCATCTCTATAATTTATGTCATAATCATATCCATTACCTCCAAATCTTTCCTCCCACCCACCTTTTTACTATTTTCTTCTTTTTTTTTGTGAAAATATAAGATTTACTCTCCTAGGAAAAATGTAAGTATATAAATCACTGTCAACTGTGGGTGTCCTTCTAGACAGCGGAGCTCTAGAGCTGACTCATCTTGCGTAACTGAAACTTTGTACCCTGTTGTTATAGGGCAGGCTGAGGGGCACCCCGGGTCCCTCATACCTGCCTGCTCTCAATGGGGTCTGCCATCTGCTGTATCAAGACAAAACATATTCTAGTGCATAAGATCTTCAAGAAAATAATTTTAATACAATTAGGGTCCCAAAAAGAAAAGGGAAGAGAAAGAATATAGTTTCCAAATCAAGCACCCAAAGTTACCCATCCCCTTATGGGCAAAGGCACAGCCAAACAGGATTGGCCCAGAGCAGGGAAGTTGAGGCCCAAAAGCTTGCCACAAGTCTAAGCCACCTTCTTATAAAAACCACAAGAAAGGGGCAGAAGGAGTCAGGTTACTCTGGAAGGAAAAGAGCAAAATCAAAACCCCAGTCAAGATTAGGGTTGTCACTGCCAGCCTCCCACGGGTGCCTCTCTTTCAAGTGTCTCTGTCCATGTCCCCAAGTCCCTGGTACAAGTCCAAGGCTGAGAAGCAAGAACAGGTTCTTCACATGTCTCTGCTCCATGTCCCTCCTCCAGTCTTCTTGATCTCCTTCCTTTCTTCTCCTTGCTGCTCAGTTCCAGCTTTCGTTGGGTGGGGCAGGGAACCTGGAACCTCCCCTTACTGTGGCCATCACACTGTTACAGCCTGTTTTCCCTCCACCCCAGTTTTGGCAACTGCTGTTCTACTCTCTGCTTCAATAGCCAGACTATTTGGATTCCTCATCTAAGTGGTATCATTTAGTATTTGTCCATGTCTGCCTTATTTCATTTATATAATATCCTCCATCTGTATTGTTGCAAATGGCTGGATTTCCTTTTTTAAGGATGAATAATATTGCATTGTATGGATTTATCACACTTTCTTTATCTATTTATTGATCAATGGACATTTAGGTTGTTTCCATGTCTTGGCTATTGTGAATGATGCTGCAATGAACTTGGGTGTGCAGATACCTTTCTGAGATTCTGATTTCAGTCCTTTTGCTGTCTACACAGAGGGATGACTATGCCATAGCATAGGTCATAGGGTAGTTTTATTTAAAAATTTTTGAGAAATTTTCATTGTTTTCCCTTGAGGCTGCACCAATTTGCATTTCAACCAAGTGTCCAAGGGTTCCCTTTTCTCCACCTCCTCACCAACATTTGTGTGACTCTGACAATGATCACATCCTAATAGGTGTTCAGGTGATATCTCCTTGTGGTTTTGATGTGCATCAGTGATGAGTGGTTTTGAAAAGTCATATATCTGTTGGCAATTTGTATGTCTCCTTTGCAGGAATATCCACTTCCTTTTCTTACTTTTTAACCTTTCATTTGTATTGTTTTGCTATTCAGTTGTAGGAGTTCCTCATGTATTTGAAATATTAACTCTTTATCAGATACATGGTTTACAAATATTTTTTCTCATTTCATAGGTTGCCTTTCATTTTGTCAGTTGTTTCTTTTGCTGGGCAGAAGCTTTTTAGTTAGCTACAGCGCATTTGCCTATTTTTGGTTTTGTTGCTATACTGTTGTCATCGGCAATGCCAATGTTACCAGGCTTTTCTCGTATGTTCTTTTCTAGGAGTTTTATTGTTTTAGGTCTTATGTTTAAATCTTTAATTAATTTTTAAATTAATTTTGTATAGGTTTTAAGGGTTCAATTTAATTCTTTGGCATATGGAGTCAGTTTTCCCAGGACCATTTATTGAAAAGCTTATTCTTTTCCCAATTGTGTATTCAGTGATTTTATTGCTGAGCTCTCTGTGTCTCTTTTTTGTCTATTTTTATACCTGTAACATGCTGTTTGATTGCTGTAGCTTTGTAATATACTTAAACCCAGGAAATGTGATGAGTCCCACTTTCCTTGCTCAAATTTTTTTTTTTTTTTAATTTTGGGGCCTTTTGTAATTCCACACAATTTTTTGGAATGTTTTTCTATTTCTGCAAACAAAAACAATTTGTTGGGATTTTGATAGAGATTGCATTATATCTGTAGATCACTTCGGAAAGTATGGACATTTTAGTAATGGTAAGTCTTTAATTCACAAAAATGGTTTTTTTGTTTTATTTTATTTTATTTTAAAGATTTATTTATTTATGCATACAAGAACTGGGATACAAGCCAGAGGTGTAGGGGGTGAGAGGATTCACCAGGGACAGAGTGAGGAGCAGAACAGGCAGATCTACTGAAATACACTGCTGAGGGGAGCAGCAGGCAAAATAGGAGAGGTCTGCTGTGCCATGCGGTTAGCTCCCAGGCCAGCTGGGGATTGAACTCATGCTGCAGAGGCAACGGATAGCCTTATAGTATGTGCTTAACCCATTGCTCCACCAGGGAGGCCCTGGGCTTTTTATTTATTTGTTTTTTTTGTTTTTTTTTTACTTTCTTTCATTGGTATTTTATAATTTTCAGTATAAGAATCTTTCACCTCCTTAGTTAAGTTTATTCCTAAGTATTTTATTCTTTTTGATGCTGTTGTAAATGAGATTGTTTTCTCAATTTCCTTTTCAGATAGTTCTTGTTATGAGGAAATGCAACCTATTTTTCAATACTAGTTTTGTAGCCTGCAATTTTTACTGAATTTGTTTATCCCAAATTTGCTTTTGTGGGGTTTTTAGAGTTTTCTATATATTAGATCATTTCATCTGCAAAGAAAGATAATTATACTTCTTCCTTTCAGACTGGGATGCTCCAGTGATTTGAATGTTTGTGTCCCAGCGAAATCCATACATTGAAGCCAAAAGTCCATATTGATGGTATTAGGAGGTAGGGGCTTGGGAGATGATTAGTCTATGCTGGTAGAGCGCTTATAAAAAAGCTCTAATTGCTAGTCCCTAGTCCCTTCCACATCTGAGAGCGTTGCAAGAAGTCACCAGTTTGTAATCCAGAAGAAGGCCTTCACCAGAAACTGGCCATGCCAGCACCCTGATCTTGGACTTCTGGCTTTCAGAAGAATGAATAAAATTCTAGTAATAATATTAAAGTGAATATAGGCTAAAATTAATATATAGTATATTATAAAATTCTTATGAGCCATGTAATGTGTGGTGTTTGTTATAGCAGATATTATATCAGTTAAATTAGGATGGGCTTTTCCTGGAGTAGGATCAGTCCTAACCCTTCAACTGGTACCCTTATAAGGAGAAATTTCAGCCTTGGCACTGTACACACAGGTGAGATGAGGGAAGAAGTCAGGGTGATGGCAAAGACTGCCCCAAATGCACTGGCATCTAACAGGAATGTACAGGGTGGAGTCTTTCTTTCAGCCCTCGAGGAATTAATCTGGCTGACACCTTGTTCTTAAGATTGCTAGGCTCCAGAACTGTGAGATAAAATGTTTCTGTTGTTTAAGTCACCCAGGTTGAGGTGTTTTGTTACAGCAGCCTAGAAAACTCACATAAACAGTGTGCTTTTATTTCTCCTCTGCCATCCTTTGTTCTATTTTTGTTAAGCATTAAATTTCTACGAAGTTGAAAATCTCATCATTGTTATTAATACATTGTTATTAATTTTGCTCTAAGTAGTCGTTTATCTTATAAAGAAATTAATTTTAATTTTTAAAAATTATCTTGGGTTATATCACACATTGACTTTAATTAGCATTTCTTTCTGATTCCTTATGAAGCTAAGAATTTGGTTTTTCATCTTAGTTATTTTGTTTCCAACCTCTGTCAAGTGATTGATTCCTCACACCTTTTGTCCATTTTTCTAGAGGTTTCTGCTTGTTTCCTATTACCTTATAGAAGTACTTTGTATATGCTGAATAGTAATATTTGAGGCTTTCCCACTGGGGAGTTGCTTTCCTTTCTTTGGGAGCTCTCATAATGAACAAAAGGGTCCAATTTCAATGAGGTTGAATTTATCTGTGTTTTACTTTATGCTTTGTGCTGTTGAAGTCTTATTTAAGAAATATTTCCAATTCTGAGGTCTCAAAGATATCCTTTTCTATTTTGCTGACATTTTATATTTTCTCCTTTCACATGAAATATTAAATATATCTATAATTGATTTTTACATATTATTTGAGACAAGATTATAGTGTACTATTTTTCTGTCACACTACTAATGTTCCCAGGATTTTCTTTAAAAAACCTTCCTTTCTCTATTTATCTGCAATGTCATTTCTTATATGTCAAGTTTCCAAATATTTGTGAGTCTGTGTCTGGGGTCTCTAATTTGTTCCATTAGCCTATTCCATTTGTCCCTGCAACAAAAGAACACTGTCATAATTATTATAATTTTTAATGCCTTTTTAAATCTGATACAATAAGATTCCCACACTAATTTTCTTTTTCAGGAGAGTCATTTGTTTTTTTCATAATTTTAGAATCTACTTATCAAGAATTATAGTTTTAGAATCCACTTGTCAAATATGGGGATTGCATTAGAAATTGTATTGCATTTGATATTGGTATAGTTTTGAGTCATTCTATCCATGAAGAAGGTATATTTCTCATTCATTTGGACATTATTTACATCCAGTAATTTGGATCTTTCTTTAACATCTTTTAATATAGTTGGATAATTTTCTCTCATATCTTTTCTTAGATTTATTTTACATTTTCTTTGGAATTTAATCAGATATATAGAAATGAAATTATAAATTTACGTATTTACCTTGTATTCAGAAACTTTATTAAATAACCTTAATTTCAAAAAATATGGAGGTCCCTTTGGGTATTCCTTATAGATAATCATAACACTCAGGAACAATGATGGATTTATTTACTCCTTTCCAAATCTTTAGGATTTTTTCTTTTTTTAAATTTTATTTATTTATACATACAGGAACTGGGGAACAGGCCACAGTTGTGGGGTATGAGAGGATTCACCAGAGAGAGTGGGGAGCAGAACAGGCAGATCAACTGAAATACACTGCTGAGGGGAACGGCAGGCAAGATAGGAGAGGTCTGCTGTGCCATGTGGGAGGCTCCCTGATCGGGGATCAAACTCATGCTGCAGTGGCTGTAGCTAGCTTCATAGGTTGCGTGTTAACCCCTTGCACCATCAGGGAGGCCCTGAATTTTTTTTCTTATATTACTTAACTGGTTAGAACTAGAGTGCAATGTCAAAGAAGTGTAGAGACAGACAACATCCTTGATTTGTTGCTAATTTTAAAGAGAATTAAAAAAAAGAAACTGTTCAGAATGCTGTTTGCTATAAGTTAATTTGTAGATATTCTATACCAGTTTTAAGAAGCTTGTTTTTATTCTTAACTTATAATGGCAATTTTTAAAAAAAATCAATAAACATTGAATTTTATTGAATGTTTTTCTTATTTCCTGAGACAATTGTGGGCTGTTTCTTCTTTAATATTTTAACGAGGGAAATTCCAAATATAATATTTCATCAGCCACTTGCTAATATTTTATTTTAATTTTTGTGCTTATATTGGTAGGTGAGATTTGATCTGTTATTTTTTTTTTCTTTTATTGGCCTTGCTAGGTTTTGGCATCAGGGTGTGTTATCCTCATAAAATGACCTGGAAATGCTCCCTGTTTTCATAGTCTCTGAAGGAATTTTTGTAATCTTGGAATAATCTGTTTATTAAATATTTGGTAGTACTTATGGGTATAATCTCCTAGTCCCCATGACTTTTTTTATGTGGGACTATTTGAAACTTTTAATCCATTTTCTTTAATTGTTATAAAACTTTATATTTTCTATTTTGTTTTTGATAATTTGAGGCATTTTTTTCTAAGCATTTCTTTATCTACATTGTCAAGTGCACTATAAAGTCCTTCACAGTAGTTTCTTATTACCTCTTTTTCTCTTTTCTCTTTGTTATTTATTTATATTCATAATATTTTTAATTTCACTACGAATCTTACCAAGTGTTTGATAATTATTTTAGTTTTTGGAAGTATTTACTATTGAATTGCTGATTGTTTTTATGATATATATTTCTAACTTTAGTAACTTTGCTTTTCTTGTTACTTCCTTTTACCATCCTTGGATTTATTAAGTTGTTTTTCTGTTTCTAGTTAATTATGTTGAAATAAACTTAGTTTATTAATTCTCAATCTTTATGATTATAAGCATTTCACTATACAAATTTTCCTACAAGTACCATTTTAGCTGCTTCTTACCAGCTTTGATATAGTATTTACAATATTGTTTATGCATTTTCTAATTTCCATTATGTTCTTCTTTTTGATACATGAGTTATTTAGAAGTGTGATTTCCAATTTTCAAATGGATTTTTTCTAGTTATTCATCTGTTAATGCTATCTAACTTAATTGTATTATGGCCATTAAACATGGTCTATGTAAGACAAATTATTTGAAATTTATTCAGATTTTGTTTAATGTTCCTTACTTACATGAGGGAAGATTGTTATTCTCCAACTGTTGCTACAGGGTTCCATTAGATCAAGCTTTTAAATCTTGTGTTCCTATCTTTTATAATCCTACTGACTTTTCTCTTGCTTTATTTGTTACTGCACAATGAAGAGTTTCAAAATCTTCCATTATAAAAGCAGATTTTTATCAGTTCTTGTGTTTCTGTCTGTTCTTATTTATTTTGATGCAATATCATTATGTGCATTCAAATTTAGAAATATTAAATCTTCCTAATGAACTGAACTTTTATCAGTAAGTGACTCTTATTATCACTAATATTACTTGTGCCTTAAATTTTATTTAATATACTAATAAAGTATTGTCAGTTTACTTTTGTTTAGTATCTGAATGATGTGTTTCCCCTCATCTTTATTCTATAATCTTTCTGTTAACTTCTATTTACTTTTTGTCTTATACACAGTATAGATATAAATTGTTTTTATTCTGGTAGCCTTTTTATTTTAACTGGAAAATTTAGTCACTTTATATTTATTGGGATTATTGGTAGAGTTGGACTTTATTCTATCATTTGATTTTGTACTTTCTGTTGGTCTTGCCCTTTTATTTTATTTATTTATTCATTTTAAAATATTTATTTATTTATTTATTTATTTATTTATTTATTTATTTATTTATACAAGAACTGGGGTACAGGCCAGAGGTGTGGAGGGTGAGAGGATTCACCAGAGACAGAGCGGGGAGCAGAACAGGCAGACTGACTGAAATACACTGCTGAGGGGAGCAGCAGTTGCAACAGGAGAGGTCTACCATGCCATGTGACGATGGAACCAGCGCTGCAGAGGTTGCGGTCAGCTTCACAGAGCTGCACTCAACTGCCTACACCACCAGGGGAGGCCCTTTCTTTTATTTTTTTCCCATTCTGGTCTACTTTTTTGCTTCCCTAAGCTTTACTCATTAATCCCTCAAGTAGTAATAGAAATATATATTCCATTTTTTTTCTTTTAGTGTTACATCAGGAGTTTTGCTATGAATATTTAGCTGAATAAATAAAATACACATGCTTTCCACCAAAATGATTCAAGGATTTTAACTATAAATTACTTTAACTATAATTACCCTCCTTCTGAATAAAAGTTATTTTTTTCAGTATTTTTTTAACATCCCAAGTTAAATGTTATTATTATTATTATTTGTACAGCCACTGTTTATTTGAATTCACCCACATTTTAATATTTTCCCTTTTCAATCTAGAAAATTCCAAGTAGTGTCACTCTGAATATTGTCTCCAGTCTATTATGAAAAATGTCAAGAGGGCAGGAAAAACTCAAGAAAACGATTGCAGTATCTACTGTAAGCTCCTCCATCTGGCATCTTATTCCCAGTGGCAGGGCAAGAACCTCCAGGATATCCACCCCAAAAGAATCTCAACCTTGGGTTAAGGGTTCAAGGACATGAGGTAGAGTCAGGCTGGTGGTCATACTGGGTGAAGTATAAGCTAAGTAATCAGAGAGAAAAGGAGATGAGAGACTGAGATTAGCTGAGAGTCCCTAGTTTGCCGCTTTCTGTTCCTGTGAGGCTCTATTGTATGATGGTGCCAGGCCTTGATTGCTCAACTGGAGTTAGCTTGAATGGCTTTTGCAACCTAGATCCAGACAATATTGTACTTTCTGCATACATAAGATGGGAGAATATTTGCTCAAGCAATTTCATAAAGTGCAATGGTAAGAAACAAACCATAAATAAGAAACATCTCATAGTTGCCAATAGAAAGCTATATCATAGGATATTGTGTTTGTGGTCAATAGCACACCCCTTTCTCAAAAGAAAAGGCCTTACCTAGTTCTTATTACCCCTTTGAGAGAATATTCGCCACCTCCCCCCAACATCTGTTAGCTAAATTTCTCCTGTATATATCAGGTCTTCACATTTTGTGAAGCTGTAAGTAGATGAGATCTTGAAAGAGAGTGAATATTGAGTATTTTATAACGCATGGGCTGCTTTTTACTTACATGATCTCCTTATAACTTTAAAACAAGATTGAATTAAGTATGCCCATTTTACAAATGAGTAAATTGAGGCTCAGGGAATTGACTTGGAGCTGGAATTTTATCAAAATCCATACTATTTTAATTTTGCTGCTGTCCTAGATGTGAACAATGAGGACTCACATGGATGAGTTACCAGGGAATGCTCAAAGGTAAATGATATTGATGACTTAAATAAAACCATTCACAAAGCCTTAGGGGAACAAATCACCCTAGTCCTTAAGTCATTATGTGATCCTCATAGCTTAGCACTGAATTGAGTTGAAAGTTTGGACAAAAAGGATCAGACTTTTGCATTGATCTTAGCGAGGTCACTGAACAAAGTGCACGGGTGGCTTCTAGAACATTACCTTTTACACAGTAGGTACTTAATAAATAAGGAGGTGAAAACCAAAGGTACTGACAGGGACCAGATGGGCACCATATCTGAGTGAAGTAGGTGTGACTGTGTATGTGGATACACAGTCAGACATTGGCAGTAGTTGTACCCATCTGGAGACAGGAACTCATCTCAGTTATTGGGAGTGGACATCACACATCTCTAGCCAAGTATTGCCTTGTGGGACTAACCTTGCTTCATTTTCCAATTTTTCTAGGGTACAGAAAACTGGATTTTAGATTGATGTTTCCTGATTTTTCAAAAAGATTTATTTATGCATACAACAACTGGGGTGTAGACCAGAGGTATGGGGTGGGGGTGAGAGGATTCACCAGAGACAGAGTGGGGAACAGAACAGGTGGATTTACTGAAATACACTGCTGAGGGGAGCAGTGGGCAAGTCAGGAGAGGTCTGCTGGGCCATGTGGGTTATGTCCCTGGCTGGGGATCGAACTCATGCTGCAGTGGCTGGAAATAGCTTGATAGCGCTGTATCTTTAACCCCTCCCCTATCCAGGAGGTCCCTGATTTTTTTCATGTTACCTGTCATTAGGGTCCAGTTCACAAATAAGCTTTAAACTTCTGACTTTCTTCTTCTTCCCAGCTCTTTGGGGGCATCAAAATGGTACCAGATGCCACATGAACCACAAACACATAAGTGTCGAAGGAAAACCTCCCAGCAGGGGTTTATTGTCATGGTCTCGGACTGTGCAGAAGATGATGGTAGAGGACAGGTCTTTCTTAGTTATTTAATAATTTGGGGCTCACAGATGTAGACTAGGGAAGAGAATTGAGGCAATGTACGTGTGTCCTATAATTATTTCTATAAGCATTGTATTTTGAAGACATGATTGTTGGAGGAGAAAGAAAATTTATGAATCCTTGGAACGTGGTAGGACTACCAAAGCACATGAAATCAGTTATGGAAGTTGTGAAGCTTAAGTCATGGTTCTCCTTGTGCCACGATGGTGTAAACATTGCAAATTTTTCATCAAGATGGAAGATAAACACAGCTTTCTCAGAAAGGTGTCTGATGATTCTTCAACACAGCCTCCCTCTTACATCTGGATCCCTCCCCCCTTCTCATCTCCTAAATTCAAGACAAGGGGGAGATTTCTAAACTCAAATGCAGGGACCAAGAAAGACAGGCCATGTGGCGTCACTGTCCTGGAGGGCGGCGGTTTCATTCACTTGAATATTCTCTACAGGACGAGTGCATCTCCCTGCCCCACTACGCTGGATTTTGTCATATCACCTGCTTTGGCCTATGGGACCTGAGTGAAGACATTGACTGTGTCTGAGCCAAAGCTTTCAAGGTACGGTTTGTGTGAGCCTCTTGCTCTTACTTTGGCCTGACCATGGGTGTGTCCCACACAGGGGATGCTTCTTCTGCTTGGACCTCAGTATGAGAAGACCCACAGAGCAGGGCTGAGTGAAGCCACAGCGGTCCTGCTGCTGCTGACAGGCAGCAGGAACACAAGGTGAACGCGTGTGGCTTTAAGCCTTGAGATTGGGGCTGTTTGTTGCACTTCCAAGCTGACCCACATACTTGGCTTTGCTGCTTCTGGGACATAAGATATTCAGAAAGCTGTTTCATTTATTCAGTGCCTGCCTGCGGCAGGTCCTGTGTTAGACCTGGTGATCAGAGGGGAATAAGACGAGTTCCCAGCATGGGAGGTTCTCAGTGCGATGGGGGAGACAGTGACGTAGGGCTGTGTTAGGTGCCACCACCAGGGTCAGGGCAAAGAAGCTCTGGCTCAGTCAGTGAGATGAAAAAAAAGAAGAAAAAAAGGGGGGGGGGCTTGTTTTGTTTTTTAGCCCTCTTTTTCCCTAAAGAAACAGCACAGGCCGAGGCTCAGTTGACATTTCAAATTGAGGGCTGCTCAAGGTGACCTCTGAGACCCTGCTCAAGTTGGTCGTCACCTTGAGGGTCACTAAGACTCAGACTCACGTCCCAGTCAGTAGTGGTCCCTGGCTTGTGGTCCCAGCTCTGTCTAGACACTCACTACTGTGAATGGCTTTGCTTTGGGACCTGACTGATGGGGAGAGAGGTGGCTCTCAGGACCAGCCCTGAACCATCAGGCGCCAGGCACAAGCCAAGAGGCTGGAAGGGCCTGGGTGGCTGAATCCTCACCACTGTCCCAAAGAGGGCCTGCTTTGGAGGGAATCATTTACTTGCGTTTCCACATCCATCAGGCTAAATGCAGAAGTCCCTCATCTGAACCGAATGGATTGTCCAAGTTAATCCAGAGTCTGTCTGGGGCAGGTGAAGCATGGCAGAAAAGTGATGTGGAAGGTTTGCTGCCAGGAAATACATTGACTCCAAATAGGGAGAGATGAGAAAGTGACAGAATAACAGTCTAGCAGAGCAAGGGTCCTAAGCGATGCATCCTATCGGTAAGTTCCCAGCAGGGTCAAGATATTTCATCACAGCATTGATCAAACTTACTTATACCTTTTTCTTTTTCTTTCCTATTTTTCCTTTAGTATAACTAACTGCAAAGGAGCTCAGCTTTGTTAACGCAGACTAGTGTGTCTGAGACCTCTCTCCCTCGTTCTTGTCGAGTGGCGGGTAACCACACTGGTGCTTCCCTCCACCTGTGTCTCGAGGGCCAACAATGTGCCGGGCACCATGCTAGACTCTGGGCAGGCAGCAATGATAAAACAAAGCTCTGCTGCATGGAACTTGCATTCTTCCAGGGTCTTCGATGTTCTCTTTTTAAGGCACACTGCCTGCTCAGCAGCACCCTGCAGTCCTATCCTTGCCCCGAGATTCTGGAATTTCTCTGTGCCAAGTTAGCTTCAGGGATGTCTTCTGAATTGGTCCTGACACAACCCTGTGAGGTAGATGTTGTCGATCCTACATTAGAGCAGAGACATCGACGTTCGCAGGTGAGGGGAAGGGCGGAGCAGAGGACACAAAAGACCTGTGGGGCCACCGCTGCTCTGGGGTCTCGGGCCTCAGGCGTCTTCACTCATTGTCCAGCTCCTTCTGCTCTTGAGGCAGAGTCGACACAGGCCCCCCGCTCACTTCAACAAGAGGACCCTCTGACACCCTGCCACGTGTGACGTCGGGGGGAAGCCTTGGGGACGGTATGCTACGTGAAACAAGCCAGCGATGGAAGGACAGTCTGCACGGCCCCGCCTATCTGAGATTCTGAAACAGTCACACTCATGGAAGCAGAGAGCAGAATGTGGAGGAGTAGGAGTGACTGTGCAGAGAACTGGAGCAAGAGCGTTCCAAGCACATGAGTCTGAGGTTAGAGAGACATTCAAAGAGCAGAAAGGAGACCACGTGCAAGGTCCATTGCGAGCAAGGAGTGTGCAATAGGATGGGGACGGAGAAGGGGGCAGGAGACAGATTTTTCCAGGCCTGGCTGCCACAGAAGCTCTCTGGGCTCATTTGTAAGAGAAATGGGAACTAAGAGAGGGATTTGAGCAGGGGCGGTTGAGGGAAAAAACGTGAGCCCATTTTATGCTTTAAAAACTATCATTCGTAGGCCTCCCCGGTGGCGCAGCGGGTTGAGCGCCTCGCTGTGAAGCTGTCCGCAGCCTCTGCTGCATGGGTTGGATTCCCGGCCAGCCAGGGAGATACCCTCATGGCATGGCAGACCTCTCCTGTCTCACCCGCTGCTCCCCTCAGCAGTGTCTTCGGCCCCTCTGCCTGTTCTGCTCCCCGCTCTGTCTCTGGTGAATCCTCTCACCCTCCCGTGCCTCTGACCTGTACCCCAGCTCTTGTATAAATAAGTAACATCTTTAAAAATAAAATAAAATAAAATAAAAACTATCATTCCAGCGGATAAATAGAGTGGCCTGTAGGGGGCAGGAAGAACAAAAAGAGCACTTTGCAAACTATTGCAGGGATGAGGTTCAGGTGTGAGCTCTGGAAGCGGTGGTGGGGAAGGAGGCAGGAGAAAAGATGGGTCAACCTTACAGGCGGGACTGAGCAGACGTGCTGCTGGACTGGATGTTTGGGGTAAGGGAGGACAAGGACTCCTTGGCTCTAGGTCTGAGGAATTGAGCAACACTTTAACAATGTGGCAGAACAGGGCCAAGAACAGATCCGGGCCCCATGGCGCGTGGAAAACAAGAGCTGCCCATCAGACACCCGAGTGGAGACAGTCGCCTGTGACTACCTGGAGCTCAGGGCAGAGGCTTTGAGACCAGCGGGCATGTCCAGGAGAAGTGGTAGGTGTGGAAGTGGGTGGTGGTGTTAGAGATCTACTTTTCCATGGGCAAGGGAATTTAGTTAAGGATGGGTGAAGTCAAGATGTCAGCTTCTTATTTTCACAGATGTTGCCTTTTATGGAAATGGTCGCCATCTCTCCAAGCCCTTAGAGAGCTGCTTCCCCCGGAGAAAGCAGAGATGCTGGTCAGGGGGGCAGGGCTCTGGAGCCGCCCCTCTGTCTCGCGTATATCTCCTCATTATCAGGCTGTCTCTGGAATCCGGGAGCTGCCAAAGACGTACAAGCCACAAAGTGGGGGAAGGTGGAATTGGCTGGAGACTGATGCCACCGCTCCCGGGAGCTAATCCTTCTGCTACATTATCAGCCGCTTGTGTGTAGGAAAGGCGTTCAGTTTTATGGGCACATTATCCTCTGATGCATGTGGACGTGTCACCGTCAGGTTGAGGAAGCTGACGACCTAACCCTCAGGTCAGCAAGTGCAACCCTCAGGCCCGCTTTGGTCAGTGATGTTTAATTGGCACCCGGTTGCTCCCGTCATTTACATGTCCTCTGCGACTGAGTTCAAGCCGTAACAGCAGAGTTGAGTCATTGTGACCGACTATTTGGCTCCCAAAGCTGAAAAATATTTACTATATAGCTCTTTACAGAAAAAGGTGGCTGACTCGTGTTCCAACCAATAGGCCCTGGAGGTCACCTCCCTCCTTGCTGCTTGGTCACCCCTGTCCGAGGCCAGCTCTTGTCCTTCCAGCAGACCCCAGGCTGTACCAATAGCCTAGGAAATACCCCCCATGAAGGTAACCCAAGACTAGCCGCATAGTCTCACAACCTTGAGTCTTGAGTTTGGGAAGCAGAAGGTCCTCCATTATCAATACGGTCAGTCAAGTCATATCAGTGCTGCCCATCCACCCTCAGAGTGACTAGTGCTAGGCCAGGTTGTGGCTGGGACACGTTCTCATCTCCACTTGGCTCTGTGTGTCTTCCTGCTTCTGTGCTTGCTGTCAACTGTGCAGTCTCTGCCTCGAGTTAACACCTCCAATAGAGAGAGTTGGGTTGGTCTTACGAGCTGACATTGTCTTTGGGTAGAGCTTTCTGGCTAGGTCAAGTCAGAGGTCACTGGCAAGTCTGGAGCTTGTCTGTCCCTTGTCTTAAGTGCACTTCTTTGGTGCATCTGCTGGGATCCTGGTGGGAATGGTCACAGAATAGCTGCATGACAATTTTTAACAGGGCTCCTTGTCATGGGGAGTTGGGCACACCTGTTGTGAGGCTGCATTTGCTCCGTATTTTGATGAATATTGACCTGGTATCATTTCCTTCAGGTGGATTGAAACAGTCCTCCATGGTTCCCATACCCAGAGGTGGAGGCCTATCCCACAGGTCATCTGCCAGCAGCTGGATGTCCACTCCCCAGTGACCACGTTTCTCACCAGGACCCAGAGTAAAGGTTGGTGAACATAGAGACGTCTTAAATCCGATCTGTTTGGAAGACAGTCTCTGCTTCCTTCTGTGCTTTTCCCCCGGGGTCATTGCTACCTTAAGTAGCTTCTCCATAAGCTCACAAGCTAGTCAGAGAGATGCGGCTGACCTGCTCCCCAAATCTTCAGTAGGCATGAAAAATTCAGTCATTTGGCTTATTCAGACTTTCCAGATGTCTGATGTTGGGCAAGGGACGTAAGCTGCTGATGGATGGCATATTTTTCTTACCTTCCCCCACATGTTTGACATTGTGCACATGTCGGCATTTGAAAATGAAGATTGACTTGTTTTATTAATGAGAGAGAGATGCGATAACATTGGAGAGACTTTCAACAAGTCCCATATAGTCACATGTTCTAATACAACCACCATTTGCACTTTTGCTGGTTTCCTCCTATTTTGGCTCATCTTAGACACATATAAATATAAACGCAAGCATAATGCTTTTACCATTTGGAAATACTTTTTTTTATTTATTATTTCATCTTACTTGTTCTTCTGTTTCCATATCATCTTTGCAATTATTGATCTTAATGATTTCATAATTGTCCTTTCGAATGGGTGTGTCACTTATGGAGCATACTGATTGTGTTAGGATGACATGGTCCACAGCATTGGCTTTGAGAACTAGCAGCCAGCTGAAGATTGAGAGCAGAGTCCTAGAGTTAGCGGGATACCCTCAAAACCTACTTGCCATGTAACCTTAGGCAAGTTAGTAACTCAGCCTTAGTAACAGCCTCAGTTTCTAATCTATACGATGGAACCAGTATTAATCACTCAGGGATGTTGTCAGGGTTAAATGGGATAATATTCCGTGCTGCATCAGTCAGCCTAGGTGACGTTGTGGTAACAAACAGCTCCAAAGTTTCAGTGGCTTAAAAAATAAAGGTCTGTTCCCGCCTCATATTTCACATGCAGGATGGTTACTTGGAGGTGGGAGGGTTTGCTGGTGGGGTGCTTCTGCTTGTTGTAGGCACTTAGGGACTCAGAATGACAACGACACCATGTGTAACCTGTGAACACTGTCTTGACAGAATCACACATCCCCACCCAGCGACACAGAGGACCAGAAGTCCAGCTACCTTGAATTTGGAAAAGCCGTGGTAGACGCATTTGATAATTTCTACAACATATGATTGTGGAATTATTTGTTATCATGCTTGTTTCTACAACATAGAATTAAAATGGATTGACACATGTAAAATCCTTAGCACAGTGTCTCAGGAATATTTAGTAAGGATTGACGCTATCATTATTGTTATTATTTTGTTGTTATTGTATTCTTTCAATGCTTTTTGCAATTATAGGTAGAGATTTGATGAACATCCTTATGCAGAAGTTTTTCACTTCTACTGAATTGCTCTCTAAGGATTAATCCTTGAAAGTTGCATTAAGCACCTGAGTGTTGGGGTGAGTGAGGTGTGGGGGCTGCTTGCCTGGGGCTATACATTGAGAGCCCCTAATGAATGACTCTGCTGGCTGGCTGTGTTTCCCTCCCATGAAGGGCTTTGAAAGGGGAAATCAGGGCAGGCCTTTGGGAGGCAGGTGGATGGACAGACTCTCTGGCATCCTCGCCAGCCCTGAGAACTGGAGGACCCTTCCCTGAGACACTGTCACTGCAGCAGCCTGGTCCACAGCGTTGGCTTTTGGGACTAGCAGGCGGCTGAAGAGCTTAGGCCAGACTTGACTCAGCGAGCTTGTGCCTCCAGCTTTCTGTGAACCAGAGACATCAGTCTCCCTCTTTCCATTAGCTCCATTAGCGCCGTCATTTGTGGCAACCCCTCTGGCAGGCTGCTCGGGATATAAAGTGCAGACTGTGAAGCCATACTTGATGTCTGAAACTTCTAGGACAGAAAGGAGGGCCCTGATAGTCCCCAACCTGGAGCCCAGAGCAATGTGAGGCAGAGATGGGGGAGCATAATGCATTAGCAGCCCTGACCTGGTTGGGGTGTGGGGTGCAGGCAGAAGAGGAACTTGGCCAGTCATGGAGGGCCCAAATACCCTCCACTGAACTGGCATTCAGATACATGAGTATTTTGAGCACAAAGCAGGGATTTATTTTGCTAGTATTACCAAGATAAATGTGGTGATGAGGAGGAGACATGTGTATTGGGGAGAGCATGGGGGAATGGTGGAGAAAGAATAGGGATAGAAATATAATATTGTTGCATATTATCTGAGTGACTGGTGTTTACATTCTGTGACATCCCTAGAGAATAATTCATTCATTCTGAGTTTACGGAGGGAAAAGATTCAGCCCTATAGACCTTCTGCTTTGGCAGACAAAAGCATCTCAGAATGAACAACAAAAGCAAGAATAATAGCCAATATTCACTGAGCACAGACTGGTGGCCAGTACAGTACAGAATGCCTTCTATATATATATAAACCTACTTTATCCTAACATCAGACCAAGGAGGTAGGGACTTCTATTATTCCTGTTATATATGTGAGTAAACTGAGGCATGGCCAGGTTTAGTGACTTGCTCAAGGTCATGTAGCAAATAATGATTTCAAACCAAGCACTTGGGTCCCAGAGTCCACATTCTTAGGCCTGGAGGAGGTCTGTGGAGGAGCCCTCAGATCTCAGGAAGAGAAGTTTGAGTTCATTTGAAAACTGCTTAGGCTCTGTGGGCTAAGAATTGGGACAAGGCTCCTTCCTGAGTCCACCATTAGCAGACTGAGATCCTGAATCACCCTTCTAGTATTGTTGCTTTTCCTGAAGTTTCCTCAGGCAAAGTGGCATCTGGTCAGCCTTAGTTAAGAGAGTAGACCTGGGACAAGCAGCAGAGTTCACAAACTCAGTGTCCAGGCTCCCCACCCCTAGATGCCCTCAGGATGCTATGCCTTTCCAGACATGTTCTGTCACCTCCTTCTGGTCTTCCACACACCCCAATACACCCTCAGATGGAGCTAGTGGGCACACCGCTGGAGGGAGAAACCATGCACTTTGTTCTCCCATCACATTTAATTTTTCCTCTTTGGTCCTCTTGCAAGTCACCACTCTTTCTACCTGCAAGATCTGGGAGTCTGGGGCAAGGTTGATGCAGCTCTGACATCCATTAGCCATGAAGCTGCTGACAAGTACCACAGAGTGATGACTATGGCATCAGACAGACCTGGGTCCAAATCCTAACTCTGCCTGTTTTTGAACCTGGGAAAAGTAACTGAATCTCTCTGTATTCTGACCCTGGGTCTGTAAAATGGGGGCAATAATTCTTATCCTGTCCCAGCCAGGACTTAGGCCCAAATGACCACAAGTGCCTAAAGTGCTCTGCCTATGCCTGCTGGGCACAGAGTGCAAGTTTTCAGTGGACAGTAATTATGATGGCTGTTACTATGATTACCCCCCACCCAGCCTCAGTTTCCTTGGGGCTGATTTCCTAGACCTGACATCCTCTGACTCATTGGCATCCTTCTTATTTCAGGTTTTTTATTAGATTTCTATGACTGACTCATCTTTCTCCATCTCTCTCCCTTATCATCACCCTCCACAAAAAAGGAGCCCTCCTTCCCTTTATACTCGGGCCATGGCCCCATCGTCTCTGCCTGGGGGAGGGCGAATAATCCGAACTAGCCAACCCGCTGCACACCACTGCCGCTTTGAGTCAGATGCCGCTGGATTTATACGGCACCAGAGGAGTAGGTAGTCGATATGAATAACCATTACATTGGGGAGGGCTTTTTTCTTCTCCCTCTGACTGATGACAGCTAAATTACTGCTAAATATAGGCCCTGAATTTGCATGAATCTGCAGCTTGCCACAGCCAGGCTGGGGGTTTTATTGACAGCCGAGGCACTGGAGGCTGGCGGCACCTGCTCCGATACACCTCTTCCAGAGGAAGCAGGGCGTCGGGCAGGCGCGCCCAGCCCCACACCCCTCCAAGGCTTGCACACCTCTTTAAGCCTCCAGGTTCGTTGGCTCCAAGGTGAGACATAGGCTTTGGTTTTGACTCCCAGACATGCCATTTAGCTGGATGGTACTGAGCAAACTGCTGTGCTCCTTCCCTCCACTGCTCCCAGCCTCAGTGCTCTCATTAGTGCAATGGGTTAATAATAGCATCGAATGGCTAATCATTTTTCTTTTTCACAGAAAGAGAAGTTTGGAAGGAGACTGTTCCAAGTTTCTATCTTGCTTTACTAGCATGTTTGTTTTTGGTTCTTGGGTTTGTTTTAAACTACAAGACGGCAGTTCCAGACATTAAGTCATACTACAATCAATGCAAGGCAGAAAGAAGGGGCTGGCATTCCTTGTCACCTCCCTTTTCATCAAGAGGCATAATCATGCATGGAAACACCCAGGAGAGGTCCCTATTACATCGCTCACGACAATAATACCCACACCGCAGTAGTGACATCATGGGACAAGTGCCCACAAGACAAACACCTTCCAAATACTGACATGGGCAAGCTTACTCAATGCTCACAACAATCACAAGAAGTAGGTGCTATTTCTAAGGTGCAAATTTAAAGAACTTGCCCAGAGCTACTAAGCAGGTAATGGTCAGAGCTGGGATTTGAACACTGGGAATTTGTCTGTAAAGCTCAGGCTCTGCAGCTGGAGCTTGACTGAAGGTCAGGTTCATTTTTCAGTCTTAGACCCTGAGCAATGAAAACTGAGGCCCTGGAGGCTAGAGAAGAGACACACTCAGTGCAGTAGAGTGCCTGATACAGAGGCTAAGTCAGGCTTCTATAAACAGGAAGAAGGGAGGATGACTTGGGGTAGAAAGCAGAGGTGTTTGCCTACCACATCATAGGTTGTTGGAGAATTTAGGAGAGAATGCTCTGTTAGTCCACTTAGGCTGCTGTGGCAAAATACAATAGACTGGGTGCCTTAGACACCAGACATTTATTTATTACAGTTCTGGCGGCTGACAAGTCCAAGGATAAGGTGCCAGGGAGCTAGGTTTCATTTTGAGGCCTTTTCTCTTGGCTGGTAGGTGGCCATCATCTCACTATGTGAGACACAAACTTTTTGTGTGTGCATGGAGAGAGAGAGAGAGAGGGAAGAGGAAGCTGCCATCTTTACTTATAAGGGCACTAATCCCAGCACGGGGACCCCACCATCATGACCTCATCCAAAGCTCATTATCTCTTAATGACCCCATCTCCAAATACCATCACATCACATTGGGGCTTAGGACTTTAAGGTATGAATTTGGGGAGCCCACTATTCAGTCCATAGCAACCCCTTAGTGCCTTTTCCAAATTAAGAGTCCAGTAAATGAGAGTTCTCACCTCCCCCCTCCTTCTCCAATTATTGATTCAATTAGTTATTTTGAAGAAGTACGACGAGACTAACCTTAAGAGATTGCAATGGGGACAGAAGACAAGGAATAGTTAAGTCACAACTCACAATGACATTTGCCTGAGGGCCGAGTGCCTGGGCTTGTTCAGAGACGTGCCAGCTATAGCAGCCGGTCCAGTTTCTCCCGTCAATCACAGCGGCCAATCTGCTGAACCTCCAGATCCTCCCTGGGCTGAGACTCGACATAGCAGACCTCAGTTAACTTAGAGACAGATTTTTGGACATCCTGGGTGAGACCATTTGAGGATAGGAAATCTCAGTTGGCAGAACCAGTTTTGGAGAAAGATCATTTTCTGTGACTGGGGAAAACTGGACTAAATGTGGATAAGGAAGGCTTAAGCTTGGAGCTTGTGACATCATCAGAAGATATTTAGGGAGGAATCAGTGAAAGGGAGACAAAGTGGAAGGCACCCACTCCAGCCAGCCTGCCTCCAGTGTCTCAGTTGGCAGAGTTGTGGGTGGGCTGCTACTCAAGTGAGGATTAGGCACAGCAATAGCATTATCGTGGAGTTTGGAAAAAACATTACCAAAGGAGGAATAGTGTCACTAAGGATCAGTGCCATGAAGGTGCCCGTTGGCATGTAGAGGAAGTCAGCGTGGAGGGTGGGGAGGGAGTGGGCGTGCTGGGAATATGGAACAAAGATACCATCTTGGGGAGAAAGCCAGAGAGATGACCCAGCAGGCGCTGAGTCACGCTCCTTGCCAAGGAGTGTGGCTGTTGCGATCATTGAAATGCCTAAATTTGGAAAGCTACAAGAGGCGATGCCCCTTGGTCACTGGAGGGGTCAGTACGGACAAGTGACAGGGAGCAGGGTGGCCCCGGGGTCGGAATCTCAGCTCTACCATTACTGACTTGTTATCTTGGACAAGTACTGCAGCCAGCCAAACCTCAGGGTTTTTTATTTTTCCCATCGGGCTAATAAAGACAGCGATGGTTGTTGAGGATGGTCGGAAACGCGGGTGCAAAATGGTCATAGGCGTCTGACGCATAATAAGAGGGAGACAGTGGCCTCTGTTTTTTTTTTTTTTTTTAAGTTGATGGAAAGGGGCCTGGAGACAGACTGCCTCTGTCCTGTGGGCCTTCCTGCCAATGAGAACTGTTCCCCAAGGCTTTCATGATGAAAGATTCATGTTGGGAACATGTCACCCTGGGAGCAGCTCTTTGAACGCCTTCTTGATAGAAGATGAATGAATGGTCAGCTTAATTTCAGAGGCAGGGCCTCTCATCCCAATATTTCATCTCATTTTCTGCCATCTCCAAGGCCCCTTCAGGGGAGGCCTTGGCCCTTTGTTCTGCAGGATCGACCCTGAGAAGGTTGGTATGAGGTGCTGGCCCATCTCTCCATGTGACTCATGCTTGAATTCTAGTGATGCTTCCAAGGGCTCCTGGTAGTTCTCGCCCATTCAAGTTCCTTCCCTGGGCATCTGTGGTCTATGGCCAACCCTAACCTCCCACAGAGCCCAATAACAAGAGATTTTGTCCTCGAAACAGCAGTGGGTTAGAAATAGTCTGGACTGGTTTTTTGCAGAGCAAAAGCAGAGGGACCCAGTGGGAGGCTGGGGCAGCTACTTAGCTCTTCTCTGGCCAGATCCCTTGGCCATGTTGGATAGTTCTACCCTCTCTCTCCATCTAATCCTTCAAGGGACTGCTAGAACTGAGGGTACCCTGATTCCTGTGTGTGTCTTCAAATATTCCCCTTGAATGAGCCCTGTTTGTTTTTCCTCCTGGAATTCCAGGAAGACCCAGCTCCCCCCAATCCCTACCTTGTGTTTCAGAAACATCCTCCCTTGCTCATCCCGCCAGAAACATTCACTCCTTCTGGACCCTGCACTGAAGGAGTAGGTCTGCTCACACTCTCTTAAGCTTGGGTTCTGTCTCCATGGCAGACTTCCCTTGACATGAGTTCTGTTCCCAGTTGCTCTGCATCCCAGCAAATTCCATTTCCTTGTCCCTGGATATGTCTGAGACAGCCAGCCAGGCTGTGTGGGCATGGGTTCTAATAGCTTAGAAGCACAGGAGAGAGAGGACACTATCTATCATTCCCCCTTGGACTTCAAATTTGGATATAAAATATTGTGTAGGTGTGCATGTCCAAAGCTTGATTCAGGCAGTGCATGACCCACCAAAAGGTTACAACTCAGAGGATGAGAGTCTTCAATAACCTGATGCCTTAATACACTTTTGTGGCCAAAGGTAGGGCTGTACCCCAGACCAGTGTCTGACACATAGTAGGTGCTCATTAAGCATTCAAGTGACCAGTGAATGAATGGACTAAGATGTGGTGCATCCTGAATCTACTGAAAAGGAAGGCACTTCCTCTCCAAGGTGAACAAGTATTCTGCAAGACACTTTTAGCAGTCTGGAGCTCCCTCTTTCATCAGACAACAATTACACTGCTCTCATGCATAACTGAATTCTGTTCTTCAACTTCTACCCAATGACACAAGCTGCCCAGGATTCATTCCACCTCTTGGGCCCTTTGAAGGAGCACTCAAACCAGAAGTGCAGGCATCATCTTCTCAACATCTGCCAGTGCTGGTGACATTTGCTGTGCCAGCCAGGCCCGTCCCGAGACAAGTAGAGGTGAGTCCCCACCCCTAAGGTGTCAGCCTTTGATGATGAACCCATGAGAAAACAATTTCTGGAATGCACCATGATTATTTGACAGAACAAAGTGTTGGAACACGAGAGAGCTTTAGAGCTCATAGAAACTGATCGTCTTCATTTACGACTGAGAAAACTGATGTCCAGAAAGGGCAGTGGTGCCTCACAGGTCATGCATCTGACTCCAGACCCAGCTCCTCTGCCCCAGACCAGCTCTCCCCTTTCTGGCACCTGCAGCCTCTTTCCTGCAGCTTTTGGGTAACACATGGGATGTCTGAGTCCTGCACCTCCTGATCCGTGCTCTTGTTGGATGCTCAGATTTCCTTGGCTCTCCCAGAGCCTGGGCTCTTCTCACTTTGCTGAAGTGTAAGGGGTTTGGGGCTCAACCCTTAACTTTCTGTGGATGTGCTCTGGGCTGCCAATATCTGACAAGCTTAGAGTAATGTTTAAGAGCATGGCCACTGGAGCCAGCCTGTCTGGGGCTCTGCCTCTTCCTGCCTGTGTGATCTTAGACAAATTACTCAACTTGTCTGTGTCTCAGCTTTGTCATCTGTACAATGGAACAGAATAACACTTAATTCATAGGCCTGTATGAAGATCAAATGAGGATGAAGTGTTTGGCTCCCTGCTCGCTGTTCTGCAGTTTAACTCAGTGGGTACGTGCTAGTTGGCATGAGTGCTGACTCCAGTCCTGACACCCTGTGGGCCTGGAGCCAGCTCAGCTAACAAAGAATCGCTGACAGCAACCCACCTGGTGACCTTCTGTGCCACAGGGAATGGGCCCAGCATACCCAAAGGGAGCGCTGCAGGGCTGATCGCCTCCAAAGAAGCCTTGTGTCCAGTGATATGTCCAACAACTCCACCTGAGGAGGCTGCTTCACCGGACAGTGGGGCTCAGTGGTTAGAGTCCAATGGGCTTTGGACCTGACTGCCTGGCTTCACGTCAGCTCCACTGCTTTCTAGATTCCAGACCCTGGGGAGGTTACCTGCCTCTCGTTGACTCAGTTTCCTTATCAACATAGGGAAATGCTAGCCCCTGCTGCTGAGCACTGCGTGAGAATTAAATAAGCTAGTCCAGGAGAAGGACCATGTCCATGTTCAGCGTGTCACTGTAGTAGTGATAATAGCCAGTATCTACTGAGCACTTAGTGCATGTCAGACCTTGTTTTAAGTGCTTTTAGATATATTAATTCACTTAATCTTACAACAGCCCATGAAATAGATACAATTTTTATCCTCCTTTGCCAGCGAAATAACTGTGGCCTGAGGAAGTTAAGCGACATGCTTGTGACTGCGATTTGCAGCCACACCCGAGAGCTGCGGCTGCAGTTTCCTGGCTGGCACTATGACGGGGGATGTATTGGAAGTTGGCATGAGGCTGGCTGCCTGGAGCCATCTTTCTCCAAGAAGCCTCGGTCAGCACTGGGGATGCAGATTCACAGGGGGAGAGAGTGGGAGAGAAAGGACCCCAGCAGAGACTGACCGCTGAACGTGCTGCGTGCTAACCACGGACTGGGTGCCCAGGTGAGCAGCCTGGGCAACCCACTGCTGATGTCATCTTCCAGGAAGCACCTGGCAAAACCTGCTCACAAGACTTGGAGTGGTGACTGTGGCCTAAGTTGGTGTTGGGGTGGGGAGGGCCAAAGATAAGAGAAAGATGGAGTCTTGGGTACAGTGGCATAGCCTGGGCACCCCTGGTGTAGTCTCTGACCCACAGGCCATGTGTGGGGCTCCCTGAGCCACTCTGAGACTGACTCGGCACCTCTTGGGCTCCGATCTATTAGCATTCACAACCAAGTCAGGTCTTCTGTCCTCTTCTGGAATGAAGTCAATCCATCTCTCTAGCCCTCAGCTTTCTGGGAGCTTGGCCAAGCAAGATCTATGACCTGGCTGCTAAACTCAGTCTGAGCTACTCAAGAAACTGCCAGACCACCCTGCCTGTATCTAAGCAAGACCCGGGTCAAGGAAGCAGGTCTAGTCCTTCGCTATTACCGCCAACCCTATAAGGCTTCCATTGCCCAGCACACAGTAGATGCCAATGTGCTACCATGCCCAGCACACAGTAGGTGTTTAATAAATGTGATACTGCTGCCATAGTGTAGAACTCTCCAGGGAAAGGGAAGAAAATAAACCCACCTGAGAGAGGATGGTTCAGGATGAAGTGGTGGCAATAGAGGTAGGGGTCTCTCGCAGCCCCACGGCCATGTCTTCCAGAGAGTGCTCCAAACCCTCAGCACACTGGCGCTCGGGATGGATGTGTCCTCCGCTATGGCCAGTGGAGCTCTGTGCTCCCGTCCCAGGGCAGCTTCATTCCCAGCAGGCAGAGGGCGCAGGACCCTAGGAGACAGCTCTGAAGACTGCAGCATCTGTCTGTTGAGGTGGCCTCAGGGGATAGTCTCTGGAATTGCTGAGGACAGAGCCCCACACCCAGACACTGCAGGTGTCAGACACTGCAGGTGTCAGTACCCCAGGAGGCGTGTTCATGCAGGAGGAAGGACTTGGGACTCCAGGAGATGATGTGGCCTTTCCACCAGGACCAGACACCACACATCTGGAAACGGGTTCCGGAGGCTTGGATCTGGGAGTGGTCACTAGTCTCCAGGCTGTGAGTCTGCAGGTACCTGTTAGGGCCTGGCTGGAACCAAACAGTCCCACCTGTCCTCAGTGCAGGGCTGGTTGGTAAAACATATTTGGGGTGCTGAACCTAAACAAGAACTTAGCTGCAGGCACAGGACTGCTGGGTTAGGAGAAGGGCCACACTTGCAGATCCTGCCGTGTCAGGAAATGGAGCTGCCCTCCTGTAGAGCTATGGGGGAAGCAGGGGGAGCAAGTGGTTTGGCTTGCAGTGGGATGGAGCAGTCCTTTTTACTATGTATTTTTGTCCTGGCAGGTCTCCTTCTAGAATGATTCTCTGCATGTATAATATATAACCATTTTTCACATTCATGATGGAGCATTCAGACCTTGCTATTTAAAAGTTTGATGTATCTGGGCTGCACCTTTATCAGCTGTGTCATCCTTTTTCATGGCTGCCTAATTTCCCATGGCACATTGTCCTATAATTTACCTAACTAGCTCTCTAGTGATTGACATTTTAAGTTTTCCTAAATTTGACTGTAATGATTACGCCTTTAATTTGACATGTCTTTAGCACATGTGTGAGTGCATCTGAAAGATCATTTTTTAAAAGACAGTTTGCTGGATTAAAAGTTTTGTATTCTTTTAGTATTTCTTTGGGGAGAGGGTTCCACCATTCCTTTATTGAAGGAAGAGTGGAAGTAGTCAGACAGAACATGGAGCTGCTTTGCTAGAGCCTCTAGGGACGTCAAAAGTAACCCAAGGATGTGGACACCACCTTGGGAAGCCACCGCTTGGTTACAGGGAGTCTCCACCATGGGGATCTGGGGGTCCAGGGATAGAAGTTGGTTTTATGGTCATTTATGGTCACCCCATTCTTTGATGGAGTGATCAATGACCCTATACTTAACCAGGTAATGGGGCTCAGGGGATTCATGAATTGGGGACCATGGGGGTCAGCAGCCCATGCGTGCACTTTCTATCAACAGTTCACACTCTTGTGCAAGTGTGACACACACCTGCTACAGCCAGTGCCACTCCCAGGAGGACTGCCACTTTGCAGGCACTGTGGCATTTTTGGTTTATCGCCATGTTCCTTTTCTTAATGAGATTAGAGAAGAAAATATTTGGCAGGATTCTCCAAAGCTACTTCACCCCAGTTTAAGCAGTGAGACCCGGCCAGGGCAGGCAGGAGGCACAGCACACATGGCTGGTCTGGCCTGGCAGTAGTTCAAGGGAGAGGTGGGTCCTGGCAGGTGACTGGCCAGAGGTGGCCTTGGGCCCCAAGACACTGGCCAAGGTCAGTCCCAGCATGACTGAAATAGCCACCTGCATCCACGGAGCATCTGATCTACAACATTTTTCATTTTCATTGATGTCACCAAATTCCCCAGCAAAGACCCTGCACCAATTTACGTTCCCACCAATAGACACAGAGAGACTTTCCCTACCCCAAGCCACCCCTTGTCAAATTTCTGAATTTTGCCAATCTGATGGGTGAAAAATAATTTAAATATGCCTTTCTTTAATTATGAAAAATACAAAAAAAATCTTTAAAATATTATTAAACGGGTCTTATCTGCAGGTTTTTTTTCACTAAGTTCTCTGAGTCTTTTATTTTGGTTTAGTTTTTTACCCCCCTTTTTATTTTGGCTGGGTTATTTGTCATTTTCTTATTGATCTATAAAAGCTTTTGATATATTAAGTAAACTGGGTCTTTGCTTGTCATATGAGCTGCAGATTTTTTCCCCCCAGCTTGGTGGTTGACTTTTGAATTTATCCACAGTGATTTCTGAAATTCAGAAATTTAATTTTTCTACTCAAATGAATCAATTCTCTACTTCTTCAGTTTAGAGTTTATGTCTGACTTGCAAAGGCCGGCTCCACGCCATAGTCATAAAAAACCTCTTCTGCGTTCCTTTCTAATATTTTTATGGGTTTATTTTTCATGTTGAAATCCTCATTCCATCTGGAATGTGCTTTGATGTGAGAAGTGCAGACAAGATCCAACTCTACTTTCTTCCAGATGGCAACTGGTTGTCTCAACCCTCCTTACTGAGTAATCCTCTTTGCCTAACTGATCTGAAATACCATATTCAACATCACACACTAAATTCCTCTGTGTTCTTGGACTTCTGTCTGGATTCTTTTATCTTTTCCTTGGCTGACTTGTCTTAGTACCAAACAGTTTTAAGCATAGACTTTTATTGTGTTTTAATAGTGAAAAGGCTTGACATTTTCCTCTCTCCTGGTTTTAAATTTGAGAACGTTTCTAGCTATCTTCATGTATTTGTTCTTCCGTGCGGACTTCAAGCCAGCTCACCTGTTGCTCCTCACCCCCCACGCCCTGCAGGTGTGTGCACTGTTCATTGAGTTATGTTGCCTCACAAGTATTTCTCTTTCCCAAGGATGGAGCAGATTTTGCTTAGGCTAAGAGGTCCCCTGGAGGAGAAGGTCTGTCCCCAAGCTGGCCTCAGGGAAAACAGGGGAGTCAGCCAGAGTTGTTGGCAGAGACTCACCTTTCTCCAAATCTGATGTTCTCAAATGCAATAGGGGGAAAACGCTTAAAGTAAAATAAGTTTGGAAAACCTTGAGTAGAGTCAAGTTACACAATTTCTTGATCATCTATGGGCACCTACTGTGTAGCAGGTATTGGGTCCAGAACTAGAAATACCAAGGGTAAGAAATTAGACGTACCCCTGCCTCTCATGGCCTTTGTGGTCTAGTTAGGGAGCAAGACATGAAACAAAGACAAACTTCAAATATCAGGTTGGTGATTTGTTAGCGTAAGGGAGGAAGCCAGGGAAATCACCGGGTGAAAGACTAGCTGGGGTTAGAACCTAACATTTTCTAGCGTGAGGGTGGATCTTGCTGAGAAAGTGGACTTTGAGCAGGTTTCTTGTTTTGCACATGCGTGCTAGCTGAGAGAATCCTCAAAGCAGTGTTTCCCAAACTTTTGGACTATGGAACTCTATATAGGACGCCTGTCTGGAAGCATTCCTGTGGGGTGGTTTTTGGGGAATGCTAACCTTTTGCTCTCCCCCAGGGTCTGGATCCCGTATAATCCAGGAGTCTTTATAGAGGTCACTCAACCTCTCAGAGCCTCGTTTTCCTCCCTATGAAATGGTGTAAGAGAGCCGCCATGTATAGGTCCACAGTATTGGCTTAAAGCAACAGAACATTGCTCTCCTAATTCTTGACGCCAGGACAGGAAATCATGCATCCATTGCACTCTCCTGGAGCGGGGAGATGGGGGGGCCTGCAGGGGAAACCCCGTCCTCACCCTGCCCAGCTTCAGGGGCTGCAGGAGTTGCTTGGCTTGTGGCAGCATCGCCCCAGCTCTCCCTTCCCCTTCATATGGCGTTTTCCCCTACGTCCATGCCTTTTTCTATTCTGTCTCTTATAAGGACACTTGGCATTGGCGCTGGGGCTCACCTGACAATCCAGGATGATCTCACTGCAAGATCTTTACCTTGCTTGTATCAGCAAAGACCTTTAGCGACTTCCAGGACATGTTTTGGAAGGACATGTTTTGGGGGACCATATCAACCCATTGCATTTGTTTCAGAGAATTATTGGACAGGTTTGACTAGCAAGGCATGTGAAGCTACCTGCCTCAGAATGGGGTGAATGGTAAATGCTGGTTTTCTCCCCACTTCTGTCCCTTCTGGCGTCTCTATCCTCAAGAGGGTTCAGCACTACTAATTCACAATGAAGCCGGGGAGCCCAAGGGCTTTCTTCTCCCATCCCACATCTATTGGTGGAAATTTCCTCGTGTCTTCCCTTTCCCCTCAGGGTGCCCCCTTCTTGTGTTCTGGGCCCCCTGCAGGTATACTTCTTCCTGGAGGGTCCTAACCAGCTGCCCTTCTGCAGCCTGGTCATCTCCAGCCCAGACCTGCCCTTAACAAATCTTCCATCCTCCTCTAGTCATCAGCACAGATGTTTCTGGGTGTGAGGTTGGTGGGGGTGGGGGGCTGGCAAACCCTGCCTGAGCTACTTCCCACTCCTCTGACAGCTCCCCGGGGACTCCCATCTTCAAAGAGCGCCTCAATGCTTTCCTCATCATCTCCTGGGTTTTTGCTGCAAAACAAAGACAACCTCTCTGACCTCTTCCCTTTTCTGACTCGCCTTGCTGAGACGTACTTGTCAAGCTGATGTTGAGGGGCATGAGCAAGATACTGCTCAGGGGGAGGAAACCAGCACGCCAGGAAACTGTTTACAGGCTCCTGGGCCTCTGGGGTGTGTTGGTCGCTTTGTCCTGTATTCGTCTGGCTCTTCCCGGAATGTGCCATCTCCAAGCTCCCGCCTCCCAAAGGCAGTCCCCGTGCTCCTTGGTCCCAGGCTCACTTTGTCCCTGGACTCGTCTGCACCTCATCGCTCCTCCCTTCCCCCCCACTCCCCTTGTAATGACAAATCGATGATAATTGCTTAAGTACAGCTGTTCAATCCTTGGACTGTTGGAAGAGAACTTAATGTCCAAAGAAGTCCCCAAGGAACCACATGCTGCTTGAATTATGTAAAGGTGAACGGAAAAGAATGAATTTCATATGCAGAAATCCTTTTATATTAAAGTTTCATGGGAAAAACTGAACCCTTGGACTCACATTTCTGGTCAAAGCTTATCTTCCTTCATTCAGCACGCATTTTTTTGAACTCTTATTAGGTACAAGTCCACAATCTAGGTGCTGTAGGGGAAAAAGATTAATTAGTCTCAGATCTTTCCTGCACATTCCCTCAGCCCTCCCCCTCCCCCACATGTATCTGGCATCCAACAAGCTAGTCTGATATAAAAATGTGCCCAGATGGATATTAAATCAGATCATCCATCCATCCTTCCATCCACTTGTCCATCAAATTCCTGAGTGCCTGCTCTGAGGTTGCATGATAGGCACTGGAAGCACTGGACTAGGTGGGTGCAGGCCAGGCTTCTGTGGGAATGGAGAAGGTTGGTTTTTCTTTTTCAGATTGATTGATTGATTGATTGATGCATTCAAGATCTGGGGTATAGGCCAGAGGTATGGGGGGGGGGGTGAGAGGATTCACCAGAGACAGAGTAGGGAGCATAACAGGCAGATCTACTGAAATACACTGCTGAGGGGAGCAGCAGGCGACACAGGAGAGGTCTGCTGCCCCATGTGGGTAGCTCCCTGGCCTGCCAGGGATCGAATTCATGCTGCAGAGGCTGCAGATAGCTTGATAGCACTGTCTTTAACCTCTGTGCCACCAGGGAGGCCCAAAACATGGAGAAGGATTTTAAAGATGGTCCCACACAGGAGATGCTTTTCAACTATATCGTGAAGGGCAAGAAATTGAACAGAATGCTTCTGTATGTGCATATAAAGGACTAAGCCTTCCATTCCATTTCGCTTTTGCCCCAGGACTTACATGCTTTCCCATGGTTTATGTGTATCCCCAGGATCAATTTCAGCCCCCCCTGGAGCTGCCCTTCTTCTCTCCTTCACATTGATCCCAACGTGACACAATCTCTCACTCTTGATTTCTGCAAGAGTCACCAATGCAAAGCATTTGTGTTCAGCTAGCAGTGGGTCCCTAGACCTCTCTGCTTGCCCCGCCATACCCCAACACAACTTGCAAATCCAAAGAGACATAGGTTCCATTGAACCATGCCATTTCACCCTCATCCCCACTTGGATCTCAGCAAGAAGAGAGCAGTATGGAGCTTCATCTCCCCACTGATAGAAATGTAAGCCTTATAAAGGGTGGAGATTTTGCCTCTCTCTCACTGTTAATATTCCTAGGACCTAGAGTGAGGCCTGGAACAGTGCCCAGCACATGGTAGAGAATCAAGATGTAATTGTTAAATTTGTTAAAGGAATTATTCTATGCCCAGCCCCTTAAAACATCTGAACCAGAAACAAGGGTGGGCCTGATGGTAGCAACAATGTGACCATGGCACAAAGCTCTCCAGAATTACGCCATCCTATGGGTTTAGAATATTACTCAAAATTCTGCCTGTGACCTAGGTGCTCCTTTGGATGCATGCTGCTCCAGCCATGTGGGTCAGTTTGTTGCTGATCCAGAAACAGCATGCTGGAGAGGCTGTTCCTCTGCCCAGATTGCATTTCTCCACCAATACCCAAGAAGATTCGCACCTGTAACCTCCTTCAGGCCTCCGCTCAAAAGTCAAATATCACGTATTTATTTATTTATTTATTTATTTATTTATTTATTTATTTATTTATTTATTTTCATCAAGGTAACAGTTCCTAACACTGTATAGGCTACAGGCACAGTTTCTTACCTCAACTACCGCATATATGTAGTTTTCAAGAAATAAAGAATTTAGTCTCTGCCCAGACCTATGGACTCAGAGTCTGCATGTCGACAAGATCCCTGGTGATTTTGTGCACACTGGGAATCACTCTGCTCCACTGCTCCTGGATTTTGTGTTGTTCTATTACTTTTTTACTCACCTTGAGGCTGGATCACCTCTATATTGTCCTCAAATGTCCATAGGGTCATCCAGCTTGGGGTTCTAGAAACAGCACTGGATATTTTTTGTGTTTCAATGGCTATGTGATGTTGGATTAATATTTCATTCCTAAGAGCATAGACTTCTTCATCTGGGGGAAAAGAAAGGAATAATGATACAGCGCTTTTGTGAGGCTCAAACGATATCATGAAAGTGCCTTGTCAATTGTAAAATTCTACCCAAACACAGAGGGTTACTGCTCCCAGAAAGTGTGATATTGAGGGCCCAGGCAGAGCCCACTTACCTCTGGAATGCACTTGAACAAATCAGAAGGAGGGAGAAAATGAATGGTCTGGGGTCAGTAGACTCCAGTGAACAGACTGGAATAGACATGGGACCCACAGATTTAGTTCACAGGGTAACTAGCTGACACCTGGGGGTTTCAAATAGAGCTTTGATCAAGGGGTCTGATCCAGACAGGGGAAACTTTGAAAAGGAGAAGCAAGTAAAAGTTTGGGGGGGTGCTTTCCAGGGAAGAAGACTTTTAGGGGGACCATGTGTGATGAGTTAGTGGGAGGGGAGGAAGTGTCCAGCAAACACTCTGCCTGCTCCCCTCATGGCAGGGTGCCTCCTCCCTTGCCTGCTTGGCCATCGCCCCTCTCCGGGCGCATCCAGATGTTCTGTGCCATGTGGATGTGTCAGTGGCTCTGTGCCAGTGGCTGTTCATGAGCTTGGGGAATGCCGTGTTAGGAAAAAGTAGCTCAGACCACAGCGGTTCTTGGGACCCAGGCAGAGATCCTTGAAAGATGTGACTGACTGGACTCTGTCAAAAGTCTGGATACAGTGAGTGTCCAGTAAATTCTCAAAGAATGGAAAAATGAGTGAATGCCTGGATGAAAACGTACGCCATTAGGAAGCTTCCCCAGTCACTATAACATTTGCCCTAATCTGTTTCAAATTGAAGTTCACCATCTCTACTGCTCTCCACCCTTCTTGCCCTGCTCCATGTCATTTTCTTTTTCTTTTTGACCACAACACTTAGTCTCTCTAACGTAATACATAACTTACCTATTTATTGTTCAGTTTCTCATGTCCCAGAGTGGAAATCCACTACAGCGTGGATCTTTATCTCTCTTAATCCACTTGATTTCTTTTAATCCACTTGATCCATCCACTTAATCCACTCGATCTATCCACAAACTGGATAGATTTTCAACAATTATCTATTGAAGCAAACTGAATTAGAGTGAGAGGCAACGTCTGACCTAAGTTCTCAGTTGGTTCTGCCACCAAATTATTGTTTGAGTGGGTTGTGCGCCTCTCTTTCTGTGCCTCGGTTTCCCTACCTGCACAGCTTGGAGGTCGGATTTATCTCCGAGGATCTTTCAGCTCTAATTCTGTGACTGTGACAGTTGCCTTTCAGGATGGCCTTGGAAGATTATTTGCACAGAGTGGGGAAGAAGCCTGAGTAGGAAAGGAACAGACCGGGTGGGAGCTCCTGCTCTGACACTTTTCGAAACGTGAGACTAGGGGTGAGACGGACTTCTCATCCGTAGATGATGCTCCTAGCACAGTTTCTGGCATGTCTCAGGAACTGAGTAAATGTTAGCTTCTCCCTTCCTCTCCCCATCTGGACCTGGATGCCTTGCTGCCAAATGAGCCTCTGCTAACACAATCATGTAGCAATGGGCTGAAAGAACTTTGCAAACTGTAAAGGGTTCCTCCAATGGGAAGGATGATTATGGCGAGACACACACCCAGTCTCTGGCCCTCCCTCTACGGAGATGATGGAGACCATAGTTACTATTTATACCAAAACCATCTCACGATTCACTGGCCTCACTGCTCATCAAAAATGTTGCACCTGACGAGACCAAATTCACATTGGGTTTATCAAAGTCTAATTAAAACTTGATCATCGTGTCTAACATGTTGCCTTATTATTTTGGCTTAATTAGGGTGATGAGAGGAGGCTGAAAGCAGCAATTCCAGCAGCGCCGTGATACAACATCTGGAGGAGAATGGGGCTCAGCCAGATGAGCAATTAAGTTGAACTCTACACGTAGCAGGGATCTCTGCATCTGACAGCTGTCTGGCTAGTCCCTCCCGGTTTGTGAGAGCCAGCATGCTCCTCTCCATCTTCTGAAGTATCAGGAGCTACCCAGATCCTTCAGAGGATGTGGTGACAAAGTGACCACTGTGGAGAAGGACCTGTTCTCATGAATTTTAGTGGCCAGGGGAAGGGAAAAGGGAGCATTTGATAATGAGAAGAAACAAATTCTCCATTTGGTCTTGGGCTTGGTCAGCTGTGGTCCTGCCATTGATGTGAATCATGCTGGAAAAACTCAGTCCTCTTTGAAAAGTCATCACTCATCTCTTCAGGGATGAGTAACTTGAAATTGGGTACTTTTGCCTCTGCTCTTAGGAATAGGCAGGATGCATGGGGTAAAACGTTTAAACAGCCTTCAAAACTCTCACCAGTAGGCTTGTTGTCATACTTTGGGCAGGCGAGCTGCTGAAAGTGACCTGTGGGAGCAAGCCTCTGAAATAGCTCCCAATGAGCCCTCCCTGTCTTGTGAAGTTCCCACCCTTTGAGTGTGGGCTGGACCTGGTGACTTGCTTCTAATGAACAGAACACAGCAAAAAAAGATAGATGTCTCTTTTGGGATTAGGGCAAGAAAGACTGATATCTGTCTTGCTCATTCTCTCTCTCAGCCTCTTATTGCTTGCTCACTGTGGTGCAGCAAGCTTCTGTGTTATGAGCTGCCCTGTGGAAAAGACCACATAGCCTGGATCTGCCTCCAGCCAACAGTCCACGAGAAACTAAATCCTGCCAACAATCACTTGTGTGGGCTTGGAAGCTGAGCCTTCCTTCCTAATGGAGACTTGAGATGACGGCAGCCTTGGCTGACACCTTGGCTGGGCGCTGGTGAGGGACTTTGGAGTAGAGGACTCAGCTGCGCTAGATTCCTGACCCACAGGATCTGTGAGGTCATAAATGTTGCTGTTTTGACACACTAAATGTGGGACAATTTGTTCTATAGTGAGAGACCATGAATACAGACCCCCGTCTGCAACATGGCTCAAATACAAGAGAAACGCTTTTCTAGCAATTGTAGCCAGGCTCATAGAGAATGCCATTGTCAACAACAGTGACAGTGACTTCCAAGATTGTCTGGAGTTGTCTCCAGTTCAGCCAGATGGAAGGCAACAAGCGCAAGATGGAACATGCATGAGAATTTTTAAAATTTTATTTTTTGAGTGGTGATAAAGTACATAACACAAAATTGACCGTTTTAAATGTAGAGTTGAGTGGCATCAAGTGCTCTCACCTGGTTGTGCGACCATCCGCATCTCTCTCTGGAATGGTGCCCATCTTGCAAATTGAGTTGTGGGAAGTCTCGTAGTGGTGTGCATCATACTTCAAGGTCGAGAATGTAGTTCTATGGCCACAAGGGAGACAGGGAGATGTAGTCTAGCTGCATATCTAAGAAGAGGAAAACATGGACATTTTGGTGAAAGGTTATTACTTATTCTTACAGTAACTCCATTCTAAAATACTGCCAAGTGATGCAAACCACTAATTCAAGAACAAAGCAAACCACAGCTTCACGGACCCTGACTGGTGTGTGCTTAGTATAAGAATCAAGGACTTTTACGAGAAACCCCTAAGCTGTATACAGTGCTTTAAAGCAACATGACCCCAATAAAATCAGTAATTAAAATAAAACAAACACACTAATCTGAAGAGATTTTTTCAAAAGGTAGATGGCTACTGATTCCCTGGTGCTTTACTGAGACACTTCAAGAACGTATTCTGGACATGTTGTCCAACCTGATCAGACTCCGCTCTCTGCACACTTCATAATGGTTTTTTTAATTGCTTGGGACACTTGCTAGAACCCAGGATTTTGTCCTCAATAGACTCTCCACTTCTGAAGGCAGCTTTTTTAAAACACTGTCTTATCATATCGAAGATGGATGAAGTGGAATTGATGGCTCTGCACTACAGGACACCTTCCTTTCCCCGGCTAGATGACAGCAGCTTCAGAGACAAGAGGCTCTGGGGAAACCCTACCCATCTGAGGCAGAGTCTGGCTTCATAGTCAAATGCAAGGTGCCCTTTTGGGTTTATTTGAGCCTTGTGTTGCCTGAAATCCAGGCAGGATGACCAGTTCCGTTCCTTAAATCTCTCCTTTCCAGTACCTTTTGGAGTCTGTTTTCATGAGGAAGTGTCTATCAATTAAATAAAGAAGAAAGAGCAGGAAGCCTGAAATCTCTTGCAGTTTCTCTACAAGTCTCATATTAGAGTTTGTGGTGAGTGGCTTTGCAAATTCTCCTTCTGTGAAAAGTTCCATTTTAAGACCCACTGCCTTAGAAATTGCCAAATGGACTGTAATTTCCATTTCTATATGCGTAGCTGGCATTTTGAGCAGTTTTGGGTACTCCGGCTCTACTTATCTGACAGTGGGCCGTACCCCAGTGGGATGTGAGCAACCATTCTTTTGGGATATATTGGCTCCTAGCTCTTTCTTCCAGCTGGGTGAAGGGAAACTAGTACCTTCTGACCTCATTTCTGATCTACCCCCAAGGGGTTCACAATCTATGGAGGGAGAGGGGGTGAGCTCACTACAATGAAGTGAACGTATGAAGCAGTGCACAGGAAGTGCTATGATAGCAGAGAAGTGGGTCATCCAATCCATTCTGAGGGATAAAAGGGAAGTGAGAGAAACTTCTTAAGGAGGTAATAGCCAAGCAGAGTTATAAAGGATGAGTAGGAGTTAGTCAGGAAGAGCAGAATAGAATATGTAGAAAGAAAAGTCAAGATGAGTGAAGTTATAGACGTGGAATGTGGCATGTACTTGGAACTACTAGTTCCCAGGACATGCTAGGGCTACTTATCATCGTATTTGCAGTATGCAGACCTGGATTCAAATCCTACCACCTTCTCCTGTGTGATATAGGTATGTCGTTGACTTCTCTGCCCTAGTTTTCTCATCTCTAAGATAGGGTAATGAAAAAATTCCAACAAATAGGCCAATTGAGAGGACAAGGAGAAATTTGCATGTAGCAATTGTATGGGGACTGCATAAAAAGCTGGATAAATGCTATTGTCTATTGGGCAAACATAGATGTGGATCTGGCCGTAGGTAGATGTATGCTAGAAATGTAGTCTAGGAAACTGTCAACATAAAGATGACCATTCTGGACATTGAAAGGGTGTGAAACTATATCAGTTAAATTTTGTTGGCTAGAAAATCATCCCAAAACATTGTCTTAAAATGACCATGTGTTGTTATTCATGAGTTGGGCCAAAAACAGATGTTCTTAGATTGGTTTGCTCATGTGTCTAAGGTCAGCTAGCAGGTTGCCTAAGACTGACTGGTCTCAGGTGGCTTCACTGACCAGACATTTGGTCAGTTATTGGCTGAAGACACTGGGTCATAGGACCCTCATCATACAGGAGGCTCTCCCAGATCTGCTCACATGGCAGTGAGACATAGACTTGGAGCTGACACAATATTGCTTTGCCATATCCTATTGGCCAGAGTAAGTCAAAGCCAGTCCAGATTCAAGAGGAAGAGAAATAGATTCTACCTCTTGATACATACTCTACCTCTTGCGAAGTTATATTACAAAGGCCATAGATACAGGATGGGGTAGAAACTTGGTTAATTTTTGTAAATAATCTATCACAGAACTCATCCAAGATTAAGGTATAGAAGGAAAAAAGGAGAAAGTCCAGAACATAACTCTAGTTTAGGATCAAAAAGAGGAAGTCTGAATAGTAGCCTAAAAGATCTTAGGGAAACAAGGAGAGTATAATTGACAGAAACCAAGGGGAAGAGAGAGTTTTAAGGAGGGAGCAGTGGTTAACAGCATCAAGGCTGCTGAAACTCCAAAGGTTATAGTGAGCAAAATGTAACCACTTTCATTTGGGAGAGAATTGAGCAATTTTTAATACTGTTGGGAAGAGACCAATGAAGGAAAAGTTGAACAAGAAGATTCCTGAAAAGTGGAAGGGAATAAGATGCAAGCCAAAGTATCATTTTAGACAGAAGAGACATGCATTAGAAGAAATAAGAAAGAATAGGTTTAGACTGAAGTAGTCTACCGTTGATGAAAAGAGGCGGAGATATTCTCTTTTCTGATGTCTAATATACTCTCGGTGATTGAGGAGTGAATTCAACTTCTCAGAGAGAAGCAGAAGTGAGGCTCAAGAAAGAGTTAAAATCTGCACTAGCCACTGTGGGTAATGAGAGAGAGCTAACAAAGGAAATAAAGAAGGATTTCCAGGCAGTGTTGAGGGTCCATTTGAAGCTGGAGAACATAAATTCAGAGTGCCACCAATGATTTATAGTGACACCAATCGGTGTGGATTTCTAGCAGTGCTTAGCAACCAGAGATGAGTGATGGTTGGATTCATCCAAAGTTGGTGTTTTGCCAGAAGTTGAATTGGGGGAATAGTGGGCAAGGGTATTGGTAAGAGAGAGAATGAAGAGATAAGGAATGGTATCTAAGCTAGATAGGAAAGAAACAGACAGGCTGATATTCTGCGAGAAGTGAATGCTGGTGTCTTGGGCCAGCAAGGTAACATCTCAAGGTCATCTCCAAGGAGTAAACTTCCATAATGCTTCGTGGGGGCCACGCTGCTCAATCTTCTCCATACATTGGCATCATCATTATGCTTCTAATCAAGCATCCCACACCCAAATTGCACTAACAACTCACAGCCTATAAGGAGCTAGAAAAGGCAGGTGGTCAGAAGAGATAGGCCAGTGAGCCTTCATATCTGTTCCTTCCACAGGCTTTCAACCCATGAAGCCAACACCCATGCAATTGTTCAAGTCAAAATATGAGGAGTCAACCTTGATTCCCCATCTCCCTCGCTCTCTGTCCCCAAATCCATCAAATACTATTGGCCCAGCTCCCAATATATCTCATCCTTTTCTCTCTGTCTATGCTGCCATCACCTGGGTCCAAGCCACCATTATTTCTGCATCACAGAAATGGCCTCCCCCCTCTGCCTGAATCTCTTTGCTTCCTCCTCTGCCCTCTGAAATTCATTCCTCATACAACAGGCAGGCTGCTTTTGTAGAGATATGTCAGATCATATATAGTCACTCCTCTGCTTAAAAGTCCTTCAAAGACATCCCATTGCTCTTCAAACAAAATCTAATTCCTTATTATTGAGCTCAGGTCGAGGGATCTCATGAAAAGTTCTAGGGACAGGAGGGAGAAGAGCAAGTACAGAGTCCTGCAGGGCCAGCATGGGTGAGGGGAGAGGGAGAGAATGAGGGGTGTTCAGAGATGTAGGGCAATGAGGTGGAGGCTAGATCACTGGGGTCTTGGAGACAGTCATGACAAGAAATTGGGGAGAGTCACATTTTGAGCAGATGGCTGGCTGCAGACAGCCAGGAAGGAAGAGTGACAGAAGTTAGACAAGGACAAAATTACGAGGACATTATAATATTCAGGGAGGAGTTGATGGCAGCTTAGAATAGCTGGTGTTGAATATGAAAAGTGAATGGCTCTGAGAGATGTTTTAGGAGATAAATTGAAAGGCCCGGAAACCACTTTACCCCCCGCCCCTGTAATTTCTAGCTATTGTCTGCTCATGATCCTGAGGTCACTTCTACCTTCTTGGAGTCTTCCCGTGACATCCTAGGTGAGGTTATACAGATGCCCAGTAAATGTCTGTGGAACTTCCGTGATAGGGAATATTCTTGCAAAGATGGCAGATATTTGCACTTTTGTATAGACAAAGGGAAAGATTAGGCAGAGAGGGAGATAGTAGAGACATCAAAGAGAGGTAATCATCGAAGTGACTCTGGAGGGGATGGGCATGGAATACAGAGCCCGGGTGGAGGGCCAGCCTTGGGTCAGGGGAAACATCCAGTTTGACTCCCACTGGGTGGGCACCAGGGATATGCCAACCCCGTGCTGGTCTCTGAGCCTGTTGCTACCAGCTCTTCCTAGTTAAAAGCCCCTTTTTGAACTTCAAAATGTTTCCTGGACTCACTGTTATAGCTATGTGTTTACTATCCATTCCTTGAAAAAAAAAAAAAAAAAAGCCTAATGGAAAGAAACTCCATGTTTTCAGAAAAGCTTTTAAATGAATTATTTTAGTTAATCACAACTTTATCCATTTTTTTATCCACAATTTTTTTTCTATAATTGCCTAGTGCAATAAAATTTTGCAAATCTGCATGCTCTTCTGTCCAGGCTCCTAAGTCTATAGGTTGGGGGTCAGGGTCCAGTCTAGATTATCTTCTAATGAGAATTAATAACATCTATGACTGTCTTCTCCTAGACTGGGAGATTCCTAGGGAAAGGAGTCCTGCAACAGAGATAAAGACAGAGACAGATAGAGATAGAGAAATATAGAAAGAGCCAGAGAGAGAGATCCCCAGAAACCTAGCATAGAATATGAAGACAAAATAGGTTTTTAAAAATTTTGATTGAATGAATGACAATAGAATTTACATGGTGATTTTATTATTATTTAAAGTGAGATGGCCAGACAGTCTCATATACTCTTTTTATTTTAAAAGCCCTGATTTCCTTCCTCCCAGTGATTAAAATAATTCAAATTCAACCCATTTCCTTAAGGTGTTCGTTTTGGATTCATGTCTATTTCAGCTGAGGGAGACTGCCCTGGCTTGGGTTCATTTTTCTGTTTCTAGACAGTCTCCAGCAATGCATCATCTTAGTAAAGTGCCTGGCTCGTTCCACGGAGTAAAATGTACTAAACGTGCAGGCACATCCTGTCCTTCAGATGTTCCAGCTCAAAACTCGAATTTCTGCATTTGCACATGCTTATTTGGCTAAATGTAGCTCGTAGAATTAGTTTAAGCCACTGCACACAGCCGAATTTTTATTTTGAACATTAATGTACAAATCCAAAGGGAGGAATCACCTGGCCTTATATGAATGAAATAAGGAGGCATTTCAGCTTTTGGCACTTTAATTGGATCCTCTTGATGGGAGAGACCCACAGATCCCAAGATGTGATTCTTTAACTTCAGGCTGTCCTTGGAATAATGGAGAGAAACCTGGCTGTGTAAGCTCTGGGGAGCACTACTCACTAGGAGCAAATTGACAAATGGATTAGAAAGTTCAATTGGAGAGTCAGCTGCCATTTCACAGGTGGCCCAATCTTACCATCGAGTAAGCGTGGTTCTTCCAGCCACCAATTTAACATGGTGAAAATGTCTCACATGGGCAATCGACAATGAGAGCTACAGCTCTGGAGAGGGAAAAGGCTGAACGGTGGCTTGGAAATAGATGGAACATATATTCTCTTCTCTCTCTCTCTCTCTCTCTCTCTCTCTCTCTCTCTCTCTCTCTCTCTCTCTCTCTCCAGGAGCAGGGACAGATACTACAAAAGTAGACTCTAGCTCTGGTTACAAAATCCTCTGTGTCCCCAGCCTCTTCCCCTGACATCCTGTCCTACCTCCTGCCTTTGTAAGAATGTGGCTATTGCTGAGGATGTTACTGCTCGGGCATGCATGATCAGTCTCCCATGTCAGAGATGTTGGACTCATCAAATTTTACTCAAGGGACTTCTGTTCAAGCCAGGGTAGGAGGGAACCCACCCAGACTGCCTTCTGCTGATATATGGGGGGGGATGGGTCAGGAAATGCCAGGCTGCATGGCCATCCTTTGTTGGGAGGTGGGCACGCAAGACACTGTGCCCCTGGGCTGCTCCCCAGCCCTGTGGCAGCGAAACTACCCTCTTTTATTATTATTAGAGCTCTCCCTTGGTTGTTCCCTGTACTATTTCCAGCTTGTATTTCACGGTTAGGAGCAGGGAAAATATGGGCCAGTGCCATCTGTGTCACCCAAGAGTCCTGACAGTTTTTTGTTTTGTTTTGTTTTGTTTTTTTTTATCATTTTTGTTCCCCTGTGACTCTGTTTCTGTCTTCTTTTGGGTAATTAAATGTTATTCCAGTTTGATTACTCTCTAGGCCTTTAATCAATATTTCTTTGAAGTATTTTTCAGCACTTGCCCTGGAGACTATAATATACATTTTCTATTTGTTACAACTTCTTTTGTTCTCTTCTAGGGGTTTTATAGATTTGCATTTTACATTTAGCGTGTGATCCACATTGAGTTAATGTTTGTGAAAGGTGTAAGGTCTGTGATAAGATTTTTCTGTTGTTTCTTGAGGACATCCATTCATTCCAGTATTGTTTGTCAAAGAGACTATTCCTTCTCCATTAACATGCCTTTGCTCCTAGGTCAAAGATCATAGGAATTTTTATGTATATTTATGTGGATCCGTTTCTGGTCTTGCAGTCTGTTTCATTGATCTATTTATGTATTCTCCCATCAATACCACACTGTTTTGTTCATTATAGCTTTATAGTAGTTCTTAAATTGGGAAGAATCTGTCCTCTGACTTGATTCGCTCTCAATATGCTAGCTATTCTAGGTATTTTGCCTCTCCACATAAACTTTAGTATCATTTTGTCTACATACACAAAATAACTTGCTGGAATTTTGACTGACATTGCATTGACTCTATAAGCCAATTTGGGAAGAACTTTCATCTTGAAAATATTGAGTCTTTCTCTCATGTGCATGGACTAGCTCTCCATTTACTTAAATCTTTCATTTCTTTTACCAGAATTTTGTGCCTTTTCTTATATAGATCTTGTACATATTTTGCTAGATTTATAGCAAAGTATTTAATTTTGGGGTGCTAATATAAGCAGTCTATTTTTAATTTCAAATTTCAATTGCCGGTCTGTATAAGATAATTGACTTTTCTAAGTTAGCCTGAGTCCTGAAACCTTGCTGTAATAACAGCTCCAGGAGATTTTTGTCATTGTTGATTTTTGAAATTTTCTATGAAGACAATCATGTCATCTGTGAACAAGACAATTTTATACCTTCGTTCCCAATGTCTCTGCTCATTTACCAATTTTATAATTGAAATTTATTTGACACTGTGTACATTTAAGGTTTATGATGTGGATTTGATACATTTGCATATTGTAATAGGATTGTTGTTGTTGCCATAATTAACACCACTATCATGTCACATAATTTTTTGTGTGTGGTGAGAATAATTAAAGCAAATTTGCAGCTAATAGATAGATAAGTTTTGCAGATCTAATGTACAATAGAGTGAATGTAGACAATACTATTGTATTGTAATGATCTCACTTAGCAAGACACTATCTCTTCCTTCCCAATCTGTTATTTTTATTTTCTTCTTCTATCATGTTGCGTCAGATAGACTTCCAGTATGATGTTGAGCATGAGTGGAGAGAGGGAGCATCCTTGCCCTGATCCGATCTTAGAGGAAAAACAATCCAGTCTCCCCATGAGTGCAAGGATAGCGGCAAGGTTTTTGTATGTGCTCTTCATCTAGCTGAGAAAGTTCTCCTCTATTCATAATTTGCAAGAATATTTATCATAAACGGGTTTTGCATTTTGTCAAAGGCTTTTACTAAATCTATGAAGGAAACCATGTGATTTTTCATTTTAGTTTACTGATCTGACAGATTACAGTTGATTTGTCAGTTGATTTGCACCCAGATAGTTTTTAATAGCCCATGTCACACGTTAGGTACACACACACATGCACACACAGGTTTACATTTTTATTATCTGTCACAGTGCTTGGTATCTTATGTCCTCAATAAATACTAGTTGAATGAGTTAACTATGCTCTACTGATATTATTTGTATCTATTGAGAAGCTGTGGGTGGAGAATGGCAGTTTCTTAGAGTCTGGATACAGGGCAGAGATGGAAGAAACAGAGGGGAGCAATGGCATGCCATCTGCCCCTCCCTGGTTATGCCCCTCCCTGCCAGCTCTAAGTCTCACTAGTTAATGGGCTGAAGCCAGGAGTTTATAGAGTTGCTATGTCAAAGGAGATCATGGACTCAGGGAACAGGCAGAATGACTGGCCTAGGTGACAGACTTGTAAGAAGACTGTGATCTTGTTTTGTAAATGTTGTTATCCAGCAGGTGGGAGCTTGGAGCTATGGTAATGTAGCATTAAATGTAACCTCCTTGCATCTGTGGGCTGCATTTGAGGTATTTACAAAGTACAAAAGAAATCAGAGCTCTGCTTGACATGCCTTAAAATATGTCTAGATTAAAAGAAAAAAATCCAACCGGTTTCTTTTTAGGGCAGCTTATCTTTACTCGGAGTCCTCATCGTGGAAACCTCAGTTCCATTCAGTTGGCTTCACAGTCCAAACCTGGGCTGGCCGAGTCCTCTTCTGAATCTCATGTCCAGAAGCTCTGATCTCCTTTAACTCTGGAGACTGCAGAATCTGCTTCCTTCCCCTCTAGCTGTGATTTGGCTTATTTTACTAACATTAATTACCTAGGCTTTGGTTGTAATACTTTTACTCTTGGTTTTCAGAAAACCTTCAACTTTCAGGCTGGAGGCATCTGATTTTCCTTCCATGTCTCCATCCGTAGCTGCCACAGTGACCATCTGTGGGTCTGTCTCCTCCCCGGCTACCATTGGCTCACCTTAGGGTTTCAGAAAAAGAGAAATCAGAGCCCTGCTTGATGTGACTTAAAATATTTCTAGATTAACAGGGAAAAAATCCAAGCTGTTTCCTTTTAGGGCAGCTTATCAGAAAAAAGGTAATCTTGGATTTCCTATGGGAAGTTACTCTTGTCCCACTCCATGTTCCTAGGGTTTGGGTGCAGAAAAGGAGGAGGCACACAGCAAGTGGGGAGAACAGGGATGAGCCAAGACACAGAGAACAGGGCCTCCCTGGTGGTGCAAGGGGTTAAGCACAGCACTGTGAAGCTGTCTGCAGCCTCTGCAGCATGAGTTCGATCCCCGGCCAGGGAGCAACCCACATGGCGCAGCAGACCTCTCCTGCCTCGCCCACTGTTCCCCTCAGCAGTGTATTTCAGGCAATCCACCTGTTCTGCTCCCCTCTCTGTCTCTGGTGAATCCTCTCACCCCCCGCATCTCTGGCCTGTACCCCAGATCTTGTATGCATAAATAAATAAATAAATCTTTTTTTTTTTTTTTTAAAGACAGAGAACACTGGTCCTGTTGACACCCACACTGTTTCAGCTCCCACGTGAAGTCACCTGAAAACACTTTTCAGGTTTCCAATCCACTAAATTCCCTTCCTGACTGGTCATTTGGGGTTGGATTTTCCATGATTGCAGCCAAGAAATCTTGAGCAGTGCACTATTTTTCTTGTCTTTAAACACATCCAGGAAAAGCTTCCCTTGCCTTCTACTGTGTGCCAACAAGCTGTGTGGCCCTTGACCTTGAATTCCCCTGTAAGCTCTCTTCTAGGTTTCATGTTGGTGTTGTCTCGAGGGAAAGCCTGGTCCCAGTCCTACAATCCCTCCCCTCACCTGCAGGGCTGTCTCCTGGGTCACTGACACTGCCTTAAGTCACATGCCAGATTTCTGTTTCTAAGCTGCCACTCCCTAAATTCCATTAGTAGAGCAAATTTCAGTCAAATGATTAAAACTGTTCACAAGAATAATTTAACATGTACACTGATCTCTGTGTGGTCAGAACTAGGCGAACTCCAAGGAACTTTTCTTTCTCACAATATTTGTACAAAGGTTTTTACCTATCTCAAAACCTCTATGGCGCTTTGGAGCTGTGAAGCCAATTGTACTCACAAATCAAGTTTTACTAACCTCCAGTGGGAACCCAGGAGAAAAGAGGAAGGGACTCATGTTCACGTTCCAGTAGGGCGCTCGAAGTTTTAGGAGAGGTGGTGGAGACTGCCTGGGAGTCACATTCATCCGTTCCATCCCAACTTCTAATATTATCTGAAAATCTGTGTGTTCACATATGTTGATAAAACCCAGTGAATTATCACAAAGCCAGCCTTTCAGGGTGTCTGTTCCTACCATCTAGACACTTCAATCCTTAAAAGTGCCTGGAAGCTGAGGTGCCACTGAGGAAATAGCACTTCATCCTTCTGGATTATTCTGCAAGACAGAAAGAATTGTGAATTATCTTTTCCTGCTTTACTGATGAAAGCAGCAGAGGCTGAGAAGCCTGGGACCAAATATGTGTGTCAGAGCCTGAAGAACCTAAAATTAGTTAAACTTGTTCTGTCGATATAGGGATAAAGGAATCAAGGACCAGAAATATCAAATGACTTGCCCAAGGTCACACAGCCAGCTGGTGGCAAAATCAAGGTGAAGATTCAGGTCTCCTTCCAAAGCAGTGAGCTCTTGACCACATCCTTCTGGGACTTTATAATCATTAGTAGAATACTTTAGGGTCCTCCATGGACATCTGACTTTTATGGACATACTACATTCAGGATGAGTTCAGGTTTATTCTTTCATGTAAGAATGTACAATTGACCCACGAACAACATGGGCTTAAGGGCACTGACCTTCCCCACAGTGAAAAACCCTTGTACAACTTTTGATTCTCTGCAGGGCATCACTTTTTACTGTGATATGCAATTTACTGGTGGAGGCGAACTGCTCACGCGGAGATGATTAGCATCACATGGCGTTTTAAGGGATACTCGCAACACTTGAGCTTACCGCAATAGCAACAGGAGGTGGCTACAAAATTATCGCAGAATGCACTGCAGTTAATTTTATGCAGTGGTGAGTTAATTCTGCATCTCTATGTTTGTTTACACTTCTCTCAACTGTGAATGGCATCAGGACCAGTGTGTTTGTGTACATACACTTGGACGAATTTCACCTTTTAGATAAATTTGTGTATGTTTTATGGTAGTAAATGATAAAATAGACTAGCATCTACATTTATTTTATGCATTCATGACAAAGCTAGCTTTTACTTTTTAAAAAATATTTCTAGGCTCTGCAGTTCATCTGAGTCTTTTCAAATTATTGCAACTCTAAAAATGTTTCCAGTATATTTATTGAGAAGAATTTCCATGTAAGTGGACCATGCAGTTCAAACTCACGGCTATGCAGCAGCTATTTTAAGGTAGCAAACTTGGTGACTATAAACAACAATTGTTTGCATTACTCACAAGTCCGGTGATGACTAGGCAGCTCTCCTGGGCTGGTCTGGGCCAGGCCACTTGCAGCAGCCTCCACTCCTGTGTCTGCTGTCTGACGAGAACGATTTCTAGCAGGGGCTCAGCAAGGATGGCCTGTGTCTACCCTATGTGGTCTTTCACACTCCAGCAGGAAAGATCAGAGCTGGGCTCTGTCACCAGACAGCTTGGCTAGTTCCCAAGAGAAAGAATGGAAGCACCCAAGGTGTCTTGGGATATCAGCTTAGAACTGGTACAATCTCATTTCTGTCACCTTCTGTGGCCTGAAGTAAGCAAAGACCAGCCCAGATTCAAAGTGAGAGGAAATAGACCCTCCTTCTACATGGGAAAGGTGCCAAGTCCCAGTGCAAGAGGGTTGAACTCAAGGAGGGAAATAGTGTGGATTTGCAAGCAACCAGCCTCAGGAGATAGGATGGCCTCCTGTTTTCAAGAGGCCTAGGCCATCTGAGTTATTGGTAGAAATACAGCAAGAGCTTAATGCATACATGTCAGATGAGCTTTGCCATATCACTGTTCATGGGTGAGCATGAGGCCAAGTTTGTGTGTGTGTATGTGTGTGTGTGTGTGTGTGTGTAGGCTTTGCATGTATATGTGAGGGCTGTGTGTATATGTGCATGCACGTGCAAGTTTGCATTCTTATAAGCCTGTCAAGGTGCAGACTTCTCCGAGGACATGCTGTAGAGAGAGGACTTTCTGTCTGCAGGAGGGCAGTCTAACCTGAGCCTGCAGGTGACGTCAGGCTCCCAGTGGAGCCCACACCACGTGGCAGACCATAAATTAGACTGTGGCCCTGGTAGCAACAGCACATTGGGTGGTACAGATTTCACTTGCTGACACCAGAAAGTACTGATTCATCTGCACAGACAAAGAATTTCCTGGAAAGCTGTCTCCAAAGGAACACACTAGGGAAAGGAGACCAGCTTTGTAAACAACCACTGGCAAGGGGTCTTGACCCTCAGGGACAGAAAACCTGCAGCTAGGTTCTTACCTGGGGGAACATAACCACTGACACTCCCAACATTCCAGCACATTCTAATCCTAGTTCGGGGGTCATGGGTTCCTTAGCTCAGCTGCTCTGAGGTTATGGACTTTCTCATACTTACTATTTACCAAATTGCTGCTGAGTAGCAGGCAATGGCGAGGTGCTACCTTACAGAGTGAAAGTAATGATCAAGGTCCCTGCTCTCATATAGCTCACAATCTAGTATGAAAGGAGGCAACAAACAAGGAAACAGTCGAATATGTAACTACACAAAAATTGTGATAAGTGGTAGGATGAAAAGCAACAGGTTTTTTTTTTGAGGTGGTTTTTTTCTTTTTTTTGGAAGTAAAATCGGTTTACATCATTGCATTTGTTTTAGGATCCAAATCTCTATAAATACATGTGTTCACCCAATGCCCAACACCTTCCCAGTGATTCTTCACTATGCTCCACTGGGTCCGCTTCCCATCCGTGCCCTCCCACCCTGCTCTCCGCCCCTTCGGGGAGCCTCAGTTCTGTAGTCAGATGTCAAGGGTTTGCCATTGGTCTGGTTCTATTTGAACGTTTGTTTTGTTCCTGTATATTCCACATATGAGTGAAACCATCTGATATTTGTCTTTTTCCTTCTGACTTATTTTGCTTAGAAGCGGTCAGTTTAGATTGGGTGAATGGGAAAGATCACCAAAAAGGCAATGTTCCAGCTAAGACATAGGGGGTGAAAAAAGAACAGCCATGTAGAAAGAGGAGGGAGGGGCCACTCTAGGTGATGCAGTAGCACGTACAACGGTCCTGGGCAAGAAGAGACTTAGTGCTTAGTGCCTGAGAAAAGCCCAGTGCACCATGCTCGCCTTCCCTTCACAGCAGGGCTGTCCGTTGCTCCTCAGAAAGCAGCATAAGGGGCCTTCCTGGTGGCACAAGGGGTTAAGCACCGCACTACAAAGCAATCTTCAGACTCTGCAGCACAAGTTCGATCCCCAGCTGGCCAGGGAGCAACCCACATGGTGCAGCAGACCTCTCCTGTCTTGCTTGCTGCCCCCCTCAGTGGTGTATTTCAGTCAGTCTGCCTGTTCTTTACCCCACTCTGTCGCTGGTGAATCCTCTCACATACACCCGCCCCCTGCACCGCTGGCCTGTACCCCAGCTCTTGTATGCATAAATAAATAAATCTTAAAAAAAAAGTGGCATTAACTGGCCAGTTGAGAACACAGACGGGCTCTGCCACTTTGTGGTGTGTGACTGTGGAGAAAGGTTTATACTACCTCTCAGGGTCTCAGGATTCTCTTGGGGGTAGCACATAAAATGATGTGTATCCAGTACCAATCACATTCCCCAGCAGCTAGCATGTTCCATTTAATGTTCCTCCAGGCTGGAGACTGATACACATCAACTGGAGAAAGAAAGGCACCCCTTTCCCGACTCCAACCACTCCACAGAGCCCTTTTAATAGCCCCTAACTCATCTGGTTGTTCTCACAAAAGCAGTGATTAAAGGTAGGACAGCCTCCAGGTTGGCAAGAAAACACACCATGGGAGAGGATGTTGTCCCAGTGCAGGTCCCAGCTCTTCATTTTTCCACCCAAAGATAGGCTCACCACAGCAGGAGGATTAAGAATCCAGATTCCCAAATTCTCAGGTTCTCTGTCTCCTCATATGAAATGGAAATGATATTGATCACCTCCTGGTGGGTGTGAGCAGTCAATGAGATGATGGATGCCTGGCGCCTGGAACACAGAGCTTGGAGAAGATTGAACTTCTTCCTCCTTCTCTGCTTGTCACTCTCTCTCTAAACGATGGCTAAATCTTATCCTCTCTCTCCTCTCACTGTTGCCAGAGATCTCCAGGCCTGTGGCCAGGGCTTTCAAGAGGCTAAATTCCTTCTATGGAAAGTCAAGGGAAGATGGGTGCACCTGCTTGCTCCACCTTTTCTATGGGGCCCAGAGATCCCTCTTCTACCCTTGAGAGACAGAAGGGTCAGAGTTTGAGCTTCCATGGAGCCATGTGTGATCACCTGGTGGCAACCTGGGGTCATGGGGAGAATACTGGACTCGAGAGTCAGAAGACCTTGGTCTCAGAATCCTGGCTCTTCTTGTGATGCTTCTCTCCTTGGCAATGACAACAAGTGTCATCTGTATAAATGTGAGTGGGACAAGAGGATTACCTGTGTTGCTAGTACTAGAAACTCGTCGTGAGGCTTGGAGAGGATAAGCAGGTGTGCCAGTCTCTGCTGAGGTCCGCTATTGCTGTTAGCCTTGGCCAGGAATCTAATGGACTTCTACAGGCCAAAACAGCATCAGCGAGAGTCCTCAGAGAGAAGGGGAGTGGCCCGGGGACCACTTCCATTATCCTGGAGGGGAGTGAACTTTTTACAATATTCTCATTTTTCTTGCCTTGGGAATGGCAGCATCTTGGCCAGCTCCACAGAAGGCAGTCTCTGCTCACCCTCTGGCTCACATCCACCTGTAGTCTTTCAATGAGAAAGGTCACCAATTATAGAGCCCTTGCAATGTACCAGGATGGCTCAAGTGCTCTACATGCTTTGTCTCATTATTGAGCAACTGCTATGAGGTAGTTGCTTTTATTATCCTTAGTTTTAAGATGAAGCAAGTTCAGTGCAGAATCACACAATAGACATGGTATCCAGAGGCTCTGAGTCCAAGAGGCTGACTCCAGGGCTTGCATAAAACCACTGCACTGATGCACTCCCACAGCACCAGCCACCACCACCTCTGCCTGAGAGCCCCATAGCACCTCCCAGCTGGAATAACTGCCCCTGGACTTAGACTTCTATAAACTACCCCTCACACAGCTAGCAGGAAACTCTGCTCCAGAAGACAGCTCTGCACATGTCACTCTCTAGTTTCAAAGTTTTCCCCATTTGTCTGTAGGATGAAGTCCAGGCTCCTCTAACTGACCCCTAATTCCCTGCATAGTCTTGGCTCCTGCCAGCCTCTCTTCAGCCTGCTTCCCCCTGTTCATCTGATACTCAGGGACACTGGAACATTCTATGCATCTTCATTCTTCTACATCTTGGCATTTTTGGTGCCTTATTCTTTCTGAAATGCCTCTCCCCACTGAGAACTCCTACTAACTCCTATGTAACCCAAATATGAAGTTGGCCCAAGTCCCTTGCCTCTGCTCCCTGGGCATCTGGGCTTTTCCCCGGTACCATTATGGTCTCCCCCACTCTGGTAATGCAACCCTTTGCTCCATCACATACTAGAGACATCACCCTCTTTAGCCCCCAGCACCTCCCATAAGCACAGGTATCGGCATCCAATCCCCTCCCTCCCCCTTCATCTCTGCTTCTCCCTTTCCCTGTTCTCCAGACTCTTCCAAATGCTAGAGAAGAGAGCTCACTGCTTCCAGAACCAAACTTGACCAGGCAGGGAGGGACCACTCCTGGCCCACCTTTTGGACCCCCTGCTTTGTCACATAGGTTTAGCTAAGATAAGGCACAGAATTTTCAAAAGGTGCATTTTGTTGTGCAACCAGGGAAATCAAAGAAGAAAGAAGCAGCTAGTGATGGTGTGATTTTTTTAACTAATATTTTTTATTGAGGTAGCATTGGTTTACAACACTGTATGTGATTTATGGGAATATGTTCACACTTCTTAAAATGCAGGTTACCACATCACACCCACCCCCAAAGCACTGGCTGCCAGTTTCTCTGGGGCATTTTAGACGTGACACAATGCTGAGACTGGGGCTTGTGGAATGAATGATGAATGGGTGAATGGATGAACAAATGACTGACTTGTTGATTCACATACCATGGCAGGCAGATCATTTGACTCAATTCTCTCATCAGGACATGTAAGCAGCCCTGGGCACAGGTGTATAAGGGTTTCTAGAAAATTCTTTGCAGCACACACCTTGTTAGAAGGTGGAGGAAAGCTGCTCCTTCAGGACTTCCCAGGGCAAAGGATGCCTCAGGGCCAAGCCCGTGAGGAGAAGCAAGAGAAGGAACAGCGTTTTCCTCTGGCCTCTGAGACCAGAATTCCAATTCTCTATTTAAAAGGGCGACCATCATCCAAGTTATCTCTGCTCCAGCCCTCAGGGTAGACCTGTGAGAGGCTGCCAGGGAACCTGCCAGGTGTTTTATTTTCCACATTGGTGTGTAAATGACACCTAGCTGCCTTTCTGGCCAGAGGGAGGCTTCTGTTTAATTCAGGCTCTGGAGAGAAGCTCGCAGCCCCAGCCCTGCAGTGAGGTTATCTAATTGTACATGCAGGCCCACCTCTCTGTTCTGCTTCGGGAGGCTTTGCTATTTATTGCACACCCTGCGACGTGCGTGAGCTGTCACCTCTTCTGTGAAGCCTTCCCCACTGTGTGGCTCACAACCCCCTGGAGCCCCTTCACATAAGCAGACCAGGTACTCATTAGCTTCTGCTACAAAACAACCGCCCTGCAATTTATGGATTTAAAACAATAAGCATATGAGCTCACAATTGGGTGGGTGGTGACGCCGGGCTCCGTAGGGGCTCCTTCCACATCTTCTACCTCTAATCGGCAACCTGCCACTTGGCTGGATCCTATTGGTTATGGCCACAGGGCCACTGAGCCACATATGGCTCATCCTCCAGCAGGTTAACCTGAGCTTGTTCTCAAGATGGAGACAGGTTCCCACATGAGGGCCGATATTGTGGGGCCTCTGAGACCTGAGCTTGAAACTGGCACACCCATCTGCCCCTTTGTACCAGTTACAGCAGCTCACAAAAGCCAGTGCTGACTCCAGAGCCTGGGAACAGGCTCCATCTCAAACGGAGGAGCTTCAAACTCACTGCAAAAAGGTGTGCATGTCAGGAGGGGGAAAAGTACATCTATCTACCACCCGTGGTCTGTGACTGCTGTCTTGTGATTTCAACTTGAACCTGAGAAGGAATAGGTCTGAGCTAAAATCCAAGAACATGAGTTCCAGGGCCAAGGGAAGGTCTACCTTTGGCTAATAGCCTGTGCTTTGGAGTCTTCAGACCTTGGTTTGAATTCTGTCACTGCCGTGTGCTCTTTGTGTTACCATGGCCAAGTCACTTGCTCCTATTGAGCTTCCATTTCCTCTTCTGCCAAATAGGAATATTGATCATTCCAAACTTGGGAGTTGTGCTTAGAAGTAAGTGAGTGACTACCAGCACAGGGCCTGGCATGAAGGGATCATTATCGTCAAGAACATAACACTCAGTGTCTCACCTGCCAGTGACTAGAGCAAGGGAATCCCCTCCCCCTCTTACACTGCGTGTTGCTCAAGGGCACGGACTGTGTGTGCAAAAATATTCACTAGAGCTTTGTTTGTAATAGGAAAAAAATGTGAAAGCAGCATAAATATCCAACAATAGGAGCAATAAGAGGTTGGTTAAATGAATTTTAGTGTATCGACCCAAAGGATTGCAGTATAGTCATTAAAAGTGATTTAAAGCTATGTGCACTGACATTGAAAGCTGAACTTGACATATTGTCAGATGGAAAAGAAGGTTACAAAATGGTACATATAGTACAAAACTCTCTGTAAACATATTTCTGCGTAAATATACACATAGAAGTCTTGGCGGAAGACATAAAAATGGTAATGCGCCTATCTTCATGGGGTGAGAGTATAGGATTTTTTCTCTTTTCTCATTTCTTTACAAGAAATATATTCTTTAGCTAAATCTTAAAAAATTGCAACAGGAGAGCCACGTGGTGTCACCAGAAGGCAGACTTCAGGATCCTGCCACGTGCCAGACCTTGAAATTGCACAAAGAGTTCTTGAGCCCGCAGGTGGTGGGCTCTGTGCTGGGTTCCTGGCTGGACTAGGCTGCTCCTCCATGGGGCTGTGGGTCATGATCTCCAGGTGCCCCTCAGGGGCGACAGCAGTTCCCTCCTGACACCCCTTGTACAGCTTCTTTCCCCAGAAGGCATCAACAGCTGCTTCTTGTTCTCCCTGCTCCTTGTAATACCCCTATGAAGTTGGTATTTGGGGACAGAGAAGACTCCAAAGCCCCTCGGGGGCTGCCCCGGGCCCCATACAAACAACCCGGGAAATGGAAGGGGAAGATCTGGCTCTGGTTCCCAAGCTTGCAGTCCAGGTCATGGCAGTGGAGGGGGGCTGGAGGACCCAGAAGGCCCCTAGACTCTTGTCCTGTCTTCACTGACCAGGTCAAGCGACGGTGTGGATCAACGGCAGCACCATAGAGGCGCAGGACCGGAAAGGAAAGGAGATATCCCACTCTATATAGGGGAAATGACCTATTCGAAAATCAAGGCTGCCCACTAGCTCCCATGCTACCACACATAATTTTACCCAAGAACTCTCCCAGGCCTTCAAGGAAATGAATGATTCACTCCGGGCAGCCTTAGCTCACCCCGTCTCAACCAAATTCCTGCTGACTTCCCTTGGGGGTTCTGTGCACTTCTTGGGCCCCAAGCATCTCCATGAAGTGCCCCCTTCCTAATTCAACTCTTTCTTCCTCTAGGGGGCTTTGTGGGTCACTTGATCCCGTTAGGAGTTTACTGAAAGCAAAATTAATAATCTCAACCACTTACACACAAGATTTGATGCTTTTTACCAAAAAAGGTGTTTGTCACCTTGGGAATGAGCAGGCAGAGGCAAAGGTGGGTTATCCTGAGGCAGTGACAGCTGGGTTCTAGCAGCTGGGAAAGACTGGGGGCTGCCGCTGAAGTTGCAAAATGATTGGGGTGCTAAGGGGCGTGGGAACCAGGGATAAGATAACTGAAGAAAACAGGGTGTAGGACAACAATATACTGACTTTTTACATATTTAGCTGACGCAGTCCCTGCAATCTCTGGGTTGATCAAGAAGGCTAGTCCCTGGCTATTTTCAAGGAAGCATGGTGGGGACAGCATCCACCCTTGAAAAGCCAGACACAAACATTTGTGGGCGTGTGTGGATGTGATGTTGAGTCACAATATTGTTAATTATGAGGAAGTTTAGGGTTGGAGGCAAACGCTCTCCCACCCCCATTTGCTGACAATGAAGGCAGGCTGGCTGCGGATTACCAGCCACCCTTCCTCTGGTTTCCAGCTCCCGTAATTGGGCTAGAATGCCGGTTAAACAAGTGTGCCTCCAGAACTTAAGCTAAGTTAGAGCCCTTTATAAATTAGGCAATCAATTGGAATATGTTTCCCCATCTGGCATCCAAATTTAGGAAATCTGTGATTTTGCATGAGGCACCATGTTATACAGCAACCCCGGGCTCCGTAGGACTTAGCAGGGCCTAGGAGCCTCCTAGTCATGGTGGAAAACTGGGCTTTGTAGTAACTGCCGAGTTACCGCTTCCCACTCCGCCATTTACTACCTGTGTGGCCTTGGACATGAATCTAAATCTCTCCGTGTCTCAGTATTTTCATCCGCAAAAATGGGAATAATAAGAGCACCTGCCTCATAAGGTTGTCACAAAGTTTAATAAGATCATCCGTGGAAGTGCTTGCAGTGCCATCTGGCAGAGGGGAGCTCAGCAAACATTAACAACTCCTACTCGTACGATTAAAGTCCATAAAATTCCAGGAGCGCGAAGACTCTGGTACAAGAGATCTTTTGGAACAACCCAAGGCAAAGGCAGCGGCGTGAGAGCTCTATCTCAGATGTGCTGGCCTCTCCTGTCACGATAGCTAAACCCACGCCTGTGCCATTATGGCTGCATGGGGCTGGAGGAAACCCCAAACCCTAGATCATGCTGATTGCGCTCCGTCTGTTTCTGTCCACCACAGACCCTTGGTGCAACCTGGTAATTATTCAGCGTGCTCCTGGTTCATGTTCTGTCCCTCCCTGAGAAAACTATTTTGCACTTCCTGCTCCTTCTACTCCTCCTCGTCCAACTTCTCTCTCCACTTCCTCCTCCTCCATCCTAACTCTCACCTCACTTGCTCGTTCCTCGAGAAAATGGAAACACCCAGGAGATAATGTTCACGGGTTCTCCCCCCTCGGCTACACCCGGACTGACAGCTGCACCTTCCTCCCCCACTGCTGAAGTGCGCACACACTGTCCTCCCTCCTACCCCCCGTGCGCCGGTCTCATCTCTTCCAGCTTTAGGAGAACTTTCATGAATCCCGAAAATATCTCCTCTATTTTCCTTAGAATGGTTTTCTTTCTCTTTTGAACCATCCTCATGGGCATCTAACCATTGATTTTAAAAAAAAAAAATCTTGATTACACCTCTCATGCCCTTTCTCCACTTCCCTCCCCAGCCAAGCTTGCAGGAACATTGCCAATACTTACTCCATCCAAATCCTCATCTCCCACTCCCCCTTGAACCCACCAGACTGGTTTCCACCCCATGGTGCCTCCAGGCAACGCATGTCAAGGTCTCCAGTGACCTCGAGCTGCCTAGCACTTGTCACCCCCTCAGCAGCAGTGGACACAGTGGCCCTCCTTCCGAACCACTTTCTTCTCTCAGTGTCCAATCTTCTTCTGGCCTTATCAGGCCATTCCCAGCCTCCTTCATTGGCTCTTCTTTGTCTCTCTTGCCTTTTCATGTTGAAGGGCAGTGGAGCCCAGAACCTGGGTCTTCTCTACCTGCACTCATTAGTCTTCTCTGGTCTTAAGACTTTCAATTCCATGTCTAGACTGATGACTTCCACCCAGACAGCTCACATACCTGATTACTTATTGAAAGACTCTACTTGGATATCTCATGAACAGCTCTCACCTAAGGAATTCAGAATTGGGCTCCTGAAGCTCCCTGCACACTAGCTCCTCTTGAAGTCTTGCCCATCTCAGAAAATGGCAACTTTATTCTTCCAGGTGTTCAGGTCCCAAGTCTTAGAATTATCTCATATCCTCTCTATGCTTCTCTATATAATCCATCAGCAAATCCCACTGGTTCTTCTTCCAAAACTGAGCCAGATTAAGACTACTTTTCATCACCGCTGATATCACCACCATGGCCAAAGACATTGTCGTCTCTCACCTGGATTATTTCAATAACCTTTGCTATGCAGTGAACAGCTGTGTCCCTGCAAAAGTTAAAATCACTGTGGTTCACTTTCCTCTCTCTGAAATATCTTCATCATCCATCCTCCCTTCTGGAGTCCCTTTGTTCCTTCCAGAGTGAAAAGTTTAAGACTTATTTGCTTACTATGTGGTTGGCTTTTCACTCAAGGTCTCTCTCACAACCCATGTTGGTATCTGATCTGCTGCCTAGAGGCTTAACAGAAGCTTCCATGTTGTGATATTACCATCATCAGTGAGTGAGGATGTCCTGGGCAGAGGTCACAACACACGCAAACCCCCGAGGCAGGACAAAAAAGCAGAAGAGGGTCAGTGGCTTAGAGGCCGAGCGTGAAGTCTCCGGTCTCAGGGTTGGCACCTCGTGTCCACCCTGGCCAGCTGTGTGATGTTAGACGAGTTATATATTGTTCAAGGTTGTATGCATTTCCTTCAACTAGGATGATAGAGGCGTTGATCTTATATGTGTATTGTGAAGATGGAATGAGATTAGACGTCTGGTGCGCTTAGGGTAGTGTCTGGCATGCCAGCTGTTCTTGCCATCTTATCACTACTGTTCTATCATAATGGTCAGCCCTCCTTTGCCTGGATCCTTCGTTCTTACAGGAGCTGCCCCTTGGTTGGAATCCGAGCTCTGTCCTGTGGCCAGATTTCAGGTTGTTTGTGTTGTGAGAGCTTGAATTTCCATCAGCATCAGATCCATCTATCCACCTTCCTGCTTTCCTATCATTGCACTTGCTGTGTGCAGTTTGGGTCTGAGTTACATCTTTGCATTGGTGGCTTTGGAAATCCTTACTTTTTTAAATATTTATTTATTTATACAAGAGCTGGGGTACAGGCCAGATGCGCTAGAGGGTGAGAGGATCCACCAGAGACGGAGTGGGGAGCAGAACAGGCAGATGGACTGAAAACACTACTGAGGGAAGCAGAAGGCGAGACAGAAGAGGTCTGCTGCACCTTGTGTGTATCTTGCCGGCTGGCCGGGATCAAAACCGCACTCCAGAGGCTGTGGACAGCTTCACGGCGCTGCGCTCAACCACCTGCACCACCAGGGAGGCCGTGGAAATCTTTACTTTGCCAGGAGTTTCCTGTTCATCTTGCTGCACATGTCTTGAAGTTCTGGCTCAGAGTCACAGCCCGTCACAATCAAACTCTTAAGAATGAGGAAAGGAATAAGACCAGCCTCTCTGAGGCTCTCCTCCCCTGTGCAGAGGGCCTTCCCTCCCTGCTACTCAGGGACTTCCTCCAAACAACCAGGAGACAAGGGGACAGCCAGAAGGTCAGGTCCTCTGAAAACAAGAAATTCCTGTACAACCCAGGGGGCTCTAGCTCCTATTGGGTGGCCTTTCATTCCAAGCTACACGTAGCAAACAGACATTGCACAGGACAAAGGGATTCTGACAGCCGGTGGAGTTCATGGTGGTGGAGAGCTGCTGCTGACATCTCTGCGGCATTCACCTACACAGCAAAAAAGGAATAAAGTTTAATGCTTCATGGAGCCTGCCTCCAATTTAGCTCTAATTATTCATTCATTTAATCAGTTAGTCAAGACGAATTTAATAAACATTTATTATGTTGCAAGCACTAAGATCAGTATTAGGGAAACCAGTATAAATAAGTCTGCTCTTTCCTTGAGGAACCCATGGTTTTAAATACACAATAGATTGCATAACCGGGCACAGAATGCTGCAGCAAAAGGAACATTAAGTATGAGAACACTAAGAGGAAGGGGCAAATTTTGCTAACATAGTTTCACAGATAAAGAGGCATGCATTCTTGAGGAACCAGAATCAGGAGGGTGTTGAATAAATATATTTTGGTTGCAAGTAATGAAAATGGACTGGCTAGCTTAAATAAAAGAGAGATGCTGGAAAGGTCCTGGTTGTTTCCAGGCGTTCAAGGAACAAGTAAATATCAAGAGTGGAAAGAACTCGGAAGTGTGGGAGGCCATGTGGTAGGAAGTTTAGATCCTCCTGTCTAGAGTGCTTGCATGGACATAATTCATCCCCTTCACTCCTGGTTTCTGGTGCCTCAGTCCAAAGTTCCAGATTCTCAGAGGAAACTGATTTGGCACAGCTTGAATCAGAGGCTCATTCCTGGTTTACTGAACAGGACCTGGAGACCAAGCTCAGTCACCCCCAGACACTGAAACCAGGGAAAATGGGGTCACTGTGGGCTTGATATTCTCCCCCAAGATCTGGCTACTGCAGGGCGACAGGACGTCCCACTGGAGAAGGTAGCCTCAGCAAATGCACTGAGCCTTGGAGGCAAAAGGTATATTACGTGATTGTGGCGAAATAGCAGGTGTGGGGTTCATGCAATCCTGTGGCTTTGCAGGTACACCACATATCCATGGATTCTGCCATATTTTGTACTCATAAGGGGATCCTGTTATTGCAGCCCTTCCAGTTAAGATTTGTTAAAACCTACAAAAGGCAAAGGAATCACAAATCAAAAAGGATGTGAGACAGAATCATACTTGGACACTTGGCAGGACCTGAGCACCCCCAGGAAATCTCGTAGCCAACACCCCGTGACTTCCCCAACCCCTCTCCACGCCTTCTCTGGCCACCACTGCCAGAATGAATGGAACTGAGTAGTGTATGGCATACATGATAAGGTTTCTAGTGAGCTGGCAAATTGGGGTTTTGTCATAACTTAGAGGATGAACATTAAAGAGTGAATCATGTGTCTCCTTCTGTAGTTGACATGTCTCTTCTTATTTTTTACCCAACATTCATCTCCCTTTTCTAACAGCTTCTCAATTCCCTTTTGGCAAGTTATCATCTGTTGGTGGATTCTCTGCTTGATGTCTTGGTACAGTCAAAAGTAAAAGCCTGTCTTTTCAGATTCTGTCTCCTGGACTTTGTTGTTGTTTTTAAATTGACAACTTATTTATTTATTTTAAATTAACAGCTTATTTATTTTCTTGCATGCTGTTCATTTTTGTTTTTTGTTTTTTTTTTTTTGTTTTTTTTTTAAAGATTTATTTATTTATACAAGCACCGGGTACAGTCAGAAGTGTGGGAGGGTGAGAGAATTCACCAGAGTCAGAGCGGGGAGCAGAGCAGGCAGAAGGACCGAAGTACACTGCTGAGGGGAGCAGCGGGTGGCAGGAGAGGTCTGCGTGCCATGTGGGACCCTCACTGGCGGCCAGGGATCAAACCTGCGCTGCAGAGGCTGCGGGCAGCTCCACAGCCCAGCGCTCAACCGCTGCGCCACCGGGGAGGCCCGCTGTTAATTTTTGTACAGTATTTGATTTTGAATGATAAGCAAGGGCACAGGATGGAGTACTCTGTTCTATTGACATGCTGAAGCCAAAAGGTGGGTGATGGCTGCTTTCCAGCACAGAGGCCCTATGAGGGATTCCCATAGCTGATCTCCCTCTCACGGCCTGCCTCAGCCAAGAGCATGCCTAAGATGGAATCCAGTGACTCAGGAGATGGAGAAGACCCCTCTCCATGTTCCCTGACCCGCATCCCTTAGCTGACCTCCCTTCAGGGTCTCACAGCCAGGAGGGCTCAACCACCCTTAGTCAAGTGGTTTTCACACTGTGGTCCTCAGGGCACCTCTTCAGCCAAGACACTTGCTACTGCCCTGAGCTTCCATCGGGACGCACTTGCACAAAGGCCTCTGCTGATTTAGGGAACATGGAGAGGAAGAAAAGCAACTTCATTCAGAAAGCCATCCTGTCTTTACTAACTATGGTAAAGAAATGAAGTAGATCATTAGGGAGTCTTTGTGGCAAGGGGCAAAGCACAATTGTTAGGGGTTCATGCTAACTGGTCGCTATTTGTGAGGCTACTATAAGTCAAGCAAGAACCTGGGGGTTGCTTTGTGGATTGGTTGGGGAACCCATCCTGACTAGACAGTAAGGTCTATCCTGACTGGACAGCTGCCTCTTCTGGTTGGCCAGTTCATCTGTTTTGATTGGTCAGTGAGCTGCGGGCTGGCTGGTGTTGGTGCTGTGACACTGGCAGATATTTGGGGCCTGACCTGGGTGAGGTACTCTGCTGAGCACTCTGCAGGCATCAACTCATGTAATTACAGATTTCACTTTGCTGTTTCTGGTTTTGTGATATGGGCCATTCTCATAGGAGATACCAGTATCTCATTGTGGTTTTGGTCTGCATTTCCCTGATGTTGACATTTTCCATGTGTCCGTTGGTTGGTGAGGGTGTGGAGAAAAAGGAAACTTTGTCTGATGCTGGTGGGAATGATTAATCCAGCCCCTATGAAAAACAGTTGGAGGTTCCTCAAAATATTGAAAATAGATCTACCAGAAGACTGAGCAATTCCACTTGTTGGTCTTTATCCAAAGAACACAAAAAAACTAATTGGAAGGAATGTTCCTTGTAGCACCATTTACATAGCCAAGTTATAGAAACAGCCTAAGTGCCTAATGACATGGATGGATTAGGAAGATGTGGTACATATACCCAACGGAATACTACTCACTCATAAAAAGAAATGCCATCTTGCCATTTGCAACCATATGGGTGGAACTGGAAGGAATTAAGCTAAGTGAAGTAAGTCAGAGGGAGAAAGACAAATACCAGATGATTTCACTCCTATGTGGGATATAAAACTACAACAACAAAGGAATAGACAAAAATAAAGCAAAACAAACCCTAGAAATATGGCTGCAGAATTGAAGTCAGTAAAGGGGAAGAGGTGGTGGAGATAGAGGTGGTGGGGATAGAGGTGGTGGAGATAGAAGTGGAGTGGGGCCCAGTGGTCTGTGGTGGAGGATCCCAGGGTTTTGGGTGGTGAGTGTGGTGTGGCAACAAACATCTGAAGAGGTGTGACTCTAGATCCAGAAACCATATCAGCGTTGTAAATCAATGTTACCTCTATTGCTGCACCTCCCCCTGCAGTGACCTTTAGGGCTAACCGTTCCTAGGTCCGGCTGGGCAACCAGCGCGCAGGGGGAGAACAGCAAAACCCTACCTGCTGCACCTCCCCCCGCAGTGATCTTTAGGAATGGCTTTCGCCAAGGTCCCTAGATCCGGCAACCAGCACTCGGCGGGAGAACAGCCTGAAGCAGAGGAAGTTCAGCGGAAGTTCCCTGAAAAGGCAGAAGCTTATCAAAAGATAAGGACCACCAAGAACCACTACAAGAATGCCTAAAATCTTATCCCGTCTTTCTAGAACTACAAACTTTAATCCCTTATCTGTCTTTCTAAATTTCCTCCTTTCTTCTATAATGGTCATTGTTTGTTATGCAGATCACCTCCCTGATGGTGATAGACTGAGCCCATGAGCAAGCTAATTTCTTTGATATTCATTTCTGTGCTTTTGGAAAACATATATATACTGGTCACAAACTTAAAGAAAATTACACTCAGATTTTCACTCTTGAAGTGTGTCTGTTTGTCATTTCTTTCGCCGACGCCCTGACCACCCTGCACGCTTCTCTCAACCCTGAGGTGGCCTCATCGTCTACTGCTGTGCTGGTCCGCGGCACTCTATATATGTGTGTGTGTTTCTGTGTGTATATATCTGCACGCACACACACACACACACACACACACATATATATATATATATAAATAATTATAGTCTTCATTAAATCAATGCTTATTAGGTATGGGTTTTATTGTATGGGTTTTTTTTTTTTTTTTCTTTCACCTCATAGAAGGGGAAGAGGAGATGCAGAGAGCCTGGCTCCTTGTACAATCAGTGAGCAGTAGTCTCAGGATTTGAACCCAGAGCCCACCCTCTTCATGCTTTAGCTAGCCTTCCTCAGCTGGCCCAGTTGACCACTTCTGCACACGGTCCTTGATCTGAATTGACAGCTCTTTGAGCTATGGCTCGAAGTGTTATTTTTATCTTGACTTTCACTTATCAGGTTGGCAAATGCAGGAAACACAAGTGCAAGTGGATGTGAGGATACTAGAGAAACTGGCCTCGCCTGGAGATTCAGCTGAAGGATTGAGCCACAGTGATGATTTGCGACCTTTACTCAGAACCAGCAGAGGCCTTTGTGCAAGTGCGTCCTGATAGAAGCTCAGGGCAGTAGCAAGTGTCTTGGCTGAAGAGGTGCCCTGAGGACCACAGTGTGAAAACCACTTGACTAAGGGTGGTTGAGCCCTCCTGGCTGTGAGACCCTGAAGGGAGGTCAGCTAAGGGATGCGGGTCAGCATTTCTGACACGTGCCAGAGCTCAGGGGCTGGAACTTGGTTCTCACAGCAACCAATCTTCCACAAAACAAGCCTTCCTCTAACAGATGCCCAAGTCAGGTCTTGGCAAGGTGTTTACCTGCAGATGCCTGAGTCTTCCCACCCACTGCTCTGCAGTGGGCCCAGCTTCCTGGGAATGACATCCCCCTGCCCATTTCTGTGTTTGCCTGCATGGCTCTGAAGACACCCTTGGGAGAGAACTCCATGTGTCTCTTCAGAACAAAGTCAGTGTGGACTTTCTAAGAGCAGGACTGTGGAAGTCCCTTCCTGGCTTGTAGCCATTTCTGATCTCCCAAGCCCTTTCACCAGTTCATGCAAGTGCTGCAGCTAATGGCTTATGACCTTGACCTTCCCTGGATATTTTCCCTTAACTGATAGTAACCCCCTCGCTTGGAGACTCACTCCCTCCCCCTGGGGTATTCAAGGACCGGCTGACATGAGAACACCAACACCTGGCAACTGTGTTTTACCCAAGGACCATTGTGTGGTCAGGCACAGCTGGGCTTTATAAGGAGACCAGATAAAGCTCTTCCCTCCTTCCATTACAGGTTCTTTGAAAGAGCCCTCCTTCAACAAATCCACTCTATCTCATTCCCTCAGGCTTTGTTTCTAGTGAATCAGCCCTAAGACAAACCCTGTACTAAGTTTTTCACAAATGTCCTTAAGTCCTGTTCATGGATTAGTGCCTGAGACCCTCTGCACCCTATAGTCACACCATCCCCCAGCCTCCCTGCCTTACCACCTCTGTCACCTCCAGTCTTAGCTTCATCCCCCTCGCATCCCCATACTGCTTCTGCCCCTCGCCCCTGATCCAGCTTCACAGCTCCCGCCTCTCGTCCTGATGGATATTTCCATCTTTTCCAATTTTTCCCATTGCCAGCCAGGCCATTGCCAATGTTCCCCATGCAGACCTCCCTGTATGCGCGGACTTCCCCCAGAACACTCGGCACCTCCTGCCTTGACTGAGAATGAGCTCTCCCTGGAGGACACCGCCACCTCTGCGGGCCTCTCCAGCCCCGGCTGCTCCTGGCTGCTCACTCCGCTGTGGTAGAAAGGCTCTGGAAAGCATTCTCCTCGCTCCTCACAGCCACGGCCACGGCCAAGCCATTACGCCTCCACCCTCATATTAATCCGCATCTCCTTTGTTTCTCATGCCATCTGGCAGTATCATTAAGGCTGACCTATTGCATATCCTTTGACACAGCAATTTCCCTTCATACAAAAATATTAGTGCGAGGTGAAAGGATGAACATAAGAACATTTGTAATGGCATGGCTGGCAATGGGAAAAATTGGAAATGATCTAAATATCCATCAACAAGAAACTGACAAAAAAATTATAGCGCAGTTGCACAATGGGCAGCCACACCCCTGTTCGAAAGAAGCAGTGGGTTTTTTCTGTGCTGACATAGGGAGATGTGTGTAATATGTAAAGGTGTCGGAGCTGGGGGGAGATTGATTGGAGACCAATATAATATAGTCTCATTTTGATAAAGGAAAAAAGAAAATATTATGCATATGTTTATTAGGCTGGGAGGCTTATCCTAGGCTGGATGACCTTGGTTAGCAAGGTCTCTGTTGCTGCTATGGCAATGGCCAAGGAAGTGCCCAGAAGCACCCCACAATTGTCAGAGTTCATAAAATGAGACCAGAAATCAACTAGCTCTTGATGCAGAATACCGCTGCATTCTTTGTCTTCCTGGTAGGAGTTGACTAGGGGGTGGTGAGATTTAATGTCCATGAAAACTCCATTGCCGTCCCTTGCTCGGTCCACCCTCCACCCTCATGTAGTAATCAAGTCAGTCTAGCATCATTTCATCTCCGACTTCTTGTCAGGGCCCGAGTGGGGCAGATGCCCAGAGAGAAGATGAACACGGGTGGGGCAGAAAAGAAACTTTGACTTTGCATTGATTACGTCTACAGTGTTTGAATCAGCTGCTATATCCATTATCTTTGTGGTAGCAAAGATAAAAATCAATTTTGAAAATGCCACTTGACCCACAGTGCAGTTACCTGAAGAGGAAGCCCTGATCACGAGAGTCCCACCGAGTGCGGTAGTTAAGAACAGGGGCTCTGCAGTTACGTCCATTGGGTCCTTATCTGCCCCTTATTAGCTTTGTAAGTTACTTAACCTCTCTAGAGACAGTCTGCCCTACCCATCTGTTGTGGGGGGCACCATTCACTTGGACCATAGGGACAATGAAAGGCATCCTGGGTGTTGTGTGGTATAGAGGCAGGTGCACTCAGTTCCCTCACCTGTAAAATGAGGATAGTGATAGTACCCAATTCCTAGGCTTATTCTGGGTGTTCAATAAATTAACCTATGTGAAATGCATAAAACTGAACTTGGTGTGTTGTAAATATACAGTAACTGTTAGCTATCATTGTCATTGTTATCTCCATCACCACCACCACTGCCACCACCATCATCATAATCATCAGCTCAGGACAGGTGTCTATCCTTAGGTTGCAATCTTATCTCTTGAGTACAAGCTCAAATCAAGCTCCAATTTTGTCCAGAGGAAAGACATTTCCCTTTTATCAGATATAAAGGTTTTATTAGCTAATGTTTTTGTAAGAGAACTCTTCTCCAGAGAGGCTGATGGCCTGAAGGCAGTGGTGGCTGCAGGAGATGGAGCAGATCTGGAAAGCTCCCTGAAAAAGTCAGGAAGGAACTCTCCATGGACCGGGTCTTCTGAAGCTCATACTGACTTTGCTCTTTCACCCTCCAGCTTTCTGACTATTGGCTTTGCCACAGGCAACCTCATCAAGAAACTCCCCTTTTAAGACTATTTGAATTAATAATGTATTACCCTTCTTGGAAATATTTTCACTTTAGGAATTCCTAATCCAAATTAAGATAAAGTATACATGATGGTGGAATTTAGAACATTGACAGACAAGAAGAAATATTTTGGCCTGAGGGGGCTCCCAAGAGTATACCTATGGGTGTCTATTTCCAGCTAACCCTGAGAAACATGTATCCCTACTATTCTTGCAAAAGTCTTCCTTGTGATCCTATAAATATACCACCTTGAGTCAAATATTCAGGAGCAGAGAAGATATGTCACATTATAACAGAACCTGTGCAAAGAAGCCGAGGACACCGGCTTACACTCATGTGTGTTCTGTCACTAGAGCAGTACCCAGAGCAAAGTGCACAAGAAAGACACTCAGGATCCCAGTCCCTGGGATGAGGATCTCATCCCTGAGATGATACAGATGAAGGGGGTGGTGAGTTGTGAGGAGACTTGAAGCTGCCCTACCCAAGGCTCATCTCCTAAAAGCTACTTCTGGATCTCATTGGTTGCAAAGGAAAGATAGGGAAACACAAGAAACCAACGTTGAAGGCAATCCTTATATCTCAGGCCAGAAACTGGATGTGAACATTGGATTGTTCTGGACATAGATGGTGGAGATACAGATACAGATACACCCATTTTGGCCCCACCCCTGAAATAGCTTCAGTTGAGCCCTGTAGGTGGAGATTCATCTCCCTGTAGATGAGCTGGCACACTTCATGTCACCTCCTCCCACCTCCCCACTCACTCCCTGCACCAATTCCCCATCCTCCTGCAAGTTCACTCAGCACAGCTCTTCTATCCCAGAGTCCATCTGTCAGCCACCTGGACCACAGCTGTAGCCTCCATTTATCTTCCCAATAAAGGCAGCAACTAGGTATATTTGGTCACTCTCTGAAGACTCCCCGATCATCTTCCATGACATCATGTCTTTTATCTCTAATCTTCATAAGAAACCAGTGAAGTTTCTTCTTGTATGTCTTTTAAGGCTAAAGCAATTGAGGTTTAATTTTACTCATCTGTAAAATGGGGACAATAAAATCTGCCTTCTTTCACTGTCGTGAGGTTTGAAGATGTTAGTGATGTACATGGCATAGGACAGGCATTCAACACACTTCATTGTACCATATCTAGATTATAAACCTTTTCTAGATTGTAAACCCCTCAAGGCATAGAACAATGCGTTTGTTAGTTTTAAACTCACTATTTAAGGGAGGTTTTGCTCCCAAATAAAATCCTTTAACAAGCTGTGGGTAGGACCAACAATTCATAGAAGTCTTTTTAGAAATTACCTGGTTATGGTCTCCCACATAAATGTGATAACATATTGGGGTAGAATGATAATCATAATAATCATGATTATTAATTATTGAGTATCGACTGCAGAACTGAGACTGTGCTAATGCATTTTGCAGGCATGGTGACATTTAATTCCAGCAATGTTGGAGTCTACCCAAGTTCAAGGTTGCAGAATAAAGAAAGGAGGTTATATCTGCATATCCCTAACCTCTTCCTTATATTCAGAGATTTATCGACCCCTACCTCCAGGACCCATTACTCTTGCGATGCTTTCCAGAAATATCCTTACCAGCCTGGCTTTCTTGGCAGCTTAATTGCCCAGCAACTTATTTGGACTCTGTAGTAAACTCAGATCTCCCAAATGCTTCTGCTTTCTCCTCCCTCCAATTTCTTCCCACCTCTCTGTAGCACTGACTCAGAAACAGACTATCAAAACCATGATTAGATATTGACTTCTGTAAATCTATGTTTATTGAACTCTTGCTAACTATATTAGCTCATTCAGTATCATACTCACCCAGAATTAGTACTATTATCTTTCCCATTTTACAGATATACAAACTGGAGTTTAAGTCATTTAATCAAGTTCACCCAATGACAAATAGCAGAGTTGACAGATGGACCTGTGTGCCTCATTTCACAAACTAAGCTCTTCAGCCATTCTACCTTTGTTGTGTGTCTCAGTATTGTTGTCTCAGAAAGAGCAGAAATTAGCTTTTCCAATGGAGATCATCTAATATAGGAAAAAAAGATGTGACTTTGTAGATAGTTCTGAGCTTGAATCATAGCTTGCCAGTTACTGGCTAAGACATAAAGACAGAGATATGGACTATGAATTCCTTGTAGGAACAAGGAAGAGCTAAGAGATGCTGGACTCTGATGGGCTGAAAGCTTGAGACCCCAGATAAGATTGTCTTTAAATAGCCCTCTGTTCAGAGGCTGGACTACTTATGATGACATTACTAGAACTTAAACATATCTAGTTATTCATGTCTTTCTAGGAAACTTTGAAGTTAAATGTGACTAACTCTATTTAAGATTGTGAGTAGAAATAATGTGTGTCACTTTTGAGAAGATGCAGTCACAAGCTCCCAAATGATTCTCTAGCCCTCTATTATGCCATAGCAAAAATGTGTTAAGATGCCAGAGTCATAAGATGGGAGTCCACCAGATCCCTAAATCATGGCTTAGAAGGAAACTGGAGTGCCTCTGAACATGTCACAGGAGTTTGCATGAGTAAGAAACAAATTTTTGTTGTGTTAAGCCACTGACATTTTGGGGTTATTTGTTATTGCAGCATAACCAATTCTATCCTGACTAACACCCTTGAATACCTCATACACACACTCACTTGGCCTGATGATTAAAGGGTTGGGGCAAGAATGGCTAGGTAAACTGAGCTAGAAAGACAAAGTATATTCATTTCAAAAACAGAAGCATTTGTTTCTTCAGCAAGGATAGAATAGACAGAGTTGAAAACCAAGAGTGAATGAATGCCAGGTTCACCCAAAGGACCAAAGCCAGAGGCAGATCACCAAGAAAGAGGTTTGACTTTGCCTGCATCCCACCCTCACCCAAGATCCTGAACAAGCAGGTGCAATTCCTGCAACAACTGACTTCAACATGTGATCAGCTCCTGGAAGAAAGGTACCAAGTCTTATCCAGACTGGAGCTCTTCCTCAGCACTTCTCACTTCACTATATATCTTAAGTTGAGTGGAATTGAAATGCTGGCTCCATTAACAAAGGGAAAGGTGAGTCTTGCTTGAACCAATCTGATTTCCTCTGTGAGATTCCTTCCTGTGGTTCTCCAGGCTGACCTAGACATTTTTCACAATGTAAATTATTTAGCGATGAGATTATTTGTTTAATATCTATCCTCCTAACTCACATCTAACTACATGAGCACAGAACCCGTGTCCTGTATATTTCTGGATCCTGCCATAGGGTTCAGCTTGTGGTAGGTGCTCAGAAAGGTGTTAAGTGAATGAATGGACTCCTCATCTATAAATTCAAGGTGAAATATGTCTGCTTCCTGCCAGCTGGGTCTGTCTCCCAGGTTTCTCTTTTGCAGCCTTGTTCTTTGCCAAGTCTTCAGAAGAGGTCATTCAATTTTGACCCTCTTTGTCCCCAGTCTGCTGACCTCACTGACTCCTGAAGAGAGCTCTTCATTTGAAAACTCTTTGGCTTTTCAGGACAGGAGCAGAGAGAAATGGGCCCTTCATTTAGCTGATTGAACCAACAAAGGAGAAGTTTGAGACTGAAAATGAATATAGATCCAGCTGCAGCAATTAGAGGGGAAATCAATAGAACATCATCAACAGCATCAGCTCCGTGTACGTCGGCATCTCCAGGGATGGGTTGGCAGAAGCATGTTCATTTCATTTTTGTTTTCCTAACTTAATCCCCAGCACGTAAAGAGGGATAGGTGTTAGATGAGGCGGGGTGGGGTGGGGGGAGGTGGGAGGAGAGAAGATAGGCAGAATAGGGTGATTCCTCATCCTCACACTCCCGCCCCATCCTTGGTGCACAAGTCTGTCATGGGAAGTCTGACCCTGGCAGAGCACCAGTCTGAGATCCCAAGGAGCCTCAGAGCCCCCTGTCCTGGTATGAAAGTCTGCACAGGGAGGTTACTGAGCATCACTGAGCCAGGGATGCTTGTCTGTAAAATGGGGCTTGTGAGGCCTGTTCCACACAATCCTCATGAGGGGAAACAAATTCCCATGAAAGTCCTAAGAGCAGATTGCTGTTGGCTCATAGTGGATGCTAGTTTCTCTAATGTTCCCTTATCCGTATTTCCACCCAATCAAGATTCTCTCCCACTTTTCAGCATCTTCTCCTTGCGTGGAGCCTCTTACTTTTAATTGGAGCACATGTATCATTGAGAATTTATTCATAATAAAATGTAGAGGTGAAAAACGTGGACTTAGGTTTCATGAAGATCTGGATTCAAATATCAGTTCCGTTTCTGGCTGGCTGTGTGATCCTGGGCACCTAACTCAACTTCTCTGGGCCTATGTTTCATGCATAAAATAAGGATAACAATAGCTATCCTAAGCTTGTACAGTGTGATAGTCAATTAATATATGTAAATGCATTAGCGCTTAGAATAGTGCCTGGTGCACAGTTAGTAATGTAAATGTTTGCTGTTATTAATAAAAGTGATGAGATGCTGCTAGTAAGATGCACACACACACACATGTGCACACAACCTCATGAAAGAGAGCCCCAGTTCTTGTTTAGTGATTTTTCCAGGGTCCAGACTCGCCTGGCATTTGCCACTGTGCATGATCTGGCTCCTCGTCTACAGAATCAGATATGTGGCCCCTGTAGTAACAGGCCATCACCTCTGAAATCACTGGAAATCAACCCACAGCTTCAGCTCTGTCCACTTGAAAGCCCCAACAAGTGCTCCACCAGGTAGTGACTTAGGGCAGGGACTGAACTCAGCAATCCCCACTCCAAAATTTAAGAACCTCAGGGGACTTTATCTGAGCTGGAGTGAAGTTGTTACCCAGGGCTTGGCCTCAAAGCAGGAAGGAGGCAGCCATAGGCAGTCCTGGTCATCTCAGAGTATACTACTATGGGCTTGGGGGCCCAGAACATGGTTAAAGGCCCAGGGATCAAGAGATTAGGGAAGGATCTTAAGAATTGAGGCCCCGTCAGCAAACTGTAATGATTTGGGAGTTATGAGGGGACAGGCAGGGCTTGGGCTAGAAGCCTCCAAGTGGGAGCAGAGCACAGACCAGCACAGGGGGGCTAGGGCTTGGGGCCCCACCTCCAGCCCTTGCAGTGGGTACAGTGCCCTCTCACAAGTGAGTGAAGGAGCCTCCAAGCATTGCAGGTGGGAATCCTGCACCTGAGCAGGGTAAAGCCAAGGAAGAGGAAGGGTTTGACTTTGCCTCGCAGTGAAGGGAGTTGGCAGCCAGGAACTGACCCCAAAGTGTTGGCCAGTCTTTTCCAGAAGCCTTGGAGAGGTCACTTGGGGCTGCTGTTCCTCTGAATCAGAGAGCTGGGAAAGGATGTGGCAGCTGGTGGGGTCAGGAGGACTTGCGGAGCAGAGCTGACCTCTGACATGCAGCTGCTAAGCGGCTGAGGAGCACACAGAAGCAGGCCCGATGGAGCTGCCGTCCTCCTCATGCAGACGGGAGGCACAGCAACTAGTGGGCGGGTTGTCCACGGAACCTCTAGCCTAAAAGGGTGTGATGGAGAAGCAATCACTGCATCGACTAGGCAGTCCAACCCCACAGGGGACACCCAGAGACATCCTATATGTGGGACCTCACTAGACACAGATTCCAAGATCTCTGTGGAGACAGTGGCTTGGAGTGGAAAGAGGAAATAACCTGAGCAGCATCATTTAGGCCTGGGCTTGAATCCCTTCTGTGCCACTTACCGGCTGTGTGACTTTGGACAAGTGACTTCACTTCTCTGGGCCTCAGTAATCTGTAAAATGGTAGAGAATCACATCAACTCTAAAGGAGCCTCACTTGAAGTGCTGATGAAATTCAGATGCACATGGAACGCGCCCTCCAGAAACTAGCTGGCGTACGAACGGATGCAGGATTTCATCCAGGCGGGCCCCGATTCAACATGCGTTGACTGAAATCTTCCTCTCAGTCAGTTAGGGACTGAGAAAGGGGGAGAAAACACAAAGGATTTGACCCAGTAAACGAGTCTCTGGCTGTGTTTTGAGGGATGGAGAGGAAAAGGGGGAACTAGGGGAAAAGAAGGGGAATGACAGGCCGGTGTGATTCCCGAGCACAGCGTCATATCTGCCACTTGCTCTCCTCCTCATCAGGGCGTGTGTGACGGGGAGGAGCACTGAGTGACTGTACAAAATACCAGGGCACAGACACTCACGCATGTGGCATAGAGTGGGAGAAGCACCTTCCCCCAAACTGCCACCTTGCACAGTGGCACTGTGCAGGCTCCTCTGTGCTGGCAGAAACACAGTGCTGGTGACTCAGCCCCAGGGAGCTGGGCACTGGTGACCAACAGTGACCAAGACCGTGGTGCCTGGCGTAGCCCATGAGCCCATATGAGATGCTGTCTGAGCACCCACAGAGATAATTGTAGGCAGCTAGAGATTATGTCCCTGATTTGGGGCCAATAACTCTGGAATCTGAGTAGTCATTAGTACTGTGATCCTATTTGTGCCTCGAGGTGGGTAAAGCCTACGGTGGTCTCATTTATAGTACCTCACAGAGATGCTGTATGAACATGAGAGGACAGGTTTAAAGGACTTGGTGCATTGCAGCCTCTTAAACAGAAGCTGGAATAACAGTGACTATTGCTGTTGCTGGTGTGAAAATTATTATTGCACAGATCTGACCAGGAGTATCAGTTGCCACCAGTTCTGATTGCCTGAGCCAAAAGCTTGTTGGGATGAAGAAGAAGCCCAAGTCACAGTATTCTAAGTTTAAGCAAACATTCCCAGCCTGGGGCTCTAGGACGTGGAGCGGTGTGGCTTAGACATGACTGACTGAGGGCCGGTTGGAAAGGGGTAAAGGAAATGGGCTGGGGGCTGTGGATGAGCCACATGGACACAGAGCCCCAGCTGGGCCTAGTGAAGTGCTGGGGCCTACCCTGACAGCTCATGCTGTGTTCTCGGTTGTGGTCATGGAAGTATCAGGTACTGATGCTGACTACGTACCAGCTGATGGGACTTGGCACTGAAGAAGGCATGGTCTGCCGTGAGCACCTGTTCCTTTCGTCACTTGGCATCCTTAGCCTTTTTCTAGTAGCTACCCAGTTTCTCCTGGACAATCATCCCTTTCCTAATGTAAGCTTCGACCACTCAGAGAGCTCTGCCTCTACCTGGCTACCCCAATTGGATCAGGGATGAGCACAGGGTCCAATCAGAGCCTATGGCTAGTCTTTTGGGGGGTGATTCTGGGATATTTCCTTGGTTAGGCTTGAAATAGAAGGGTGTGACTGCTGGAGTTGCTGCAATCCTCTTGTGCCACTAGGGAAATCCCTATCTGAGAATGGAGTCAAACTGGAAGAAGAAAAGCTCAGGGATGCAGAGAGAAATCAGGTCATCCTTGATGAAATTGCTTGAGCCACTGTATCAAGCTGCACCTGAAACCTGTCCTGCTCTCTGAATCTTATAAGAACTATGAATTCCCCATTACTCAGACAGCTTGGATTGGGCTTTCTTGAACTTGCAACTGAAAGAGACTGACTGAAATAAAATCATTGCCTTTAGAAGACTCACTGTTTGGAGCAGGAAACACATGTGTAAATAGACAGTTATGACAGATGATGTTAGCTTCTCCACGGACATAAAGAGGGGCAGTGAAAGCTCCCAGGGCTGTGTCACTGTGAGGCTCACCCAGTTGGGCTGGCTGGGCTGAAATTGGGAAATTGGGAAAAGTCAAAAGAGGACAGAGAGCACCTCTGTCTTCCCTAGCATTCACAGACACCTCCAGCCTTATCCTACTTTCTGATTTCTAGTGTCTTTTCTATTCCCTGCTTTTAGATAAGTCTGACCCAATATCCATGCATTTATTCATCCATCCATTCACCCATTCACCCATGCATCGATCCATCCACCCACCCACTTACCCCATCCATTTACAAACGTTGCCACCCAGCCACGCTTAATAGAGTTTCACTCCCTATTCTAGTTGTAAAGTTAAATTAATATAGTCTGCACTAGGGCCTTTAGGAGTTTCATGCAGCTGTGCCTGGGGTTCAAGGTTAATACAAGATGTCTGTGTGTAGAACAGCAACTGTCTCTGTCTTGAGACTGAAACAAAGTCCCTGGAGGGAGGATTAGGAGAGAGTGGGAGGGAGGGGCTGACACAGGGGACAGAAATGAGGCAGAAGGTGGCCTCCAGAGGGCCACAACCTCTGCTCAGAATCTTGCTGGTGACAAGAATGTCTTACTGGTTCCTGGAGGAGCAAGGCAGGGCTCTCCTTTCTACTTGCAGTAGACTTTGCCTGAGAGAGGAAGCAGAGAAAAACCGGTCTACTGGGTGTATGGTTTGTTCACACCTCCCTTCCACGTGTGGTCTGTCCTGTCTGATCTCAGAGATGCTTGGAAGCACGGTGGCCTTGTACCAGCCATTGCTTCACTCTGGGCCTTTTCTGTGGCCTCAGCCTGGCACCTTGGAGTTAGAGATTCACTCCTGATACTCATAATACTAACAATTACCTTGTTTTTATTAATTCTATCCAAACCAATTATTTTATTTATTGTTTTTTATTTTCCAAATACAAATGGAGTTCCTAGTTAATTCAGAAAATTTGGACAGCACACAGAAACACACAAAGGAAGTAAAATCCAGTGATTCACTGCCAAGTGAAAAGTAAATGTTTGGAAAATACAAGTTTCTAGGTACAAGCACATGGAAACGCGCGCACACTCATGTTCACGGTGCTATCTATATTGTTTTTTAACCTGCTTTCTTGCACTCAGCAACTTTACAAACAAGTTAGTAAATATTCTTCTATAACTTCATTTTAATGGCTGTATAATACGGATATTCCATAATCTGTTTAACCAGCCTCCTATGGTTGGATATGCACATTATTTCCAGGTTTCATTAACATAAGTAATTCTTCATTGACTATGCTTATACATAAATAGTTGCATCTATATTTGCTCTGATCATTAAGATAAATGCCTAGAAGTAAAATTGCTGAGTCAAAAATATGTGTGCACATTTCTAAGGCTTTGATAGATATTGCCAAATTGCCCTCTACAAAGGTTGCACCAATTTGCACTCCAGCAGGGTACAAGAATACCCAATTCCCCACACTCATTGTTGATTTAATTTGCATATCTTTTGTTTCCAGTGAGGCTGACTGTTTTGTCATATGTTTATTGTCTATTTGTAATTTTTCTTTAGTGAATTGCCTACTTATGTCAATTGCCCATTTTTATGGAGGTTTTTATCTTTTCCTTTTTGACTTTTGAGAGCGCTTCATATATATCAACCTTTTGTCTACAATATATGTTTATTATATTTTCCCCAGTGTGTCATTTGCCTTTTAATTTTGCTTGTGTTTTTTTTTTTTTTGACCCAGCAAAGATTTTATTTTTAAGTAATCAAATTCATCAATCTTTTCCTTTATTGTTTTTGCTTGGAAATGCTTGAATGCTTAGAAAGCCCTAACCACCTCAAGTTTACATAAACATGCCTCTAGAATATTCCCTCTAATTCTTCTGTGGTTTTAATCTACTTTTAACTCTTTAACCATCTGAATGGAATTTTGTTTTAGGTTATGCAGCAATGCTGTAACTTTAACTTTTTTCCTAATTAGCAAACAAACCCTCCCTTTACCACTGCATTCTTTTCTCTTTATTTGATGCAGATGTATGCAATTAAACACTATCTGGCAGCAGTAGAGGTAGCAGTGATTTCTCTGCATGGGATGGTAGGTTGAAGAGAGGATAGAAGCAAGATACCTTCTTTCTTCTTTGTCTCTGCTGGGCCCTGGGTGTCCATCAGTGTCTGTCCAATAATATTGATGAAGTGCCTGCACTGTGCCTTCTGGGAGGGCATGGGAGTGAGGGAGCTGCCTGCTCATCACCGTCCACTATCCGCATCAGATGCTGAGTGGATACTGCGGTGTCCTCCCCGGAGTGCCGCCCCCAACCTTAGAAAACTAAGGCAGTGACTCACCAAGTGGCAAGAATGTTGGCTGCTGATGGCTCACAACTCCCACCCTCTTTCCTTCAAATGATTGTATACTGCCCAACCTGAAATTGTATGCCCTTCCTGGGTGTAGGATAAGGAAAAATGTCAGAATTTTCTGCTCTCCCACCATCAGGGTAGATGACAGAACCCTGCGATCCTGAATGCATGCCTGATGGCGGGCACCTGGAGTAGGGTGTGGGCATAGGTAGATGGGATTCGACTGGGCTTTTAAGGGCGGCATCAGGGGGATGCCAGCAGAAGCTGAGAGAGAAGCAAGAGAAGCAGAAGCTGAGAGAAGGCCGGAGAGCCCATAGAGTGAAGACCTGCTGGGGGCTGGGAGGCCTGCTAGCCTCCCAGTCCCCCAGTACCCCTGCCTGCCGTGTACCTGGTAATCCCAATAAAAACCTGCAAAACCACTGAGGACTCTGCCTGCTCCTTTACCCAGTCTGCTGGATATTAGAAAGCCTGCACTGTGCCCGTTCCTGACCTTACACTGGGGCAGTCCGCATCCCCTAACTGGTCAATGAGTAGGTTCAAGTCCAGCCCTTGCCTTCATTCAGGCAGCCCTGAAGGGCCCCTCCAGCTCCAGAGCTCCCTATGGATCTGCTGATGTCCTAGTCACACGTTTGCACCCCAGCTCAGCTGCTCCAGGCTCTCTGCCCAATCCTATTTCTCTCATCATCCCCTTCCAAATATTCCTGAGAGCCCCCTTCATGCCCCCACTTCGACACAATAAATTTCCTGCATGCACATCTGTGTCCACTGAGATAGGTATAAGGGGCTGACTTCTGTTTGGCTGAAGATGAGGGATGGACAAGAGGGCAACTCCTGGGGCCACGTCGGACTGGCATGGGCAAGACGACATGGCAGGCACAGCACCATCCTCTTCATCTTCCTCATAAGAACTTTATACATCAGACATTATATGCCTCTTAATTACATGATGATTTCTGAACAAGAGAAGGACCTTTTAGCATCAAAATCATGGATTTTAGTTTTAACTGCAGAATTATGGTTTCCAAAATCCTCTCCTAGACAAACATGCACCAATTAGGCTCTCAGCTCAAGGACAAGATACTAATAATTGTCACAATTTAATTGGCTTGTTCTCACCCAATCCCACCTGGGGGTGCTTCATTTTCCTGATCTGAACAACACCAGGTCCTGTTCGTGCTTTAAGCGTCACCACGTCCTTCTCATAAGAATATTCACATAATTGCTTCCATTTCTTGGTGTTGACTCGTGTGTGTGTGTGTGTGTGTGTGTGTGTGTGTGTGTCCATGAAGCATGCATGTGTTTCTATGGGAGGTATTTGACCCCAGAGGGCTCGTTTCTCTGCAAATCAATCACCACACAGGAGACAGAAGCACCAGTTTCTCCTAAGATGTGTGTATCTAATCATGCACTTTGCTTTTTCACGTTTGACTGCAATAAACTTAACAACTCCAGACAATAAGAAAATTTATTCTCTCATATTACAACCAAGGTAGCATGACAGTTGATTGATTCAGTGACCCATAGATGTCATCAAGGGCCCAGAAGGACCCAAGCACCTTCTATATTTCTCTCTGCCATCCAAAATATCTTGGCTTTTTCTTAAGTCTGGTTCTCCCCCACAGCTATATCCATTTCCAGGGATCATCTCTAGACCTGTTGACATCAAGAAAAAGATAATACCTTTTCTTCCCTGGTCTTCCTTCAAGAGCAAGTAAATCTTTCCCAGTAGCACCCCTGAGGACTTTGCTCACATGTCATTGGTCAGATTCCCTGTCACTGAGTGGAAATGGAAATAACTGTGACTTGTTTATACTCATCAGGAAATAGAGAAAGGCTGTGTCCACTTCTCCCTGGGCACAAGGGCAAGCTGAAGAAGGCAACTAGCCAAGAAAATAAAGGCTCTGTTGGGAGCGAGGCAGGGAGGCAGGATGGGGAGTGAATATTAAGATAGGCAGCCCCCAAGCCTGCCACACTTACAGCTCCCATGGCAAAGGAGGTGCAAGTATGTTTTGCTTCAAGGCAATGCGGGATGGGGGGGGGGGCAGTGAGGCATTTGTGGACAGGTGAGAGGAGAGGATAAAGCCCAGGCTTCACAGGTATGTTCACCGAGCAGCTCACCCTGCTGGTCTGCCTTTCACAAGCGGGGCCAAGCCCTAGTCTGTGTGACTGTGAACCCTCAGCACATTGTCTGCTGCCTCCATTCTTAAAGGAGTTCCCAGAGTTCAGTAGTCACAGGAGAAGGGGCTGGCAGGGAGCACAATAAAGAGCACCCTGAATCGTGCAACTATTTCAGAGCTGCCCACAGATCTTCAAAATCCTTGAGACCATCACAAACGGCCCCCCATCCTTTGGACAGATCTTTAGCATAATCTGTAGACTATAAAGGTTAGAGCAAATATTGGTAGAGATAAAAGACATTCAAAAGAGGAGGAAGAGGTCACTACAATCAAACACTGAGTTACTATGTTCATTCCTTGCCTCGACCCAGACAAATGACATGCTCGGGTATTTAAAAACACTTGCAAAGGCGATCGCCCAACCACAATCTGTTGATCTTTGAGGAATCGTGCAAGTCTGGAAACAAGCAAATGTCATTCATATTTTCAAAGCCTTGGAGAGAGCGAGTGCTGTAAGCCAGTGTCTGCACCCAGGCAAGCAGAGCAGCAGCGTCTGCAGCGGCTGGACGCGGGTGTGGGAGGAGGCCTCAAGGCTCACTGTCAGGCTACACGAGCACATTTAGAACCAGACATGTCAAGCTGACCTGATTTCCTTCCTTGTCAGGGACACTTGAAGATGAGAGCAGAGACATGTGGTAGACACGAGGTCAGGCCCTGCATGCCCTGGCTCTGCCCAGCTCCATGAAACAGAAAGTCATGAGCCAAAATCACTCAATCCTAGCAGTAAATTAGGTGCTGCAGAGTCATCTGTCTGGTTCACCCACTTGCTTCTAGCACTACTCACCGAAGACCCCAAAAGAAGTCAATGGAGTTTCTTGAGCCCCATGGTCACCCATCCACCCATGCATCCACGCAGCGACTAATGTACTTGGCAAGGCACCAAATGCTTAGGACACAGGGGCACTAAGACAGTCACAGCTCCTACCTGCATGGCACTTACAGTCCCAACGGACTGCAGAGGCGCCCCAGCCCACCCTCATGCATTTGGACAGAAAGGTGCTTTTCAAACTTTATTTTGCATAGAAATCACCTGGGGTCTTATTAAAATGCAGATTCTGATTAAATAGGTCTGGGCCAGACCTGAGATTCTGCATATCTGATAAACTTCTGGGGGAAGCTCATGCTGTTCGTCCTTGGCTGCATTTTGAATAGCAAGAAATTAGATCACCTTGTGTGACAGGTTGCTCATTTTCCTTCCTAAGAAGAAGGGACCCCAGCCTCCCTGGCCCTGGGCTGGTATCAGAAGCCTGCCAGTAATCTCTAGCCTCCTCCAATCTAGAATATTCTCTCATGGACATTGTTGGAAGGGCGATTTCATTCTGGTCAACTTAGTGCTGATTTCTTGCTCTCCTTTGCATTTGTGTAAGACTCTCCGAATTCCAAGGACAATGAGAGAAAGATGATGGGGAAATAATTAGTTCAACCAATTCCCATTGCTCTTCCCCATCTAGAGCTGCTCATCATCATCACTATCCTCGCTATCATCACCACCACTAATCATGCCCACAGTAGCAAGCTCTTCCTCTGCACTTCCTGGACGCCAGGCATTGTTCTCAGCATGTTACCCAGGGTATTCACACATTTAACTCTCACAAGCAAGCCTGTGAAGTAGATACTCATTTTGCTGCCTGGAGAGTGTGGGAACAGAGAGGTTAAGTAACTTGCTCAAGTTCACACAGCTGGTATGAAATCCAGGCTTCCTGGCTCCAGAGCCCATGCTCTCAGCCATTTCTCTATCATATCAGAAACACTGAGGACTCTGAATTTCACCATGGTGAATTTCAATAGAAAGCACCAAAGTGGAATGGGGGAGAGAGTCTGATCCCTCTGACAGTTCTCTGCTCTGCTGCAGCTTGGGAGGAGGCCTGGGACAGGCAGAGAAAAGCAGAGTTCGGATGCGTTGACTGGATGGCTTTGAAATCTTGGTGAGATTAAATCTGCCTGTTAAATTGCCTGTAACTTGTGGGTGGATTTGGGGAGCCTAGGGGAGGTGGAGGAGTGAAGGCGAGATGTGGCTGTTCTTGCATAAATAACAGGCACCAAAGGAGACCTTTTCCTGGCTCTCAGAGGTGCCGAAGCTGGAAAGTGATACGGTCTGGGGTGTGGCCCCCCAGTGGCCCTGAGTCCAGGTGAGAAGTGCCCCTTCTCACTCAGCAAGGGAATCACTCTCTGGGGGGTACCTGGGGGCTGACCTGATGCAAGGGATGCCCCAGGAAAGTCAGTCACAACATCATGTTTTCACCTCCTCCACTCCCTCCCCACCCTTTGCGCAGTATAACAATGATGCCCTGAAGGTGGAGGGGGACAGGAGATGAAAACCCATGAAATATGAAATGAATTCATTTAAAATGTATTAAAGCGTCCACTTGTTTACATTATTATTGTCCCCGAACAATTTCATAAGCTTAAACTGACTTAAATTTAGCCTCCAGTTTCCCAAACAAACTTTGATCCGCTGGAATAATTGACAATTGTATGGAACAAACTTTGCTCTAAATACATGATCCCTCACAGAGGCCTGGGGATCTGACTGATAAATGCTCCACACCACCACCCAGGCCTCAGAGGTTGGGGGAGGTGACAGGCGAGCACAGGGGACAGGCCATCTGAGCACTGGCTACTGCTGCATTGACTCCAGCACAAGCCTCAGTGCCCTTTGACACCAGCATCCTGCTCCTTCTTGCTCTGTAGTTAGGACCCAGGTCGGGGAGGAAGATAATTTCAGGGACAAAAAGGCTAGGATTTCCCCCCTTCGTTCTAATTATCCATGTAACCCAAAGTTTGTGATTTTATAACTCTGAACACCTTTTTTCACTTCAATAAAGTGAGAGAAAAGTTTGACCTTGGAATAAAGTGAAAGGACATCTCAGTTGTCCTGCATAAGCCGTTGACGCCATGTGAACTTGAGCTGCTAGTGCCCCCTTCTCTAGACCCTAATCCTTATCTGTAAAACAAGGAGATTGGGCTAGACAGTCTTCAAAATCACTGACCTTCAGTGAATTAGTGAGCACAGCAGTGACAAGAACTTACCATGGGGGTAGCGGAAGATGGGGCTGGAAAGCTGGAGAAAGGGTCAAATGGTGATGAGGTTTGAGTGGCTGGGATTCGAACTGGTGCAACTACACTGGAGAGCAATTTGGTGGGTCTTTGTTAAGCTAGGGAAGCATATGCCCTATGACCCCACAACTCCCCAGATAAATTCTCATACCTGTCCACAGTGGGATACAGAAGAACCCACATGGCAGCACAGTTTGTAGGGGACAGAATAAGAGCTAATCGAAGTGACCACACAAAGCAGTGGAAACAACAAAAGGAGGGACACACAGAGTGGACAAAAGCTAGCACAGTGCCAGGTGAGAAGATGAGAAAAATGGCAAGGTCTGTAGCACAGTCTTACTCCCACACTTGAAAACAATCCTTATTTTCCAAAGATACACATTCACACAAGAACACACATAAAACACTTTTGTGTGGTTATAAGGAGAAGAAAAATGAGAAAGGAGAATTCACGTAAATAAATTAAATCAGAGGGGTCTCCTGACATTGCCCCACAGAACAAGGAGTGTGACAACTTGTCCCTTTGAACCTGAGATCCAACAAAGATTCCCCAATAAAACAGTACAAAAATTCCCACACTAGATAGAATGTAGACTGTTTCAGCCCCTATGGAAAGCCAAAAATGGATCTGACATATGATCCAGCAATTCCACTCCTAGGACTCTACCCAAAGGACACAAAAACACTAATTCAAAAGGAAACCTGCACGCCTGTGTTTATTGCAGCACTATTTACAATAGCCCAGATATGTAAACAACCCAAATGCCCATAAACTGATGAATGGATCAGGAAGATGTGGTTTGTATACACAAGGAGTACTGCTCAGTGACCAAATAAGATAAACCCAAGCTATTTGCAGCAACATAGATGAAGCTGGAAGGGATTATGCTAAGTGAAATAAGCCAGAAGGAGAAAGATAAATACCAGAGGTTTTCACTTGTATGTGGAATCTAGAGAAACCAAAGAGACAAACAGAGACAAACTTTAAAACCAGTCCTTGAAAACTGGCCATAGATCTGAAGCATTCAATGGCAGAGTAAGGAGGAGGGGTTAAGAATACAAAGGGGGGACAGCACTATCGATTGTGGTGGAGGATTATGGGTGCTTTTGTGGTGGGAGAGTTTACAATGACCAAATGACCACACTTAAGGGGAGAAATCCTTCAATGTCAAAATATTAACAAAGCTGTAAAACAATGGTACTTTATTAATTGAAAAAATTAATTAAAAATAATGCAAATCGTATACTAACAATAAAAAGCTTTCTTTATTTTTCTCTTGTGATAAGAAATTTTTTTGGTGTTCTTTGTTTTTCTCTTTGTAAGCAAGTGGGTGATAAAATTGTGTTTGTTTTAAAATTATTTCTTGGTTGACTGCAGCGAATGGGTAGGGGAGAAAATGTCTTGGACCGTAGAGATCAGAGAAGAGTCTAGAGGAAACTGAGGCTTGAATGAAGACCATGGCCAAAAGGAGGAGGGCAGGGGAATATTTGAGAAAGGAATGGACATGTGAGCTGGTGGGTCAGGAAGGAGGCTAACTCTGGTGTAAGAAATAGCATGGACTCATCTAGAATCAGGGGCAGAGGTGGAATAAGAAACAGAACCTGGGAGATCTCAGACTCCCCAGTAGTTCAGACCCTTTGGGAGAACTCACCAGAGACCCCAGAGCCAGGAAAGAGTTTCCCAGAGTTGGAGTTAAGAGGTGCCTTCAGACAGGGCACCTGGAGCTTGGAAACCACATGTGGGATGGAGGCCCTGGTGTGCTGGAGGCCCTCATACTGACTTGGGGATTTTCAAGCTCTTGGCAGCCTAAAATTGGACATGGTAAAAGAATTTATACCACAGTAATTGGCAAATGCTGCTACCAGAGTTCTTTCTTCCCCCACTGGGAGTTGGTTAACCAGCACACTACTGGGGTTGGTGAGAGAGAGGTGGACCCCAGACTAGTCCCTAAAGAAGTTCAGCATCCTGGGCTTCCCCAGTGGCGCAGCGGTTGAGTGTTGGGTTGCAAAGCTGCCTGCAGCCTCTGCAGCACTGGTTCAAGCCCTGGCTGCTCCCCGGCCACCAGAGGAGGGTCCCGCATGGTGCGCAGACCTCTCCTGCCGCCCGCTGCTCCCCTCAGCAGTATACTTTGTCAGTCTGCCTGTTCTGCTCTCCGCTCTGGCTCTGGTGAATTCTCTCACCCTCCCGCGCTTCTGACTGTACCCAGTGCTTGTATAAATAAATAAATAAATAAATCTTAAAAAAAAAAAAAAGAAGTTCAGCATCCTTCATCTACACAGGGAGGCCTGACAGGCAGCCTCCACTCCAGAGGGCAAGGTCTGGGGGCAGTGGTGGGGGGTGGGGAGAGGGATAGGTCTGGAGGAGCTCTGAACAGCAGGGAGACTGTGGTCCATCAGGACAGGCAGGACAAAGCTTGCCTGGCAGCTGGAGGGGGCACTGGAAGAGGAGCCGAAACAGCTGGCTTGGTGCTCATCAGGAAGGATCTATGCAGAAAACTCAATTGAGTCATTTTCATTGGTCAGCTCAAAAAGTGGGGTTGGGGAAGTGGTACCGGTGTTATGCACAATAACTTTTATTTTGGCATGTGATGGGCAATTATTGACATTTCACTCTTGCAGAATATATTAATCCATGCTTTCTGATTTGCAATTTCTACAGCAGATTTCCTGTGCTCAGGACAATTTCTGTCACATCCCTAGCACTTAAAATCTGTCTCCTGAGAATCAGGGAGTGAAGGCACATTTCTTCATACTAAGTCTTGTGTATAATGATAATAATGGCACCTTATAAATTCTTCCCATGTATCAGACTCCATGCTAAATACTTTATGTACATGATCTCTCAATTTTTCCTGTGTGAATTATCATCCACTCTCAATCATTCTTGTATTATAGGAAATGAATTGAGACTCAGAAAGGTTAAGTAACTTTCCCAGGGTAACACAGCAAAGGAGACAGAATTGAATTGAACTTGGGTCAACTTGCTCTTAGCCATTATATTTTATTTGCCTCTTTCCCAGATGCCCCTTGCCTTGGTTAAAAAGTCTTTGTCAGATCAGCATGGGTTCTTCTAACTTCTCTAAAATACTGCCTTCTTGGCCCTTCTTTCCTTCTTTCTCTGAATTGAACAACATAGTCCATGCCACAGTCTCCCAAAGGCTTCTGGGAAAAGACAGTGGTATCTGAATAGTGCAGAAAGTCTTGAGACTGGCTTCTCCCACAAGCATTTGTGCCTCTTATCCCAGGATTGGAAACATTTTCTGTAAAGGGCCAGATATGACCTATCGGGCCACGTGGTATTTGTCACACTGACTCAGCTCTACCGTTGCATAATAAAAGCAGCCATAGGCAGCCTGTAGACATATGTGCATGACTGTGTCCCAATAAAGCTTTATTTACAAAAATGGGCATGGGGTCAGAGTTGTTCTGTGGGCCCTCCCCTTTACCTTGGAGAACAGGAAGAGCTCAACACTGCTAAAGGGACGACTGACCCCGAGGACAGGTCAGCTCTGGCCTCGCTTGTCAGAGGAGCCCTGAGGTGACCAGAAATCAAATGAAGGACCCACATCTCTGAGGCAGAGGACAGAAATATCAATTTGATTTAATGTGATTCTCCATATGATTTATTTCTTCTTCAGACTCCGCCATCACATATCAAGTCTCTTGTGACAGCACTTTCCATCTGTGACCCCCTGCAGTCCTCATGCCATCCTCGCGTCAGAACAGTCCACACGGATCCTGGGCTTTTAAACCAGATGTGCCCACTCCAGCCAGGGACAGATAAACTTGGGCCTCAGGCATTCCAGACTCTCTTTCTCGGCTTCCAACAAGCACTGCTTCTTCACCTATTCTACTCCTTCCTTACCCTGTGCCTCTCTCCAGCCCCTTACCTTGCTGACTCCTTGAACTCTGACCTGTTGTGTCCTGACCTTGAGTGTCCTAGGACACATCATTCCTATCATAGGGCTCACTTCCTCGTGTCCTGGTACCTCTGATCTTCAAACCTCGTTCTGGTGCCCCCTACTGGTTATCTGGATATTGTCAGTGGTACAGGTGAATCTGCTGCCCCCAGGCCACATGGCCAGGGCCCCTGGGTGAACCCACCTGCAGCTACTCCATGCTCAGCATTGGGACACCACCTGTCTTATGGAAGACAGTAAGGGAGAGCTCCGAAGTCAAGCTGCTGTCTCTGAGGACTCTGCTCCCTGTCCATGGTTTAGGGAGCCATTGGAAGCAGCTTAGAGGAAATGACTTTCCGCAGCAGATGAGCCTCAAAGTTGATTTCCCAGGAGGAATCCAACAAGGCCCTTGAAACGTGGACATCAAGGAGGAAAATCAATGTCTTTTAAGTTTTTCACCTTGATGATTGAGCCGCAGCTTCCAGCCCCTTTTTTCTCTCTCTCTTAAGTCCATGGATGCACCCTCTCTCTCTCACTTCCACATTTTTTCCCCCTCTCATCTTTAAAGTGTGGGATTTCCTGGTTCTGATCTGAAACCAAAATACATTGCTTTATGCAAACTGACCAGGTATCAGTCACATGCTTTCAAACTTTTCATTTTCTCTGAAGGAATGAGGCCCTGGTGGAGCTCCTAGGAAAGAAAGGAAGAAAACTAGCATTTTTCTGAGACTTGCCACGAGCCAGGTCCTCTCACAGGCACTGCATGGCTGATTTTCTCCCCACTCCACCTTCCCCACATGGATGAACTGGCCCCTAGTTCAGATGAAGGCGCTGGGGTTCAGAGCAGAGAAGTAACTTGCTTGGTGCAAACATGGTCTGCAGGTGCCAGTGCAGAACAGATGTGGAAACTGCCATTCTGCTTCCTTTCTACCAGGTCTGGGAATGAGCTTCCTACATGGAACAGGCATCCCAACAGGACCACATTGGAATCTCTCTTGACCTTGGCAACCAAGAGATCAAGTATCTGGAAAACCTGTTCCTATGGTGCCATTGATTTAATCAGAATATGCTGGGTGCTAGCTCCCCCACCTCAGGTGCCATGCCATGTTCCGGGGCAGAAAGATGAACTGCACAGACTCTATGTGTCCTCTCTGAACAGTACATTCTTTATTTTTTTTTTTAAAAAAAAGGTTTCTTTATTTATGCAGACAGGAGATGGAGTGTAGGCCAGAGGTGTGGGAGTGGGGGGGCGGGAGGGAGTGACGAGCTGGTGAGAGGACTCACCAGAGACAGAATGGAGAGGAGAACAGGCAGATCGACTGAAATCCACTGCTGAAGGGAGCAGTGGGCGAAACGGGAGAGGTCTGCTGTGCCATGTGGGTCATTTCCTTGGCCAGAGATTGAACTCGTGCAGCAGATAGCTTCATAGTGCTGAAGCTTAACCCCTTGCACCAGCAGGGAGGCCCAAGGACATTCTGAGAGGAGTACAGCCCACTAAGAAACCAGCCTCTTACTACAAGCTGGTAAGAGATGTAAGTAGGTAGCAACAGCTTGCCTACTTACAGGTGAACTGTGATTTGGCTGCTTTGAGTCATAGACCAACGACCTGTAATCTCGTCCAAGGTTAGTTGGAGACGGTTTCTCAATGAAGAGACCGACCACCTGAGATCACCAGCTTTCTCTGGAATGGGGAGGAGTTAACCTGGCAAAGTGGAATAGCAAGGGTGAGGTGGGAGTGCCCAACAGGGTGGGTAAGAGCAAAATGTCATTATCTCCTTCCATAGCCAGGTCAGTCCCTTAGGACAGAGATTGTTCTAAGTCCTTCACATGTGTTAACTCATTGAATGTTCAGACAAACAAGTACATAAGAAGGAAGTGGGGGGCTGAGGAGGTTAGTGGGGTTGGGGCAGAGGCTTAGTGAGAGTAGAGGTTACAGAGGAAGGCAGGGCTTGAGGCAGAGAGCTTTCTTTGCAAACAAGGTTACCAGCTAAATATCAACACACTCAGGTTGAATTTTATTTTTATTTATTTATTTATTTATTTATTTATTTATTTATTTATTTATTTATTTTAATATTTATTTATTTATTTATTTATAAAAGCACTGGGTAGAGTCAGAAGCGCGGGAGGGTGAGAGAATTCACCAGAGCCAGAGCGGGGAGCAGAGCAGGCAGAAGGACCGAGGTACACTGCTGAGGGGAGCAGCGGGCGGCAGGAGAGGTCTGCACGCCATGTGGGATCCTTGCCGGCTGCCGGGGATTGAACCAGCACTGCAGAGGCTGCTGGCTTCTTCACAACCCAGCGCTCAACCGCTGTGCCACCAGGGGAGGCCCCCAGGTTGAATTTTAGATAAACAAGTTAGTGTTTAGTATAAGTATGTCCCAAATGTTGCCCAGGGGAGACTTATACTTAAAGTATTATTTATCTGAAATTCAAATTTAACTGGGTATCATATATATATGTGTATATATATGTGTGTGTGTGTGTGTATATATATATATATATAAACTATATATATTCTTTTGATTGAGATAACATTTACAACAATTTACAACACTGTTTAGATTTCAGGTATAGCATTTCTCACCTCAGCAACCCTGTATTTCACACCCTCCCCATCATCAGATGTCTAGTTACCACCCACCAACAAGCTGTTCTCTCCTTGCTCTGTTCCTAGCCACCATTTTGTTGTCAGTTTAAGGGTTATTTGTTTTTTTGTTGTGCTCATTTGATTTCTTTGTCTTTTCCTCATATTTCACAAATGAATGAAATTATACAGTGTTTGTCTCTATCTTTTTTACTTATTTCAGTTAATCCCCTCAAGTTTCATCCATGTTTTTGAAAATGACAAGATCCCACTTTTTGTATGGCTCAGTAGTATTCCATTATGTATATACACCACATCATCTTTATCTATTCATCTGTCGCTTGGCACTTGGGTTGTTTCTGTATCTTGGCTATTATAAATAATGCTGCAATAAACATAGGGGTGCATAAATCTTTGTGAATTCGTGTGTTCATGTTCTTCAGGTACATACCCAGTTGTGAAATAGATGGATCATTTGGTAGATCTATTTTAATTTTTTTTTGAGGAAACTTCATAATGTTTTCCAAAGTGGCTGCATCAATTTACATTCCTACCAACAGTGCACAAAGTTTGCTTTTTCTCCATATCTTTGGCAACACTTAATATTTCTTGACTTTTTGAAAATAGCCAGTCTAAGTATTGTGAAATGAAATTTCACTGGTTTTGATTTGCATTTCCCTAATGAGAAGCGACGCATAGCACCTTTTCATGTATATTGACCATCAGTTTATCTTCTTTAGTAAAATATCTATTTAGAGCTTTTGCCCTTTTTAATTGGATTGCATATTTTTTGTTGATGAGTCGTATGAGTTGTTTAAATATTTTGAACATTAGCCTGTTGTTTGTCATATATTTTGCAAATATCTTCTTCCATTAAGAATACTAGCCTTTTGTTTTAATGATGGTTTCTTTAACTGTGCAGAAACTCTTTAGTTTAATGAAGTCCCATTTACTTACATTTGCTTTTGTTTCTCTTATTGTTGGAAATCAATCCATAAAGACAGACTCATGAATCACTAGGGCTGTTGTCAAAAAGCTTAACACCTACATTTTCTTCTATGTATTTTATGTCTTACATTCAATCTTAATCCATTTTGAATTAATTTTAGTATATGATGCAAGATAGTGGCCTAATATTTTTTTAAAGATTTATTTATTTATTTATACAAGCACTGGGTACAGTCAGAAGTGCGGGGTGGCGGGGGGCGGGGTGAGCAAATTCACCAGAGCCAGAGTGGGGAACAGAACAGGCAGACTGACGAAATACACTGCTGAGGGGAGCAGCAGGTGAGTCAGGAGAGGTCTGCCGCGCCATGTGGGACCCTCGCCGGTGGCCAGGGATCTAAATGGCGCTGCTGCGGAGGCTGCGGGTAGCTTTGCAACCCACTGCTCAACCGCTGTGTCACCGGGGAGGACCCCCCTAATATTCTTTTGCCTATGGCTGTCCAGTATCCCTGGCACCATTTGTTGAAGAGATTTTCTTTCTCCATTGTATCCTCTTAGATCCTTTGTCATAAATTAATTCTCTATCTATCTATCTATATTTATATATATGGTTTTATTTATGACTCTTAATTCTATTCCATTCATCTGTGTGCATGTTTTTTCCCCAGTATCATATTGTTTCTGATTTCCATGGCTTTGTAATATAGTTGAAGTCAGGGAGCATGATACTTCGGTTTTTATTCTTTTTCTCAGGATTGTTTTGGGTATTTGAGGTCTTTTGTGGTTCCATACAAATTTTTATTTTTGTGGAAGAATGCCATTGGGATCTTGATAGGGATTGTATTGAATCTGTATATTGCTTTAAGCAAAATGATTATTTTTGACATTATTTATTCTTGCAATCCCTGAGCACAGAATATCTTTCCATTTCTAGGTGTCCTATATTTTTCTTTGCTAAATATGTCCCTCATTTGGAGGCTACCTTTGGAAGAGCAACTGGGGCTCTTGAAAGATTTTAAAGAAGGGGCTGACATGGAAAGTCTGTGCTGTAGTAAACTGTTGGCTGCATCATGGAGACAGAGACAGAGAGGAAGCTTTAAGGGCACACTCTCAAGTTCAAGGAAGGACCCTGTCATCAAGGTGGCACATATCGAAAAGATGTACAGTTGCCTTTTCCACATAACCCAACCAACCCAGTTGCCCATCAGATAGGCACTGAGAACCTACAGTGACAGAAGCTGCCTGGGGAGCAAAAAAGATCACCTGCCCTCCCCAAGTTTGCAAAATGACTCTTGGACCTCAACAGACCAGTGCCATTGGGTAGTTAGGTCCCTTAGGAGTCCAGACAGTGGGCAGTCGGTAGCAAAGATGACCAAGGAAGGCCCAAGGAGGTGAGGCTTGAGCTGCGTTTTAAAGGATGTATTAGAAATTCCGGTCTCTCTGTGACAACAGTGAAACTAGCTCCTGACTAATGCCACTCTATATTGAGCCTGCCACTGTGTCCCTGCTTATGTAGTTGGCTGGATACTTTATATGAAAGGAGCTCATTTTCTTTTCCTGTAACTGTTGGCATTTTTTCATCAATCGTATCACTGTCTCATTGAGATACACCCCAGGGCAGCAGAGAGGGTATCTAATTCATGGAAGGCATTTGCAGCAGTGTGGGCAGCAGGAAGCCCAGGGAACTATGGGCATAGAGTCAGAGGGGTGTCCAGGGGTATGAAGGGAGGAGCTGGCCATCCAACATGAACTGGATCAGGAAGGACCTTTGTCCATTCAGCCAAGAAATGGGAACTTACACTAAATTGTTACAGAGAACCATCGAAGGGTTGTAAGCATGGGGCTGACATGAACAGTTCAGATGTTCCAAGGAATAGCTGCCTGACAGCTCGAGCTATGTTTTTGAGGGTGATTTGAAAGAATCTACTGCTGGTGAGAGAGCATGGGGGTGGAGGGACTTGGAAGGAGCCAGCAACAAATCAGATGGTGGGGACCCTCTTCCAGGCAGGTTTTTAGTCCTTTTATCTTTCAAGGAAGAAAGAAATCAAGACTTAGAGGACCCAAGAGAAGAGGGTATCACCCAGTCTGTCTATATTCGCAGGTCTGAATTCACATCTAGGGGGATTTGAAAGGTCTTTTGCCACCCGCGGATTTGGGAGATGCTACACAGCACAAGAAAGTCTTCTGATGTATTGGCGAGGCTTTTGCTAAAATAATGCTGCATATAACCCCTTACCATTCAGTTACTTGAAACCATCATCATTTATTTTCATGCCCATGGGTATGCCTGCTTCAGACTGAAGGTTACCAGGAGAAACTTTGCTCCATGTGTCTCTTTCTGGAGCCCAGAATGTTTTTCAAATAGTGTAAGTCAGATGCCCCCAGAAGGGTGAGCAGACATGTGCAATGCTAAATGTGAGATGCTGAGACTTCTTCTTAAACTTGGACTTCACATGCTGTCACTTCTACCCACATTCCATCCGTCACAGCAAGTCACATCACCCAGCTTAACATCGGGGGAGTGGGAGCTCTACTCCTCTCGTGAGGGCAGGACAGGCAGGGAGAAAGTACCTGGGGAGCAAAGATCTAACTATTACAGGTATCACCAAGGAGCACCCACAGACCCAAGGGCAAACTTGCAGGTACACGGAAAAAACCACACACAGAGACATACTCTGTGTTAGGCGCTGAGATTTCAGCCAAGGAGACCAGCATGCCGAAAGGAGGCCTAACTCCTCTTAGCCTTTTCAAGAAGGTCATCTCAGAGAAAGGTCAGGAATTAGGCAGGAATCCACCTGTACTCAATAGGGAAAGAGGAGAGCAGAAGGCATGGTAAAGTCCTGGCTTTAGCATGAATGGCATCCACCCTGGAGGAGGGTTCGAGCCAAATGACTGGTAGGGATGGACCACCAGAGTCTATTCTGATGGAAGGTAGAGGTGCCCCAGGAAAGTTTGGGTGTAGGTGTATGATGTGGTGAGTTGTCAGAGGTAGCTATCAATAAAGGGACAGCCTAGCGGGGTGCCTCATCCATCACTCAGCATCCATGAAGTCCCATCTGTGTACAGGGTAAAAGGCCATCCATGCACAGCAGGTAAAATCTAAAAGAGGTGCTTCTGCACTGTTTCTAGAAGCTTGGGAACCAGGACTTTCTACAGCAACTGGTTTGTTAAGGCTTGACTGTACATAATGTAAAAACTCAGTGAAATAAGTTAGACAGATAAAGACAAATACTGTACAATCTCATTTCTACGGGGAACCTAAAAAAAACCAAAACAACTGAACTTGTAAAGAACAGATTGGTGGGGGAGGGGAAGGAGGCAAATGGGTGGAAGGGGTCAAAGATACAAGATAAATGAGTCCTGAGGGTATAATGTACATCCTGGTGACTATAGTTAACAACACTGTATCATATATTTGAAAGTTGCTAAGAGACTAGATCTTGAAAGTTCTCATCACAAGGGAAAAAACTGACTATAGTGGTGATGGATGTTAAGTAAATTTATTGTGGTAATTGTTTCATTATGTTGTATACCTCAAAAGAATGCAATGTTAGTGATAAATTATATATAATAAGGAAGAATTCAATGAAGATGATGTTATAAATTATAGGAGATAATCCTATTTGTCTTTTCTACCTTATTTACCAAATGTGAAAGAAATTAGTTTGGCTTTTATTTGAAAACAAAAAAAAAATATAAAGATCCAAACAGAAGTGGTTAAACAAATTGGTGTGATGTTTCCTCGTGCCATTAGGAAGCAAGACTCAGCTTCAGCCTGTGACTTCCATTCTCAAGACCATCCATGGTCCAAGATGGCTGCCAGAGCTCCAGCCATCACAGGTCCTGCATTCTGAGAAAAATAAGAGTAAGGGGAAGGGAAACAGTAGTGTGTACCTTCATATCTTCATCATTTTAAGACATTTCTGAGTTCTCACCCAGCATCTTTTAAATCTTATTGATCAGAACTTACTTTCATGGTTACATGTAGCTACAAGGAGATACAGTTTTTCCACCCACTGAGTAGCAATAAGTCTGACTAAAAGTTGGAAGTTTTCACTAAGAAAAGAGAATAGGTATTAGGGGGTTGCAATCATTCTCTTCCATAATGAGGAAAATACCAGGGTATTGATACTGGACAGCAAGTTTGATCTAGACGAGGCAGCTCCTCTCACAGTAAGTTGCAATATGCGTGTCTTCAGCTTCCCTGCAAGAGCAGACACATTTGCTACTGTTGGTGGCAGAAGTCATTTCCATGGTGACCTAGTAGACAGGAGAGAGATGATGGACAACAGAATAGTAATATCTAGTGCACACATGGACTCTGGCAGGAAACTTTCAGAGAATTCCAGTGAGCCTGTTATGACTAAACTAGGGAACCACAGTGTGCCCAACATTGCCAGCTCCTCCCTTTCTTTTGGGTGGAATAACCCAAGAGACAGTGGCTATGAGCCTTTGTCTTGAACCATTGATGCTTTTCTTGGTCAGACAGCATCCCACGTCCTCAGCCTCCCCTCCCCATGACTCTGCCCCAGCTTCTTGTCTGCCTGTGTTACTGAGCTATGGAAACGGTGTTGTGATCCACAGGGACTTCTTAAAGCTAAGAGCTGCTTGAGGGACCTGAAATTGCCCTCACAGTGATTTCATTCAAAGTAATAAAAGCATCTGATGCTATAGAAATCTCATCCTCATGATCATAAGCATTTATAATAGCCCATCATCAAGCAAGTGCTTGCATTGGAGAGGAATTTCCATGGAGAAAGTCAATCTTTTCAGAAATGTTAATTTTTTTGGGTGAGGAAATCAAATGAATGCCAAATTGTCTCTGTCATTATGCTGCCTTTCCCTCCTGGCCACTTACTACTCTGATCGGGACAACATTTGCACATGTAGCAATACAGACGGGGAAATTTACCTCCTGATGGAGACCCCTCATTTGCCCATTCATCAGCTCTCCTTCTGAAGCATCCACTGCCTACTTGGATCTTACAATAGGCAGAACAGAGGAGCAGAGTTTAGACACCCCCAGATCTTGAAAGCTTGGTCACCCTTTGGAATGGGAGCAAGGAAGACTCCCCCTCCCCTTCTCCTTAAAACAACACAGAAAATTAAGCCTTGGGAGACAGTCTTGGAACATGTAGAGGAAGAATTTGGGGATACCTAAGTCCAACTAGGATTGTTCCCTTCATGAAAGGCCAGCCCTGCTCTCTGCCCCTAGTCTCCTTGGCTGTGAGTCTGGTCCCTCTATGACCCTTTCATTTTCATGGCCTCCTCTGCTGCCTCAGAACACCTTGGGAAGCATCTTGGGAGCCCTGGTAAGTTTCTTTCCCAGGAATAACCCAAATTTCTCACTCAGTTCAAGAGTCTAGGCATCCAACAGGGGGCACCATGTACAGGGTTCCCCTTGGGTGCTCTAGGAATTACAAGCTTCTCAAAACCCAAATATGAAGTCTAAGACAACTATTGACTTCAAAATACAAACAGAGAGCAGAAGAATAAAAATTAATAAATATGTAAATTTTATGAAGTGCCGCAATGGGTCACATCCATGAGTTGTTAAATTTAATTTTGTAAAAATGTCTTTCCACATACAATTTCCAGGTTGAATTGTCTCACTTTGCCAGAATTCCCAAGCAGGCATGATGATTACTGAGAAATTGTTGTCAACTATAAATTAAATAAATTATTCAAAGTCAAATTATCTCAACAGCAAAATCATAAAAATCTTTTCAATTTTTACAACAAAATTTATATTTTATGTGGAATATGGGTGTGCTTAATATACTTGATATGAGGTGGGATAGAAACAAAACGAGTACTCAGGGCCTATGGCAATCATAAAACGCCTATGAGTGTGTGGCCTTGGGACAATGTGAAGAAACAGTAAAGAATCTGTTTTATTGTACACCAGGCTGTCTACATGCCATTGTGGCAGTGGTTATATAAATTTTGGTAAATCGTGGATGACTAGGCAACCATTCAAAAGCATGAAGTGCACTTCTATATACAAATAGGAGAAGACATCCAAGATGTATTATTACATGAACAAAGCAAGTTGTAGAGCAATATCCACAGTATGATTCACTTTGTGTTAAAATACTTCATGTGTTTGTATACACAAATAAACAGTAAATGCTTGCTGGTGTATGTGTAGAAAAAACCTTAAAGGACCCACAGAAATGGTAGTAGTTTATCTCTGCAGATCAGAAATGAGGGCTAGTGATCAAGATGGGACATTCGTGGTTGATCCAGTCATCTCTGGAGTACAGACTGGGCCTGTTAGATGGCCAGAGCAGGCGCTAGGCCTGGGTCTCAGGCTCTGAAGTCTCCCTTCTGCAGGCCCAAGGCTTGGGAACATGCAAGCCTCCCTTTGATTGTGCCTCTAACCTCCATCCAACGAAAAATTCCCCACGGCAGAGAATTGCCATCCTTGCTGGGTCCAACATTTGGTTTTCAGGCTCCAGTCTCCCTTGAAGCCTCATGTCTGACCACTCATCCCTCTGCAGCTTCACTGAGTCCACAGTGGGCAGCCATCCAAAGTTGGCGGCACTAACTGCAGCAGCAGCAGCAATACAATAGTGGTTAGGAGCCTCCCTGGTGGTGCAAGGGGTGAAAGCGCAACCTGTGAAGCTATCTGCAGCCACTGCAGCACGAATTCGATCCCTGGCCAGGGAGCCACTCACATGGCACAGCAGACCCCTCCTGAATCGCCCACTGCCACTCTCAGCAGTGTATTTCAATCTGCCTGTTCTGTTCCCTACTCTGTTTCTAGTGAATCCTCTCCCCCCTCCCCCCACATCTCTGGCCTGTACCCCAGTTCTTATATGCATAAATAAATAAATCTTTAAAAAAATATAGTGGCTAAACATCTAGGGTGCTTCAATGTGCCAGATACTCTTAGCACTTTATGTGTATGAATTTTCAAAATCTTCAGTATAATCTATGAAGTCAATACTATCATTATTGCCTTTTAAAATAGATTCAGAAATGGAGGCACAGAAAGGTTAAGTAAATTGCCCAATGTCACACAACTTGTAGGTGGCACAGTAAGGTTCCAACTTTAGCACTCTGGAAAAAAACACTGCTCCTCTCTTTCTGAAGCACGACTAGATCTTACATGCCTCCTTGCCTTTGCTTATACTGTTCCCCATTTCATGCAGGGAGGCCCCTTCATTTCTTGTTCACTCAAAGTTCTGCTCATCCTTCAAGGTCCAGCTCAAACATTTCTTCATCTTAAATTCCTCTGACTGCCACCCCTCCCCATGCCCCAGGAGGAGGAATTCTTGGCTGCCTATCTGGGCTGTCATGGCGCTTATTATCGACGTCTGTAAGAGCATCACGTCATGTCACGCTGCCATTGTCGCTCTCTGTCTACTTCTCATACAGATTCTCTTGTCTGTCCTTCAACATCTGTCAGGCAAACTTCTGACTCAAAGTAATTTCATGGCTGTGCCTCGCTAACCCCAGCGCTGACTTGAATTCTCCCCAGTCTCGCACCTACGCTGGAGTCCCACCTCCCTGACCCAGGCAAGGGGGCTACAGAGGCTTTGGCCCTTGGGCTCAGTGGCATGGCTGGTGGCCCTGAGAAAAGCTCCGAATCTGGGCAAGCAGCTGCTGGAGCCTGGTGGGACGCCATGCTTCCATCTTCTTCCTGTGGACTGTGGTCCTCTTCAGTTTGCTGTGTCCTTGTGACCTCAGCAGAATCTTGGCTGGCCTGACAGGCTCAGGGACTGTTAGGTGCTGACATGTCTGTGTCAGTCGAAAAATTTGCCTGGCCTCCTTGCCTCTCCCAACACTGCTGCCTCAGGACTCAGAATCCCTAGGAGGAGGCCACTGTCAAAGGGACAACTCTGGGCCAAGATTCCACTGGAGAAAAACCCTGAGTCCAACTGGACTAGAGAAGAGGGAAGGGACAGAGGCCTGGGCCGCAGCATGAGTTAGTAGTAGGGAATGCCGGTGTGTTTTTGGTTTCCAAGACCCTCTCCAGCCTCCCCTGGGCACCCGCAGGTGCCTGACTTACGGGCCAGGGACAGATTCATTCTCCATTCCCATTCATCACATTACCATTTCTTCTTTTCACATCGCCTGAGATCTGGAAGCAGGGTAGCTGCAGCTGCCAGCACCTCCCACAGCTGGCCTGACTGCAAAGGTCGTTGTTCTGCTAAAACCCTTCTGTTGCCGCCAGTGACTCTTAGGCTCCATTTCAAAATCCTCCGTCGAGGCCTGCGTGATCTGACCCCTGCCAATTTCTCTGAAACATCTGTGGTCATCTCACCTCGGGACACTCCAGGCACTCTGAGTGTATGCTCCACTTCTGCCCTTTCTACAGAATGTGCTCCCACTCACTCCTTGTCTGGCTAGCCTCATCTGTCATGTTCTCCTCTTTAATGATCTTCTCAAATAGAAGATCTGCTTCATTGATTGATTGGTCTTCTGCTTCATTGATTGATTGAACAAATTATTCATTCACTCATTCATTCATTCATTCATTCATTCATTCATTCATTCAATTACTTCTAGATATTTCACGCTAGGGTTAGGGCCATGTGCTTGGGAATTGTAATTGGCTCATCTTGTGATTGGAGAGAGAATACTTGGGAATTCAGGAATTCTATTGATCCTGTTAGAGGCAGATGAACTTCTCCCAAGGACCAGTCCAGGACTGGACCCCTGAGGGGCAGTGGAGCCTAATGGTCAGGAACATAGCCCCCAAAGTTAGCTACTGATATGCAAATGCTTGTCTACTCTATCACGGAAGCATGAACTCAGGTAAGTTACTTTGTTTAGTTCCACCAATTTCCATATTCATAAAGTGGGAATAATTACAGTATCTATTTCTTGATTATTATGACATAGAATAGTGCCCAGTATATAGTATTCATAATATAAGTGCTATGACAATGTGGAAGAAAATTTGTATTTCATAATTGTGATTTTTATTTAACGGCTATGATTTTTATTTAAAGGTTATCATTTTTATTTAAAGGTTATGTGTATGAATGTATGTATGTATCTAGAGAGATTATTCCAAAGGTATATGGGGGTAACTCTTTCATCTGCCCCCCTAACCTACACATTCTTTTCCCTAGAAGCAGCCTCAGATACTGTTTATTATCGATCCTTCCAGAGATGGTTTATGTACCTACAAATGTGCAGCATCACTGTTGGCTGAGCTATCTGCTACCTGTCTTCTCTGCCATCCATCCAGCTATCCATCTCTCTGTCATCTCCCTATTTGTCACCAAAGTATCACATTCCACATACTCTCCTGATGTCTGGGCTTTGGCTTACTCCATTAAAGATATACTCTAGAAAGAGCTCTCAGCCAGCTCTCCTTGTCCTCTACTATTCCCTCAGAGGGTTGAACAGGTGTAGAGGAGGAGGCCAGGAAGAGCACCCTGCCCCTGTGGCCCTGGGCCCCTCTCTGCCCTGTCCCTCACTTCACAGTCCTTTTTCCTCCGGAGTCTCGATATCACCAAAACAGTGGTCCTCACACTTCAGTGCACAGAAGAATCACTTAAAAGGTTCTTCACAGTTCAGATTCCAGGGACCTACTCCTTTGAGATTCTGGTGCAGCGTGTTCAGGTTGGGCCCAGGAACATGTCAGTGTGTCTGAGGCAGTTGTTTGACAGGAGCTATCCTGAGCAACACAGTGCACGAGGAGAATCACTGCATGCCCAGAGTGGGCAGCATGATTGGGGTGTCTGTGGCCACACATCGCTCCATGCAAGGCCCCGACACCAACACACTGCCCCAGCTTTTACAGACTCATAGTCTAATTGGGGTGGCAATACTCAATGATAACAGGTGCAGGTAAAGAGGGAGGTGAGTAGTGCAGGTGATCTGTGTTGCAGTTTCAGAAGAGAACTTACTGGTGGGTTTGGGTGCCTGAAGAACACCTTGGAAGAAGGGGGACTTGAGAGTGACCTTGAAGGACAGAAAAGAAATAGGTCCCTGGAAATAATATTCACTGACTTGCTATGGAAAGGTGTGCTGGGCCATAGCAAGTGGTAGGACACCTTTGTCAAATTAGATAAAGGTACTTGCTCTGGGCAAAAGCAGCCTATAGAACAAGGCTGGGCAAATGGATGGCACCTTTGAGCAAAATAAAAATGCCCCTTCTTTTGGGAGATCCAGCTTATGCCATGTTGACCTTATTATTGAGAGTATAGTTTAGGTTTTGCCTTCCACTCAACACTTTGGCCTTTGTGCAGTGCACACACTGCCCAACCACACATGGCGACCCTGGCAGAGACAGACCCGTGAAGAAATAAGGACTGAGATGCCACTGAAACAGGAAATATAGAAGAAGGTAAAAGCTTGGGATGGGTAAATATAATGAATTCAGTTCTGGGTGTAGAGCATAAGCATTTGGGTTGATTCAAGTAGAGCCATCCAGTGTGCAGCTGTATAAGAGAATCTGGGATAATGCCTGGGAAGAACCGAGACCCCTCAACTACGGACTGACCACTGAGAGGCACACCTAGCTTACCCATGGACCTGTGGCCTAGAGGCAGTGCAGGACATGTGTGTGCATTGCACACATACACACACACACACATACCATTGGGTGAACTGTCTATGGTATATGTGGTACAATCTGGGGGCTCTGAGAAGGCAGCAGCATGCACCCAGTAGCCAGGGAGGGCTCCAGGGCGGGAGTAGCCTTGATGAATAGTGGGCATGCTAAAGAAAAGGAGGAAGCCTTGTGCCATTTAGAGTTGCTGACTTGTCCTGTTCATTCATCACTCAGCTCAACTGTCACTGACACGGTGTCCCATGACCACCCCAGAAAAGTAATACCCCATAACTCTCAACCTCACTACCCTGTTCTATTTCCTTCTGAGCACTTAGCTCTATCCTAAATCATCTTGCTTTTTATGTGCTTATTAATTTGTGTCTAAGTTTGCATATTTATCATGTCTCTAATTCCATCCCAGTATCAACTTCCATTAAGGCAGGAATTTTCCCTGTTTTGTTTTTTCCTGTACCCCAGTGCCTAGCACATTTCAAGAGTTCAATAGCTAATACATAACATATATTTATTATTAGTGTTGTTGGTGGTGGTGTTGAAAGAAAGAATGAATAAATGAGTGAAAAGGTCAAATAGAAACATGACAATCGCACTGCCACAGGAGACTTTCTTGTACTCATCTGCCTGATTTGTGGGAGAGGAAACCTTTCTTCCCCTGATTTGAAAACCACCCCCAGTAGGATTTCTGAAGCTGTACCTGTCTGGAAGGAAACCTCCTGCCTGTGGGCTTGGCCTTGGGCTAAGTTGTGACCTGTCCAGCCCCATGTAGTCATCACTGTGACTTCCTTCCCTCAAGCAGCCAGACTTGGCAGACACCCCAACACCCCCTTCTGCAGCTGAACCATGCAGCAAGTGCCTTGCTCAGGCACTTGGAGGGGGTTCATGTTAGTGAAAGTCTTAGTTTGTAGAAATTCAGGAAACATTGCAGTGGAATATGTCTTTCTCCAGGCCAGGAGGAGTAGGAAGCAATCAGACATATCAATATGCAAGCATGAGCACCAGGACATATATATTTAGCTGGAAAATGCACAAGGGCTTCAGTATCGGAACAAAACCCTTAGCCAGAGGGAGGACTTAGTGATCTAAGGAATGCTTTTTAAGCCAGAGTCTCTCTGGACCGATGGGTGGAATTGTTCCAAGGTAAATAAATCAGTCCTGTTCTTCTTCTAGGATCAGGTAGATTTGAGAACTTCAGTGACCCCAGCAACCTTGGATAAACCAGTAGTGCTCAGCTATAAAGCCGAGAACAATCCTTCTTCTGTATTCAAAAGAAGACCTTTGAAATGACATCAATTATCTCCCCCTTTAAATAAAAGTCTATCCTATTCTCCAAGTGCGTGTTCATTGAAGAAAATTTGAAGACAAAGTATAACAAGAAAAAAATGAACATTATCACCATACTATAACTTGATAGAGAAGACCGCTGCTCATAGCTTTCTCCATTTCTCCATCCTTTCCCTCAATTCCCCTCCCTGTTTCTTATCTTCATCATTTATGCTTATTTTCTCTCCTGGGGAAATGAAGATGTTCTATTCTTTATGTGATTTCCCCCCAAATCTTGTGGCCATGTGATTGGCGCCCTGCTCGCACACACACCTTATAAAGGTGCTGTGAGCATCTAGTGATTGAAGGACCTTTAGTTCTCTGAGAAATCTAGTTTTACACGGCTCTATTCTACTCCCGTTATTTTTTTTTTCCCTGTGAGATATGTAACCATCCTCTTTTGCTAGGCATTTGAGTAGTTTCAATCCTCTCTCTTCTCATCTATAAAACAGAGATAATAATGGGATGGATCTCACATGACTGGGGATAAAATGAGATAATGCATAAGGAGAACTTGGCAGAGTGCCTGGCCATTTTATAGGCTCAATAAATAAATATTAGATTTGCTTATTATCATCAATTTTGACCTGCTTTAAAAATGCCATAAAGATTACCCTTGTAGCTAAATCTTAGTGCAAATCCTTGAATGTTTCCCTAGGACAAATTCCTAGGAATGAGTCACCTATATCCAAGATTATGAACATTTTAAAGGATTTTCGTATATATAGCTAAAATCTCCACCTCTAGGGATGACTGACTCTTCTCTCTCCAGCACTCAGTAATTATATATATTCAATCTTTTTTCAAAAATATGCCATTTGAAAGGTGTATTGTTGCATATTGTTTGAATTTGAATATCTTGGTATACCAATGAGAGTGGGCATCTTTTTCCTATGTAGATTGGTCACGTTTGTAACTCATCTGTCCTTTTTGCTTATTTTCTTTTCTAATTGATATTAATTTCCTGGTAGTCAGGACTTTTTGAAAAAGGGTTTGTTGTTGTTGTTATTGTTAAATACTTAGGTATTCAAATCCTGCATTTTCTTCTATTGTGTTTTTTTCTTTCTCTCCTATGTGGTTCAGAAATTCCTTCTCTACCTAGAGATCACATGAGTTATTTATCCCTGTTTTACCTTTATTTTGTCTTATGGTTTTATCATTTACATTTATTTTTAATCAATTTGGTCTTCATTTAGGTATGTGTTTTAATGTAAGGATCCAATTTTATTAATTTCCAAATAATTAACAGGTTACTTCACCGCATTGCATTGAATAATCCATTCTTTATCCAACAGCATGAAATGCTGCCTTATTTATGAGGGTCTATTCTGGGGATTTCTAGGATATTGTGATTATATCTTCATCCTTATACCCATACTGCACTTTCTTAATTAATGTGCCTTTAAAATATGTTTTAATATAAAGAAATAAATGCCTCCTTTATTCCACTGCTTCAATTTTTATTTTGAGTTCCCCCATGTTTATTCTTTCGGAATAACCTAGAAACCATTTGCTAAGTTTCAAGAAATTCTATTTGAGTGTTTATTACAATTATATTTTATTTATGAATTAATTAGAAATAAATTGAATTTTTAAAGTGTTGCTACTTCTTGAGCAGGGTTTTAACTTTCCTGTGATATAAATTTGATGGATTTCAATTCATCATTTAATGGAGAATCTTTAATTTTAACAAGGAAGTTTAGTTCATTCATATCTCCTGTCACAATAAAAAATAAGTGGTTTTATTTCTGTTATTTCAAGCTTTTGTTTATATGCTTATTTTGTTTGTTCTGTTTTTGTTGTTGCTCTCTGGAAATACAACTTCTCTGTTCTTGTCCAATTAATTAGAAGTTTTTACCCTGTTTTGTCTTAAGTTTTTGTCTTTAAACTTAAGAAATGGCCAAATCCTCCCTACCCCAGGGCCAAAAAGAAAACCTTTATCAATGCTTAAAAGAGGAGAAATCTGGTAAATTTTGACTTCTCTTCTATCATCCTTATTTCTCAATTTAAAAAAATGAAGGAAAGACAGAGCATTAGTATTAACTTGTCTGAAGGTTTTTTCTATTTGCATAATGTGAAACTCCATGAAAAATAATCATTTAGCTTTAGCTCTATTTCATAGTTTATTCGTCGATCCCTTAAATTATGGCTTCCAGTCTTAAATTCGTATTTAATTCATTTCTTAAGCACTAGACCGTATCTTCAAGTGAGTTTTTCCATCAGGCCCCATGGGAAGTGTACTTCTGAGCCCTTTCATGTATGAGAAAACCTCCTTGCTCTCCTCAACAGCATGATAATCTGGGAGGACAATCGGAATTCTCCATTGCTTTTCCTCTCATATTGCTCCCGTTCATATGGGGCTCATTTTTTGTGCAGAAATCTAAGGCAAGCCTGATTTCTTCCTTTGCAAAAAAAAAGTCTTATTTTCTCTTATATTTGGCAGATCTTTTTCCTTATCCCTGCGATTTAAAATTTTCATGATGATGTTTCTCGTTGTCTATTTCCCTATTCTGTTGCTCAGTAAGTCCTTTCAATTAACAAAAATAGCAGAAAATGATATCCTATTTTATGAAAATAGTCAAGTAAGCTTCTTTGTTCATTTTCACCTACTCAAGTTCCTGTATCTGTATCCTGAACTTACTGCCCCTGTGATATATATCTCTTTTTTGTTTCAATTTACTCTTTTCCTTTCTTATTTCTTTTCTCTGGAAATCAGGGCATATTTCCCAAACTTCATTTCCACTTAGGTCTCAAGATTCTAAGCTGCCATTCTTTGTCTTCATGGTTATCTTTAAAGATTATTTATGCATACAAGAGCTGGGGTACAGGCCAGAGATGCCGGGGGGGGGGGAGAAGAGTCACCAGAGACAGAGTGTGGAGCAGAACAGGTGGATCTACTGAAATACACTGCTGAGGGGAGCAGCGGGTGAGACAGGAGAGGTCTGCCTCGCCATGTGGGTAGCTCCCTGGCAGGCCCGGGATGGAACTCTTGCTGCAGAGGCTGCAGATTGCTTCATAGTGCAGTACTTAACCCCTTGCATCTCCAGGGAGGCCCTCCATGGCTATCTTTAAATCAGGCAGAAACACGTAATTATCCCATACTTTCTCAGGAAAATGACGTGGCTGGTTTACGTTGCGGCTCCTGGCATTGTGTGAAGTGGTGTCCACTCACTGGTGTCTTGTGTAGCTGCGCAGCGTGCTAACAAAAAAGCACTGTTTCAAATTGCTGTTTTCACAGGAAATGGATGGACTCTCCCCAGGGTCTGGGGCCACAGAGCCAGTGGGCAGAGTGGGGTTGAGCGGAGACGCCTCCCCCACACCATCTTCTGGCCTCCCCTCGACCATGTGTTTTCATTCTTAACTGCCTGCACTTCTGCTTTAGATTCATAGATGCGATGACATTTTGGATCTCATCGAGAGGAATATTAAAAGTTGTCTAAAATTATCTCCTGCTTCTTCCAACAATTTCACCATTTAGGGGGATGTGTGATCCGTTATCTCCGATGAACCCCTTCTTTTAACTTGGGTTTCTTACCCCATGGCAAGTTATTTCCTGTCCTGTCACCCTCCTGATGACAGGTGTTGAGAGTTGAAGTCAGTTCTGGCTGAGATGGTCAGGGTGAGTCCCTGTTCCAATCTGTCAGGCTGTGGGACCAAAGAGGAAAGATGAGGTTTGCTAAGCGTCTGGATAATCAGAGAGTCGCCTGCACTTTGGGGTGAGGGGGAGCGCAGGACAGAGAGGGAAGTAGTTTGGGATTCCTGGCCTGAGCACCAAGAGGCGCCAGCTGCTTTGGGTGAGGTGACCTGAAGTAGTGCACAGTGGCTCCCGGTCCCCTGGCCCAGCCAGAAACTGATGTCACCTGTGACTTCTAGCTCAGTGAGAGCCCAGCTCTTGCATGCACCCCAGGCACATAGGCTGGATCCATAACTGCTAACCCAACCTAGCCCCAGGGCTTCCCTGTGAGATGGATGGAAAGGTGCTTTTGAGGAAACCAACTGATAAAAGAGAGGTTATGCCAGGATCTCTTTCTTGAACTAAACCAGCTATGTGATTCTGCCTGAACCCTTCAGTGTCTTACCCTCATCCTTACAATAACATCTGGACTTCTCACCATGACCCTGCCTTCCTGGCCTCACTTCGATTCCACACTCCATGCTCCTTGCTGGTACCCCAGGCCCTCTGCCCTACTCTTATTCCTCCAGCATGCCAGCCTCCTCTAGTATCAGAAGCTACTGAGAATGTTCTCCCTCTTGTCATCTTCGTGACTGGATCCTTCTAATCATTCAGGTCTCAGCCCACAGCTCACCTCCTCTGAAAGGCTTAGCTAACCACCTATAGCCAGGACCTCTCTGCCCCTCCCCCCAGCACCAACCCCTGCCCCCGCCCATGCTCTCTCTTCATTAAGTCTCACTGCAATCCTTACTCTGAAATATCTTGTGAATGTTTTTGTTTATGATTTTTTGGTCTGTCTGCCCAAATTGGAATGCAACCTTGTCCCTGGCCTCTCCTGCATATCCCCAATACTGGGAGCAGCGCTTCTGTGCAGAGTTCCTGTGAATGGGCATGTAGATTTCATCCTCCTTTGCAGGCAGGCAGCCTCCTTCTCTCTGGGCCAGGCTGCCTTCCATATTTCAAAAATCCTCTTACATTTCCATCAGCATTGCCTCCTTTGCAGCACGGTGTAAGTTCTCCCCTGTTTTTATATTCCACTGGTAATTTCACCTGACCAAGGCAGGAGGGAGGGAGGTGGGGCAGGTGGAATTTCTAATGAGAACTATAGCTTTCCTGCCAGTTCAAACTGAATCTAAATCAAACCCTTTCTCTTTTTGCCTGACCTCAGAGTTCATGTTTAAGAAGCCAGGGAAATCTTTGGGGAACTGGATGAGGCACAGTTCTGCCTGGAGTGACACCTGGTGGGCCAGGTGACTTCTAGAAGGGCCCTCCACACCCTTCTAGTAACCCAGGCCCCCTGTTACTGCTTCTCAATCAAGAAGGTCCCATTGGGTGCTGCAGGGGGGGGGTCCTCAGGCGCTTGGAGGAGGCCGGCTGTGGACACAGTGGGTGTGCCATCAGATGCGGGCATGTGTCAGCCCCCATGAGAAGTTATGCCCCTGCAACTCAATTCCTCTCCTAAATAGAGCCCACTGTACAAATCCCGTAGTCACCTGGGCATTGTCTTTTGACAAGGACTCCGGAGAAGCTCGAGTTCACATGCCAGGTCTGCACTGTGCCCTGCGGGTACAGAGTGGAGGGGCCACTCTTCTGTGTAACCTGAATTTCAAGTCACAGAGGTATAAACTCTGAGCTAGTGGCATCATGTGCCCCCACCCAGGCTCCTCCCTTTATAGGCGAGGCAGGTCCTGCCAAGAGAAGTTACAAGAGAGGCGTCCTCCTAAGCCACACGGTAAGTGAACAGGCAGCGTCTCCACCTAGTCCTGGTCTGTTCGTTCCAGCCCAGGACATTCTCTCTCAACCATGCCTCAGTTTCTTCCTGGACACAGGATTCTAGGCTAGGAAAAGGGGCACTGTCCTCGCCTCCATAGTTGCCACCCAGGGAGGCCAGGGCCTCTTGCACGGAGGGGGACAGTCCACTTGATGCCACCTGAGGCTGCAGGGGAGGGTGGGGGTCAGTGTCTAAACAGATGCAGCCCCATACCCTGAGTGGCCTCCCTGGGGCCCACTCATGTAAGGGCTGACTCACAAGGCGAACTTTGGACTTGACTCCAGGCAGGCATGATTAGCTCAGTGTTCTGACTCATGCAATGATGTCAGAACAATTCCAGGGCACATAATCAGGCTCTCCAGAGAAGAAAAATGGCCGTCATTACCTCCAAACACCTTAAATCGATAAGGCTTAACACTGGGGGCTGTTTCTCCTCCTTTCTCAAGGCAGAAACGGTCTTGGCAAACCCCAGCGCTGTAACGTCTATCTTTCTCTTAGCAGAAGCAAGTCTGATAGGATGAGGCCCAAGAGGAGCCCCCAGTTACCAAGTTTGGGATTGTAAGTGGGGTCTGACCCCTCACCCCACGGCTGACAGGCTCATCCAAGGAGACGGGGCCACCCATTAGTCTCCATCACAACATTTCATTTGAGGGTGTGCTAAAGAAAACCACCTGATTGGCAAAAAGTAAACTCACTTAATAGCCTCTCTCCTTGCCAGACATAGATTAAAAGTGATTTTTTTTTTGCCTAAATTACATTTTATTTTCTCACCAGCTGCTAACTCTCTGAGACAGATTGGGAGATAAATTATCACAGCAGTGAATGAATCTAATTTTTCAATATAATTCACGGTAATTCTATATTTTCCACACAAGATGGAAATAGAACTGGCTCTTTGCCAAGAGCCCAACTTTCAAAAAAAAAAAAAGCCCTACAATATCCTGGACTCCCAGAAGCCTATGAGTTTGGAGACCAAGGAGCTGCCAGAGAGATCCTGTGGGTTTGGGCAAGGGAGGGCAACAGGGAGAGGCTCTAGAGAGAGGCAGGAGAGAGGGTGCCAAGGAGCAGCGAGGGGGACGTGTGTACTTAGATGCCTCCAATCTCCCCAACTCACTGCAACTCAGCCCCACCATCTCCCTTCATGTCCCTGACCTATCTCTTCTTTCGGGAAAGTTCTTTGCCCAGTGCTTCCGATAGCTCATTCCTATTGATCATTAAAGTTATGACCAAATGTGATCTCCCTGAGAGGTTGAGCCTGAAACTCTGTGGGAAATAGCCTCACCCAACCCCTTGCTGTCACCCTGCCCCATCTAGTTCCCTTGCAGCAGCCCCACTGTCGGGAGACTTGAGTGCATTTTGATTTGCTCCATCTGTGTCCCTCCATAGGCTGTAAGTCCTCTCCTTGTCCATGCCAGGCCCGACCCAGGGCGGTGCACCCTAAGTGTTTGTGGACTCTATGAACAGAAGAGGAGTCAGATTCCTCGAGAACACCTCCTCAGGTGCTTAGTTCCCACCAGCACAGTGAGGGTGTCATGTAGCAATTTGTTATTGTTAGTGGGTTATTGATGGAAATCTGGGCGTGGGAATGGATGGGGCAGCCCTGGATCAGGCAACCCGGCGGGGCAGTGAGCACGAAGGCACCTTGTGTCAGTGAATAATCTCTCCAGGTTCATTTTTCTTCTGCGGGGCCTACTCCTGCCAATATTTCAGGAGAAATTAAAAATGGTAACTATTAGGAAGGTTGTTTACTAACAAGTCTTTCCCACTCGGAATCAGACTGAGCACAGCTGGGGACAGCCTGGGCTACCTGACTTTCCTTCCTGTCACCCCCGTGACCTGCCACACTGGCTAGAGTGCCTGTGTGTGGGGCTGGTGCCAGCATTGGGTCTAAATGAGCTTGAATAATTGAAGGAAGCAGTATCTGCCATAGGGGAGGAATGTGGCCATGCCGTTTGCTTTAAAGAGGCTGAGACCAGATCTGGCTTGGATCTGTAGGGAATATAAATGATGCAATTAATTCTCGGTAATTTACAAGTCGTCATTTGCACAGGGCTCTGTGAGAAAGGGTTTGGAAACCTTATATTGAATGCTGTGGGCTCTGGGGTTTCAGCATCTTTCTCTCTACCTGTAGAAAACCGACTCAGTCTAGAGAGCTCAGCACAAGTGCAGCCCCCGCTAAGCCTTCCTAGTGTGACACCCACCACCCACCCTCATTTATCTAGTATTCCCAGGCCATTACACCTGCAGTTAGTCCTCACTTCAGGTTTTTTTTAAGATTTATTTATTTATGCATACAAGAGCTGGGGTATAGGCCAGAGATGCAGGGGGTGAGAGGATTCACCAGAGACAGAGTGGGGAGCAGAACAGGCAGATCTAATGAAATACACTGCTGAGGGGAGCAGTGGGTGAGACAGGAGGGGTCTGCTGTGCCATGGGGGTTTTTCCCTGGCTGGCTGGGGATCAAACCCGTACTACAGAGGCTGCAGATTGCTTCATAGTGCCGTGCTTAACCCCTTGTGCCACCAGGGAGGCCCTCTCACTTCAGTTTTACAGCAAATTAAGGTTGATTGTTTCTGCCTCTTGCAGGGAGTGAAAACTTCCCAAGACTATGCCTAAAGCATCTAGATATCTTCGTCTTTCCTTCCTCTTCAGCCACGTTGCCATTTCTTTGCCTGTTGTATGTGATGGATAGATACGGGCTATCTGGGAAGGGATGGCCATTTTGCCAGCTGGGCTTAATGGCGCTGCATACAGAGGAGGCTGATGACCCATTCTCTGCTCACCCAGGTGAGAGTGTCATATTAGAAAGAGTCCTTGATGAGTTCAGTGAGTTTGAAGGGTGGAAAGAGAAGGGTTAGTGACTTGCTTTGTGGTAGAAATTTGTGGTGTTTAAGTTTCCCATTTTTGCCCCAATGTTCATTGAGGATCCCACATTCCTCTTTTAGGTCCATTTCAGATGAGGCTGACTCTACCCCAGCCCCAGAGGCAGAATACCTGTCCCAGGTCTACCTAATGACAGCCCCACAAACCCCAGGCTGACTCGGGATTGGTGGAGCCATTCTCAGAACCAATGGGGTTCCTGAGGCTCTTGGTGGGATTTCTGGGAAGGGGTGTCCATTTTGCCAGCTGGGCTTAATATGGACAGGAATAAACCCTAGAGCAGTTAGCATAAAGGAGCCTGAAGCCAAAACCACAACACAAAGGGAAGCAGAACCAAAGAGGACAATGAGAAGCAAAACCCCCAAAAGATCCTTTGAGCCCTGAATCAGAATTCCATTAGAATATGAATCCAAGGTGAATAGGGCTTTTGCTATCTCTGGACTTTTCAATTATGTGAGTCAGGCTGTCTGTCACTTGCTGTAAAACATCCAGCCCCCTGCATCTCCCCCACCCCCAGCATAGCTGCGACAACACAGTTGAGCTGTGACTGAGTAGTGACAAGGGACAGTCAGTGTCCAGCCTCACTCCTAATCAAAGAACAGCCAGTAAATAATGAGAATATTGTTTGCCTAGCAACCTGGCAAAGATTAAACACAAAGATGATACCTGTTGGTGAGTAGATAGATAATGTTTAATAAAGGCGCCATGGAACAGCTACTCATAAACTGCTGATGGGAGCATAATTTAGAGGGTGATTAATAAGCTCATATTAAAATCCCTGAGAACATGCAAACCTTCATGTGCACATAGGTATCCTAAAGAAAAAAGTAAGAATGTGTGTTTTTACCTAATGGAATAAATGTGCATGGTTGGCATTTGTAAAAGTGAAAAACTGAGCGTAAGCTAAATGCCCAACGATAGTGGATGGGTTAAGTAAATTTTGGTGAATCCATAACCAAATAGTATGAATTTGTTAAAATCATGCTTTAGAATAGAATCTATTTAGATGGAAAAATATTTGTCATAAGTGCTAACTAGGTTAGCAAGTAAAATATTACATATATGTAAAAAGGAAAGAAAACCGATAACTGATAATAAAAGTTTTCATTCTGGATGAGATTAGAGGTTTTTCTTTTTTGGTATTTTTCCCAAACGGCTCACCTTTCTGTGTGACTCCCATATTTGACCACTGCTCAACAACCCTGGCTGGCAGCCTAGTGTGAGTGTCTGTCTACTCCAGGTGGATGACTATAACGGCTTCTAACTGGTGTCCCTGCTTCCTCCGGTGGCCCTCAGTCTGCTCTCCATATCACAGCTGGGGTGACCCCTTTTGCGGAGAGAGGGGTAGTTCCCCCTTCTCCTCTTAGTTCTTCTAGTCTGGCAAATGATCAAATTTTTATCAGAGAAAAACCTTAGTAGTAACATATATATTTACTGCATACAGGGGAGAGACAGTACTAACCGAGCATGGGATCCTCAATGAACTAACCGAATGTGGGATCCTCAATGAACATTGGGGCAACTCACCAAAATAGCCTAAATCATCTTCTTAAAATAACTTCAGCAAGATTAAAGATATCAGGGCTGGAAAAGGGAAGATCAATGATAGAAAAGGCACAATAAAAAAGGGAGCTGTAGAATTGGTCTCCACAAAAGGATTCATGTTGACTTTTCCCAAGATGTCCAGAGTAGGATTGGTATGTGGAACTGAGGTCAATCAAGACCCTGTGAGCCTTGGGAGAAAGTTACCACTGTTCAAAGATGCAGATTACCTAAGTTTGGGGACATCTCCAGAAATAACCTTTTTATTGGCGAAATCTATCTCAAGGCAGGATTTTGTCACAGGAAGTCATCCTCTCTGCATCTTAGGAAATGTCTTCCCCTCTCGTTGATGTTCCAGGCATCTTAACATGGGATAGAAATCTGTGGTTCATCTCATTTGCTTTAGAAATGTAAATTCTCCATATCCATATTATTAAATTCAGTCTTTTTCTCCTTCTAATCTGTTTAACATTGTTTGTCCAACTTTGAATGCACCCAAAGATGTGAGGGAATGTTTCCCTGCATCCTGACAGTTTGGCGAGTCAGCCAGGGGACTTCTCAAAAGGCAAAGGGTGGGAGCTCTTTGTTTTCCAGAATGACTGCTGAGGATGAGACCCAAGGTTTGTGGCAAGGCTGACCAGCAATGTGAAGACCAGCATTGCATCAGATTCCCCATCTCTCTCTTCCTCTGCAGAAATAGAATGGAAACCAAGTGGTAGGAGACATTTTACTTCTGTCTGGATTGGGTTGGTAGGAGAAAATGTTGGGGAAGCGAAGGTGTTGCTCAACTCTTTTGATTTAAAGTCTTCATCCTTAATTTGGTTGATCCTTTTTTTCCCAGAGAAGGTTTGCTATGCTTTGTTCATATTATATATAAGTTTGTTATAGAGTGCCAACTTGTGATTCAGGTAATAGAGTTCTTCCACCTCGAGGTACTCTTCTGTTCTTCTGTAGTAGACTCAAATTTAAGTTTGCTATCTCGTGCCTTGCTCCCCCAATATTGTTTCCACTCTTGAGGTTTCGGTAAAGTATTGCCACCCTAGATTCTGTCTTCTTTGTTGGCCTAAGAATGTACTAAGGTAACAGCTCTTGGTATGGAAATCTTGGAAACCCCACACTAAGCCCCTCAAAAGTCACAAATTTGGGGGGCATGGGTAAAGAAACTACTAGAGTACTTGCCACCTAAAATAAATCTCCATGACAGGATAATTGGTCATGGAACAGTTTAGATTAGTACTTACCAAGCTCAGGAAAAACCCATGCATTGCAAGAGGTACACTGTAAAACGAAAAAGAGTCTACACCTACAGCAAGTCCCTCTTAGGTTGCAGTTTTGGCTCAGAAATTCCAGATTTAGCTGAGGGCTATTAATGTGCATTAAGACTTTCCTTTTGTCTTGTTTTATGCTGGGAATGAACTTCTCTGTATCTTTGGTTAATAATCTAAAAAGAATGCTTATTGGTTGGTTGAATCACTATTGAACTGGAAAACTTCTAAATTGCTTATTGGTACCTATGAATATTTTAGAGTGCTCTCACTTTAAATACTTGTGTGAAAGACTCAGGAAAAAGAAAGGGAATAGAAAGAAATGTCTTGGCTAGACTCAGGGTAGTTCCTACTAAGATGAAACTACAAAACTCAGATTTAAAACCACATCTTGGGCCTCCCCAGTGGCGCAGCGGTTGAGCGCTGGGTTGCGAAGCTGCCCGCGGCCTCTGCGGCGCCTGTTCGATCCCCGGCTGCTCCCCGGCCACCAGAGGAGGGTCCCACATGGCGTGCAGACCTCTCCTGCCGCCCGCTGCTCCCCTCAGCAGTGTACTTCGGTCCTTCTGCCTGCTCTGCTCCCCGCTCTGGCTCTGGTGAATTCTCTCACCCTCCCGCGCTTCTGACTGTACCCAGTGCATGTATAAACAAAACAAACAAACAAACCAGCAAACAAATAAATAAAGCATGCCTCTATAAAAAATAAATAAATAAATAAATAAATAGTACATGCATTCATTTCTTAAAACCACATCTTGAAAACTATAGGCCAAACTCCCTAATGAACACTGAAGCAAAAATCCTCAATAAAATTTTAGCTATCAGAATCCAACAGTGTATCCATGAGATAATTCACCACGACCAAGTAGGATTTATTCCAGGGACACAAGGATGGTTCAACATCCGAAAATCAATCAACATTATCCAACACATCAACAAAAAGAAATATAAAAACCATATGATAATATCAATAGATGCCAAGAAAGCTTTCGACAAAGTGCAACACCCATTCATGATAAAAGCCCTTGAAATTCTTGGGATACAAGGAACATACCTCAACATCATAAAGGCCATCTATGACAAGCCAACAGCCAGTATCATTCTCAATGGTGAAAAGCTGAAAGCATTTCCATTAAGATCTGGAACAAGACAAGGATGTCCACTCTCACCACTGCTTTTCAATATAATACTGGAAGTCCTAGCCAGAGCAATAAGACAAGAGAAAGACAAACAAGGAATCCAAATAGGAAAAAAAGAAGTCAAACTATCACTATTTGCAGATGATATGATAATATACATAGAGAACCCCAAAAACCCCACAGAAAAACTAATTAAACTCATCAATCAGTTCAGCAAAGTGGCAGGATACAAAATCAACATGCAAAAGTCAGAAGCCTTCCTATACACTAACAATAAATCTGAAGAAGAAATGAAAAAAACCATCCCTTTATTATCGAAACAAAAAAAAAATCAAATACTTGGGAATAAATCTAACAAAAGAGGTAAAGGACCTTCACAAAGAAAACTATAAAACACTGTTAAAAGAAATAGAATAAGATACAAAGAAATGGAAAGACATCCCCTGCTCATGGATTGGAAGAATAAACATTATTAAAATGGCCATCCTACCAAAAGCAATATACCAATTCAATGCTATTCCAATAAAAATTTCAATGTTATTCTTCAAAGAAATAGAACAATTATTGATAAAATTCAGATGGAATCACCAAAAACCCCGAATAGCCAAAGCTCTCCTGAAAAAAAAAAAGAAGGGAATGGAGGCATCACACTCCCAGATTTCAGGCTATACTACAAAGCCATAATCATCAAAACTGCATGGTATTGGAACAAGAACAGACACACAGACCAATGGAATCGAATAGAAAATCCAGAAATAAACCCACAGATTTATGGCCAACTAATCTTTGACAAAGGAGCAAAGACTATGCATTGGAGCAAAGAAAGTTTGTTCAATAAATGGTGCTGGGAAAACTGGGTCGCTACATGCAAAAGAATGAAGCTTGACTGCTACCTCACACCATACACAAAAACCAACTCAAAATGGATTAAAGAACTAGACATAAAACCTGAAACCATAAAATACATAGAAGGAAATATAGGCGAAACACTACGGGATATGCACATCAAAGACATCTTTACAGACACATCACCCAAAGCAGTGATAGTGAAGACAAAGATAAACAGCTGGGACTACATCAAATTAAAGAGCTTCTGCACAGCAAAAGAGACAATAACAAAAACAAAGAGAAACCCCACCAACTGGGAGAACATTTTTGCACACAACACTAATGATAAAGGATTGATCACAAAAATCTGCAAAGAGCTGATGAGACTCAACAACAAAGAAAATAATCCAGTCAAAAAATGGGCAGAAGAGCTAAAAAGAAACTTCTCTGAAGAGGAATTGCAAATGGCCAACAGACATATGAAAAAATGTTCAACATCACTTGTAATCAGGGAAATGCAAATCAAAACTACCATGAGATACCATCTTACACCAGTGAGAATGGCACATATTAAAAAAAACTAGCAACAACAAATGTTGGCGAGGTTGTGGAGAAAAAGGAACTCTTCTGCACTGTTGGTGGGAGTGCAAACTGGTCCAACCACTGTGGAGAGCTGTGTGGAGATTTCTGGACCTACTAAACATAGAGCTTCCATATGATCCAGCAATTCCACTCCTAGGTATTTACCCAAAGGACACAGAAACATCCATTCCAAAGAACACCTGCACCCCTATGTTTATAGCCGCACTATTTACAATAGCTAAGCTTTGGAAACAGCCCAAATGCCCCAAAATAGATGACTGGATCAAGAAGATGTGGTACATATATACCATGGAATATTACTCAGCATTCAAAAAAGATAAACACATGCAATTTGCAGCAACATGGATGGCGCTGGAAGGGATCATGCTCAGCAAAATAAGCCAGAAAGAAAAAGAAAAATACCGGATGGTCTCACTCATAGCAGGAATCTAGAAAACTTAAATAAGGGACCAGGAAAATGAATAACTATAAGAAAGTGAAAATCAAAATCAACAAAAATCTATGAACCAGAGACACTTTTGGGGGAGTGGGTGGCGGGAGGGGAGGGATTGTGGTCAAAATGGGGGGGTTGAAATTGTATGGGGAATATAAAAATAAAATTTATTATTAAAAAAATAATAAAAAATACACTGAATCAAAAAAAAAACAAAATTGATATGCTCAATAGAAAAATAAAGATATTCTATATGCAGAGAAAAAAAATAAAACCACATCTTCACAAAGATTGTAGCCTTGGTCTTATAAATTCTTGTCCTGCTGGGTCAGCACTACCCAAGATGCTTGTAAGATTACAGTGACCACTAAGAGGCTCCTTTGAGTTTCCAAAACTTGGATTTTGTGCATTAATTCAAGAAAACTCAGCAGATTTAAAGAAAAAACTTGGGCTGATTAGGGTCAATCAATAGCTAAAAAGACCTCAGCCAATCCCATTTTTTTGTCCTATTTATGCACCTTCACTGTCTGTCTGTCTCTTGTGTTCTTCTTCATAAAAAGAAAGAGAGAAAGAAATAAAATCATGGAACTGGATGGGATTTTTCTTTCACTCTTTTGACATTCTAAGAACAAGATTTGACCTAAATATGTGCTGTGATGATGATGATGATGATGATGATGATGATGATGATGATGATGATGATGATGATGGTGGTGGTGGTGGCGTTGGTGATGACGATGATGGTGATGATGGTGATGTTAAGATTCTTACTCCAGTCTGAACTAAGGTAAATTGCCAGCCCTTGGGGGAATTATCTAAGTCTTTTCTTTGATTATCTTTGAAATGGTTCTGAGTCTTGTTCCTCGGAGTTTTCTAATACCGCTAGAAATATTTTCTATTTGTTCCAACTGAAACTTGACAAAATGTTTGAAAGGACTCTTTTTATGATAACTCTGTAGTTAAGATTGGGTCAAATTGGAAAATAATATTCAGGGACTGATAAGAACTTCTTTTCTGGCTTTTTCTCCTAAAGGACCTCAAATTCTTTTCATTGCAAACTAGAAAAGCACCTTCAGAAGGCCGCACTATTCCCAGAACCTTATCTTTACTGGATCATTCAGGGAAGATAAGAGACAGAAGGAAGAAGACCTGTTTAAATCTGAGCATCTATCAGATGTTTCCTTGCCATAACTCATCAAGAGCAAATATAAAAAGGGGATACCTCCCCTCAAATATTCAACTAAGTCATGTGAGGAGATAAGCTTAATTTTCCCAACTGTTCCTTTATAAACTAATAATATTTTGCATTGTGCTTGACTCGTGGCTAAAATTTTAAATGAAAGCATAACGTCTGTATTTACATCTGATTATATGCATTGATACACATCTAATTATAATTATGTCCTACCTCTGTATGACTTGCTAAAATTTGTTTTGTTTTATTGGGTTATGACAGGCACATCTGCAAATTATTTCTAAACTCAGAAAATAATAAAAACTAACTCACATATTTTTAAATAGATGTGATCTGGGATAGGTTTTGATAAATGACAACTAGCTTTAAAGTTTAATGTTTAATGTGAAACATGCAATTTTCCTGAGTTATAACATAGGTGGAAGACTTTTATCTGGGTCTAGTCATTAGACTAAGCTCATATCATTTAATAAGAAAAACAACTGGGGCCTCCCTGGCGGCGCAAGAGGTTAAGACGCAACCTATGAAGCTATCCACAGCCTCTGCAGCATGAGTTTGATCCCCAGCCAGCCAGGGAGCTACCCACATGGCGCAGCACAACTCTCCTGACTTGCCCGCTGCTCCCCTCAGCAGTGTATTTCAGACAGTCTGCCTGTTCTGTTCCCCATTCTGTCTCTGGTGAATCTTCTCATCCCCCCATACCTCTGGCTGTACCCTAGTTCTTGTATGCATAAATAAGCAAGTCTTTAAAAAAAAAGAAAGAAAGAAAAACAACTGATCAGGTCTCATGAGATTGTTGTGACCAATATCAAGAAAGTCCAGACCAAGATGGAATCATTTGTATTAAACCCATGTCACCAAATCTGGTGTCAACCAGGAATGTCAGCCTGGAGTTCCCTGGCCAGGTAAACTCTTGTGGTTGAGACAGGAATCTCTAGCAGTGGTTTTATTAGTCTTGTAGATATTTTTGGTAACTTGAAACCTTACAGCTTTGCTAGTGAAATTAAATAATGAGGCTTCATTTGGTATCTAGATCATGCTGCTAAAATATTAATTACTGAAATTGGGGTTATTATTGACTCCTTATTGCAAAGCAACTAAAGAAATTTGGGGTCTGTAAGTAAAATATGTCTGTGCCACTCTGAAAAATTGTACTACAAGGAAGCCTATGTTCTAGAAAGTATGAAAATGTATTTATATTTATATGTCTTCTAACCTAAAGGATATCGGTGTAAACAACAGCTGACAATTTCTTGCCTAGTTTTTCATTAAAAAATTATGGTTTTAAAGATTAATAATTCTAATTAGCTTATGAACTTAAACTTAATTGAAATAATAAGGAAAATGATTCTGTGTGTAAAGAAAGTAATGTGTGTTTTCAGTGAGAGAATGGGATTTGATGAAACTGGTTATACCAGTTCGGGCTAAAGGAAAGACTCTGGGGGTGAGGAAAAAGTGTTATATGTGGTCAAACCAGATAAAATAAAGTGAATTTGCTACAAAATTTCAATTAATCTTTAATATCAGTAGTCTACTTATGCAAAATCAAACTTGAATTTCTTTCATTTGCCAAAGGACAAAAGTGTTGTAAGAACTGTGGACAGCTTTTAATTACACATTGTAAAATGTTTAAACAATCTAAAGATCTGGGGCTAAGAGTGAGTTATCTTTATAATCAGGCCTCTGATTAACTAAGAGAACTTAGTCTTGTCAATATTAAGAACTGAGAACTGAGTCTTGTCATAGTCATGTGAAGCTTCTGTGTTTACTTTTGAAATCTTTGATTTAATTGCCAAACTGGAAGCAACCAAAATGTTCTTCTACTGGTTAATGGATAACCTAACTCTGATACAACTATACAATGGTATATTATTCAGAGATAAATAGAAGCCACAAAACCTATAAAATCAAAAACCTATGAAATCACAAAAAGAAATGGAAAAATCTTAAATTAATTTTTTTTTAGTGAAAGAAATCACTCTAAAAAGACTACACACAGTACGATTCCAATGATATGAAATTCTGGAAAAGGCCAAACTATAGAGACAGCTAAAAGATCAATGGCTTGGGAGGGGGGGGAAGTGGGGTGTTTAAAGGATGACTGGGTGGAGCAGAAGGGAGTGTTAGGGCAGTGAAAATATTTTGTCCGTTAGTTAATGGTGGATACATGTCATCACATATTTGTCAATACCCACAGAATTGTACAACACATAGAGAGTTATAATGTGAACATGGACTTTAGTTAATAATAATCTATCAATACTGTTTCATCAATTGTAACAGATGTGCACAAGAATACTGGGCATTAATAATAGGGGAATCTGTGAGCAGGAAAAAGGAGAAAGAACCTGGGAGTTCTTTGTACTATGCACTCAATCTTCTATAAACCTAAAACCACTCCAAAAAGAAAGAAAGTCTATTTTTAGAAGGCAATACGGAGAAATAAATGGTCCAGTAGTTGTAGAACAGACCCTGCCATCTCTGACTACCCTGTGGAAGCACCCAGAGGTCAGCTGCAGAAGCAGTACAGAACTCAGAACTAGATTTTTCAACTTTGGCACCATTGACGCTTGTGGGGGCTGGTCAATTTTTGTTATAGGGCTTGTCCTATAACATTGTGGGATATTTAGTAGCAGTCCTGGCCTCTACCCACTTAATGTCCATAGCTTCTCTATTTGTAACAAATGAAAATTTATGTGTTGGCTCCTAGGGCACAAAAATTACCTCCAGTTAGACACTATACTTAAAAATGGTTAGAGACTCACCTCCCCTCCTTAGAATTGTAAGACTACTCTCAAGAAATATTCATATCTACATGCAGAAGGCTTTTTCTTCCAGAAATCTAGGGTCTAGAATGAATTTTATAATCTCTTCATTAGTCATAGGGATGTAATTATAAATATATTTTTGATTCCACCAATTCTTTGTACTGTGAATCTCGTCTAAACTACCATCAATTCATACCTGTGAACTCTACAGCAACTTGTTCCACATTCCTTCTTGACCTTCCCAAAGATGAAGTTAAGCCAGACTCCTGACCCATGGAAACTGAGATAATAAATGTGCCTTGATTAACTCCCTAAATTTGTGGTATTATTTTTAAAGATTTATTTATTTATGCATACAAGAACTGGGGTATAGGGTCAGAGGTGTGGGGGGTGAGAGGATTCACCAGAAATAGAGTGGGGAACAGAACAGGCAGATCTAATGAAATACACTGCTGAGGGGAGTAGTGGGTGAGTCAGGAGAGGTCTGCAGTGCCATGTGGGTAGCTCCCTGGCTGGGGATCAAACTCATGGTGCAATAGCTGCGGACAGCTTCATAGGTTGCATCTTAACCCCTTGAGCCACCAGGGAGGACCCTGAGTTTGTGGTATTTTTCACACATCAATAGAAAATTAGTATAGTCATGGTATTTTAATTATTTTATGTATTGCTGAAATTCTATTTGCTGATAATTAGTTGAGGATTTTGTGTCCTGTGTCTATGAGGGGCCTTGCAGAACCTCTACCTGTAATGTGATTATCGACATAATTGGATTTACCATTTGCCATTTGTTATTTATTTCCTATATGTCTCGTTTTCTTCCTCTGTTCCTCCCTTACTACTTTCTCCTGAGGCAATAAATATTTTTTAGTGTACCATTCTAATTTCTCTATGGATTTTCAACTATATTTTTGAGTTATTTTCTCAGTGTTGCATTAGGGATTACTATATGCATTTCAACTTATCACAGTGCACCTCAAATTAATACTAACCTAATTCTGGTAAAATATAAAAACTTTGCTCCAATATAGCTCTATTCCCTGCCTCTTCTTTTGTGCCATTTTTATCACATGTATTAATTCCATATATATTTTAGTCTAACAGTTCAGCATCATGATTATAACTATATAAAATCTGCTCTTTTAAATAAATTAATAGAAATAAAAATATGCATATACCCTATTATATTAACTAGCATGCTTATTATTTTTAAAGTTCTTCATGTCTTCTTTTGTTTTACTGTCTGCTGTCATTTTCTTTCAGTCTGAAAGATTTCCTTTATTATATTTTATAATAATGCTGTCATTCTTTTTTTTCTATTGGACATATTTCATTTTTTGAAGATTAGTTTTGGTGAATATAGAATTCTTTATTGACAGTAAATTATTTTACTGAAGAAACATTGGTTTGCAACATTATAAAGGTTTCAGGAGGCAGCATGACACTGGGACACCTGAATACCTTACATTATGGTCACCACCAGAAGCTTAGTTTCCCTCCACACCATACAACTGACCCCTTAACCTGCTTCACCCATCCTCCAGACCCCTTTCCCTCTGCTAACAACCCATCTGTTCTCTGAATATAAGAGTTGTTTTTTGTTGTTGTTGTTCTATTTTATGTTTTTGCTTCTTTGTTTCCTTTATTTCTTTAAGTTCCACAAATTAGTGAAATCATAAAGTTTTATCTTGCTCAGACTTTATCACTTTCTATGACTTTATCCACTGAGCATAATGCCTTCTAGCTCCAAGATTTGATCATTTTTAAACAATAGCTGAGTAGCCTCCAACCCTGAATATACAATCTTGTGCCACGTGGCAATATTTCAGGTAACAACTGACAGACACACAACAGTGGCCCCAGGTTCCAGTCCCTTGTGGTGCCATTACAGCATCTGATGCCTGAAGCAGCTCATACATCTTGCAATTTGCCACATCTCTTGATAACGTCATTTCCTTTCTGGTTGATGCAACCTAGTGTTGTTTTGTTCACTATGGCCCTGCTAATCTTGTCAGTAAGGGGTCACATCAAGTTACTTAAAAATAAAAGTAAGGACTACAAAAGTGGAAAATTAGTGACAGCTACTGCTCCCCATTCAGTCCGTTCTTGAACTTGAAGATCAAGAGCAAAGTGATGGAAGTGAAGTTGTTGAAGGATCTGCCTCATTGAAAGCAAAGAGACTAACAAAAATTCAAAAAGAGCCATTATCAGATACAGAGACACTTCTAATGACCTGGATGGAAGACCAGACACAGGTATATCCCTTGCAACACCATGCCACATCAGGACCAAAGCAAGAAGTTTGTTTGCAATGTTCAAAGAAAAGACTGGACATCAACTTGACAACAGTATTGAATTTACTGCTCGCTCTGGGTATTTTACGTGTTTCAAGAATTCTTATTCACTACATAATATGAATGTGAGTGGTGAGTCTGCAAGTGTTGATGTAAAAGCAGCTGAAACATTTTTGGAAACTCTAGATAAGCTGATTGTGGAGGAAAATTACTTGCCAGAGCAAATCTTCAATATAGATGAAACCTTCCTATTTTGGAAATGGATTTCTGAGAGGGCTTTCACCCAAAAGGAGGCCAAGTCAATGCCATGTTTTAAAACTTTTAAAGGCAAGATAACAGCCTTGCTTGGGGGTCAATGTTACAAGCTACAATTAAAACCCCCTGTGATCTGACACCATGAGAACTCCACCACTGTCAAGCATATCAATTAACACAATCTGCCAGTGCTTCACCGGAGCAATAAGAAGTTATGGGCCTCCCAGCCCCTCCTCCAAGATGCCCTCCTGAATTGCTATGTCAACAAAATGGAGAACTGCTGTTGGAGAAGAACATGTCTTTCAGTATTTTACTGTATTTTTGATAATGCTCCTGGACATCCTCCTTTTATTGGTTATCTTCATCCCAATATAAAAGTGATGTTTCTCCCTCCAAACAACCACCTCTTTGAACCAAATGTGGATCAAGTAGTTAGAGCAGCTTTCAAGGCCTGTTGCCAGGCTATTGCTGTGGCGAAGAAAGACACTAAGAAGACACTGACAGAATTCTGGGAGCTTTGCAATATCTATACTGTGTCAAGAATCTTTCTCAGGCTTGATTCTTGGACTTGATATCTGGAAGAAGACACTCAAGAAATCTGTCCATGACTTCAAAGGACTTGCCAAGGATGAGATTTCATTATTCAGCTATGTAATCACCTCATGACACATTTCTCAGAATGTTTCCCATCATGAAGGAGCACATCTTCTTTATCCATTTCATATCCTGGCTGTTGTAAATAATGTTGCAATGAACATAGGGGTACCTACAACTTTTCAAATTAGTTTTCCATATTTTTCAGATAAATACCCAGAAGTGGAATTGCTGGATCATATGGTATTTCTATTCTTAATTTTTGGAATACTCTCCATCCTGTTTACCACAGTGGATACACCTGCTTATTTTTCAATCCTATACAAGGGCTCCCTTTTCTCCACATTTTCACTAACAGATTAACATTTCTAAAGCTTATAAGTGAAAAAATCTGCTGCAAAATTGCATTTGAGTCAAATAATAGCAAATGTGGAAATCAATAAAAATAAAAACAATGTACATGTACATATTTATAAGCCTCTATAGTTCAACAAAGTTAGACTCAGAGAAAATTAATTGTTCTTTTTTTTTAGTGTCATGTAATTGCACTTATCTGATTATAAAATAATGCACTCTCATTGTTTACAGAAAATAGGACAGAGCAAACAAGAAAATAAAAACTGTGGATTACCACTAATAACACTTCGGTTTCTTTTCTTTTTTTTTTCCCTATCAAGATGTAACTATGTATTCACAGAGATATAGATTTGATTTTTGCCTAGTTTTGATTTGTAATGCTGACAGAATTTGAGTTGAGAATCTGATTCTTTTCCTACTTTGGGAGAAATTTAAGATAATTATTATGATAATAAATTATGTCTTAATATTGGCTGCTAGGCATATTGAAAATGAGCAAAGCAAAGATTATCAAAAAATCAGGGGGTCTGAATATTTCTGAATAATTATTGAGAGAAACAATGAATTTGTATTACTTTAGCCTTGTATTATTATATTATCCTTCTATTATTTAAAACATCAAATAAGTCAAATAAGCATTAAGCTTACAAACATATGAAAATACCTTAAACCATGTTTAGTTGCATGAAACAGAAACTCTAGTCTAAGAATAAAATAGACTATGTAAAATAGAGGAGATTTTCAAGGAAATTCCTGGTGAAGTGGGGCCTCCCTAGTGTTCTAGACATTAAGTCTCAGCATTATCACCTGAGTGATAATGCAGCCTGAGTTCAACCCCTGCCAGGGAGCTAACCCACGTGACACAGCAGACCTCTCCTGTCTTGCCCACTGCTCCCCTCAGCAGTGTATTTCAGTAGATCCACCTGCTCTGCTCCTCACTCTGTCTCTGGTGAATCCTTTCACCCCCCCCCACACACCCCTGGCCTATACCCCAGTTCTTCTATGCCAAAATAAATTTTTAAAAATTAAAAAAAATCCTGGTGAAGAATTATATTCAGATCCTAAAAGAACAAAAGGGGCAGCTGGGTTCCCTGGCCTCCTCTAACTGGGGTTGGTAGGTCTCAGCTTCTCTCTGAACATCTTTGTTTTTTTGAAATTTAAAAATATAAAACAGGAATTCACCATTGTGTCATTTCTCAAGCCCTCAACTCTCGGTCTCTCCACCTTTCAAAGTCTTGTTAGATATCACCTTCTACAGCCAATCCCAGCAGAGACCAGAATGCTTATTCCAGCTCCCGCAGTGCAGGCGGGGGGTCCTTCTTTACCTCTCTTTCAGTTTGCACGTTCTGTTGCTGGTGACAGTATTGGTCCATACATATCCTCAGCTCAACTGCCTTTGGTTAATAGCCACAGTATTTGGGTCTCTTAATTGTATCTCAAATGAGTAAGAATCTAATGGTTAATCTTGCCTTTTGGAAGACCTATGCTTGTATTAGCCAGACATGGGTGGAGAGTAAAAGAGAGAGGGTCACAGGAGCCAGGGAGATAATGGGTAATAACAACAGAAACTCAAAGGAAAAAATCAGCAAATGACAAAATGAAGAAACCTACACTAGAAAAGCTAATCAAAAACAAATTCAAATTAACAATATTAAATCAGAACATATTAACCTTGTTATATTAAAATACAACAAACTATATAAAATGATTTCTTTAATTTCTTAATTGTAAAGGTATATTATGCCAAATTGTCAAATAATTTGAAACCTCAATAAAATGGGGGGGGAAGGTCTTTAAGAACTTGACACTACAAACTTGATGCAAGGAAAATTGAAATAGAGTCAGGGTTAAATGGAAGATTATTTACAAGGGTCATGAGGATGTGTTGCTGAGTTTTCACAATACAAATGACTTTTGTGTGCATTAAATTGTTTCAAAACAAAGAAAAGAATTTCAGGTTGGTGATGTCAGTCTGTGAAATCAGACTGACACAAAGACTGCAATCCAATAAAGATATTACAACAAAGCAAAATCTATGCCAAGGCCATATTCAAATGCAGACACAAAATATTGAAACAAAGTATCAGTAAATAAAATCAGCCCTACGTTAAAAGAATAATATGCTAGGCACACATGTGATTTATTTCAGCAAAATAAAGGTAGTTTATAATGATGTATTCACATCAGCCATACTTGTCAAAACATATGCTGTTTTAGAAGATCTTAATAGTTAATATTGTCAATTTTATTATTTATGCATCTGTCCCACTGCAAACACAACTACAATCATAGCCTTACTAGATAGAATACTTAAAGAGTCCTACCAAAGTTTGTTGAAGGGTCTTGCATTTTGCCTATGACTGAATACAGATTTCCAAGATTACCAGCAGACTGTGAAAAATTTGTCATTGTAACTGTCACAAACCACGTAAAGAAATCTTTTTAAGTTCAAAATAGGTTAAAAAAATAACATCATATATTGTAGAAATGCTAATTTTTAAACAGTAAATAAGCACTCAAAATGACTAGGTTCTCTTAACTAGTCACTGGTTGCTAGTCTGCTGACATTGGGGTGATTTTCTTGCCACCCCCTGCCCCATGTCCACTTGTCGCTGGGGTACACAGGAAACCCCCTCCAAATTTTTCTAATATATGTACAGAGGTTTATAGGCGGAGGCAGGAAAAGCTCAAAACTCCCAAGAAAACCAGAAGGAAGAGAACAATAAATTGTAAAATAAGAACCCTATATAGTAAATCTAATTAAGAACAATTGCACGTCACTTCAAGAGTTAACCAAGAAATAAGCAAGATGTGGCACCACCATTTCCATAAGGGGTACAAGCATTTGAGACCATCTAACAGCTACTCCTAATGTTAAGAATTTTAAAGAAAGGAGCTTTTACATCAAAATAATACCCATTGTACACAAAAACATAATTGTATGGATAATGGTAGTTATAAATATATATCCACTTAAAAATAAACAACAGGACAATTATGTCAGACAACCTCAAAATCACTTATTAATAGTGTGGCCATTTTTAGATAAAACATTAAGACATGAAATTGAATAATTTGAAAAGATTATTTCTCAGATTTTGGCAAAGACCATGTGTATTAGAGAGGAGTAAAAAAAATGACGATAATAACAATGAAAACTGGCACATGTAGTACTTACTTACTCTCATGACAAACCTATGAGCTAGGTTTACCATCATCCCCATTATATAGTTGAAGAAACTGGCATGGAAAGGGTGAGAAATTTCTCAATTTAACTCTATGGTTATTAATATATAATTAGGTAGAAGTGAAACTGGGATTCTAAATCAGAAGTTCTGGGTTCAAAGTCTATGCTCTCCACTAATCCTGTATTAATGTCAAGCACTGAGCTAAGCATGTCATCCTCTCAGCAACCCAGGGAAGTGGATATAGATATTAAAACTAGGGCCTCCCTGGTGGCCTAGGGGTTTATTCTCAGGGCTATCACTGCAAAAGCCTGGGTTCCATCCCGGCCAGGGCGGTGACTCACATGATGCAGCAGAGCTCTCCTGTCTCGCCTGCTGGCCCCCTCAGCAGTGTATTTCAGTCAATCTGCCTGTTCTGTCTGTCTGCCTGTTCTGCCACTCTTGTGGATCTTCTCATCCCCCGCATCTCTGGCCCGTGCCCCAGCTCTTGTATGCATAAATAAATAAATAAATCTTAAAAAAAATATATATATATATAACAACTAATCAAAGTCTACACCAATATTAAAGTGCATTCTAAATATGAATCATTCTCACTTGATGCTCTAACTTTAGAAATTAACTCTGATTTAAGACACCATTCTGTGTATAGTCAACAGTGAAGAGGGGGAAGAACCCCTTTTGACCATAGGATCATAAAAACAAGATTTAGGCCCCCAATAATTTTAATTATTTCTGCAAATGTAAAACCTGATTATTCACTCTCCTGGTGGGTGTTGTATTAATAGCGTTGTAGTTGTATTAATTAAGGTAAAGCTGCTCAGCTTCCATATCAAGAACACCCCAAAACAATGTGGCTTACATGAAGCAGAAGTTAACCTCTCATGATTTTCTCTAATACAGATTATGGCATTTTGCAGTAAAATATAACACATAAATTCAATAGACTTTGTGAATCTGAAAATTATAATTACAAAGATATAGCTACATAGAAAGATCTTGATAATAAATTTTTAAACGAAAAGGTCAGATAGTAAATATATGTTTGCTGTAATTAAGAGATATGAAATAAGGAAATATGTATTCATTCTGACAAACTAAAAAGGATGGCACTAAAATGAAAGTAGTTGTTGGGCAAGGTAATTGGAATGTGAGTGATCGTTGTTTTCTTTACCACATGCCCACAATGAACATTTAATGCTTAATCTGATGTTGAAAAAAAATGATATATAATGATGAAAATGGAAAATACTGTGGAGATTTGTGTTGAAACATCTCTTAATGCATTAAATAAGAGGGGAGACTTTTGATTGTAGAATTTTAAGTATATACAGGTATATGCACACTTAGGGTAGTATGGGAAACAATAGGAAAAGAGACAGAAATAATTACCCATACAAGCAATGGCTTACTCTGCCTCTCCAGGGGTGGTCTGTCTTTGCTCAAAACATTCTCATTAAATCGCTGTGTCCAGGTCCCTAAGCCAAGGCCTGCACAGAAGCAAACCAGATGCACTGGGAGCTCTCTGGCCTCCAGCAATCTGAGTCCACCTCCAGGCAGCCAGCTATTGGTCACCGCTGTTTGTATTGAATCGCTTCATCCCCACATTAAACTTAGGTGAATTCTATAGACTAGACAGAAAGAAAATGTGGGAGGGGACAAAAAAAATTAAATATATTTGAAAACACACTTTCATATAATAAAGTCAATTCTCAAGACATCAACCAAAGGCACAACTGTGTTTTAATGCTGGAAGAAAACAAGGCTGTATTTGTGGAGAGTATTAAATTGTATTTTAAATATGAATCATTCTCACTTGATGCCCTAACTTTAAAAATTAACTCTGATTTAAGATGCTATTCCGTGTATAGTCAAGGGGTGTTAAGGAGGTAGAAGCTTCTGGAGTGTGATCCATGGGACAAAAAAAGGAAGATTCAGACCCCAATAATTTTAATCCTTTCTGCAAGTGTAAAACCCAAGTAATCACTCTCCTGGTTAGTGTAGTTATATTAATGAAGGTAAAACTACTCAGCTTCCTTAACAAGAACACCTGAGGACAAGGTGTTTACATGAAGCAGAAGTTAACCCCCACTCAACGGATGGGCGATGCTGGTGGGCAGCTCTACTCCATGATGCCAGAAATTCAGGCCCTTCCTTCTGGTTGCTCCTCCACCCGCTAGAATCTTCCTCTGATTTGTACTGCTGAAGCCAGGTTCACTGGCATGAGAACATTCCAGATTTCAGAAAGGGAAAAACAGGGCCTACCCAGCAAGACTGCTTATCTTCACGAGAGAGGACCTAGAAGTTACTCATATCTCTTCTGTTCTTATATCATCACCTGGTCCTTAGAGATCACACCCTACTGCAAGAGAGATTGGGGACATTGTTGCTGAGTTCATGTGGGGTAAAGGACTTTGGGAAAAGTGGATTTAGGAACACAGCTACCAGTCTGCCTCCTTTGGGGCAGACTTATGTCCATTTCCTTTCTATGCAGCAATGGGATGTTTTCCTCACCCCAAAGCTTCCACAGACAGGAAAATGGCAGTTGAAGCCCTCGTGTGTGCACAGTCCCAGCCTTTTCCAGGCTTCACGGATCAAAGATTGTGTGATCTGCACGCTTGAGACCTTTGCTCAAACCCTGTCGCCGCACAGGGCCTTACACAGGAGGCAAAAACTAACATGCGTGCACACAGAAGCTCACACACACACACACACACACACACACACACTCGGGAATGAGTTGATAGTGACCCACAGAGCTTATTTAACAGATGCCCTCTGATAAGAGAGGAGGTAGAAGGGAAAATGTCTGCGGTGACTGGAACTGGGAAGACTTGCCCCATCTTCTGCAGCCACTGCTGCGTCTGTCTGGGAGCAGGTGCAGGCGCTGGTTCTGCAAGCGTGACAGACAACACTGGGCAGGTGTCTCGGGATTTGAGCGGTTGGGACTCACGGTGGACTTGGTGTTGGTGGAGGGGTGAGGAGGGCTGGAGCTGAGAGCTATGAAAGGAAACACTTCACAGCCCTTTCTCAGGAAGCTGCCATGAAAGAAGCAGGTCTTTGAGATCACCTGGATCTGGGTTACAGACCACGGCTCTGTGAAATACCAGCTTGGAGGTCTCAGTCAAGTCATTAACCTTCCTCAATTTCCTCCTGGGGAAAAAAGAGACAATCGTGCCTGGCTGTATGCTTAAACTGACTCCTTAAATGGATCCAATAACGAGGACTCAATAATAAGCTCTAGTAATAATAATTAGTAGTAGCAGTAGTTATTAATAATTATTATTAGTTTCCTCCCTGGGTTTTTGTGAGGCTTTAATGAGATACCTCAGGGAGTGAAAGTGTCACTGGCCAAGGGAGCCGGATCCCAGCCTCCCCCACAAACCAAGAGGGGAACCCAGCAGCGGACCTGACCAGCCACCAGCCGCTGTCCACCACTCCAGGCCCCGGGAGTCAGGGGGGGGGGCTGGAGGCAGGGCTGGGGTCCATGGGGCAGGGGGGTGGGGTCCTGCATCCAAGTCCAGAAAAGGGCTCTTGAAACCCCCTGGCTAAGACTGATAAGGGCTCTGCAGACACCAGTGATGGCGCTCAAGAAGTCAGGGTTTGTTGATTAGCTTAAGAGCAAGGAAAGGGCCCTCCAGGGACACCACTACGGTTGTGAGAGGTAGGCCGGGGAGGTGCTGGGAAGAGGGTCTATATAGATTTTTAAAATGGGATTTGAAAACAAAAAATAAATAAGTTAGGGCCTCCCTGGTGATGCAGCGGGTTGATCGCAGTGCTGTGAAGCTGCCTGCAGCCTCTGCAGCGCGGGTTCGATCCCAACCGGCCGGAGAGCAACCCATGTGGTGCGGCAGACTTCTCCTGTCTCGCCCGCTGCTCCCCTCAGCAGTGTATTTCGTCAGTCTGCCCATTCTGTTCCCCGCTCTGTCTCTGGTGAATCCCCTCACCATCCTGCACATCTGTACCCCAGTTCTTGTATGCATGAATAAATAATAATAATAAATAAATAAATAAATAAACTTTATTTAAAAAACAAAAGCATGGACTTAGCTCAAGGCCCGTTACTGAGGCTAGTTGTCATGCCAATCAGCTGTGGCTGGTGTGGCACAGGGCAGGACCACCGCCCCGGTGAACTCTGCTTGAAGATGATGGGGAGAAAGACAGAAATAATGACCCATACAAGCAACTGCTCCATACAAGCCCATGGCTCCAGATTAAACCCGGCTGACCTCAAGGACTGTGACGTCCTTTTTCTTCAGGATACCTTATTTCCCATAACATCCAGCTCGATAAGCTGGAAAGAAAGAAAGAGAAAGAAAGAAAGACAAAGAAAGGAAAGAAAGAAAGAAAGAAAGAAAGAAAGAAAGAAAGAAAGAAAGAAAGAAAGAAAGAAAGAAAGAAAGAAAGAAAGAAAGAAAGAAAGAAAGAAAGAAAGAAAGAAAGAAAGAAAGAAAGAAAGAAAGAAAGAAAGAAAGAAAGAAAGAAAGAAAGAAAGAAAGAAAGAAAGAAAGAAGGAAAGGTAGCTCAACTATGTTTATAGCAGCACTGTTTACAATAGCTAAGCTTTGGAAACAACCCAAATGCCCAAAAATAGATGACTGGATCAAGAAGATGTGGTACATATATACCATGGAATATTACTCAGCATTCAAAAAAGATAAACACATGCAATTTGCAGCAACATGGATGGCGCTGGAAGGGATCATGCTCAGCGAAATAAGCCAAAAAGAAAAAGAAAAATACCGGATGGTCTCACTCATAGCAGGAATCTAGAAAACTTAAATAAGGGACCAGGAAAATGAATATAAGAAAGTGAAAATCAAAATCAACAAAAAACTATGAACCAGAGACACTTTTTGGGGGGTGGGGGGCGGGAGGGGAAGGATTGGGGTCAGAATGGGGCGTTTGCAATTGTATGGGGGAATATAAAAATAAAATTTAATATTAAAAAAAATAAAAAAATAAAAAAAAATAAAAAATTTAAAAAAAAAAAAAGAAAGAAAGGTAGCTCAAAATTGCCCAAACTGGAGATAATTAGCTTAAAAAAAAAGGCACCAAAGAAATTTATGATCGCAGCTGTTGGGCCTAAGTCATCAGGTTTAAACCTCTTATTCACCAGTCCATACAAACAACAACATTCTTGCAAATTTTTTGTCCTTGACGCCTGTCTTTTCCCTGTCCCTTTCCTGGGAACCTTCCTATCTCAAAAGCACCTCAGGCTGTGCCTGACATGTAATAAATACAATTTAGAGGGCCTGATGGGTCTCCTAGATATGTCTACCTTAGAGCTGGATGGGAAACTCCTGTGTGAGGAGTTTCCCCTTTGAGAGACTCTAAAGGCAAGCCTGAGGCCTCACAGCAGGGGTAGGTTGAAAGTGGGGACCTGGGAAGACAGTAGGTGGTGGTGCTGGAGGCTAGAGTAGGCTGGGCAGTCACTTGGTTCTGAGTGGGCCTTCCTTATTGGTCCTGCGCTGCTCTAACAAGGTACCATGGTCTTGGGGTCTTGGTGACTCCAAACAACACAAATTGATTACCTTGCAGCACTGGGGATCAGAAGTATGAGATATGTCAGCAGACCTGTGTTGTGTTGCTTCTGAAAGTTCTAGGGGACAATAGTTTTCTTTATTTTTTCCAGTATCCTGTGGGTAATAGCCCCTTCTTGACATTATTACAACCCCCACCTCAGACTCTGACCCTCCTTCTTTGTGCCTTAAAGGACCCTTGTGATTCTGTTGGGCCCCCCAGATAACCCAGGATAATGTCTCCCTCTCAAAAGCCTTTATTTAATCACTTCTGCTAGGTCTCCTCTGCCAGGTAAAGTTCCAGAAATTAGAACATAGACATCTTTGAGGGGCCATTGTTCTTTTTAAGACACATATTCATGTGCAGCAAGTCCTCAAATAATGTTTCACTTAACATCATTTTATTTTTTTTAAATGTGGGTAAGAAAATAAAAGACTCCCAGCTGGGGTCCCGGTTTGTGTGGAGTTTGCATGGGCTCCCCATGTCTGCTTGGATTTTCTCTGGGTACTCCTATTCCTCCCACATCCCAAAGGTGTACATGTTCATTGGTGTGTCTAAATTGCCCCAGTCTGAGTGTGTGTGAGTGTGTGAATGTGCATGTGAGTGTGGGGTGTGTATAAGTGTGGGTGTATGTGGGTAAGAGAATGTGTGTGTGTGAGAGAGAGAGTGTGCCCTGCAATGGAACAGCACTGTCTGGGGCTAGTTCCCGCCTTCTACCCTGAGCTGCTGGGATAGGTTCCAGCTCCCGGTGGCCCTGGACAGAAATGAATGGGTTGGAAAAGGAATGAATGAACCCAAATGATTGTTGACTATTAGGAGTGTTTGAGTTTACTGGGTTTGGTGATGCTTTATCTCAACTAGCCTAAAGTAAAACTGGTTTCATTAGACATCTTTAAACTCATAGTTCCTGAGGGCCTACTGATGACATTGAGTGAGGACCAACTACGAGTTTTATACACAGGCCCCGTGCACCTATGGGATTGACCAAGATGGGTGAGGACCAGGAACAATATTTGTGTCCTCAGCACACCTGTATAACAGGATAGGGAAAACCCAAGTGACCTTGAGACCAGCAGCTTGTACAGTGAAGGCCCCTGCCCTACACCTCAGCAGCTGCCCTCCCAGGTGAGTCTGCGAGAAGCCGGCTGCTCTGGGACACAGACTCAGGCATCTCCCGAGCAGCAGGCTTCTACTTGTGAAAAATGGAATGTGTTTCTTCATGGAAATGGATTTAGAAATTCCCCAAACAGCACACCACACAGCCCTGAAAGACCCAAATCTACCTAAAATAGCCTAGAGGATTCTGAGAAACATAACAAAGAAAATAAGCCACAAGAGAATGCATACAATATGATATCGTTTATACAAGCACATATAAAAGATTCTGAGAGGTATTATATATTGTTTTGAAATACAGAATCTACACATGGGAGGGCAAACACCAAATGTAGGAAACTAGTTTCTCTTGGGGAAGAGGAAGGTGCTATTCAAGAAGGGAAAGTGACTACAGGAAGATGCTCATTTCATCACTCAGTTTGTAGGTCTTAATTATTTCATGATAAAAAAAAATTTAAGACAGTGAAAATTTGAGATTATGAAGCAAAATTGTAAGCTTGCCTGCCTGTGGTGCCCTTTCACCCAAGGATCTTTGATACTTGAGGTGACAGGGAAGCCGAGGAGCAGCTAAGTGGGCATCCCCAGGAGGAAGTGGGCGAGACTGGGAGGGCAGGGTGGGGAGAGCTGGGGAGGAGGAAGAGGAGCATTGTTTTGAAAACTATCTGCTAAGATCCCCTCGATTGCAAATCTTAAGGAAGTCAACTCAAACTGATTCAAAAAATAAAGGGGGGCCTCCCCGGTGGCGCAGCGGTTGAGCGCTGGGTTGCGAAGCTGCCCGCGGCCTCTGCAGCGCTGGTTCGATCCCTGGCTGCTCCCCGGCCACTGGAGGAGGGTCCCACATGGCGCGCAGACCTCTCCTGCTGCCCGCTGCTCCCCTCAGCAGTGTACTTCGGTCCTTCTGCCTGCTCTGCTCCCCGCTCTGGCTCTGGTGAATTCTCCCACCCTCCCGTGCTTCTGACTGTACCCAGTGCATGTATAAACAAAACAAACAAACAAATAAATAAATAAAGGCATGCCTCTATTAAAAAAAAATAATAAAGGGAACACATTGGCTACTATAATTGATAAGTTCAGACATCGTTTTGCTTTAGACCAGTGTTTCCCAGCTGATCCCAACTGTGTCACGAAATGAAGTTTCGGATGACAACAGACCTCACACACTCCCGTCTGCCGTCTGTCCACTGTCTCTGCCATGTGGCCTGGTATGGGGTGGGCTGCACCCTCTAAGTTTGTGTCGTTACACTCTATGGCATTTGCACAACAAGGAAATCATCTCAAGGGAGACCTGACTGTACTGACAGGTGTGATTGACATCTTGGGCTGGATAGTTCTTTGTTGTGGGTGGCCTGTCCTGTGTGTTGTATGTTTAGGAGTCTCCCTGGGCTCTATCCCTAGGTACCAGTAGTCAGATGCAAGTCATGACAAGCAAAAAATGCCCCCAGACATTGCCAAATGTCTCCCCGGGAACAAAATCACCACCCCCTGAAGGTGGAGAGCTGCGCCTTTAGGGAAAGCTGACTTAGAGACCCAAATGTGTCCCCAGGACCTGGTTTCTTACTGCTTAGTCACACGCTTTGTAGTCAAGTGGTCTCAGTTCCATCCTCATGGCCCACAGGGTGGTCCCTGGAGGTCCCCTGGGGTAGTAGAAGGGCCGCTCCAGCCCCAGAGCCCACAGCCTCATATCCCACCACCCAGATGAAGAGAGGTGGTTTATGTGGTCATTCTTTAGAACCGAGACCACGTCATCAGGTGCAGAATCCCCAGCATGTGTCTCCTCACCCTTCCCTTATGTGATTGCCTAGGTGTCCATGGCTGAGCCAGTCCCACTGGCGAGAGGCCAGAGGGGAGGCCGCTCAAACCAATTGATTTAACTTCAAAGGAGCTGAGAAGAAATCAACTCCCACCAGGACTCATAGCTGAGGAGGGAGATGAGATAGAGTGGCTTCCCCCAAACGTCTCTGCACAATTCCCCAAGCCCAGCTCCCTGGCCTGGAGCTGTCCAGAATTAGCCTAGAGACCGCCTAGATCCAGGCAAAGGGGCTCCAGCGAGCTGATGCCACATGGCAAGACCACCGCAAAACCGGGGCCTTGGCCTCATGAGGCAGGACAGATCCCACCCTGGAAAGCCTCCCCTTCCCCAACTCTCCGCCCCCTGAGCCAAACTCATAGAGGTCAGAAAGTGGCTGGTCAGCCTGGAGAGAAGGAGGAATGTTGGGTTAAAAAGCTGGACAGAAATTTGTTCCTCCTTCCCTGCAGAGGCCCCTTATTTTGGACCAGAGGTGGAGAGGGAGGGAGACGCTGGCATTAAAGGAAGTTCAGGAATTTTATTATCTAGGACTAGACCATTTTAATTACTGACTCGAGACTGTATTTGTAGTATAAAGTGACCAGAGATCTTTTATTACCAAAAAGCAAGGAGAAAATTATGGGACCTGCCCAAGATAGAGATTTCATCCTCAGGCAAGGAAGAAATGGTCCTCACTGAATAAATTTTTAAGAGAAAATGGGAGGAAAAATAAAACTGCACTTGAGCCGTATCCACAGGTTATGCTTGCTCAGCACACAGCCCCTTCCTTTAATGGAGCCCAGGGAGGACTGCATGGGGTGGGGGAGCAGGCAGGGCCCCCTCCCTGTCCCCTGCCAGGACTCTTTTTTGCCCCAAGGATCTACAGGACAGTGGGGATGAGGCTGCTAGAGAGATTAAGAAAGGGGAGGTTTAGGGGGCAGCCCTAAGGCTGAGTACATGCAGACAATTGTCATTTAGAGAGAACAGTGGCCTCAGCTAAAACACTTCAAAGGCTACCCTGGAACCTGCCAGGGATTGTAATCATCCCGGCCTCCAGGGCCTTATCTAGATTACCTGGTTAACACTGTTATTATTTGCCATCTGCTCTGATTTTCTTGCCTTCTGCCCCAAAGTACTGTGGCCCAGAAAGCAAAAATGACAAGAAGGGCTGCTAGGCCAGGGTTTGAAAGCTCCTGGGTTGGGGTCCTCAGCTCCTCTACCTCACTAGAGCAGAAGCTTCCCCTCCCCTGAGACACCCACAGGCCATGCTGCTCACAGCAGCTCTTCACCACTACCTGCTTATTGGACTAGTTTAGCCCTTAATGGGGCAAAAAGCAAAGGGAATCTCGGGAATCAGCCAGTAGAGAAAAAAAGAAAAATCAGAGACAACCCAGGGCTCCCATTTTGACAAGTGTATGCTAATTGCATTCTGTCTCCTTGCAAATTACAGCTATTTCTCGGGTTTTAAAAAATTTGACATTTCATTTTGATTGCAGTGGCTTCTTGTTTCCTCTGGCACTGGGAGAGCAGAGGGGCGGGGAGCAAGGGCAGGCATTGACCTCACACAGGGGTACGGGTGCGGGTAGGGGTTCAGGGTTTTGCATAGAGTCACATCTTCCACCTCACAACAAGCTTAAACTTAGAGGGAACAGGAGGCCTTTCTGTACCCGGAAGATTTACATCAATTGGGTCCAAACTCCTAAATTTCTCAGCTCGTGTGGACCCAGGACCCCCTGTGATCCCCACAAACCCTGACTATGCTTCTTCCTGGGTGTCTCTGACTTGCTCCTCTGGCTGGATGAACACTCAGAATTGCCTGCATATCAACTGACATCCGTGTCTCAAGAAACCCAGTGCCAGTTGCAGTTCTATGGCTTGGGGTCTCACCTAGAGTGTCGAGGGGTTCCATAGTGTACAACATTTTCTGTCACTTTAGTTCACAGGACCTCTCAGTGCACGCACAGTCCCCTAAGGCCTTCTTGGAGCATCTGAGAGGCCAAAGCTCTTCATAACCACACTAGGACAGCATTCGCCACTGCACTCTCCGTGCCTCTGAGCGCCCATGTCCAGCATCTGCATAACACCTCCTGCTGTTGCCGCGCTGAGACATGATGGAGTGTGTACTTCTGATTTCTAGTGTCTCAAAATGTTCTCAGTTTGAATTTCTAATATGATAAATATTGATAGATCTAACATGCATCAACCAAAGTGTTTCAGAGTTCTCAATCATATTTAAGTCTCTGAATTGCTCTAGTGCAAGCCCTGATTTCTTCCAAAGCTGCTGCTTCTGCCAGGAGACGCTCACTCTTCCATGCTGCCCCTGGGAGGTGGGGTCCACTGGGCTCTGGCCCACTTGCTTCCCAAACCATGAGCAGAGTGAGGCTAATCTGCCTCCCTCTGCCCACCTTCCCTGGAAGCTTCTCTATCTCAGGCTGAGCTCTCTCAAATCCAGAACAAGTTGACAAGATTTGTGACATTCTTGGGAAGGGAGAGAGGTCTTGTGGAGTCAGTCACTACATTCTTGAGATCATACCTAAGCCATTCTTCATGGCAGAGTTTAGAGTGGGGGAAAGTGTGGTAAGCCCAATTTACAAGCGGCAAATCTGAGACTCTGGAAACAGAGGGAAGATGCCACTGGAACCCACTAGCCTGTGCTTGTTAGTTTGAATGGCCAGTCCATGGCTTTGAAGGTTGTTTTGAAATATTCTCTTTCGGCACCCCTCCCCCACTACCACCCCCTCCCTGCTTGCTTTTTCTGTCTTCTCCACCCCTCTCTCCTTCCTCCTAGTCCCTCCCCTTCCTGCCACTGGTTCTCCTTTCCTCATTTTTCTTGCTCCAAGTTATTTGAGGTGGTGCTGTTTGTATCTTTGTCATTCTTTCCCTGGAAATAACAGTGAATTTCAATAAATGCAAATGGCAGAGAAATCGGGATGTGACTCTTGAACAGAAGCAGGGGGGTGGGCATGTCAACACCGTCTCATCACTCCCTCGACTCTGGGCAGAACTGAGCCCTGGTATGAATCTTTCAGCCCCTCGGCCCCCATGGATCAGTGGAGCCCAAGACAGGACTGGCGCTCTCCAGTCCTTTCGGAGCCAGCACTCTGCGCGCTCGCTGTTCAGTCCAATCCCTGAGCTTTTCCAATTGGAAAAGCTATTTCTATCCTATTCCAAAGAAGGGGTTCCCAACTAATGCTACAGGTCTGCTCACTTGTTCATTGCAAACCATCTGAGGAGAGGAAGGTGAGTAGGACACAGTCTCCACCCTCAAGGAGTTTACACAACAGGGAGGGGATAAGGGACAATCGGATAATGCACTGGAATCAAGGAGGGAATCCCAGGGTCAAGAGAAGGGGCTGGAGGATGGACTGTAGGAATCGCTGGAGTCTGTGGCTCCTGGAGGGCTGATGGGGTGGGCATGGGGCTAAGCTAGAGAAGAAGAGGGACTACTAGGGAGATAGATGAGAGGCTCAGGAGCCGGGATGGCAAAGCTTGGATTACCACAAGCTCCAAGCTGCTAGTAAATGTAAGTTATCTTAGAGGCCTGAGTGTGTGTGTGTCTGTGTGTCTGCATATGTCTGAATGTGTTGATGTGTTGATGTGTGTGTGTCTGTCTATGTGTGTGTTTGTCTGTGTCGGGATGTGAGTATGTAGTGAGGATGGGATGGCTAAGAGTGAAACAGAAACAGAAACTTCCGGACTATTTAGGATAGTGGTTCAGGACACTGGTTGTGGAGTTAGATGGACTTGCCTATCATTGTTGATCTGTATGATTTGGTGCATGACCAGTTTCACCAACTACATAATGGGGACAATAATAGTAGCTAGTCAGAGAGATATGATGAGGACTGTGTATATAGCTTTAAATTTTCAGAAAAATGCCAGAAATATAGTAGGCCAGAGATGAATACCTGTCAGTTGCTATTAGTATTACATGAAAGAATAACTGAAATAATTCCTATAAAACATTCTGCATGGTGCCTAACGGTTAGGAGACCACCTCGCAAGGGCAGGAGCTCAACATTCCCCAGGACTCGGTTCCTCGGGGCCAGCACACATCAGAGAGGTTGAGGGCGGTTTCCCAGATCCCCTTCACCGAAGGAGTTGGGGTTTCAAATACAATGAGAGGCAGGAATACGTTGGCTGAATATTTGGGGGTAAGGGCTAGAGGCGCGTGGTGGGCAGGGGGCAGCTGAGGTACACAGCCGGCGACCCCGTCTGTGTTTGGACATCCATCTTCTATGGCCCTCCTCGGAGGGAGCAGATAGCAGGTCTGGTGAGAGGAGGGCAGCCTCACCAAGGAGGTGGCATTTCAGTTAGATGTGAGAAGATAAGTGGGTGTTTTCCAAGATTATGTACAAAACGAGTCACATAAATGTCATTTCTACCACACTTCTTGAAATAACTTGACGTAACTTTCTGGAATATGGTTCAAGCTTTTTAAAGTTGAGTTTTGTTAATATGTGGTTGGAATGTAGTATATTAGCAAAACTATAGATTAGCAATAGATGAGGAAAACCAGTCTTATCAACGAAGACATTTAGAACTGGAGGCTGGTTCTTCTAAGTTATTTTAGTCTGAATGAGAAAGAAACTCTAGATCTCCTATGTGGGATGTAACAACCTAAAGGTCATTACCAGCTCATTTAATCCTCAAAACACCCTTTGAATAAAATGTCAACACATCCATGTTGTACCAGAGACACCATGGAACTCAGTTCTTTGGAGCTTCTGACCAGAGGCTCTATAGACCCTGCCTTTGGACCTTGTGGTGGATTTTTCATAACCTTTTCATGTTCCCTAAGCCAAGCATCTTCTTACCTGAGATAACAACTGATAAAAAGCCAGTTCTAGAGCTTGCTTTGCCATCATGGCCACCTGTGAGGCAAAGCCAAAGACCTGTGTGCACTTCTCCAGAGGGTCTTCTGGAGTGTAGGAGCCTCTGATATAAGGAAAAACAGCAAAGACCTTTGGGATGGGCTGTTTATGTGTCAATATGGCTAGGTTCCAGTGCTCAGTTATTCAAACTCAAAGCTTGGGGTTGCTGTGAAGGTATTCTGCAGATGTGCTTCAAGACTGTCATCAGCTGCCTAGGAGAGAGATTGCCTCAGATGGTCTGTGTGGGCATGAGATGATCAGCTGAAAGGACTTGAGAGCATGAGAGAGCCTGCTGGCATCATACCTGAGTGTTGCAGCTGGCTCCCCCCACAGGTCTGATCTGAAGTTTTGGGCTTGCCTATATAACTCCCACAAGCTCTCGAGATACAGCTTTTTGTAATCTCATCATACATATCTCCTACTGGCTCTGGTTTGTCCACTGAACTCTGACTGAGTCACTCTTTTTTCAGATATCACCCCTGACTTGGATTGTTGCCATAGTTTTCTAACTGAGCCTGTGTCTCCAAACTTACTCTCTAACCCATCATTCATACCTTGCTGAAGGTCTATTCTAAACAACGAATCTGCTGTTTCTCATTTACAGTCCTGGAACTCTTACTATAACCATAGTCAGTGCCACCAAGACCAAGATAGAGAAGACAGAACCCAGAACATGCCAGGTCTCAGGACACCTGTTACTGCTGTGTACAGGTGGTTAAAAGGGCTGATCACTCCCCCTTCCTCTTCTAGAAAGGGACACAAATCACCAAATGTGGATACTCCAGTTGCAGCTGCATTGGAAAAGATGGAATGAACTTGAGGTCAAAATGGAATGTTCAGGTCCCTGTCCTATGAAGTTAGCTAGGCTCATGTCTTAGGACCAATGTGATCTCTCCATCTGGATCCAGAATGGAAGAGAGTATTCTTTGGGGGGAAGACCCAGGTGGTGAGCTGATGGCATGGAGAAAGAGAAAAGGAGCCTTGGCTCCTCTTACTTAACTTGAAGCAGGCTGTTCATTTCACAGAATGAAAGATCAGAGCTGTTATGATGCAGCCACACTGCTCCCTAGGAAATGTGGCCCGTGGATGTCAAGCTCATCAACAGTGAGGTTCCCAGGAGGAATGCAGGATTGAAGGGAAGAGCTAAACCAAGCCATCCCTCCGACACCCCACCCCTCTTGGAAATCAGCCATGAAGTAATGCCAGTTGTGAAATCAGGAGGCAGGGCAGGCAATAAGAGCTCCACCACCAGGGGACGCCATCTGAAACACACCTTTGTGGCACCACCATACCTCAAACCTGGCTCCAAGAACTTGACTTTGGTGAGGGTAATCTAAAATAATCCCTTCCCACTTTGCAACTTCTTTCACAGTTCCCTCCCATCCTACCTCCTCCCTTTATGCTGACAGAATTATCTAGAGAGATGGAGATCAACTTGGAAATGCAGCTGTGCATCCTCTTTAGAGACATCTGTCCTCAGAAGTCTCACGGCAAAGCGCTCTTGCCCTCTCCTTATCTTGTGGCGACTTGTCATGGACAGCTCTCCCTGGAGCCCTGGGAACCACCTCTGAGCCTTCTGGGAGCTCCAGAGCTCTTAGTGTCCACGATAGCCGTTCTGTGTGTGCTGTTTCTAAAGTCCAACAAAGAACACAATTTCATTCACCCCAAGAATCCCAGCTCAGACAGTCTCACTCCACCCCAGTCACAACACCAGGTTTTAAACATCTTTAAAATAAAAGCAAGTGCTGGCGATTACAGAGTTATAAAAAGCATTATCCAGGGAAACAAAGACAATGAAGGCTGAGGCCAGATGATGACAGACCTCTGCCTAGAAGCTGAGTGCCCGATATAGCTCTCCCCAAAGCCTCCCAGGCATTTGCCTTTTCAGCCTCCCCACCCCTGTGCTGCTGAAAAATGCAGGTTGCCTGCATGTTGCTGGAGGATAAACTCCTGATTCCCAAGCAGGCTCACAAGACGCTTCATGGTGAGGCTGCCTCGCCCTCCTTCCCTGCCACCCCACTCCCAGGCTCCAGCTCTGCTGGTGTCCTCAAAGTTCCTGGAGCAGGCCTTACATTTTAATGCCTCTGAGCCTGGAGCCACCTTCCCTCTTCTCTGCCTCACTTCCTACTTCTTCAGCCTCTGCTGAAGATTCTCCTCCTCTGGGAGGGTATTTGCTTCATTTATGCTGTTCATCAGAAATTGCTCTTTTCCCATAGGCCAGGCACAAGCTAGGACTGCATTTCCAGGTCTCTTGTGTTTGAGACCATGTGGCTAGTCCTGGCAGGTGGGTCATGAGCAGGAATGACACATGTCTGTTCTGGACCTGAGCATTTGCTTGTCACGTGAGAATCTAGCATCCCCCGCTCCCTGTGGCCCAGCAGCCAGCAGCATTCCGCATAGCAGCTGCTCTGTCAGACTAGATCCCAGAGTGACACTGATAATGTGGAGAGAGCCTCGCCAACCCACACCAGGGAAGGAAACCCTTGTTTCCAAGCGTTAAGAAACGGGGCTCTTTGTTACTGCAGCATCTCCTTGCTTATGCTGGCAACACATGCTCCCTGACCAAGCTGGTTGCCCTCGCCTTCTCTAGGCCCAAACAGTGAGCACTCTTTTTCCCATCACTGTATGTTTTATTTGTGTGTTTACATGTGTGTTCCTCTAGCGTCAACTGGACCAGGACTAGTTCAGGACCATATCTCATGCACTTTCATATCCCATTATTCAGCCTAGGGCCTGCCACTTAGTGGGCATCAATACACAATCATTGTGTTATTATTGGTTCATTTTTTCTCCTCTTCCCTATTGTGTGGGTGAGAAAATGACCTTGACATTTTCCCGTTACTCTTGCTGGCTTTCTCCTGCTGCTCAGGTTACCAGAATTGATTTCATTCTCCTATTGCCAGTTCAATGGGGGGTCAGGGAGTCAAACTTGTTCTGGTTCATACATCCTCATCACCTATAAAAGTCCCCAGAATCTGGCTCCTGAGTAGTTGTTGTAAGTGAGGGATAGGGCCCCTGGGACCACCAATAACTCTTTAGCAGCAGTAGGGGCAGCACAGACTGTTCCTATCCTCTTAGAAGGTGGAAGGAACACAGAAGAGGACACTCTCTCCTGGATATTTAGGCTCCTAGATTCCTTCCTCTGTGGCATTTAATATCCCAGATCTGTAACAGTCTGAGAAAAGCAATGTGTACACACACACACACACACACACACACACACACTCACACACACGCTCCACCCTATGGTCCTGGGTCAGTGGGAAGATTCCTTGTGTGGGAATCTCATGCAGCTCCATTCCCTGTGCCTGGGTAGGCAAAGCTCCCCTCGTGGGTTACAAAGCTCGAGGCTTTCTTGCTCTTTTCCCTTGGCTGTGCTGTCAGGGATGGTGTCTGACCTCACTGCAGCCCTCTTTTGGTCTTGGACCTGACATTAACTCCTGACTCGACTAGGTGAATTCTGAACCCTTGGTCTACTTGATGCCAGTCCCACCTTCCTCCCTGAGATAAGGATCCTTTTAAAATCCTTCACTTAGACCCCCTGTCTAAAGCCCCCTGTCTGAAGCTGGAAACTTTCATGGCTGCCGCTGTGCCACCATGCTGTAATTCTGCAGACAGTGCTGTTGAGGGCTGCCCTCGTCAGGAGGCAGGGTTCCCTTGGATGCGGTGGCCTGGACAAGTTTTCAGGGCCAGCCCTTCTTTCTGGGACATTTCTCACAGGCTGGTCAAATTCACCTTTTTCTAGTGATCAAGAGTCCAGTGTGTCTTATGGTTCCATTTCCTCTGCCATGAGAGAGATCAGAGGGGAAATCAAGATGGTCACCTCAGCTGTATCCTGACCTCTTACCTTGACTGTAAGTCATTGGGTTGTAAGAAAAAAAAAAAAACCCACACAAATAAACTAAAAGTAGTTCAATGAGGCCTCGCAGGATCTGTGCCTCTCCCTGGTTTCCATATCCTTGACCAAACATCTGCTTCGGCCAATGGAATCATAGCCAAGTATCAGGGGACCAAAGTTTTGGGAAGCGGATGCACAATCAAACTTGTCTTGCGCTTTGCCGTCATGATGGGAACAAGCTGGGCTAGCTTACTCGTCCCGGGGAGGAAGGAGAGCATGTGGCGCTCAGCCACCACCAGCCAAGCCCGCCTGGGTCAGCTGGCCCCAGCTGATGAAAAGATGCACAGGCTAAATAAATGTGTCACATGACACTAAGATTTTGTGTTTGCTCGTTATGTAGGTTTTTGTGACAATAGATAGTCCATGCAGATGTCAGGCAGTGATTCCCCACATTTCTCTTTCTGTTCTCAGATTCCTCTGCTCTGCTCTTTTGCTCCATCTATTCATTTCCTAAAGCTTGGCTTCTTTGCTTTCTCTTCTTGATTCCCTCTTAGATGTCTGAGTTGGTCCTCGGGAATATACTATCATCCCTAAAGGGCGTCTCAGCATCAGACCATTTTCTTTGTCAAAATCTAAAATGCAGAGAACTTGCACCATCTCTCTATTCCACAGTGGAACTCTTTTTTTTTTTTAAAGATTGATTTATTTATTTATACAAGCACTGGGTACAGTCAGAAGCACGGGAGGGTGCGAGAATTCACCAGAGCCAGAGTTGAGAGCAGAACAGGCAGACTGATGAAGTACACTGCTGAGGGGAGCAGCGGGCGGCCGGAGAGGTCTGCGCACCATGTGGGACCCTCCTCTGGTGGCTGGGGAGCAGCTGGGGATTGAACCGGCGCTGCAGAGGCTACGGGCAACTTCACAACCCAGCGCTCAACCGCTGCGCCACCAGAGAGGCCCTCTGCAGTGGAACTTGATGGCCAATCAGAACCCAATCTTAGAAACACAAAGGAGCCCCACTTCCTAAGTGGGGGCCTGGACAGGAGGGAGCATTGTTTCCTCCTGAATTCTCCCCTGCCACAATTCTTACTGCAAGGAAATGTCTTACTATGAGCCAAAAGCACATTCTCAGCAAGTTACTCTGTTATCCTGCAAATAATTCTCTGTCATAGGAAGGGCAACATGCTGGGCTTTCTACCTAGGTAGCCTGGGAGCAACTGTTGAGATTGAGAAGACTAAGAAAATGGAGGCTTTGGTAGGTGTGGTCGTGACGAAGCAGAAATGAGGAAGGAACTCACCTCCGTTGGGAGTCACTTGAGAAGACTGATGCTGTGGGCACATTCCCAGACGCAGGAGCACAAGACAGCACAACTAACCCTGAGTTGTGCCCAGAGCTGATGGCGACTGATTGTACAGGAAAGACAGAGAAAGGGGGTACCTGATGTTACAGGTAGGGAAAGGCATGGACACTTCTTGCTGCCAGCAGCAGAGGTGGGCCTGTGATCCTGAGGCAGGGAAGAGAACTGACTCAGTCCTGAGCTTTAGTAATTCATTCCTTGGGGGCCCACCAACATCAAAGGAGTCACACAGTTAGAAATGTGGGTGAAACCAAGTGTTGGAGAAAAAAAAAAGAGATGGGATGTGACCCTGATGGGATGTGACCCTGTAAATTGGTAGAGGCATTCTGGAGAGTGCTAGAAATATCAGTGAAATTAAGTTTGCATAAAGTCTGTAACCCAGCAATCCTCTCCTGGATGTAAAATCTAGAGACATTCCTATACAGATTCATGAGGCACATGTTCCAGAATGATCATCCCGGGGCTATTTCTTCATTAGCTGAAACCTGGCAGAAAAGATAAGAAAAATATGGTGGAAGCCATGTGATAGCTGTGTAAGGATCAACAGGGATAGAGCTTAAAAACAGCAGAGTTGGGGGGGAAAGTAAGAAACAGAACAAGATTTATAGCACAATACCATTAGTGTAAATTAAAAACACATACACACCACCAAACAACATTAGACTTTAACAAGGATCCATGAGTATGTTGAGCCATCTATCAAATACACTGGAGCAAATGCCTGGGGAGGAAAGGAATAGGAGTAAGGACTGAGGATAAAGTGGAAAAAAGTCCAGAAAATAATAGAAGACCTTGCCCAGACTTTTTATGATAATGAGCTATGATAGAGGAGAGTAAGATTAATGTAATTTCCGTATCTGAGATTGGTTTTACTTTGTTTTTTAAATCTCAAGTGAGTCTGGCTGTTGGGTTGATTTGGGAGGTGGGAACATCCTATGTCTGACTGATGGAATTGCAGGAGACAAAGCACCCCAAAGATCTCTGGGGGAAACAGCCACAGACAGGTGTTGGGAGCCAGGGAGTGGAGGGGTCCTCAGCACAGGCTATAGAATCAGACAGACTCGGGTTTCAGTCTGGACTTGGCCACATACAAAAGGCACAATCTCCGGCAGAGATTGCGTGACTGTGTTCAGGCCACTTCACTCTGCAAACCTCCATCTCCCCATCTGGAAATCAGGGATGATAATACACAGGGGCTGTGGACATTAAAGGAGATGGTGCCTACCAAGCACTTAGCACAGTGCCTGGCTCCATAAATAGCAACTCTTATTCTCCTGGGCCTTTAGCCCCAGTATCCCCAAGCCTTACTCGTTCTCAGAATCTACAGTGTAACTTCATTTCCATGTTTCTTGGTCAGCTGCTTTTGTTGGGAGAGATGCTGGATCAGCAGCCACTGGGGCCACTAATGGGTCAGGAATGAGTGTCTGTGGCCAGGTTAGACCTGGAGGGAGCATCTCTGGCGCTGGGGAGCCCTGGACAGGTCAGGGGCAGGCAGATTAGGTCACCCAGGAACAGGGCTGGGAGGCATAGATGTTGTCAACCCAGAACATTTTCAGAGGAGAGTCTTGGGGGATCAATGGTGTGGTGAGCTCAAGAGACCAGAAAAAGATCAAATGGAATGGAGGGCCAGAGCCACATCCTACTGCCTGTCACGAGCCCCTCCTTCCTGCCTACTCACCCAGCGCTGCCCATCCCATCTCTAGTCTTAAAGGTAGTGCCCTGAGCTGGGCCATTCTCCTTTTAAACTTCCTTTTTCCAAATAATGTCGCAATTTGTCATTTTTTCCATGTCAACAGAAACTTAACTACAGTTTTCTTTGAAGAAAGACAGCACCCTCTCCTGCCAGGTATTTTTCTCCACATAGTATAGAGGGGAATGCATTTTACAAAACCTGAAACATAGATGTACATTCCTTACGTGGGGGCGGGGCCCTCCTTCTTGGTATAAGCCTCCTCTTCGACTGCTCCAAGCTCTCTCTAGCCCCTGGACTTCCACATACTTGTATCTCCTCATTCTTTACCTGGCTAACTGAGACTATCAAAATCTAACTTCACTGCCTCCAGGAAGCCTGCCCTGATGATCCAAGTCCATATTAAGCTTCCTATTGTGAGTTGAATTGTGTCCCTCCCAAAATATATATTCAAATCCTAAGAAGCCCTGCTATCTATGATTGTGATCTTATCAGAAAATAGTCTTTGGAGATCTAACTAAGTTAAGGGCTCACGGTAGAGTAGGAAAAGCCCTAATCCAATGAGTGGTACCCTCCTAAGAAATTTGGGTAAACACACTGGGGCAATGTCATGTGACTCCTAAGGAGGACAGAGGCGAGACCCTAGGCTTACCAGCAGCCACCAGAAGTTAAGAAGACACAAGACAGGAGCATTACCTAGAGCCTTCCCATGGAGCATGGCCCAGCTGATTTTGGACTCTGGCCTCCAGGACTATAAAAGCACACATTTCTGTTGTCTTAAAACACCAAATGGTAGCAATTTTTTACAGCAGTCCTAAGAAATTAATGCTGGCCCCAACTAGTGTTCCCAGGCACTGGCTGCTTTCCTCATCCGAGTACACATCCTTTATGTTTTTATTGGTTTACTTGTCCACTGCACACCAGTCACAAAGGCGCAAAAGGGCACAGACCTTCCTTACGTGACTTGTTCATTGCTGTAGCCTCAGCACATTCGCTGTATTTGTTGAAAGGATGAAAGATAAACGAACCAGCAGGAAGGAGATAAGACTGGGGCAACCAAAACGTGGATGTCGTAGGGAGCGGGGGAGCAGGATGGTCAGGAAGTCTTCACCGTCCTTCAGGGACTTCTGGAACCCGTGGGGCCTGCAGGAGCAGCAGGGTCTTGATGCTGGGCCAGCAGCTGGGCCATCTCAGGGGCAACTACACACATGCTGATCCTTGATGCGGGAGGAAAGCCCCCACCCCCACCCCTAGGCCTGCAGGAGAGTCTCCCTCCGGAGACTCTAAGGGGCAAAAGCTTAGCCAAGGCAGCTGGAAGTGGGGCTGCATTTCAGATTTAACAGGGGTTCCAAAAAAGAAAGGAAGGGAGGGCCCCGTTTAGAAAGAAGGGGCTGAGCGTCACCACTGGGCCAGCCTCACTCCTTGGGGCTGTGTGCCCAGCAATGCCACCTGCTTGAGAAAGTTCCTTAATGACAAGTCCCAGTGAGCCCCACTCTAGGTAGGCAAAGCAGAGGCTCAGCTCCCTGCCACCTCTCTCATGCACTCCCCTGCCCAGCGCAGTCAGCCCCTCATGGCGGGCTTTGCAGTGGAAGCCAGGAGATGATTTGGCAAATTGAGAAAGAGACTGACAGGCCTGACCCCCTTGCTAACTGGCCAGCACCAGCTCAGAGGGCTGGTGGAAGGGGACCGAGGACCCATGGGGGTGCTGCACAGCTGCTCAGGGCTCGGGAAAACTTCTGAGTCAGGGCGGCCTTTGAGGCAGGTGCAGATGGCCATGATCCTCCAGCCACATGCAGCCGGCTCAAGCTCAGCCTTAGTTTTGAGGGGGCTCAAAGAGAATGGGATGAGGAGGGATGAGGGGTGGCCTCCAGAGTTTTGAACAGTGTTTGGGTTCACCATAGGGTAGGAGATCCTCTGAAATAAAGCTGAGTCCAGCTCCAGCCAAGGGGTAAGCAGGGGCCAGAAGAGAGCCAGCATCCCCGGCGGCTTTGGGTAGGACAGACCAGGAAGGTGCAGAGCCGGGGATCAAGGTCTCACCTGAAGGTCTGACCGCAGGCAGCCATGCCTCGTCTCACAGACGGCAGCCTGGCGGCAGAGGGGCTCACCCAGGGTGCTAGAGAGGACACTTAAACTATCATGTTGCATGCACTCAGGCCTGAATGGGCCTGTGTCCAGTAGTGGGCAGGACATATGGACACTTACAGTCACTCAGTTGCAGGGGCAGCATCGGACTGAAGCTCCTCTCCCAGGTGCCAGTCACAGCCCCTTTCCTCTACGTGACCTACTCTGAAGAGAACAGCCCCACTGCCATCACCCAAACGGGGAGAGGACGCACGGGCAGTTACTGCTGATGAGTTATAGAAACTAGATGTTGAACATCTCTTGCCAAATGAGAGCTTTTCTAGGTTCTAGAGGGTAGAACCTGGAAGGTTGGTCTGAAGGGCAATGAGAACATCTGGAGTGAGGGAGCTGCTGTCCCCACCCAGGCCATCCAATGGGAGCAAAACGAGAAGTGATGGCGAGACCATCATTCTCAAGGTCCCTCTGCCAGTGATGCTTGAGGGCAGCCATTGCCTCTCTGGGATCTCAGAACCCATGTGTCATTTTAAAGCCAGTGCAGTCTGTGCAGCCAGGCCAGGCCCAGACAGGACCGAGAACAACAGCAAAAGGTGTGCAGCCTGTACTGATGTGGGTTTATTTATTCATTTCTCCAGGGTTTCAAGTCCATTTCCATAAGGAAGCAAATCGAATTCTGCAGAATTCTTGCTGAGGGCCAGAGGGCAGCTAGTCTAGGGATGAGATTTTAGATAAGACCTTGCTACGTGACACCAAAGGTTCATTGTTGGTCAAGCCGGGTGCATTTTAGATATTTGGTAAATATTAGTAAAATGCACAACTCTCCCTCTCATGCAATCGTTTGCCAGCTCTGGTACCTTGGCCTTGAGCTGATGCTGTGGGTAATGGGTATTGAAGAAGCATTTAAGATGGGGGTGGAGGAGTTGTTTTTGCATTTGACAGATAATCCGATCCCAAGATGCCCTAATCTGTTCTGTTTACTCCCTTGTTAGACACCCATCTGGTTGACAATTGTCAGAGTCACTTGCCAACAACAGACGGGCAGTGGCTCCCACAGGAGAGCCGAGAATGCAGAGCAGGAGATGAGCCGAGGGTTTGGACAGAAACTTGCAAGTGTCCCCAGCAGGAACCCACCAGGGGCTCTCGCACCCTGTTGAGTCTCTTTCCTCTTCCTCCAGATTGGAGTTTGTTAGCACCAGAAATGCAAAAAGACAGCTCATTCCCCAAATATTAGCATACCTGTGACCTGATTTGGCTTGGACCATGAGTTGGTGAATTTAAGACGAAGCCCCAGAGAAGGAGAATCACAGAGAGAGAGAGAGAGAGACAGGGGGAGCCAGCAATCCAGAGTAGGTGTGAGTGCCGGGCCCAGGGGCCAGAACCTGAACCCAGAGGCTGGAAGCACCAGGGGCGGGTCCCAGCGGCCCAGAGGCCGGCGTGTGGATGGGGTCCTCTCCTGGCCCTGCGGACTGTCCTCCCTGCGTGTGCACTGAGCACCAGGCCAGCGGGGAGGACACAGGGGAACAGGCGTGCATGCTTCAGCCCAGCGTCTGACTCAGAAGACACAACAAGCTTTGAAATTAATTTCTTATGAGACCTCGTGGGTTCCAAGAGCTGCAAAGCTTGCCTCAGACTGGTGATTGTCATATTGAGTTACATTTGATCACACTAGTAAAAGGATTTGTATTTTTGTACTAGAAAATGGACACCTCCAGAATTAGCAAAAAAAAAAAAATGATGACTGGAAATAAATTCAACCAACGCAGTCTGTCGCGTTAGAAGCAGGAAGGAGTCTGGGATGACTCCTTCATGTCGTGAGGATGTGACATGAACTAAATGTTGGCAAATGCTGGGAAGGGAGGAGAGGCTGGCGCTGGTTGAAGTCCTGATTGTGATGCGCGGGTCACACTGTGTAATCAGCCAGCGGGGCCTGCTGTCTGTCCCCTCCTGCCCTCCGCCTTCCCACTTACTGTTGGACTCAGACACCACCGTAGGCTTTGTCCACACAGACCCTGAACCCACCCCCCCCCACCCTAGCCTGGGTGACAACCACACCAACTGTCAGATATAGGGTGAGCCACAAGCAGTAGTCCGGTGTCCTGCGTGCCAAGGATGGAGTGGGAAGGATGGAGTGCTCTTGCCACCTGCTTGAAGGTCACAATTACCCCCTCCCTCCCCTTGTTGGGGCTTCACATGTGGACACAGGAGCACAAGGCAGTCCCCTGACCATGCATCCCCCTCCACCACCCAGAACAGAAAGTGACTGCGTCCAGTCTATACCCCTGGGGCATTCAAAAGCCACTGTGGAGACCCAAGGCAGAGCCAGCTGTGCGGGTACACAGACCAGGCAGGGGGCAACGCAGCTCCATAGGCCCCTGGGCCCTGCCAGGCACCCAGCAGGAACACAGCTTAAATCCAGGCCTCGTGGTGGCTGGAGCTGACTCAGACCAAAAAGAGTCAGTGTGGGCTCCGTGTGGACACAGTGTCATCAGAGCTCACTGCGTCGGGGGGCTGGGGGCGGGGTGGGGGGACCAACAAGAGCTGCTGCTCACAGAGGAGCGATCTCAGGCTCCCCGCAGATCCAGCCGTTTGAGCCCACCTCTCCCCAGGTGTGTGCTGACACTGCTCTGTCATCGCGAGATGCTTTCCCTTCCGATTGGGTTGATTAGGTTTTTTATCCAGTAATCCTTTCCTGTGTTCTCGCCGATGTTGTTTATTGTGTAGCACAAAGATGGAAATCTATTTACTAATCTGTTCAATTTTAGCTCAATGCCTGCAATCATCCTCCTCGGGCGGGTAGGGCTGGAGCTGATGTGGAGTCCTGGGGCACACAGTGAGATCCCAGCAGAGTCCACATTGAAAGTAACTTTAACACAATAGGTTTGGGGTTTTGTTTTTTCTTTTTTTGTAACTGAAATGAGAAGGTAGGATTTTTAAAGGGAAGGTGTCACTTGCATTTTCCTCATCTCAGTAGCTGCATTGTGGAACTTTTGCTTGAATAATCTGGGTAATTGCTTCAGTTCTCTCTCTGCTCCAGCTGAGTGAGGAGGGGCCTCCTGCTGGGTGCCCCAGAGGCCAGAGGAGGGAGCTTATCTTGTCAGGTCTTCATCCGCCATGTCGGTAGCACATGAAGAGTCTACCAACTGCTCCCATAGACGGTGCAAACCCTCCCAGCCGTGTGGGTGTCTCAGTCATTGGCACACACTGCCGGGCCGGCAGCCTGTGAGAGACGCCGCCATGTGGGTTCATGAGTCAGCTGCCTGAGACTAGAAGGTGAGAAATGTTGAGGGTGAGGACGCCCAGGAGAGCGCCAGGCACAGAGAGCGCCCTGAGCTTTCTTAGGTTACCACGGCCTGCAGCCCTGACAGGCCCAGGGCCCGCAGCTCCACCAGGGTGCGCTCCTCACAGTTCCTCTACCTTCACTGCACCTGCTGACCTGTCAGGTCTTTACTTCCCTGAGGTCCTCACAGCTAGGGCCAGGTGAGCAGCCTGAGTAAACATGAGCCTCAGCTCAGCTCAGAGCACCCCCTCCAGCCTGCGTGGCCTCCATGCCCACTCTGACCTTCGTTCAGATATCTGCTGGCCAAATGCCCAGGACAGCCAGACCTGGGAAAGGGTATGTTCTGTCTCAGGATACAGAGCCTCTCCCTGGCAGCCTCACCAACTCTTCCTCATATCTGCTCCCTCCTTCTGCTCCTGACATCCACCCCCAGAACACTGGCTTGACAGCTCGTTGGGAGACATGTCTCTAGCCTTGGCCCTGCTCCAAAGGATGCCCTTCTATGCTCGCTCCCAGGCCCTGGCCAGGAGCGGTCTCCTCCTTTGCATTCTGCCCAAAGGACTGTTTTCTACTTTCCATGTTGGGAAAGAGGACATGACCTTTGTTCCTAGCAAATGTCCTTTAGCCCAGCCCACGGCAGGTTGACCTGAGGCAGTGCCACCTGTCCTGCATCAAGATCATGAGTTCTATCCATCTCCTGGACTGGGAGTTCCACTGGCACCATGTTTGCCACCCTCGCTGGCATCTGAAAGATGACCAGGAAATTGCTTCCGAGTGCCCTGCTCCTCGGTCCCAATAGGGACGTCCTGGAAGGTACTGAGTTCCCCATTCACCAAGGGCATCAGGCTGACATACTAATGTTTTGGAGGCATCAGCGAGGAGATGGCTGGGAATGCTCGCCTAGCTCATAAGTGACAAAGAGGTCAACACTGAGACTCTCGCAATCCACAGGTGTGCCTGCGGAGCCGTCCATTTATAGAACCTTTGAATACCCTGCGTGGAAACCTTCCTTATTTCAGTCACAGATCACATCCACATCAGATAAAACCATCTTGCTAAATTGGGTTCCCTGCACCATCCTGATGTGCGCCCTCGCATATAAAATCAATCGCTCACAGGCAAATCAATGAGCCAAATGAGGTCTCGGGGCTCAGGAATTAGGCTCACTGCCTCTGCCTCAATTTTTCAGATTCCGACTCAACTAACATTTATTGAGCAACTATATTTGCCAGGCAATGAGCTGAGCATTTCCACATACGCTATTTTATGAACAGATGTAAAGGCTCTGCAAGGGAGTGACACGAAGGCCAGAGCAGAGGAGAGGAAGGTAAGTGACGGCCTGAGGTCACCCAGCTGCACCTGAGGTCACCCAGCTGCTGGTGGCAGAGCTGCGGCTGGAGCTGGGAGATTTTCTGTCATTCGGTTGCTACCCAAGGCTGGTTTAAGTGAAGGAGTGTGTGCTTTTATTAAGTCCAGTGGCTGTGGGCAGCTCTGGGGTGGAGAGTGCTCAGTGCCTGCAGTTCTCCACCTAACCTGTCCCACTCGGACTGCGCCTCTAGCAGCACGACAGGGAAGCCCTGGCTCCAGGAGAGGAACAGCTTTGGACACAGACCAGGGCACTGGAGCCTCTGTAACTCGCCCTCTCTCGGCTTCTGTTTTCCCACACTGACCATAGAGTTCTCCTACCATGTCACCCCAGGTTGTTGGAGGATCAATCAAACGTAAACTTCAAGAGGTCAATGAAGTTGCCTGTTATCACTGCCATCGCCCTAAGATGCTGCTGGCAGGTAGTAGGTGCTCGATAATATTTGTGACAAGAAAGAGTGCAGTGACGCTGGTTCCCTTCTGCTCTGTTCCCCGAATGGAACAGAGGACAGTTTGGAATGTCCCCTTGCCCAAGATGCAGGAGGCTCAGCCAGGGGCTTTGTGGGATTGTTTCTTACAGCCGAGAACAGCCACACCCAGGCAGCAGCCCGTGGCCACCCTATTTCCCTTCCCCCACTGTCACCTCCATGGAACTGCAGAAGCCTGAAGCCCTCCACCCTCCAAATCTGAATTTAAAAATAGGGTGACTTACAATTTATTTTTTTCATTTTGGCTAAAGATAATTTTTTAATCTGTGATTGGTATTGTTTCTAGAAAGAAAGGACATTTTAACAGCAAAATCAAGAGGATATACTCTCAGAATAAATTATGGTCCTTTTCTGGAACAGCTGACAAATTTAAATTAATCAATTCTCCCCAAAAGGCTGGGTTTTAAATTTTTTTTGAATGCAGAAAAATCACATGTAGAATTTTATGATGTCACATGGCAATTTTGTTGTTGATATAAATGTGTCAACTTGAGGATCTATATTCAAAACACAGCGACAATAACAATAAAACACACTCAGAATAGACAGGCTCTGGCTGAGCTTCCTGCATCTCCTGCGTGTGAACTTGGGCCATGTGCTCAGCAATTTTCAAGCTTTAACTCGTTAACATATAAGCTTTAAATGGAAACAGGAGCCCAATCTATAGCTGGAGAAACTGAGGTTCCTGACTTCTCCCTGACAAAGATGACCGTTAGTGAGGCGAGAAAGGGGCCTTCCCAGTTTACACCCAAGCTAGTGCATGGTGGGGTCTGGATCACTCTACCTGGAAATGTCATGGTGGGGATCAGGGAAGGTGCCGCCGCCAGCTGAGACTTGATCCTAGCTGGACATGAATCACAGATGATGTCTGGGCCCCACTGCTCTAAATGACCAGCCACCAACGAAGCAAAAGGCCCAACAGCCTCTTCGGGACATAAGGAAAAAGCTATAGCAAGACCCAAGTCCCTCACGATGTCGAAAATCACTCCAAGGCATCTTGAGGTAAGAGCAAATATTTATTAGAGGAAAGTTGATCTAATCTCTAGTAAAGGTATCACAATGGGTTTATTGATTTCTTAACAGGAAAAGTTACATTTTAAAGAGAAAAATTCCAATTTCACAAGCAATCTCCAGCCAGATTCTGGACCCTTGGGATACCTCACAACAATTCTGATGAAAAAAAGAGAGAAGAGAACAGAAAAAAAAATCTTGAAAAAGGAGTTTTTCATACAGATATACAGGAAACTAAATAAAATCAATTGAAAATTTGAACAGAGAGCCATTCATTTTGTTAAGTGTTACAAAAGTGCCAAGAAGTACAGCCTTACTCCCAAGTTCTAAGCTTTAGAATATTTCCTTTTCCAAAAACTGACATTGATCAGGAGGAAAATACAAATGAAGAGAAGAAAGATGAACACTCTTTTTTGGAGGGCTTGAGCAGTGATGGGGTAGTAAAAACATAATTTCATCAACTATGCAGCCAGGTTCTAATTTTCTTTCCACCTCAGGACACAGGAGCTATGGCCTCTTTACAGAGAACCTTCTGGAAGAAATGGTGTCCTCACTGGGACTCAAGGTTGCATCCTATGACTAAGATTCTCTATCAGTCAGAATGCCCAGGCTCTGTGCACCAGTCAGAAAATAAGTGGCAACTTCACTTGGGTAAGTGGGGAGAGTTTATAGGGGTGGTGCTGGAGGATCCTCTGCCTGAAGGAATGAAGGGGGCATATACAGGAATAAGAGAGCTGCGGGGTTTTTCACTGTCCCAGCAGCTCAAGATGACCCCACCATGGGAGAAATTGTACCCTCTCTCACTCTCTTCCTTCCCTGGGATCTGCCACTGGTATTCCCCATTGGTCTAATCCGGTTAGAAGTCAGAAGACAAAAATCCTTGGGTACAAACAGGTCACCCTCCTGGGGCACAGAGCTGGGGTTCTGGAGACAGTGTCTTCATTCACAGGGTGCTGACTTGCACAAGAGTTCAAGGAGTCAGATATTAGCTAGACCTAAGAATATGTATCTACAAATGGATTGGTAGTTTTTATTTAAAAAAAAAAGAGGTTATTTAAAATTTAGCTATTTCTGACTACATTTGAAGAAGTTATTTTGGATCTGGAGAGTGTTATACAGACTAACCTCAAATCTAGGATGAAGGTCACTAACCCACATTCATGAAGAAGAGGATGCATCATTATCTAAGCGTCCAAGTTCAGTAGAAATGTAGGGATATGAGGGGCACCTCCACTATAAATGGGCATGTCTACTGTGGTCAGAGCGACTGTCATGCCCACTGTTCCCCTGAGTCACCAAGGTCTCAATGCCCACCTGCCCCCTCCCTCAACCAGCAGTGTCACAGTACCTTCCACACCTCCTGTTTAAACAGGTCCCTGAGCTCCACCAGCTCCTCGGCCAGGGTGAACATTGAATCCCACTCCCAGGCTCTGCTGGGGTCCTGCTCAACGAGGCAGAACCTAAGTCCTGGTATCAGCTAGAACTGGCTCTCTCGTTTGTTCCTATCACTCCACCTGGCCTGGCACCCAAAAGTATGGACCAATAGATGGACTGAATTTAGTGCAAGGAGAAATAGCAACGATCCACAAACACTCCTACACTTGAGCCCCAGACTCAGAGCACAGGATGAGAGAGCAGCAGGGGCCCAGAGTTTTTCAGAGACAGGGTTGGATGGCATGGTGAGCCAGGATGAGGATTCTAGTTGACCCAGCGCCAACCCTGTGTAAGCAGCTCTGCCCACATTGCAGAGCCAAGGGCTGAAGGCTGAGACCATCCAGACCCCTCTGAACACCAACTGTGGGCCTTGGAAAGCTATCTTCTCAGTCACCCTTTGCAGGATGAGACACCCAGAGGTCAAATATATTGAAGTACCAGTGACAGTGGCAGGGTGCACCTTTCTGAGTCACCCACCCAAAGGTCCTGGGAGACAGAGGCCCAGCATGAACCGCTGAGCACGAGCACCCTCTGGTCCCATGATGGAAGCCTTAGCTGCACAGAGACGGTGCCTGGATCCCCTGTGCTTCGACCACCCCAGGTTCCTGCCAGCTCTGGACTTTGCCTCCAGCCTCCCGTGAGTCCACCTGATAAAGCCCAGCTCTGTTCCTGGCACCCAGGCTACCTTTGCTTTGTCCCCTGAGTCTCTGTGCTCTGATCCTGCCTGAGCTGGGCTTCTCGGGCTTGCTGCTCCCCTGAGGGCTGGGAGGCTACCTGCGTGCCTCTTCCCAGGACAGAGGAGTCAGGGAGGCAGGACATGGCCCAATACTACTTCCGTCTTCCAGCCCCTTTCCTGTGCTGACTCTAGAATACATGCTTGCTGGAGCTAGTCTTTTCTGAAAATGCATTTGTGTTTGCTGGGACATGATAATGGACTGAAATTAGCTGCGGAGTTGGCTGTTGGGGAAACATGAAAGGTGAAGGATTCTCTTGGGGGCGTGTGGCCAATGAGAGGCAGTGCCCATACCCACTGCGTTTAGCATCTTTATTAAGGATCTGGTTGAAAGAACATGAACAGTGTGCTTCATCATCTTTTTTTTTTTTAACGTTTAAAACATTTTACAAATAATGCATGTTTATTATAGAAAAAGCAGATAAGCCAAAGGAAAATGAAGAGGAATTACTCTTCTTTTAGCTATTCTGAAATAATCACTATTTTTAATACTTTTGGCAAATCTTTCATACCTAAACACACAGACATAAATAACTGTCTAACTGAAATGCTGGACCTGGTAGAGGTGGGGGTTTTTTTTTATTTATTTATTTTTTTGTTTTTTTTTTTTAAAGATCTTGATGGTTAAAGTTTTGATATAAACAGTTTCTGTACTGAAAGTGATAGAGACTAGCATTGACCCGTGGAGTGAACTGTTTATTTGGGGAAAACCCTTTGAATGGGCTTTTTGTTACAAAACATTAAGCAAATACCTTCCTCCTGCAGCTCTGGGGGAATGAATTGATATTGAACTATTGTATTCAATGCTGGTGTCCACTTGGACACTATTAGGATCCGCCCTGTTCACTGGAGGAGAAGTAAACATTTGTGCACTAGCCTCTGCTAGAAAAGAATGAGGCCTGGGAAGCAAGCCAGGCCCAGGCAGGTGAGTCTCAGAGGGGGCATGCCTGCTTCCCGTGCCACCCCTCCAACCTGGTTCTGTGGCCATTGGACAGGACTTTGGAGATCCACCCATTCCAGAAGACTTCTGGTGTAGAGTAACTGGCCTCCTGTTTGGCGAAAGTGATAGAGCCCTAAGGTGGACCTGGAGATTTGTAAAGCAGGCATTTCTGGGAGGACTTGTCAGTTTTGCTCTGTATGGCACCTCCCTTTGGTTATCCCCAAAGTTGGCATGCAAGCAGAGACCAGCGCTGGCTGTGACGTGAGTAGCTAAGGGAAAGCCTCTCTGTGTCTAGTTAGAGTGGCAAGGAGGGAGCAGGGGTAACTTCTTTAGGCCAGCTTGGCAGTGCCAGCTCAGGCTGGTGGAAGGTCACATGCCCAAAATGGGCAGGGAGAGTTGGGTCTGTGTCCAGGCACTTGAGTGGAAGCAGGGCAATGAGAGCAGACAGTGCCCAGGGCACTCACAAAAAACAAAATGACCTTTTGAGGGAGGCTCTTTTCCTGCCATCCAGCAACAGCAAGATAGGAGGCTTTGTCATTGTTGGTATTCGCTGAAATATGTTCACCCAGGCTGGTGAGGCCTTAACCTTCCTGGTTACAAAGAGACATTGACAAAAGTGGAAAAGTGCAACACTCGCTCTGTTGCATTCTGCTTCCCCACACCAACTCAGCGTGCATCTTTCCCACAGGTAGATATGGACATTGTCACTTTAAAGGTGGAATCAGGGCCTTCCTGGTGGCACAGCAATCTGCAGCCTCTGTAGCATGAGTTCAATCCCCGGCTGACCAGGGAGACACCCACATGGTGCAGCAGATCTCGCCTGACTCACCCGCTGCTCCCTTCAGCAGTGTAGTTCGGTTGATCAGACTGTTCTGTTCCCCACTCTGTCTCTGGTGAATCCTCTCACCCCCGCCCCCACACCTCTGGCCTGTACCCCTGTTCTTGTATGTATAAATAAATAAATTTTAAAAAATAAAAAAAATAAAAGTTGAATTGTATCCCTCGTCGCACCTGTAGAGCCACAATTTATTTAATATCCCTTTTGGGTTAACCAACTTGAAAGCACAGTGATTTGGAGATTAGCAAGGCAGGGGTGTGGGAGAAGGTCCTTAAATGCAGTGGTCCTTAAATGCAGTGATTTGGTGACTCCTGGAGCAGGCAGTGTCCATCGATTCATCTCAGAATCAAGCCCATGCACTGAGATACCTTCTGCCAGCCATGCCCCTCTCCCACTCCAGTCCTGAGCCTGCTGGTCTGGGACTAGGTGCTATGCCACTTTTGCTGGATTTCTTCTACAGGTAAACATCAGCACACAGGTCAACTGTACTTACTAGCCCTGATTGCCTGGCAAGCCCTCTCATCCCAGGCAATTAGAGTTTCAATTTTACACACAGTTGACCCTTGAACAGTGTGGGAATTAGGAGCATCCACCCCTAAGCAGAGCAAAACCTACCTATACCTTATAGTTGGCATTGTAATTTCCCTTGTTCCACTTCTGCTGATTGAGCCAACATCCAGGTATTGGTTGAATTCACAACTGAAGAACCTGTAGATAGAAAAAAAAAATCTATGTATAAGTGGACCCATACAGTCCAAACCCATGCTGTTCAAGGGTCAACTGAATCACATCTCTTCTGCCCATGGAACACCCCACACCACCTGCAAGGGGAGCTTCAGGGCCTCTCCTGCTCTCCTGGTTCTTTCTCTCTGTGTCTTCCCCACCCCTACTCTGAACAACCTCACCCCAAACACACCTTTCCCACATTCTCCATTCCTTTTGTTTCAATCAGAAATAGGTGGTACAAAATAAAACCAGACATGTTGAATTCTTTCAGTTGAAGATGATAGATTGACCACAGTGTTTATCTCCTCTATTTCTGAGGACCCCACTAACATGAGAATAATTATTCCCTGGAGAAGGAAAATGGGAGAGGTTCAGGATCAGGATTCAGGGCACCAGGTAGAGAGGGGGCTAGGATCCAGGGATAAGAGCAAAAACAGGAATTAGCAATCTACACAGGACTGGAGGCACAGAGGAAATTTCAGGGTAGTAGAAATATAAAAATCCATGTAATGTATAATTAATATTATAACTTTTATGCATAAATTATACTTCAATAAAAGAAAGTTTAGGGTGCACATGGAGAGGCCGTATCCACTGACCCCTTCCCATGCTTTGTGTCTATCTCTAGAAACCAGGACACTGCCAATTAGGTGAAAGATTGAAAAGTTCTTTTCTGGATAAATAGAAGGCCCCAAAGAGAAGGCTTCAAATATGGTCACTGAAACTATCAGATGAAAAATTCAGGTCAGTGTCTGATCACCCTATATGGAAACTACTATCCTAGCCCCACACAAAGAGTCCAAGCATCTATTTAATGTCTATTTCATGAATGGGATGCAAAAGATTACTAGACACTTGAGAGAAAATTCCAACACAGTGTAGAAAGAATCAACAATATAAAGTAGTACCAATAACCTAAGAGGGAAAAAAGAGTTAAATAAAATAGAGATGACATAGGACTCAGAAGAAAACTTAAAAGTAACATTGAATTAGTACACTCAGAAGCATAAGAGAAGATATGGCTTTCATTATAAAAGAATAGGATTTTTTTGTTTTAAAGACACAAAGGACAAAAAACTACTCAAAATTAAAACAGGAAAGAGAGAAGAAAACTCAACAAAAAGTTGGAAGGAGAAAGATAATGAAATCTATCAGAAAGCATAACAAAACAGAAATGGAAAATATGGAAGAAAATTCAAGTGTCTTAGATAACCAATCTGGAAGTGCAATACCATACTTATAGGAAAAATAGAAACAGAGAATAGAGGAGAGGATGAAATTGTCAAGTAACTGGTTTAAGATATTTCCTGGAACTAGACTGCATCTTCTACTTTATGACATATAAACTTTCAGAACGCCAGGTTAAAGAATAGATCCTAAAAGATCCCCCCCAAAAAATTACATGCGAAGAGACAGAAAATCTGGGGCCTCCCTGGTGGCACAGTGGTTAAAGACAGCACTATGAAGCTATCACCAGCCACTGCAGCATAAGTTCAATTCCCCAGCCAGCCAGGGAGCAACCCACATGGCACAAAAGACCTCTCCTGTCTCGCCCACTGCTTCCCTCAGCAGTATATCTCAGTAGATCCACCTGTTCTGCTCCCAACTCTGTCTGGTGAATCCTCTCACTCCCCGCACCTCTGGCTTACCCCCCAGCTCTTGTATGCAGAAATAAATAAATCTTAAAAACAGAAAATCAAAATGGCATTAAACTTCCCAAGAACAGAACTGAAATGCTAGATGATAATAAAGCAATGAACACTATTGCATTTTGAAATAAAATATTATTTTCAGTCTTGATTTTTATATTCAGCCAAATTAGAAATTTCAAGAGGATAAAATAAAAATATTTTCCAACATAAATTACTCAGGAAAAATTACTTCTCATGCTCTCTTCCTTAATAACCTGCTAGAGGATGTGCTCCAGCAAAATCTGGGAGTAAAACAAGAAGTAAAACAAAAGACCAAGAAATGATGGATCCAACCCAGGTCAGTGGCAAAGGGAGCCCCTGGAGGAGACCTGTACAGGAGGACTACAGATTAACCAGCATAACTGTAAGTAAGAGGAAGAATTCTTCACAATGGAAGTCTCCAGGAATTTAAAGAAGAGGGAAATCATATAACATGTGATATTGTGATATGATGAAATTTTTGTAAAAAGCTAGTGATAGATGTTAGAGCTTATTGGTTGTTGGTTTTTGTTTTTGTTTTTTTTTACTTTTAAAGATAGCTATGTTCAAAAATATGCAAGTAAACTAACTAGGTAATTATTAACTATGATCACTTAAGTAAAAATGATAAGCCTAAATGAAATGATGGGGTTGGAGGGTAAGGTAGAGAAGTCTGCTATAAGAAAATTAAATTTGTCCCATCTTACAAATCAAGAAATAGAAGTATAGTCACAAATATAGAAAGTTAAGAGCAAAAGGAAAATCTAGAAGACTTTTTTAAATCCTCTCTGGGGAGATTGCTGGGTAAATCAGGGACTGCTCTTACTCATTATAAGTCTTTTGTCATCATTTGATGTATTTTTAACTATATGCATATCTTGCATTGTTTCACATTATTTTAGAAGTTAAGATAAAACAATTGTTTAAGCTAATGAATGATGGAGTGAGAAGACCATGAGGCCATGTGTCACCAATCTGGGTTCTGCTTTGGTTCTCCCAATCATTAACCAAGTGGCCATCAGAAGGAACTGAATCTCTGGGGTTGAGAGTAAGGCAGAAGTTCACTGAGTCACCTTGAACAAATGACCTCTCTTCCCTTCTCCCAGCCTCTGCTTCTGTAAAATGGAGCTAATAATACCACCTTCAAAGATACCTGTGGGGCTCTGCACTCATGCCTTCTGGGAACTCAGGAGATAGCAATGGCTTAAACCATGAAGACTAGAGGGAAATCAGACCCAAAAAGAACAGAAACTGAAACCAACTGAAACTGTCATTTTGAGCCAGTTGAAGGCAGTGTCAGTTTAACTTTCAGTTGGCTTCATTTTCAGTTGGTTTCAGTTTCACTTCTTTGATGAAGAGCCAGCTGGAACCGGTTTGAACCAGTTGGGACCAGTTTCAGCCAGTCAGATCTGGTCAGAACCAGTTTCAGCTGGTCAAAACCAGTCAGAACCGGTTTCAGCTGGTTGGAACCGGTTTGAGCCAGTAAGAACTGGTTTCAGTTGACTGGAACTGCCTTGAACTGGTTTGAACCAGTCAGAACCAGTTTGAACAGGTTTCAGCCAGTCAAAACTGGTTTCAGCTGGTTGGACTGGTTGAACAATTTCTGGATGGAATTGATTTGAGTCAGTCAGAAACAGCTAAAACTGGTCAGAAAGGGATTCAATTGATTTCTATTTCACTTGGTTTGAAGTATTCAGATACGTTTGGAAACAGTTTCATCCATTTTGAGCCAGTTGGAGGCAATGTCAGTTAGTTTCACTTTCAATTATCTTCAGTTTCAGTTGGTTTTGATTTCTCTTCTTTGAAGAAGTCAGAGTCAGTGGGAACCAGTTTGAAATGGTTAGAACTGGTTTGAGTTGGTCAGAACCTATTTAAACTGGTTTTGGCTGGTCAACCAGTTTCAGCTGGTCAGAACTGATTTGAACTGGTTTCATCCAGTCAGAACAAGTTGCAACTGGTTTCAGGGAGTCGGAACTGGCTTGAACCCGTTTTGGCTGGTCAGAAGTGGTTTCAGGCAGTTGGAACTGTTTTGAACCGGTCTGAACTGGTTTTAGCCCGATTGAACCAGCTTAAACCTGCCAGTCAGAACCAGTTTTGACTGGTCAGAACTGGTTTGCGCCAGTTGGCGTCAGTCGGAACCGGTTCCGACCACTTTCAAGCTGGTCAGAACTAGTTTCAGCTGATTGAAACTGGTTTGAGCCAGTCGTAACCGGTCAGAACCAGTTTCAGCCAGATTGAACCAGTCAGAACTGGTTTCAGTAGGTCGGAATCCATTTGAACCAGTCTGAACCACTGACCCGTGGTTTCATTTTCAGTAGGTTCTGTTATCAGTTCTTTGAAGAAATCAGAACCAGATTAGGTTGGTTTCAGTTTCATTTGGTTTGAAATCATCGGATCCATTGGAAACATTTTCATCCATTTTGAGGCAGTTGGAGGCAATGTCAGTTAGTTTCACTTTCAGTTTGCTTCAGTTTCAGTTGTTTTTGAGAAGTGGGTGTCAGTTGGAACTTGTTTGAGCCTGGTTTGAGCTAGTTGGTACCAGTTTTAGCCAGGTTGAACTGGTTGGAACTGTTTTCAGCTGGTCAGAACCAGTCGGAACCTGTTTGGGCTGGTCAGAACTGGTTTCATCTGGTTGGAGCTGGTTTGAACCGGTTTTAGCCAGTTTGCAGTGGTTTCAGCTGGTTGTAGCCAGTTTGATCAGTCAGCCAGTCAGAACTGGTTTGATCCTCTTTGGCCTGGTCATAAATGGTTTCAGCTGGTTGGAATTGGTTTGAGGCAGTCTGAACCAGTTTGAGCCAGACAAAACTGCTTTCAGCCAGATTCAGCAGGAACCCATGGTTTCAGTTTCAGTTGTTGTGGTATCAGTTCTTTGAAGAAGTCAGAACCAGATTCAGTCTGTTTCAGTTTCACTTGATTTGAAATTGTCAGCTCCATTAGGAAATGTTTTCATTCATTTTGAGCCAGTTGGAGGCAGTGCCAGGTAGTTTCACTTTCAGTTGGGTTCATTATTATACATTGGCTTCGGTTCCACTTCTTTGAAGAAGTGGGAGCCAGTTGGAACCAGTTTGGGCTGGTCAGAATCAGTTTCAGCCAGTGGAACCAGTTGGAACTGGTTTCAGCCAGTCAGAACCAGTTTTGGCCAGTCTGAACTGGTTGTAACCGGTTTCAACCTGTCGGCACAGGCCAGAGCAAGTTTCAGCCAGTCAGAACCGTTTCAGCTGGTTGGAGCTGGTTTTGACCTGTCTGAACCGGTTTCAGCCAGATTGGACCAGTTGAGCTGATTTCAGCCGGTTGGAACTGATTTGAACCAGTTGCAGCCAGTCAGAACCGGTGTTTGCTGGTCAGAACTGGTTTGAGCCAGTTGGAACTAGTTTGAGCTGGTCTGAACCAGTTCGAGCAGGTCAGAATCAGTTTCAACCAGATCGAACCAGTCAAATTAGTTTAGCAGGCAGAACCGTTTAGAGCCAGTCCAAACTGGTGACCCATGGTTTCAGTTTCAGTTGGTTTTGGTATCAGTTTTTGAAGATCAGAGCCAGATTCAGTTGGTTTCAGTTTCATGAGTTTGAAATTGTCATATCCATTTGGAAATGTTTTCATCATTTTGAGCCAGTTGGAGGCAGTGTCAGTTTCACTTTCAGTTGGCTTCAGGTTCTGTTGGGTTTTGTTTCACTTCTTTGAAGAACTCAGAGCCAGTTGGAAGCGGTTCAAAACAGTAAGATCTGGTTTGAGCAGGTCAGAACTGGTTTCAGCCAGTTTGAGCTGTTCAGAACCAATTTTTTGTTCCAATTCTTTGAAAAAGTCAGAACAGATTCAGCTGGTTTCAATTTTACCTGGTTTGAACAAGTCAGAACCAGTTGGATCCAGCTTCGGCTGTTTTGGGCTGCTCAGTACCAGTTGAGCTGGTCAGAACTGGTTTGAGCTGGTCTGAACCAGTTTGAGCCTTGGTAACCAGTTTGAACCAGTCACAGTTTCAGCTGGCTGGAACTGGTTTGAAGCAGAGTCATTTGGTACCAGTTTCAGCCAGTTTGATTCAGACCAAACCAATTTGAGCCAGTAAGAACTGGCTTCAGCAGGTTTGAACTGGATCCAGCCAGTTTGAACCAGTCAAAACAGGTTTCAGCCTGTTTGAGCCAGTCGAAGCCAGTGTCAGTTACTTAGAGTTACTTCACTTACTTTTGTTTTGAACAAGCCAGAACCACTCATAACCAATTTCAGCCAATTTGAATCAGTTGGATCCAGTTTCAGCCAGTTTGAGCCAGTCAGAACCAGTTCAAGCCAGTTGGAACTGGTCAGAACTGTTTTGTGGCAATCAGATTTGTTCGGAACCCATTTGAACTGATTGGAACCGGTTTCAGCTGGTTTGAGCCAGTTAGAGCCAGTGTCAATTGGTTTTCGTTTTGGTTTCAGTTCTTTAAAGAACTCAGAACTGGATTCAGCCATTTTCAGTTTCATTTGGTTTGAACAAGTCAGAACCAGTAGAAATTGGTTTCAGGCAGTTTGAACTGTTTGAAACTAGTTTCAGCCATTTTGGTTTGACCTAGTCAGAACTGGTCAGAACTGGTTTCAGCTGGTTTCCAAAACAGCTTCACATTTCAGAGACCTGGTATGTTTGGGAGGCAGAGGTCAGGTGTCTGCTGCTTGTGACACCTGTAACTGCTCCTCCTCCCCTTCTAGGGGCTTCTCTCTGACAGTGACCAGACCCAGGGACCCTCCACAGAGCACCATGTGGCAGTGGAGAGGCCTGATGGCATCATATTCCCCTGGACTGAACTTACCTGGGCCCTTCACCACTGCTGTGTGTGCCCCAGAACTGTCTCTACTTGGCAGAAATTCTCCATTCCCTTCATTTTCATAATCAGCATTTGCCTAACAGGGGCAGAAGGATTTTTCTTTCTGAAAGTTCAGTCTGTGATTTCTGTGCCCCCAGTGGCCTCTGGAATCCCATTCTGCTCAGACGAGAACAGGCTTTTCAAGCTGTCAGTAGGGGAAAGATGACAAGGCTTTAATGAAGTCAAGTCATCATTTTTTCATGGCACATGAGGCTGCAGGCCGGCAGCTTGGCTGAGGAGGAAGGGTAGGATGGTTTCTTTAGCCTTGGTGTCCTCCCTGACGCCCTCCTACCACATCCTGTCCCCAGCCCTCTGAAGCTGCTTCACATAAACAAGCCTGGTGCTGCAGAGTTCCCCAAGGCCACAGGCTGGACCACTAAAGAAGATGTGATGTCATTAATCACCTAGACGCTCGCTCCCTAGTTCTGGGCTCAGCTGGGAGCTCCCTCTCCTCCTGCCCCTAAGAGAATGAATCTGCCCATTTTCTCCCTATGATTCAACCAGCAGCTAATATTAACAGGACTTAAATCATCAAGACTCCCAGAAGTCAGATTTTTGCTGGTTTTCCTACAAATGAGCCACCAAATTTAGCCAGATATGCTTTCTACTTAAATAAAGATGATGCATCCATTTGGAAAAACAGATTTCAAGGTCTGGTTCTATCTGATCCCATGAACTCCTCCCACAGTCCTGTATAATTCAAAAGCCCCAGTGGAAGGAGATACTCATCTGCTGATAGGAACTCACATCCCTGAACGGAGAAAAAGACTTCTTTCATGCAGACGATTTTTTTGAATACAGCTGTGAACATCTTTGAAAAATCTGCTATTTGTGTGGCATGAGATATAGGGAAGGGGAAGAAAATGCAAAAGATTAGGCTATGACCCCAATTCCTCCTAGGGAGACCTGATGATATCCCAGTTGATGGTCTAGGCCAGTGGTTCTTAAACTTCAATATGTATCAGAATCTCTTGGTATTTGTAACACAGATTGCTGGGGCACCACCCAGCGTTTCTGATTTGGTAGGTGTGGGATGGGACCCAAGAACTTATATTTGTAATATATGCTGCTGGTTTAGGGCCCACATTTGAGAAACAGTGCCTGAATGCCCCTGTATGGTCATACCCAGGACTCTGCCAGCCAGCACCTTTTCCTCCCTTCCCCTGCCCACTCAACTGCAGCAGCCTCCTCTGAGCTGGTGTTGAACACAGCTGGGAACCCAGGAGGAACCTCAACTCCTGCCCCTTCCTTGAAGATTCAGCTTGATGCTGGACATGGTGGCCTCAGGTGAGCCTCTGTCTGCCCACTGAGCCAGAGCTTTCCCAGAGCCTTCAGAGTGGGTTGCCATTAGCACCCCACCCCCAACCCATAACACTTGACTAAGGCCCTGACACCTCATCCAGCCCTCGCTTGCTCCTCCATTTATCAAGTTCATGGACCTGGTGCCTTGCATCCTTCACCCATCTGGCAGGACTAGGCAATGCCCCCTCTAAAAACACTGTGCCCATTTGACTTGGGCTGCAGTCACACAGACCCCCACCCCATCCTAGGTGGGTTCTCCTGGTGAATAACACTTTCAACACGGGCTTACCATAACCAAGTATGGAGATGTTGATGCTTGTTACCCTTTCCAGGGGTCGAAAACTCCAGAGTAGCCACCTTACCCCCAGCCTCACCTACCTGGAAGCCCACTACCGCTGCTTTCCATGGTTGAGAACACACCAGATCTAATCCAGAACTTACCTGCCACCCACTGTGCCCTCCTTGTGGCATCCGGATTATGGAAGCCCATAGTTACTGCCCCTCCTCCTTCCTGAGGATGTCTCTCTCAGTGGTGATCATGCTTCACTAAGCAGCCTGTCATCACTCCATGATTCCTCAGTCCAGCTTTGCAGAGGCTGATTTCCTTACCACGACTTTTCCCGTAGTCAAAATTGAATAGTAGCTTCAAGGGATATCAAGTTGTGGCAAAGAACATGTGCTCAGGAAATAGACTTGAGCTAAACAGACTCAAGCAAGCTTCCACTTGCTACCACTGTGAGCTGGACACAGCCACTCAGCGCCTCTGAATCACAATTTCCTCCTCTGTAAATAAAGATCATGATAGCACCTCCTTGATAGGATAAATGAGGATTAAATGAGTTAAGATATATAAGATGTTGCATTTGTTTCCTATAGCTGCTGTAACAAATTACCCCAAACAGTGATTTAAAGCCACAGAAAGTTACTCATTTACGGTCCTGAAGGCCAGACCCCTGAAATGAGTCTTATGGGGCTAAAATTTAAGGTGTCTATAGGGTTAGTCCCTTCTGGAGGCTACAGAGGAAAACACACTTCCAGCTCCTGGTAGCTGCTGGCATTCCTTGGTTTATGGCCACATCACTGCAAGCTCCACTTCTGTTGTCACATTGCCTTCCCCTCTTATGTGCCCAGTCTCTCACAACCTCCCTACTCCTGTGCTTACATTTAAGGTCCACCCAGACAATCCAGGATAATCTCATTTCAAGATCCTTAACTTAGTCACATCTGCAAAGTCCCCTTTGCTATATAAGGTAACATTCATAGGGTCCAGGGATTAGTTCCAGAATTTTGAAGACAACTTTTATTCAGACCATTACAGGTGTTAAGCAGAGTGCCTGTCATATAGAAGTTCCATAAATCAATAAATCACCACTCCTCTTCTTATAATTGCTCTTATTATCATTACAATGTTTGTTTGTCCCCCCCACCTCCATTTTGCCCAAACATTAGTCCTATGATTGCTACCCAGTCAGCACAACATTGGGATTCTACAGGTACAAAGAACACAATTATATGAAGCAGGATTAACCAACAGGGTACTTAGCCATTTATACCATCTATAAAATTCTTCCTTCCTAGTATGTGCTTCTGACAAGAGGTAGGAATTCTCAGTGGGGTGTGACAAAAGTCCCTTCAGGTGGACTTTTAACTAACAATGATAAGAGAAAGAGGTTGCTCTAATGAGTCCTCAGAGCTCTCTGGATGCACCCCTAATCACGACTTCCTCTGGCCATTAGATCTGTTCCTTTCAAGGATGTGGTGGGACTCAACTCTCCTCCCAGCAGGCAAGAGCTGGTCAAGACCCTCCAGGCATTTACCCCAAGGGACAACTATTAATGAAAGGTCAATCTCCTCCCATCTGAGCACCTGTCCACACAGCACATTCACAGGCTGTGTCTTATTGTATCAAAGTTTGCCTGAGCCCTCTTGGAGCTCCCTCCACATGTTATCTCTTTGGACATTGGGCACTGGCGACAATGAGTTCTGCGTGCAATGACCAGAGCAGAGTGCACGAGCTACAGCACAGGTGGGTCAGCCCAAGCTGGAAGTGACTGATCTGAACCACATTCAGGCCATGATTTCAGTCACAGAACCACAAAGACCAATGACAGGAAATCACTGGGGGAGCAGAGGAGCGTATCAGGAGGTGTACCAGTCATGGCCAGGAGCCAGGGGTCAGCTATTGGAGAAAGAGTTGAGACAGAAAAACTCTAGAGTGGGACTCTGGAAGAGGGATTTTTTACTATGGTCCCTTCTGAGGATCAGTTCTTTCTTTTCTGAGTTTAAAGATCATGAATACTTCACACTCAGCTTTGAACTTCACGGGACTCGACTCATCAGGAAACCTAAGCCCATGTGGTTCCCTGAGGGTGGAGGTGATTGGCAATCATCTATGCAGAAACACCCTGCCCCCTCATGTCTCCAACATTAATGCCCAAAGGGCACCTTCTTGGAGGGACTTTCTCCAGAATTAACAGCTTCTTGTGTTCCATGGGGTCTTGTCTTAGCTGGGACTGTTGACATATATCATAGAGCGGTGTTGCTTAAACAATACATATTTTTTTCTTACAATTCTGGAGACTGGAAGTCAGAGAACTAGGTGCCGGGATGGTGGGGTTCTGGTGAGTGGCCTCTTCCTGGCTTACAGCATGCTGACATCACATTGCTTCCTCACACAGTGAAAAAGAGCATCCCTTTCACGTCTCTTCTAATAAGGTCACTAAACCCATTCACAAAGGCTCTCTCCTCATGACATAATTAACTCCCAAAGGCTGCACTTCTGTATAACATCACCTTGGGAATCATATTTCAACATATAGATTGGGTGTAGAGAAGCCCAAGCAGGCAGGTCACACTGGTCTCTTCTTGGTGTGAAGCTCTTCTCTCCATCAGATGCTCTCACCCAAGTCCCCAGGATGCTCTCCGGATCTGACACCCAGCTCTGGGCACCCAGCTCAGGCTCACGGGCAACATCTTGGCCAGACTGTCCACTGAGGACTTTGAAGATAGCTTCAAGCTCTGACAATCAGGGCGATGTCAACCATGTGGCCTCACTGCTGGGCCTTAGTGTAATCCCTTCACCCTGCTCACACTCTCTAGGGTGGGTTCTCTTCAGTCTTCTGAAATCCAGTCATGTCTAGTCCCCCCACCCTCCTCAACCCCCATAACCATCTCCCACAAATCTCTCACATCTACTTTCAAGGAAGCACCAATGCCCTTAGATGGGACCCCCCCCATCTTTGCACCATGATGACTTTTTGAAAGAAAATGGCCTTATGTGGAGTATCTATCAAGGGTTAGGGTCTAGAGTCAAGTCATCAGGGTCAAGAGCAAGTTCTCCCTCTTACTGTCTGTGACCTTAGGGGGTTCACTTCATGCACAAAATGGGATAGCAGGGGTAGCTCTCACTTCCTAGAGCTGTTGCGGAGTAAATGAGGAGGGGTAAATGTAAAACAGGGTTTGCACGGGAAAATCCTAGCATGAACAACATGTAAATAGCTATAAGGCAGTGCTGGGAAAGTGAACTCTGAAATCCTGGCTGTGTGGCTTCTTGGCTCTGGGACCTTGAGGAAGACATTTAGCCTCCTTGACCTTTGGATTTTTCATTTGGAAAATGAGGACATGACAGCGCCTGGCTAAGGTGTGAAAGGAGACAATTATGTGAAGTTCTCAGCATGGTGTCGGGGCAAAGAGCCCCATCAATAAGACTTATTGACCCCTCTGCCCTCCCACTCCAGGGCCAGCCTTTAACGTCTCGAGCCCTCCTGGGGATGCCGCCTGCACACGCACTCACGTGTCTTCAACATCCCCTTCTCCACTGGATCCTGCCCTCATTTGGCCAGACAGATGCACATCTCCCCCCCCCCCCCAAAAAAAAAACCCTCTTTCAACCTTTCATTTTTTAAGCTGCCACCCTGTCTTCCTTTTCTTTCCACCAGGGAACTTCTAGGGGTGGTTTCCCCGAGACTGCTGGCTTCCTTTACTGACAATGAGGTGATTGCAAGCATTTGCTGGTCCCTACCAGCTGTCTGGTATCTCTTAGGGATATCTTGGCATAATGAAGTCCTCAAGTGTCTGTGAGCACTCTGTCGAGATGTTTGCCTTCTGTCTGCTAAGTTTATTAGGATGGGATCGCATCCCATATCTTCTTTATTAGTGGAGGGAACAATTTACCACAGGTAGTTAAGACTGCTTTGCAGGGTGACTGGAATTAGCCCCCAGGTAGAGTTAAGTCTCCAAGCCTCTCTTTCAAGTCTTCTGGAAATGAACCTACCCATTAACGAATCCAGGAATGGGGGTGCTACATATGGGTCGACTTGGGAAGACAGAAGACGACCAGGGCAAAACAAACTCTGTGAAGGGATCTGACTTACACCCTGAACAAAATGGAAAAGCAATCAGCAGTCATAGTTTTTCTACCAAATTGTGAGGGAAACAAGAAAAAGCCAATAACCTCTAATACCTGAAGCTTCAATAAAGATAGCCAGAAACAGATAAAAGAAAGCCCTTATCGGCACCAGAGCAGGGAGGATGAGAGTCAGAGGATGGCTCTGTTTTCTTAGAAGAAAGCGGGAGAGAAAGGAATCCCATCCTTTCTAGCAGAGATCCCCACGCCAGATGCCCACCCAGGAGGACCTGTCCCACTTGTGGCACCAGCAACCAGGTGGAATTATCCCACAGGCCCCTGCCTGTCAAATGCAGCTGCTTGAGGTACCATGACATATTGGGGGCTGTGGATCTTGGGGCCCTGGAGGGCTGTGTCCACAGCTGGGAGGCACTTCCCAGCCAGCCTGGTCTCCTTTCTCAGATCTGGGGGACTCTCTACCTTCAGGACTGCCTAGTGGACAGGATGTAGCTGAAGTGCAATCCCCCACATAGGCCCCTTATGGGGGCCTTCACGCCACCCACACATAGCCACAAAACCCCCCACAAATGGCATCGGTCTGGGCCTGCTTCCCTTCAGACTGAGAGCACCAGGGGGTGTTTCATTCATCTTTGACAGCCTCGTAGGGTTTGACCCTTGGTAGATTCTCAATAACTACATCTTAAATAAATGAATGAATGAGTTGGTCTCAGGCTGTTATCAGTGGACACAATATACTACAGACATTTACAGATCACTCATGCCCGGGCCTTCTACGTAGCATTTTGCATCTATCCATCTTCTTGTTTTCACAAATGCCCAGTGAACAGCCTTTTTATTTTTCATTATCTACATTTTAGAGATGGGGAAACCAGTTCGCAGAGAGCTCCATCACCTACCACCAGATACACAGTTAGAAAGTGGCAGAGCCAGCGCTTGAACCCTTGCCATCTGACATCAGACGTCGGGTCGGTAACGAACACATTATCTGCTCCTTAAAATATATAAGGCAAGTTTTCTCACTGGGATTGCATTAGTAGAATACATTAGATGTTGGGGAGATTGGCCCCTTGTCTGAAATGGCTTATTGTGCAGGGAATCCACAGGGCTCTGGTCTAAAGCTGCTGTAAGGAGCTGGAAGGGACCCGGGTGGTATGCAGCCTGGGGTACACAGGGTTAAGAGAGCGGGCAAAGGGCTTGGCCCGGAGTGAGCAGAGAGAGGAAAGAAGGAACTCTGCAGACCCTCTCAGATGCAGAGGGAGGCTCATGAAGGGAAGGAAAGGAAAGACAAGAACAGGAGATATCCTGACCTGCACAGGCCCCTTCCCAAGGAGGCCAGCACTCAGTGGGCCAACGAGGAGAGGAGAGAAGCTGGCCCAGTGCTGGGACCTGGAGGGGCATGGCAGACCAGGGCTGAAGACGTTATGATGTAACAGCACAACACGGTGAGTTGAGGGAAGCAACAGTTCTCAGGGCACTGTGATTCCAGAGGGGCCAGCCAGCCAGCAGCTGGAATGATAGGGGGCAAGGTTTGATTCTTGCTAGAAGGAGCTAGAAGAGCCAGGCACGGTGGTAGGGTCCTAGAAAGGCAGATGGGAACTCAGGGCGAGCTCCAGTCCATGTGGGGGACTGGTGGGCAATTGGGAAACTGAGGCAGGCATGCAGTCACACAGAGAAGCTTGTCTGGGGAGAGTCGGTATGGAGAATAAGGGGAACAGGAATTAGAAGAGTTAGAACTAGCCACTCCTCCCTTCAGATATCACATTAAGAGTGCAGAATCACCCCAGATTCTGCTGCTGATGTGACTGGTCCCTTCACATGCAGCCTGGATGAGTCAGGGGGGTGAGCCTGGGTGTTGGAGGTCATGTCTTCAGCTAAGCAGGCTGGAAGCCAGCAGAGGCAGCACGGGGACAGTGAATATCTCACCCACTTACCACCATCCCCCATTTACTGAAATCTACATGGCAGGTGCTCTTCTGGGGATTGCAGAAATTAAGATTTTAAAGATTCATTCAGTGGCCCATGGCACTTGAGTAGCGGATTTCTGACACTGAGTTAAATTGACAGCACACGGTCAGCTCGTGGACAGGTATTGATTAGTGATGGGGAGAGTTAGGCAGTGGCCATGAGCGGGGTATGTGTGACCGCAGGGACACTTAAGCCTGCCATCTGTGTGGGTGGTCAGTGTGAGCTGTCAAAGACTTGGCCGATGGTTGCTTTCTAAAATAAGCTCTATGTTAGACCCCTCCCCTGCTCACCTGTGAATGAGTTCCATGAAGTGACATGAGCTGTTTCTCTACAGAGGGAATATCAGATGACCTTTGTCCAGATTCAGGTCCTGGCCAGGCTGCAGCTCACCAAAGAACAAAGTGTTCCTTGGTCTGGAGGAGGCCAAGGATTCCCTGAGGGCAGTCATGTTGGGGATAGCAGGGTGGTGATGACTGTTAACCCCCAGTCTCTGCCCTGCTTTCCACAACCATGTGCTCCTGTACCGAGCTCCCCTGAGAGCCTCCCTGAGCCCACACTGCCCGCTCCCCGAACTGGGAGCCCCTCCTGAGCCCTGACTCTGCTCTGAGTTAGCTCCTCCCCACACTGGACCACAAGAGGACAGCCAGCCAACACCCACGTGCATTTTTCACTTACTAGCTGGTGTCTCTCTTCCTCCCTCTCAAATTTAAGCCCCATGAGAGCAGTCATTGGCGCTGGCTCCCTCATTTCTGTGTCATTAGGACTTAGAACAGCGCCAGCAACATAGATGCTTAATATTTTTCTCACTTGTGTGTGAATGAATGAATGAATGAATGAATGTTTTAGGATCATGTCTGCCTTGGGTTCTTAAGGACTTAAGCTACCAAGAGTTAATGTTAGAGCACACCTAACATTTTGTCTTTCTCTCCGAAAGACAAGCATTTTGTCTTTCTCTCCGAATATCTGAGGTGTGTCTTTCTGGAGCTGTGCCTGGGAGTTGGCTGTGTGTTGAGGAGTGTGTTCATATTCTTAGAGGGGCCTAAGTGTCTCTGTGCATCTGATTCTTTGTGTGTCTGTTGGACAAAACTTGAATTTATACACTTTCTGCCTTCCACCCTCTCAGATCTCAGCGGCTCCCCTCCCATCCCTATGGGGCCCCTATGTTTGCCACTCATACAGCCTGAAGGATCTGGCTGATGTTCCCAGTACTCACTGTACCCAGAGAACAAGCTCTCCCCAGTGGTGACAACCATCTTCTAATTGGCTAAGATGATTCACCGCCATCAGGTCAGTACCGTGACAAGATGGCAATGAAATGATCTTTGCCCAGATGGGACTTTTCTGGAAGCACTTATCTCTGGATTCATGAGCTCCTGGAGGGAATGAGCAAAGGCAAAGAGAAACCAGAGTTCTGTCCCTCAGTTGACAGGGCCTTGCAAACTCTTGGGACAGACTTAGTCATGCATTGCACTCTCATGGGCTGGAATGGCCTAACCCTTAGCTTAGTCTGGGTGCAGGAATTAGTCACCCACACAAAGCCCTCTGAACCATTGGTGGTTTAGAACCAGCCCTCTGCAGCCATAGGGGTTAATTCTCTCCAAGGTTTCTCCTGAAAACTGCCTTCTCAATAGCTCCTGTAGGGACCCCCCCACCTGCCACCCCAGAGCTGGGTGTTCCACAATGAGGCGTTCAGAACAGTGAATTCAGAGTCAGCTAGAACAAGGGCAGAAACCTACTCTTACTACATATTAGTTGTGTGATTCTGGGCAAATCACCTCTCTCTGAGCCTTATTATCTCATCTGTGAGAGGGAGGTATTAATAATAAAGACAGTTAATCTCTGTTGAAGGTTTACTAGGCAGTAAGTACTGTTCTAAGAATTGTATGTGTACTGTATTAGTTTCCTATTGTTGTCTGACAAATTACCTTTTGAACACGGCAGAGCCTGGGTGCATGGCTATGTCTACCAGACCGTCCAAGCACTTTACAACGCGTTCCTTCAATATTGCTGTGGGGAACATAAGGGACCACAGGGGTGTCTGAGGACATTTTAATTCTTCCAGGCTCAGCTTCAAGGTTATTGCCTCTGACAGACTCAGAGACACAACTGCTAAGAATATGGAAGTTCTTCTCCCAACACCTAAATCAGGGACACAATTACAAACCCTGGATGGTATATCCACATATAAGGGAGGCCATTTCTCCCTTATATTCACCAGACATTCACGCCCTTTGTCTTGACCTCCAAGGTCACTTCCCATCTCACAATCCTTGAACTTGGTCATGGAACTTGCTGCCCAAGAGAATAAGGGCAGCAGTAACAGTGCACAAGCCAAAGCTGAAGACTGTACCCAAGGTGATGTCCTGGCCCCAGGAGGATGGGCACCAAACCCATGATATACACCAAAGCCCAGTCCAGATCAGGGTACCCCAGCCATCCTGGAGACGTGGCACTAAGGTCACAAATGCTATTGTTATTTTCCACTGAGATTTTTGTTGTTATGGTGGGAGGGAATTGTTTTGGGGCATGATTATGGTAATAGGTAAGTGAGGCACTCTCCAAGATGATCATCAGAGATAAACTGGTGCCGCTAGGTGGTAGAGGGAGACAACCCAGAAAAAAGACTACCGTGAGTCCTAAGTGGTGGGCTGGACAGAGAGGCTATGGGCCAGAAAAGTGGATGGTGCCCAGTCTCAGCAATGGGCTTGTCAGTGGGACCAGGCCAGGCGCATGCCCAGAGGCGCACATACCTTCCCATGCTTGCACAAGGCCTGGGTGCAGATTTCCCCTTAAGGGAGGCCATTTCTCCCTTATTTCCCCCAAAAGAATTAATCTTTTGTATTGTTATTATGATGTTAGCTTTATCTTGAGTGAAAAGTGGATGTGAATTTTATCTGTAGCTTAAGGCATAATTGTGGGATGAAAAATTCAAACACCCAAGGAAAACCTGGCTATCAGCCCTGCAGGGCTGGGAGGGGACCCCGCCAGGTGCTGCATTTGCGTTGCTTCCCAAGTCCCGCCTCCGGGTTGCTTATCATCTCGGCCATTCGAATGGAGTTATCTGCCCAATTTAGGAAATCATTACAAATTGGCTAAGCGGGACTTTTTTGTCATGGAGCTCTGTTGGCAGCGCACTCACCCACAGGGCTGAGAGTTTCAGGCCAAACGCCAGAGCTGCGTTTCCTCGTGTATGCAGCAGAAGAGAAGCTCCACAGAGGATTGACTTGAAAAAAAAATATCTTCACTAGTCAAGTAAATGTGGGGTTCAAGAAAGTCTGTCATTCCCCCAGCACGGCTGTTCTGGATCTTTACAGGCATTGTGAACCTCCAGGAGAAGACCAGAAGGTGCTTGTTAAAATAGTTGGTATAAGAATTCTCCCTCCCCTGGAGTGGAGGTATGAGGGGGTGAGGAGAGCTCTGGGATGGTGGTGGTGGACTGTGGTGCTTGGGTTGGGGGAGGCCTGTGGTGGTACTATACAGTTAGAATACCAGTTTGGGCCTCCCTGCTGGCGCAAGGGGTTACGCTTCAACACTATGAAGCTATCCACAGTCTCTGCAGCACGAGTTCGATCCCTGGCCAGGGAGATGCCCACATGGCACAGCAGACCTCTCCTGACTCGCCCACTGCTCCCCTCAGCAGTGTATTTCAGTCAGTCTGCCTGTTCTGCTCCCCACCCTGTCTCTGGTGAATCCTCTCACCCCCCCCAAACACACCCCCACCTCTGGCCTGTACCCCAGTTCTGGTATGCATCAATAAATAAATCTTTAAAATACTAACAAGGATGCAAAGTAATGTACTTCAATAGTAATAAATTAATTTTTAAAAAAGGATTCTCCATTTCCCCGTACTTTTCTTCAAGCACATGGTAGGTCTGATGTTTCCTGGAACACGTGGTTTTTTTTGGTTATTCAAAAACGTTCATTAAGTCCATCTTGGACACCCCTCCATTACCAGAAAGTTCTCACTGTGAATGACCATCCACATGCTGCTCACTGCTCATCCCAGTTACTCCAGTCCTGGCCCTCCTGCCCTGGCTGACTGTCAGGCATAGGAAAGCAGTCCAGTCAGGTTGCCTCAATTTTAATTTCTAGTCCACAGCTCACACTAGTCTAAGCCCAGCTTAATTTCATGCTACAGCTCATTAGCAGAGTCAATGAAGGAAATGGGGAAAAAACACATTCATTTGACACTACTATGCACTGAGTTGTTTAATCTTGAACAAATTACTTAATTCTCTGAGGCCTCAGCTTGGACAAGACAACGCATGCATGGGCCTACCTAGCCCAGAGGCTGGCGCATGGGGGCTGCCCTGAGCAGTGACAGCTGCTCCTCTCAGGCCCTGGCCCCCAGCCCCTGCCCCTCCAGAGTGGTTTCCACTAAGTGCTCCCTCTTCTAGGGGTTACGTGCTTGCTAATTCAGTTTGCATTAACATTTACTGACACCAACTACATTTCAGGCCCCGAGCAGGGTTCTGGGAACACAGTGGTGAATAAGATAGAATAATTATCTTCCAAACTCTCATAGTCAGGAAGTAATGGCAAGGAAACCTGTTTCGAGTTGTTGGGAAAAGCAGGCCCAGGATCATCATTGTTTCTGTGTTGAAGGCACAGGGGGAGCTTGACTCCTTGGTTGGAGAGCACAGAGGCCTGTGCATACACTTCCCTCCCACTCCTAGATGCTTCCTTGTCCCTCTGCAGCCAGTGTTTTTGTCTGGAAGTGATGGGCCTCAAACATCCTCCGTTTCCAACACACTGCGTGCGGTGGCCCTGGAGGCTGAGCGGCCTGGCTGGGTAGGGAATCAGAACCTGTGTTTCCAGCCATTTTGAGAGAGGGATGTGGAAGTAGAAACCAAGGACTTCACGTGAAGATTCCCTCCTCCAGTCACTGGGTGAAAAAGATATAATTTTGGAAGTATGATATCTCGTTTGAGAGCAAGCTGGGTCAAAACTTTGTCCCCTGCTTTCTCCTTAAATATAAATGAACAGCATTTGTTTTTTCCTGGATCATATTTCTTTGACTCTCCAGGGTTGCCTCCTTAAACGATAATCAACATATTTTATAAAGGCATGTTCTTCCCTTGACCTGGCCTAGAAGACCAAAGCCAACATGGTCGTGCACATTCAGCAGATTACTTTTCAGAGGACACAGAGAGTCTGTTCCCAATCGCTCATCTCCCGCAGGAAATTCAAATCGCAACAGAAGCAGAGTTCAATGTCCAATATCTGGAAGAGCTTTGCCAATGTTGAGGGTGTGAAATACATTAATGTGCAGCCAGCGGACATCATTCATTCATCCAGTAAATGTTTATTGAGTATCTACTGTGTGCCTGGCACGGGCCTGCGCCCCGGGGCTGCAGGGACGCCCAAGAGAAGGGGCTCTTCCTCACTGTGTGCCTGGCTTCCATTTCTTCCTTTCATCTTCACAACAGCCCGGTGAGACAGAGACTGTTACACTTTTTGTGCAAAGAGAAACTGAGGCATAGAGATATAAACTCACTCACCCAAGGCACACATCAAGACACCTTGATGTGGAGCTGAGGTTGGGACCGGGCAGTCCAGCTCCAAAGCCAGTGTATCAACCCCACACCATCCACCCCGCGCCACGCTCTCCCATCTTCCTGTGGCAACTGAGACAGGTTTTGTCCCAAGTTGCTCACGGAGTGAGCAGTGATTATGGAGTGGGGTGAGCTTCCATGGGAGGTGCAGGACACCCACGTGTCTGCTCCTTTCCTTCAAGGCAGTCAAGGATGAAGATTTCATGTCCACATGTCCCCTGAGGACCTAGTGAAAATGTAGATTCTGATTCAGTAGCCCTGGCGTGAAGCCTGAGAATCTGCATTTTCCATAAAGACTATTTTTAACCATAGTGATGTGAGGCTCCGGGACAAGGGCAGCTTTTTTTTTTTTTGACCACTAGCACTTCATACAATATTGCGTGTGTATTTGTATGTGCACACACACACACATGCGTGCATATTTACACACACCCTGTTTTATATATAAAACATTGTAATAGCTGGCCTCTCCTCTCCTGATGCCCAGCTTAGGTAACAATATCTTTAGCCAAGATGCCACGGCTGCTGTCCAATGTACCACACCTCCCACTTACGACATGCCATTAGGAGATGAGTATTTGCTGAGCTCATGTAAGGCTTGCTGTAAGCCAGCTGCTCTCCCAAATGCATCACAGACATTGAGCCCTCACTAGGACCCAAGGAGGGAGATAAAGATTTTATTAAAGATTAAAATTAAAGATTTTACTTATCCGAGAGCCAGGGTACAGGCCAGATGCTCAGAAGGGTGAGAGGATTCACCAGAGACAGAGTGGGGACCAGAACAGGCAGACTGACTGAAATACACTGCTGAGGGGAACAGCAGGCAAGACAGGAGAGGTCTGGCTCGCCGTGTGGGTTGCTCCGAGGCCGGCGGGGATCGAACCGGCACTGCAGAGGCTGCAGAGAGCTTCACAGCGCTGTGCTCAACCGCCTGCGCCACCAGGGAGGCCCCAATCTCCCAATTTCTTAATAAAGCAGCTGAGGGTAAAAGAGTTGATTAGGACAGAGGCCCTCAGCCAGTGAGGGGGAAAACCAAGATACAGACCAAGGTGGACCTGACCCCAAATTCATTCTTTTAGCTGCCCTACAGCAAAGCAGAAGTTTGAATTTTTGCTCTGATCCCAAGCATCCTTCCTGGTCTGTCACCAGGGTTAGCCATCCATTTATTACCACAAAACAAATAGCATTAAAGGATTTAGCCCAGAATCTGTGCCCCAAGCTCCCAAGGAGGGCTTGTGTCCTCTTTACCCTTCAGCTTTCCCATTTCAAATACTTGAATGGCATTCTTTTTTTTTTTTTCTCTCTCTGATCAGAATGTGCCCGTTTTCCTCATCTATTCTAGAGGAAAAACAGGAAATCATTCTACAAATATCACTCTGCTTCAGACAGTAAGGGAAACTGAGTCCTCCCTGAGACCATGAGGGCCTGAGACTCAGGCACCCGAGTCCCTGAATCTGTGCCTCCAGGAAAGGAAGGCTGTGCCTGCTCCCCAGACCCCTGGGAGCCCCTGTCCTTGTTGGCCTCTTGGTGTGGAACAACTTTCCTGTAGCCCTGCCTCCCCCTCCACACCTCTCCCACCCCCACTTCTCACCTCAGCCGACTCGACTTGCTGCTGCAGAGCCCACCCCTCCAACTCTCTCTCTGGCCTCTTGCCATCAGAGCTCCTGTCAGACCACTGATTGCTAATAAAAGTGGTGCAATTGTTGATTGGGAATAAGAAATAAAAATAAAACACTCAAGCTGACCAGCCACCGTGTCAGGCCATGTTTCAAGACTGTCATCTTGAAGTCAAGGGAACAGGAAAAATTGCTGTCAGCTCCCACCAGCTCCCACCCCACCCCACCCAGCCCCCCAAACTGGCATCTATCACCTCCTTTCAAAAGCATTCTTCCTTCCCGTGCCAGCCTCCTATGCTCATGCAGACACCCAGACCCCTGCCCCTGGCACTCACCACCATAGTGAAGTGTGTGTGTGTGTGTGTGTGTGTGTGTGTTTGTGTGTGTGCGCGCACATGTGTGTCCACAGTGAGATGCTGTAGGGCCTAGGGTAGGCCGGGAAGTCTGTGCCACAGGTGTTGGGGATGCAGAGATGGGAGATGGGAGGACATATTCAAGGCACAGTGACATCCAATATGGCTCGAGCATCAGGTGTGTCCAGGAGCTCAGGGCACAGGTCTGCTCACCTCCACGTAGGCATCCTCCACCCGGGAGCTCAGGGACTGTGTGACAGGAACAAGGCTCCATCTAGGGCCTCAGGCAAGGCCCTGTCCCTGTTCTCTCAGGGCCTGTGGGACTTGGAAAGTCCCTAGAAACTCTGTCAAGGAGACTCCAAGCTGCACATTTACATGGTGATGGCAGGAGCTATGCTACATGTGGCGGGATTCATGTCTCCAGAGGAAATGATCTGTGAATCCAGTCAAAGTTTAGGGGCTCCGGGGCCCTGAGAGAAGAGTGGCCACCTCCTGTGAACTCCCCCACCACAGGAGTGGAGATGAGACACATCAGTGTGCACTGTGTCAGCCCTGCCAGGGCTCTTCGGGAGAGACAATAGCTGCACTCATGAGTGAGAGAACCAGAGGGCTGGGTACCCAGGAGGGACAGAGACAGAGACAGAGACAGAGAGGCCCCTAAATCACTCCTTCCTGTTTGGTTTGCAAGACCATGTTAATTCCTCGTGGGTTTTTTGCCTCCCATTCAGGTGAAATTGGTGTCATCAATGCTTCCCAGATCTCTCCTTTAGAAACTGCATCACATATCTGGGGCTATACAAGAGTCACTGCTGTTACAAAATGAGATTTTGAGCAAAATCCTGGGATTTTCTCTGATTGAACCAATTTGGGTGACATGCCTGTTCCTGAATAAATAATTGTGTCTGGGAGAATGTGATATGCAGGTGTGAATGGGATCCAACCATTAGTTTTTGCCAACCAGGAATCCATTCCTGAGCCAGGAGTCAATTTAAGCCCCCCTAAACGGACAAATGGGAGATGTGGACACCTCTTAAGAAGGATAGCAGAAATAGATGCCATCGGCAAGGCCCCACAGCTGCCAAACAGAGGTCTACACTCCAACCAACACATCATTTTGGAGAAAGACATACCCGCAGTCCCACAATGAATGGATGGCGAAGCAGAGAAAGAGCATGTTTCAGCTCAAGACAGGTTCTTGATCTCTGTTCCAGCTCCCTTCTCCCATCAGACTGTGTCCCATTTTCCCATCACACCACCCTCCCTCTCCACGACAGAAACTAACATTATGCCCGGCACAAGCAGCCATCCCCTGCCCTTCTTTTTTTTTTTTAATTTTCATTTCTTTTTTATTTATACAAGAACTGGGGTACAGGTCAGAGGCGCAGGAGGGTGAGAGGATTCACCAGAGACAAAGTGGGGAGCAGAACAGGCAGACAGACCAAAAGCATTGCTGAGGGGAGCTGTGGGTGTGACGGGAGAGGTCTGCTGCATCATGTGGGTATCTCCCTGACCGGCCGGGAATCAAATCCATGCTGCAGAGGCTGCAGACAGCTTCACAGCGCTGCGCTCAACCTGCTGCGCCACCGGGGAGGCCCTCCCTACCCTTCTTGAGTACCTGTATGGCTGGAGGCAGGGAGAGCTCATGACTTATGAAAGACCCTTCTAGGAAATGCATTTCCAAGAATTCAGCATGCACATCTGACCGCCGTCTGTCCATTCTCCTCAGCAAGGTTCTGTTCCCAACCACCATTAATTGCTTTGGGCAGGAGGAAAACTGCTGAAGTATCACTTAGCTTCTGAGAGCAGCTGCTGCAGCAACAACAGCAAACAAAAACTGGTTCTTCCTGCGCTGGCTAATGATTTCCATTGGGCATCCTGTTACTGGGGGCACAGGGCTCCCTTATGAGGAGGCCACTGGAGGCAGCTTTGTTGTCATGCTTTCAGACATGTGGCAAACGCAGCTTTAAAAACCTCTGCATCTGCCTTGCGTCTCTGCCGCATGCACAAGTGCACACACCACCACAATGTCCTGCATGTTTCCTTTCAAGATAATCCTTCCAGGCTGGTAGGTAACCCGCCTCTGATTGCCACCACCAGTTCTAGGTGGTCCTCAGTTGTGCAGGTCCCTGCCAAGCCAGCTGTAAGAGGCACCACTCCACATCCTTCTGCCTCATTCTCTGATTCCAGCCCCTATTCCTGCAAGCAGGCAGACACAGGCTTCAGCCAGCTTTATGCAGGTGCAAAATGGCAATGCTGCACTAGGCACCGCTCCCCGGCCTCCCTTGAGCTTCTTCTCCACGACCCGTTGGTATGGGGCACCATGGGGAACATGCTCAGCAGCCCACACGTGTACCACCTGGAGATGCTGGGGAGTTCACACTCCTCGAGGCAAGCCTTCGACCAACAGATGACAGAAATCAATATGAAAATGTACAGAATTAAAGGACAGCACTGTTTGTGGGCTCTTCACCCATGCATAATTGCAAGACACGACTTAATCTCAGGGTGCAACCACAATGGGTTTTATTAACCAAGAAGAGACTGGGATAAGGAAAGAGCTCCACTCGGGAGAGTGCTCATGGGGCCCAGCAGTCCCAGCCAAAGCCTGCTCCTGTGACATAGTGTTTCTCGGATGAGACGGGCGCTGCTGGCAACCTGGTAGGGGTGCACCAGAAACAGCTAACTGTGGGCAGTTGGGCAGTCACAGGTGGCACTGCTGAGGCCCCACCATGCAGTGTCTCTCCAGAAGCTGAAGTCAAGTCTCCTCCTGAAGCTTCTTCCAGGTTAAGTCAAAGCTTCTCAACCGACTCAAGCCTTCCCAGGCAATCTCTCTCCAATGGCCGAAGCCCTCCCAAACCAAGCCAGGCCTCTCCTCTCCAGCTGGCTCCAAGCAGCTCCTCTCCCACCACCTTCTGTTCCAGGCAGCTTTCCTCCAAGGCTGCTCCTAGGTGGCTGCTCATATCCCCCCTCAGTGTACCTGCCTTTCAAATCTGATTGGTCCATTTTCCAAACCAGCTGTTTGGAAACTCAGTCGGTGCCAGTGCAAGTTTGAACCTAGCTGGTGCCAGTGGGAGCTCAGACCTGGTCATTTTCAAAACCAATTCAGGACTGGAAGCCAGAAGCCCGGGCAGTGGGTCTACCCACCTCACACCGCCTCGCACAGAGCCGGCAGGCGAGCTCTGCGGTATCTGAATGGTGCTGGCCAAGTCCCAACCTGACCCTGTGTCTTCAAAACTGCCCCGGTTTTCTCTCTCTTTTTTTCCTAAAACGCAAACATAGCTGTGCCGGGGTTGGCCATCAAACCTGGCTACCAAGGCATAGTCCAGGTTGATGACGCTCAGCTGTGGGCTGCTGTCCCAGGCAGACACCCCCTCCATCCTAGGTGCACTGTCCAGACACTCCAGAGGACCTCTCAGATGGCCTTGTGGGCGTTGCTGCTGTGGTCCTGTGGTCAAGACAATTCACCTGGGACTGCGGGCCCCTTGGCCCTGCCACCTGCTCACTCCCTCCCTCCAGCGCTGCTCCTGGCCATATTCCCAGCAGGGAGCCTTGTCTCAGCCTCTACTCTCAGCTTCTACCTTCCCACAGTGGCCTGGGCATGGGACTTTAGTTCTGGATCACTCATCGGTCACATGGCAAGAAGCATCCTCGTGCTAGTGGCAAACAGAGGGGTGAGCACCCCAACATGTGCCAGCATCACAATAACCAAGAATTCTACCAGCCGCTGATGGTGAGGAGAAGCCACTGGAGGGTGGGGTGTGGGTTATGGTGACTATGGCACTTGAACATGTAGAGATAATATTATTAGGTGTGGCCTTCTGTTAACCGCATGGAGCACTTTGAAATAAGAGAATAAAAGGTTCAGAATATCCAACTATAGATTCAAGCCATGCCACCAAGTCCAGACAGCCTCTTTGGAAGTTTTGGAAACTTCAATTTCCTGTAGCCACTAGACCTGGGCAGGATCTTATTCAAAAGGCGACAGCAATGTAAAGGAAAATCAGATCTCCTGAGTTTAAGTCCAGGTCCTGGTGGGAAAGGAATGAAAGTTTGAGCTGGGCTGGAACCTTTTTTTTAAAGATTTATTTATTTTTGTACAAGAGCTGGGGTACAGGCCAGAGGCACGGGAGGGTGAGAGGATTCACCAGAGACAGAGCGGGGAGCAGAGCAGGCAGACAACTGAAATACACTGCTGAGGGGAGCAGCAGGCAAGGCAGGAGAGGTCTGTCACGCCATGTGAGACTCTCCCTGACTGGCCAGGAATCGAACCAGTACTGTGGAGGCTGCGGACAGCTTCACAGCGCTGCACTCAACCCGCTGCGCCACCGGGGAGGCCCTGGGCTGGAACCTTTGAATGGACAAACCTGAAACTTAAACCACCAGACCCCCCCTGGGTCCTCTAAGTTGACTGAAGTATTTCCCCTTCCCTCCGTATCAGAACAGTCTCTCCAGTCTGCAGAAATAACAACTTCACCTGCAATAACTTTCCCTGAGGCAGGTGCTTGCAAAATAAACCTGTTCTTCTCAAGAGCTGTCCCTGCTTCCTCTCTCTGCCTCCAGACTAATAATGAGGGTCAGACATCAGCACAGCTTCTGGGAATGTGTCGCCCCTGCTCTTGGGGGAGATATCAGGGTCCAGATTATATGTTTAAGCAGAAATTTAGTGAGCAGGCATGGAACTGGCTCTTAAAGGTACGAGGAGATTGGAGGCGATTTGGATTATAAGGGAGAATTTATTGACCTGGGGAAAGGAACCTGTGAATTGGGATTCAATATTCTGGAAGGAAACAGAACCAGCTCCTAGAATGACTACTGCAGCTTGGACATGACCACAACCTTCAGCACAGGAGGCGAAGATTGTGGTTTTGTGTCAGCATCCTATCAAGGAAAGGGCCAGAGGCTCAGGGAGTTGGGAGCATTAGAAGAATGTACCAAATAAGACCTACCATGGAGGGCACTCTTTCCAGTAAAGTGGAAAGATACTTACTTTATGCAAGGGTAGCAGCAGCATCTCAGGGATACCATGGTTTTCCTCTTCAAGCCTGGGAGGACAATGAGAGATAATTTGTGGAATTTGGGTCCCTATGATCAAGGTTGATGAGAGCCCAGCACATTAGAGACGGTGCAGGCTGAGTGCAATTAGGTTAGGATGGCAATTAGTGTGCTCTGACCCACAGACATTGCCTAACACATCAAGGTGTCTTTAGGGTAAGATGGATGGACAAGTGACGTATATTTCATTTGTACCATGTTTTAAAAATCAAGAGCTTGTGGGCCTCTCCGGTGGCGCAGTGGGTTGAGCGCAGCAGCTGTGAAGCTGTCCACGGCCTCTGCAGTGCGGGTTTGATCCCAGCTGGCTGGCGAGAATCCCACGTGGTGCAGCAGACCTCTCCTGTCTCGCCTCCTGCTCCCTTCAGCAGTGTATTTCTGTCAACTGCCTGTTCTGCTCCCTGCTCTGTCTCTGGTGAATCCTCTCACCCTCCCGTGCCTCTGGCCTGTACCCCAGCTCTTGTATAAAAATAAATACATCTTTAAAAAATAATAAAATAAAATAAAAATCAAGAGCTTGTGAGCGGAAGGCTGATATCAGCCACTGTCACAAGCATATTTACTTAATTATTTGCAAATTATATACCTGTGATGTGCTGATGTATAGTGAAAATAGTGCACGACAAGCAGAAAATTTTCAAGGATAAAATCTGTAAAGTTGAAAATTATAAAATATATTTTCCATATGACAATGTTGTGACACTGAAAATAATGAGAGCAATGGCAACAGTTCATTGCAAAAGTTCCTTTGCCTTTTAATATCTTAGTAGAGCACTTTTTAATAGAACCACTTTTAGGTCAAGTTGAAACTGGGCTTATTTTGCACATGGTTTTAGTGACTGATGGGCTGACAGGCATCCCAGAGTCGGACTGCAGAATGGAAAGAGCTCGGTGCTGGCTGCCCTTTCTACAGATGAGGTGCTATCCAGGCCCATCTACCAGTCTTGGGGGTGGCAGGGGGATGAGGGGGCGGTGGGCATTCACTGGTAGGTTCCCATATTTCCCAAGTCAACCAGTTGCTTTAGCAAACAAATCAGAAGGGGTAGCGTTTTTGTATTTTGAACAAATGTGTTTAAAATCCTCTAGGATTCTTTCTTTGGAAGAATTTTTTGAACCCTTTAGAAAATTCTGTTTCCAAATTTTTCGAGAGCGCAGATATGAAAGTTTTTTTTTAAGTGATGCACTGACAATATTTTAGGCAGTAAGAGCATCTAATGGTGGAAACACTTCAAACGTCCATTTTTAATGCTCTCTTTTCATATAAACCCCTTTCAAAAAAACAATTCCTTTTTCACTCATTGTTAAAAATGTCACCTTTACCTTGAAAGGGCAGATTACAGATGCTTACTTTTGAAAATATCTAATAGCAACAGCTACCTGTCATCACTGGAAAGGTCAGCAAATTTGGAAAACTTGTCCTTTTGTAAAAGAAAATTATATCTCTTGTTGTTAAATTCAACAAGCTAGCCAAAGACCCCCTGGGTGGCTCAAGATCACACCCCTTCTCACCACAAAATATTGAAAGATTCTACCACTTAAAATATTATACTGTCAGCCCTTGTGAACTGCTATATTGCTCCTCAAGCTGAAGGGGGAGGGGGGTCCCTTTGCAGCCTTAGGCATGGGGGAGCTCTCACTCCCTCCTCAGAAGCCTCTTGTAGCCTAGGAACACTCAGCTGTCTAATGAATAGACAAGTAATGGTAATGATGTCACCCCACTTCTAGTAAAGCTTCATTTCTTTGTCATTTTCAAAATGAGACTAAATGAAAGGTTCTGTTATATTCTTCCCATCCCCCAGTGGCCAGTTGATGCTCTGCAGGCTCTTGGCCTATAGGGATTGAGTCCTAATATGAACTGACCTTTCTCATTCCCCCCTTTTTCTCCCCACTCAATGCACCACCCATGAAATAATACATGGATTAATTCATTTAATCTCTACCCCCATTCTACAGAACAAATTCTACTGTCATTCCTTTACACAGCTGGGGAAACTGAGGTGCCAAGGTTAAGGAACTAATCCAAGGTTTCAAAGTACGTGAGTGGTTGAGGCAGGATCCGCCTAACTTCAGAGTCTACACTCCTATGCCCTATGGTTGTGCTGTAGTGGCTTCAGTGCGCAGGTGTGCAAAGTCCTACACACCTGCCATGATCTTAATTCTTCTGGAGCTTTGCACATTACTCTTCCTTTCAGACCAATCCTTCAAGTTTACTGCTAATGGCAGAAGCTCCAACAGCCTTCTCTGATCCAGCAGAGGACAGAGTTTCCCTTATTCACAGTTTGGCACGTCCTCTGGGAACTTTTCCAGCACATCAAGAAGAGTACTTACACCAGGCCGGGCCCACCAGATTCCTTCTTCTGGAATTTGGAATCTTGAGCAACACAGGAACTGGACAGAAAGGATCTGGGAAAGGGGATGTCACTGCAAGAAAATCCATAAATTGCCACTCTGGAGAGGCGCTCTTATACTCCCTTTGCTGAACCCACAGAGCCATTCTGTCTTGTCAGCTTAGTGATCAAGATCTTCCTGGACTTCCAAAAGATACCCCAGGGTCTTCCCCACCCAGAATCCATTTCCATTTCCTTCGATGAATAAAGCCAACTCAACCAATGTGCTGGGCACATTATTCGCTACCATTTCCCCTTCCCTTCATCAGTGAGTGCACTTAATCAGCTTGCTCAGTGGCCTTGTTTGCTGCAGCTCCTATGGCCCTGGGCAGGCTGTGGATGTCTGCCATAGACTGGCTGCTTTTGCACCTCTGGACCTCTGTGCCCAGCAATGCATGTGACCCAAAGCCAGGTCAGCCAACACCTGTGAGTTTACATGCGGATGGATGTGTTTCCACAGGATGAGAGAGACACATTGGGTGCCAGCTCTGGTTGTGATCCACTCTCTGTCTGCCTTGAAAATACTATCTTGCAAAGAAAATCTAGGTTGGAATCATTAAAAGCATTAAAAAATGACCTTTACCTGCTGAAAGCATAATCCATTAATAATGTACCTTGTACTAGAGAGATAATGGGAGTCTCCCACTGGGGGATTAAAGAATGATGGGAATTTAGGGTCAATACTCTGTCTCCAAAATTGCTTTATCCCCCGAGGTGCAAACAGCAGGGAACACAGCAGCCCTCCCAAGGCTGAGGCTGGGAGAATCACTCCTGTCAGAGGGAAGGACTTAAATCAGGGAGGAGGCCCCATCCAGGTCCTTCCGCACCTTCCTTAGGACAGACAGTCCTACAGGAGACTGACCAGGAGTCAAGCATTATCTGCTCTCTGACCTGGGACGGTGCTGACGAATCGAAGGTCACGGGTGGGAGTGGAGTGGGCTCTAGACTTTGGGGCTGTCCCTATGCCGGACATGGTTGGTACAGAAGCCTCAGACACAACCAAGTCCCCAACTCTTCAAGGACTGATGGAGGACTGTCACTCCTGATTCATGGAGTCACCGAGTCCCCACGCTGAAAGGACCTTAAAGGTCATCTTATGCTTGAGCACCTTTTGTGACAAGAGATTTACTGCCTTTTGAGGCAGGCCACTCCATCTTGGAGAGTTCTGACAGTTGGAACAGTCTTCCTTACTCTTCTTTTCATCAGAAACTACCCTCCCCCCCAAATCACAGCACATAAGGGCAGCGTGAGGAGGCAGTACACCTAGAGACTGACAGTCAGAGGGAACCGTGTCTACAGAGAATGCCATACAATAATAAAATCAACTACAAGTCAGTTGTATAATGACAAGAGACATGCAATAGCTTCCATTTCTTTATTTATCCTTCAATAACCACTGTGTTCTACATGGGCACTAATTTGGAGAAGTCCCAGTTATACAACTGGCCCCCATCCCGTATAAACTCAGTGACACATGTTCATTTCAAGAATCAGTTCGTAAGGTTTGGATTTATTCCGGCTTGTTTCCAGCACAGTTTATATCTCCAACCCCTCAGGTCCTACTATCCCTGCATTTAAATGGTCAATTTTTAGAAATAAGCTCAGTAATGGTAAAGACAAAAAAAAATTCGAAAGTGAGTTACTTCAATTCTGACGTTCTATCTGGCCATTTGAAGTTTTATTTGCACTTAAAATGCAAACTTGAAAATGGCAAGGTACGATAAGTGCAATTTTCAGTTCATCTGTATTGAATTTTAATAATATCTTTAAAATTGAAATTCTTTCTTTTTTAATTGTTAATTGCTTTTCAACTAAAGAATTAATCAGGAAAATAAAACTGTAATGTTCTTATTTATTATTGCAACATACTGTGGATAGGTGTTTTCCCTTTTCTCAAAAGCTACACCAACATAATACAATATTATTTATTATTATATGCATTTATTATTGTATTATGTACAATTATTATTCACTACCAACATAATACAATATTAATCCATTACTTTTGGGGTTTTTTTTATTCTGTAATATTTGTTGTATATATATATTTTTTTTACCAGTGTGGGTATATATGAAGTTTAATGAAAGCAAAATTTCACTGTTTTTCCTTTGTGATCATTGTTATTATTTGTTCCATGTTATGTTTATTACAGAAAACAATTTTGTTGTCTAGAGGAGAGGGTCTTTAAAAAACAATCCTCTCTGGATATCAACTATCCCACCTCCTCCACACATTTTAATCCCTAACTCTAAGCACGGCCCCAATATTTGAGAATCTCTGTCACATCCCCCCGGACTTTCCTAAACTCCTAAACATTCTAATAAAAATATCTTTGAGTCTTTCTTCCAGCCCCACCCTAATAGCTACCATTTATCCAATAGGTACCAAATGCCAGATAGTGGAAGTGATCCTGTTTGATCCTCACTACAAGCCTGTAAAGCAGAGAGTGTTCTTCCCATTTTATGACTGAGAAAACTGAGGCTCAAGAGATGAATTAACTTGCCTACAGTCAGTTGGCATGCAGCAGAACTGAGGTGGGAAGGCAGGTATGTACAACAGCAAAGTCCATCAAAGTTCAGCATGGAGTCACCTCCTTCAATCCAGAAGCTATGCTTGTGCTAATGTAGCCTTTGAACACATTGGTTTTATGGACAGCTGCAGCAGACAGATCAGGTCCCAGGAAGATGTTGATATGAGCCATGGAGTTTTGGCACGTGCTATCTAGAATCCATCAGGGTTGAAAGCAGAGGGAATAGCTAACATTGTTGCCCAGTGAAGGGACAAAAGTGCTCAAGTCCCCACGGAAGGATCATGCACAAGTCCTCACTGGCAGACAAGTTTAGTGTCTGGAGAGCCCTGGTGCTGAGGGCAGAATAGAGGTGACCATGAGCCTGGAGAGGAGCCTGGCCTCTGCAGCAAGTGTGTAGGAATCAAGGGAGGCCTGGGGAAAGGCTGGGCAGTCCCAAGCAAACAGACAGACCCTTACTGGGCTAGGAACAGTTTTAGGAACCCCTATGTGCATATTAACTCTATGCACAACCACTTTGGGGAGCCTCAGGAAATGTAACTGGATGATACCACCAACTCTTCAGACTCTGCAGCTCCCTAAAAACCTCACCTCTATACCATTTGAGGACATCTTCCTAAGGCCACTTGCTAGAAAATAGAGTGCTTCAGACAGATTATTAGACCAATCTTTCCCATTACCCCTCATGCAAGGGAGGCAGCCTGGATGTGATGGGTCCATCCCAAGCAAGTGGACAGACTCAGGCCTGAAGCAGCCTGTTCTTTCATCCTGGGCTTGCTGGACCTCAAATCCTAACTTTGTCTTTTGACTCTGAGTCACTTCATCTTAATCATGAGCATTTCACCCTGGTGCAAGACCTGACATAAATCCTTGTTCAAGGTCACTTCATTCAATCTGGCCATGGATTCAGGTTGTGAAGATATTTAGGGTCCCTAATACTTGGTCTTGAAGCAGCTCACAGGGTACTGAAGGGTTTCCATCCTAGTGCCTTTGCGTAGAGAAGAGGACAGAAGCTGGGTTCTACAGCCTATAGAAAGACGTGGGCAAAACATGGGCAGTGTCTCTTCAGGGCAGAACTCCATCCCATGGCCAGGAACAGGGAACTGGGTCCCTCCCCCAAGAAAAGGAAACAGCAGGACTAGGTAGAGGATAGGGTGCCCAAGGCCTAGCCTAGGCCTCAGAGGTTTATAGGAGGGCCAATGCTTCAATAGGGCTAGAGTATTGGCCATGTCTCTGGATGGGGCCATCCACACACTCTACTGTAGTAAGATGGACACGAAGGGAAGAATTCCTGGGCAAGCAGTAACTTGATTATTCACCAACAGCCAGGTCCTACCTCCAGGCTCATGTCCTGGGGTCTTGAGACTAGACTAGCCTTTAGCTAGTCTGGGGGGCTGAGCCAGAAGGTGAGCACCCTTGGGGATTCTGGCTGAGCGAGGAGAGGAAGGGATTGAGAGTCAATGCAGGAAATCGACATTCCCTCTCAGCAGTCTGGCACAGTAAGTCAGCCGAGCTCAAACTTTCCGGGTCTGACTTTGTCTCTTGCTGGTGATGTCCCTGCCATTTCCTTTAGATTAAATGTGGAGAAATGAGAGCATGATGATAAACACTGATTAACTGTAGGCCTAGCAGGGGAGATAAGTTTCTCTTTCCCATTTCACTCTATCTCCCTCCCTTCCTTTCTCTTCTCTCTCTGAAGAAGCACTGCTCTTTGTCCTAACCTATGGAACGGTGGGTTAATTGGCTTATAGAGCTGCTGAATATGGAACAGAGCCCTAATGGAGATTTAATCAAAGGAGACAGTTGTGTCGAGTGAGGTGTAAAAGCCACTGAAGATGAATGGAGACGGATACAATTTTCCCCCCAGAGTTATTCATAGCAATTTTAATAAAGTGCAAGTTTAACTATGGAATGGATTGTGTGACTAAGTGTCATTTTGCTGTAGGGCATAGCAGGGCAGGCAAGGAAAGGAGAACTTGAAAAGTCACTTAGAGAAGGTGGAGCTTCTCTGTGCTCAGGCAGTGGGCATGTGCCAGCCACCACACAAGTTACCTTTTATCCAGTGGTTGCACCTCTGGGTAAGGTCTGCATCCAGAAAGGTCTGCAGAAGGGTCTGCATCCTCTGTAGCTGGTGGCCAGTCACTTCAGTGGTTACAGAAGAAGACATACTAGGCCTACATCATGGCTATGATTTGAGACCCAGCCATTTTCTGGACACTTCCACCTGGATCTCTGCACATCCATTCACTCATCCATGCATCCTGCAGTTCCCAGTTCAGTATCACTCTGTTTGAGAGGGCGTCCCTGGGTTCCTTAGCATTTCTCTAATGACCTCATGACCTATATACCTGTACACTATGCGATTCCATAATTGAACCTCCTGAAGCACATATATAGGAAACACACATTCATGTATGAAATCCATTTACTGAGATTATCTTAGACAAGCTATTATGTAAATTGTTTCTTTACTCAGCAAGATGGTGCGGACATCTTTCCATATCAATGCACGCTGCTCTATAACAAGCTCTTGAACGGTTGCACTGTATTCCTTTGTACGGCTGTCACATCAATTATTTAACAAACCCTACATCTTCTTCTGCTATCAGGAACATCAGTGAAAGGAATATTCTCTTACATACATACTTTTGAAAATTTGTCCAATTAACTCACCAATAAATTCCTAGAAGGAAAATTGTTAAGGTCAAAATTTTGGTACATATTTTCAAGCTGCCCTCCAAATGAATAAAAAGGTATGCCAATGTACACTCCCACAAACGCTGTCTGAGAGTATCTGTTTCCCTACATCCTTCTAAGCATTGTCAATCATGTTCGTTTTTGCCAATCTGAAGGGTAAAACTTGATGTCTCACGCTTGTTAAATTTGACAATTTAATAGTCAAAAAAAGGTCCCATTGAAAGAGACAATATAACTTTATATCTTGGCAGGGCCATCAGAAATTCCAAAAGCCCATGTAGGGGAGAGAAGATCTTGCTGGAACTTTTCTTGGAGAAAACACCCAGGGCAAGAGAATGGCCCCTGTCTCTGGACTTAGTACCCCTAACCACCATATCTGGGAGGGGTAGTCAGGAATAACCTGGCTCATCAAATATACCCAAGTAGGTATATTGCATGAGTAGGTGGGTTTTCTAGATAATAGTGCTTTCTGGCATCTAAGTCATAGACTGGAAGGGTTGAGTAAGTGTGAGGACTAACAGAAACAATATACAGACCAAGAGATGGTGTGTCCTTTATAAGACATAAAGTTTATAAGATAGAAAGATAAGAAACCAAAAAAGTCTAGACAACCAGTCCCAGGGAGATACAGGCTGGTGAGGCTGCACTCTGAGCACCCTGAGGGCTAACTTCCCCCATGCACTGAGCACACCAGACTAAGGGCCACAGATGACTGAAGACTGCTAATTGGTGGGCAGGAAGTGCCTGATAGCCTTCCAGGCTATCACTGGTTCAAGGGTTGAACAGGTGTTAGAACAGAAGAAGATAGGGACTATGCTCTTGACAACTGGTCTACTGAGCAAACACAAGAAGATACTTTCCAGAAAATGTGTAGATGGTTCCTAAATGTGTAGATGGTTCCTAAGTCTTTTTCCAGTCTGCAGGCAGGAGTGAGGACAAGCACAGCAGTGCTCTTCTCCGAGATTGAAGATAGAGTCCAGATGCTGAAAGGAAGGCCTTTGGGTTAATGCTAGTCTCACATGGATTGCCGTGTATTCCAGGCCCTGCTTTCCAGGTTATGAACGACCAGAGGAAAACTCAGTGGAATCTAAGCACCATCCCTAACTCAGGATGGAACTGGGCTTGGCCAGCAAGAAGCCTAAGCCAGCCCAGGGGCTCCAGCCAAGCAAGCTGTTACTTGGGACTAGATCCAGAAGGTGATTCCAAGACCGCATCCATAAACCAAATCAAATTAAGTCCAAGCAGCCCTTAAATTTAAGAGGTGAATGTTGGGTTTGGGAGTTGAAGTCAAAAGGTTAAGGACTGAGTAAACAGAGATGCAGAGCAAGAGGCAAGAAACTGTTAGTGAGTTGATGTCAGTGTCAGGTTAAGAACTAGTGCTGTCAACAAGACTGAGCACCCTGTTAATTGTTAATGGGCAGGAGGCTGGGTTGGCCTTAGTTCAAGGCCCAGGCTAAGGCAGACATTTGCTGCTGTTCTTGTCATCGCTTGCCGGGGCTGAGAGTTGGTAGTCTGCTCTGGTGTAATAGGCAAAGTGGGGAGTCATCTCAATGGTAGTAGCACCACACTGGTGGTGCTACCAGCTCTCCCTCTGGCTGCAGATGTTGCAGTCCCACTGGGTCTGTTGGGATGACAATGGTCTGCCCTGTCCCAGGAAAGGGCAGTGTGGCTACTTGTCAGGGAAGTTTCCCTCCTACTGCCTTTGTGTGGAGAAAGGATGGAAGAACCACAGGATTGACAAACTCTGGATTCTCAAAGAGTTGCCTTGGAAAGAGGAGTTGTTCTAGCTGGAGAGCCGGGCCCAAGCTTCTGCCTAGGAGAAAAATGTAGAGTCACCTTCCTCTCCAGGACATCTAGCTGACTCCAAACTTGCACCTACCTTTGGTCTTACAGGTAATAGACGAAAAGTAAAAGTGAGGAGAGTTTGAGCAAAAGGCTAACTCTAGTCCGGGATTGCCTGAGCGTTGCAGTAGCTTCTACACTTTGTTCGGAATTGTCTGTTGCCTCCTGGTCCTTGTCATGCTCCCCTGCACACAGCCCTGCTTCTTGTCTTGACTTAGGTTGAACCACATGACTTGCTTTGCCCACGGATGTGCCAGCAGATCCATGCTACCCCACATGTAGCAGAGCTTGGTCCCTGGAGATGCTGTTCTTTGCCATGAGAACTGAATGTTGCAGATCTGGGGTGTCTTGCCAGCCAGAAACTCAGAATAAGAGGAGACCATATTGCTGAGCCAAGCCCGGCAGAGTCCAGAAGCCAGCATAGCTACTGCTGACCAGCAGCTCTCACTTAATGCGAACAGGAAATAACTGCTTCTTGTGTAAGCCATTGAGATTTGGCAGGAGGGTGCGGAGGTTGTTGCCACAGCAAAAGATGGATAATACAGCAATGGTCCCAGGGGCAGAGGGATAGACCCCAAGCTCCCCTCTGATGGATGGAATAGGCAAGGGAGGAAGTAATCCAAGCTCACTGCTTTGCAAAACAGTAATCCTCTTGCTTGGAAAAAATGGGCTTTATACTGCCCACTGCATTTTTGCACATAACTGGTGATTTAAATAAGTTCCCTAAAATTAAAATAACGAAGCCATCAAGGACTCAGGGACATGAGGGAGGAAGGAGAAAATGGCCAAGGTCTTTTGAATGCCCCTTCCATGGTGGGAAAAGGCAGTGGGTGGTTCCTGCAGATGCAGAGAACAAGCCCAAGTCGAAACTAATTTTCCTGGGGAAAAGTGAGTTTAGAGCAAGAACTTTCTTGCAGGAAGACTGGAGGTTGAAGCAGGAAAGCGCACACAGTCCTGTGGATTTGGGTCTTGTGGCATCCTGGAGGTTCTTGGGGTATAAGGCCCTCTCCTGTGACAGTCACAGAGTGAAGCTTCCAGTCACCCCACAAAGGCAGAATGAATCATGGCTCCCTTAAATTCTGGCTGGGGCCTCTTTCACCAAGACAAATGCTCAGCTAGTGAAGCTTTGGGTCACAATCTGACCCTTCGTTGGGGGATGGTACAAACTATGGAGACCCCTGGGTGCTGAGGTGACTCTTTACTTCATTGTGCCTGCAGGTGTTCAGTAAAGTGTTTCGAGGATGGGGCTGATGGTGTTGGTGAGGTGACTGCCACCAGCTAGACCCAAGCCCGAGCCTGCCCCCTCAGCTCTTGATAACCCATCAGGTTTCTGCCCCAGCAGACAGGGACAGCTGGCTCCGGCCTTTGGAAGATGAGGTGGAGAGGAGGGAAACACTGGGGCCACTCCATCAGGCCTCTCTTGCTGGTCCTAGGCCAGCTGAGAGCCAGGAAAAGGCTGCAGCACCAACTGAGGTGTTGCCATGGCAACAGCAGGCAGCTCAGCTCTTTAGGCATCAAGTTGTGGAGGAGGAGGAGGAGAAAG